>NC_135481.1:86042322-86662322 GCF_052094955.1 Ictidomys tridecemlineatus
AAGAGACATAGGCTAGCAACCTGGATCAAAAAAACAAATCAAACAATATGCTGCCTTCAGGAGACTCATATGATAGGAAAAGACATACACGGGCTGAAGGTAATAGATTGGGAAAAATCATACCACTCACATGGCCCTCAGAAGCAAGCAGGAGTGGCCATACTCATATCGAATAAAATCAACTTCAAACCTAAGTTAATCAAGAAGGATAAAAAAGGGCACTATATACTGTTAAAAGGAACCATCCACCAACAAGACATAACAATTATCAATTTGTATGCACCAAACAATGGTGCTGCAATGTTCATAAAACAAACCCTCCTCAAGTTCAAGAGTCAAATAGACCACAACACAATAATTATGGGTGACTTCAACACACCACTCTCCCCATTAGACAGATCTTCTAGACAAAAACTGAATAAAGAAACTATAGAACTCAACAGCACAATCAATAATCTAGACTTAACCGACATATATAGAATATATCAACCATCATCAAGTGGATACATGTTCTTCTCAGGAGCGCATGGATCCTACTCAAAGATAGACCATATATCATGTCATAAGGCAACTCTTATTAAATATAAAGGCGTGGAGATAATACCATGCACCTTATCTGATCATAATGGAATGAAATTGGAAATCAATGATAAAAGAAGGAAGGAAAAATCCTACACCACATGGAAAATGAACAATATGTTATTGAATGATCAATGGGTTACAGAAGACATAAAGGAGGAGATGAAAAAATTCTTAGAGTCAAATGATAATACAGACACAACATACCAGAATCTATGGGACACAATGAAAGCAGTTTTAAGAGGGAAATTCATTTCTTGGAGTTCTTTCCTCAAAAAAAGAAAAAAAACAACAAATAAATGAACTCACACTACGCCTCAAAAATCTACAAAATGAAGAGCAAAACAACAGCAACTGTAGTAGAAGACAAGAAATAATTAAAATTAGAGCAGAAATCAATGAAATTGAAACAAAAAAAAACCATTGAAAAAATTGATAAAACTAAAAGTTGGTTCTTTGAAAAAATAAATAAGATAGACAAGCCCTTAGCCATGCTAATGAAAAGAAGAGAGAGAACTCAAATTACTAACATACGGGATGAAAAATGCAATATCACAACAGACACTACAGAAATACAGAAGATAATTAGAAAGTATTTTGAAACCCTATATTCCAATAAAATAGAAGATAGTGAAGATATCGATAAATTTCTTAAGGCATATGATTTGCCCAGATTGAGACAGGAAGACACACACAATTTAAACAGACCAATAACAAAGGAAGAAATAGAAGAAGCCATCAAAAGACTACCAACCAAGAAAAACCCTGGACTGGATGGGTATACAGCGGAGTTCTACAAAACCTTCAAAGAAGAATTAATACCAATACTTTTCAAGCTATTTCAAGAAATAGAAAAAGAAGGAGCTCTTCCAAAATCATTCTATGAGGCCAACATCACTCTGATCCCAAAACCAGACAAAGATACTTCAAAGAAAGAAAAATACAGACCAATATCTCTAATGAACTTGGATGCAAAAATTCTCAATAAAATTCTGGCGAATCGAATACAAAAACATATCAGAAAACTTGTGCACCATGATCAAGTAGGATTCATCCCTGGGATGCAAGGCTGGTTCAATATATGGAAATCAATAAATGCTATTCACCACATCAATAGACTTAAAGACAAGAACCATATGATCATCTCGATAGATGCAGAAAAAGCATTTGACAAAGTACAGCATCCCTTTATGTTCAAAACACTAGAAAAACTAGGGATAACAGGAACTTACCTCAACATTGTAAAAGCTATATATGCTAAACCTCAGGCTAGCATCATCCTAAATGGAGAAAAACTGAAGGCATTCCCTCTAAAATCTGGAACAAGACAGGGGTGCCCTCTATCACCACTTCTATTCAATTTAGTTCTCAAAGTACTAGCCAGAGCAATTAGACAGACAAAAGAAATTAAAGGCATAAAAATAAGAAAAGAAGAAATTAAATTATCGCTATTTGCGGATGACATGATAATATACTTAACGGACCCAAAAGGGTCTACAAAGAAGCTGCTAGAGTTAATAAATGAATTCAGCAAAGTGGCAGGCTATAAAATCAACACGCATAAATCAAAGGCATTGCTGAGGGCCATTACCAAGTAGGAATGTCGCATCGAAATTTCCTTGCCAAGCGTACCCCATGCAGCTTAAAAGACATTCGATGGGACATTGCATGCATGCTTTAACAAGGTGACCTTGCTCAAGGACCAAGGCGGATCCGGGTTTAGAGCTGATCAGGTTTGAGGAAGTAACCAGCTCCTTGAGTTTAAGGCATTGCCAGTTTAAGATAATGGGTTTTAGGGAAGTTGGAGGAGATTGAAGATTATTGCTGGGATTAGGGTGTTCCTGCTGCTTGTTGAGTTCTCGTGAGATTGACATGGGATTTGGAGATAGCCTCGTGGAGTAGGTGAATTGTGAGGGTAGACAGCAGAACGCGTTTCCCCCTGGACCTGTGTGGAGGAGGTGTGAGACCTGGAATAAAGAATTGCTGTTTGAACCTACAAAGCTGTGAGTGCCTCGTGATTCTGGTGCCAAGCCGAGACATTGGCCTTTGGCAAGGCATTCCTGTATATCAGCAACAAAACTTCTGAAATGGAAATAAGGAAAACCACTCCATTCACAATATCCTCAAAGAAAATAAGATACTTGGGAATCAACCTAACAAAAGAGGTGAAAGATTTATACAATGAAAACTACAGAACCCTAAAGAGAGAGATAGAAGAAGATCTCAGAAGATGGAAAAATGTACCCTGTTCATGGATAAGCAGAACTAACATCATCAAAATGGCGATATTACCCAAAGTTCTCTACAGGTTTAATGCGATGCCAATCAAAATCCCAATGGCATTTCTTGTAGAAATAGATAAAGCAATCATGAAATTCATATGGAAAAACAAAAGACCCAGAATAGCAAAAGCAATTCTAAGCAGGAAGTGTGAATCTGGAGGTATAGCGATACCAGAGTTCAAACTGTACTACACAGCAATAGTAACAAAAACAGCATGGTACTGGTACCAAAACAGGCAGGTGGATCAATGGTACAGAATAGAGGACACAGAAACCAATCCACAAAATTACAACTATCTTATATTTGATAAAGGGGCTAAAAGCATGCAATGGAGGAAGGATAGCATCTTCAACAAATGGTGCTGGGAAAATTGGAAATCCATATGCAACAAAATGAAATTGAATCCCTTTCTCTCGCCATGCACAAAAGTTAACTCAAAATGGATCAAGGAGCTAGATATCAAATCAGAGACACTGCGTCTGATAGAAGAAAAAGTTGGCTACGATCTACATAATGTGGGGTCGGGCTCCAAATTCCTTAATAGGACGCCCATAGCCCAAGAGTTAATAACAAGAATAAATAAATGGGACTTACTTAAACTAAAAAGTTTTTTCTCAGCAAGAGAAACAATAAGAGAGGTAAATAGAAAGCCTACATCCTGGGAACAAATTTTTACCCCTCACACTTCAGATAGAGCCCTAATATCCAGAATATACAAAGAACTCAAAAAATTAAACAATAAGATAACAAATAGCCCAATCAACAAGTGGGCCAAGGACCTGAACAGACACTTCACAGAGGAGGACATACAATCAATCAACAAGTACATGAAAAAATACTCACCATCTCTAGCAGCCAGAGAAATGCAAATCCAAACCACCCTAAGATACCATCTCACTCCAGTAAGATTGGCAGGCATTATGAAGTCAAACAACAATAAGTGTTGGCGAGGATGTGGGGAAAAGGGTACACTTGCACACTGCTGGTGGGACTGCAAATTGGTAAGGCCAATTTGGAAAGCAGTATGGAGATACCAGGGAAAGCTGGGAATGGATCCACTATTTGACCCAGCTATCGCCCTACTCGGAATATTCCCTGAGGATCTTAAAAGAGCGTACTATAGGGATACTGCCACATTAATGATCATAGCGGCACAATTCACAATAGCTAGACTGTGGAACCAACCTAGATGCCCTTCAATAGATGAATGGATAAAAAAATGTGGCATCTATACACAATGGGGTACTACACAGCAATAAAAATATGACAAAATCATAGAATTTGCAGGGAAATGGATGGCATTAGAGCAGATTATGCTAAGCAAAGCTAGCCAATCCTTTAAAAACAAATGCCAAATGTCACAGAACAGGGAAGAAGAGCATGAGGAAAAGATTAACATTAAACAAAGTCGAGTGGGGGGAGAGAAAGGGAGAGAGAAGGGAAAGCATATGGAAATGGTAGGAGACCCTCAATGTTACACAAAATTACATAGAAGAGGATGTGAGGGGAAAGGGGGGAAACAAGGGAGAGAACTGAACAACAGCAGAGGAGGCAGAGAGGGAAGATGGGAGGGGAAGGGAGGGGGGATAGTAGGGGATAGGAAAGGTAGCAGAATACAACAGTCACTAATATGCCATTATGTAAAAATGTGAGTATGTAACAGATGTGATTCTGCAATCTGTATTTGGGGTAGAAATGGGAGTTCAAAACCCAATTGAGTCAAATGTATGAAAGATGATTTATCAAGAGCTCTGTAATGTTTTGAACAATCAATAAAAAAAAATTTCTTTTGGACTTTGTATTAAAAATGCAAATCAAAAAAAAAAAAACAAAAAAACCCCGAAACTCCACAGTTTCACATAAATACATCTAAAGCTTTTGCACTTGATAAGAAATATTGTATTAGCAAAGGTGTTTTGCAATGACCACTATTTTAATCTTCTCAGTTACAAATATGCTAAGTTAAAGAAGTTACCCACAAGTAAAAAGTTAAATTTATTTAATAACAATTTAATATGGATAGATCAATACTTTTCAGCATGATTTCAAAATTTTTTTTTAAAGTAGATAAGTCTAATATCATGTTAGATATTATATGAATAACTTGGATAAATAAGTTTGGATAATAAATGTTTTACAATTTGATTATTTCCAATTCATTGCTTTTAATAAAATTGAAAGAAGACCCCCCCCCAAAAAAAGAATTCCATTACTCAGTAAGTGGAATAAAACAATTACACAGATAATCACCAGTAGGAGTCACTAAACATCCTAATGATGGATAGTGAGAAAAGTAAGAAGGGTACAAGCAAATGCTAAAATGTTACAAAACTCAGATCACAGGCTATAGGGATAGAAATCAAATGATGGAACAGGTTTAGGAGAAATCCATGAAATAAATAAACCTGTATCCCTGGGATCTTTCAATTTCTCAGAACATATTGCATTAAATCTATTTCCTTATTGATATATGGTTAACCTTCCTTTTAAAATTGTTCCTATAAAACTTTAATTAAAATCTTAGATTTTGTCAATCACAGCAGAAAATAGAATAATTATATGTCGTGTGAATTGTTATATGCATAACTTGGAAACAAGACATAAGGAAAGAGATTCTCTGAGATGATAGAAACAAAGGATTTCTTATTTTTTTCTGTTTTTCTTTTCTCTTTCCTTCTCTCTTACTCCATTAAGGTTGTCTCTTCTCTTTTAAAACTATAAGAAATATTCTGAATACTAATGTGACAGAATCAGACACAATCCCCAAATACCATATTTGCTTAGTGATAAATACTTATTCCTTACCTTTTGGGAGATTTAGACAATTCAGTTTGTCCTGTAGCCTTGGGGTAGTCAGGAATGTTAGGCACAGGATTTTAATGCTCATCCCTCCTCTTTTGCTGTTAGCTATCATTAATCCCTAATGCCTGGAACTGCATAAATTCCTTCTACAAAGGAAGCCCACAGGTCGTTTTTATTTGGAGCGACTTTTTTTTTTATATGCGCCACAATATATTCCGTTATGTATTACCTCGTCTGAATGCAAAACTGTTTTATATGCAGATTTAAGGTAATGAGCACTCAAGTTTAAAAAATGGCTCTGGTATCCTGTAGCTTCTCAATAATAATATACTCTTACATTCCAACAGAGAAGGATGGATTATGGGTTTTTCAATTTGCATCAGGCATATTAATTGCAGAGTAGGGCTTCCACATAAAATATCAATGTACTGGAACAAACTGTTAATGTACCAGAATATGAACACTTACATTCATTTCTGGAGCTTTAAAAGGAATCGTCCTTTTTTTTTTTTTTTTCCTTCTATACCTCTGGAGATGGTACAGTTTTTTAGTCAGTTAATGAGAACTATGCAACCACCGTTTCTCCAAAAATCTGTAATTAGATTAAGTGCAATAGGGCTTTTTTAGTCATTTCTGCTGGGGAACAATACAACAAGCCATTAGGGAAAGAGAATAATTTAAAGGGTTTGGAAGAAACTTATTTTAGAGATGCTTTTAAGAAACATGACATGGAAGATCAACTTTATGTTGTAGTTGGAGGCACAGCACACTCGACTTTTATTTGCATTATATTTCTCAACTGTGAAAAGAATACCTAAACTAGTAATTGTGATTGGAAGTTTTATAAGTAATTTTCAGCTGAGGTTTTGCACTTTAGGTTTAATTGTAGAAAGCTATGTATTATGATACTTTATTTTGTGGAAGTATTTGAAATTATATATTCTTTAAGAAACATAAGATTATGAATGCCAATTTTCCAAAATAGATTATAATAAATAAATAAATATACCCTGACATTTTAATTTGTCTTTTAGATTTGGTAGCTTACATAAATTACATATACATTGGTTGGGCTAGAATATGAGTTTAATATTCTAAAATGTGGTGTTTATGTTCTTTATGTAAATATTTTTGTATGGAAGAAATTAAGCATCAGGAAGAAAGGTGGAGATTTAAAAACACAATACAATTTTTCTCAGACAACAATTTGTTTCTGAAGCTTTATATATCATATTCAAATGCTATATAATTGGCAAATAGTCATTGAATAAAATTCTCATTATTGTTTACTAAATTGTTAATACTTTCACATTGATATTTTATTCCACATTTTTTGATACCTAATGTAATTTGTGATTTTGTTATACTTAAACAACAATGAACTGGGGATCCACTTTTCAAAACTATTTTGTGAAAGACAATATTTGAGTTTGCTAGCCAGAGATGTAAGCAAGGAACCGAGGAAAGAAGAAATACTACCCACATAATCCAACAGGAGACTTGATTCATTTTGTGTCTGGAGCAATTGGTGCAATGTTACAATGTGAAATGAGTTTCCTTTTCAATCTTCAGGTGAAAAAAAAATAGTGAAAATGCCCTGAATTTTCTATCAATGTGAACTTTTTTTTTTTAACCTCTTTCTTAAAAAATTGTGTGTGCATATGTGTGTGTGTACTATTTTGCAAGGCTTGCTTTGACCTCATAATGATACTATAAGCTAAGTTTGCCATGGGTCAAAAATAAAGGCAAGATAGACTTTTCTCAGCATTAAAACATAACCTAATCTATGGTAAAAGTAATTTTGATACTGTTCTAAAGAAATAGCCCAGGGCAACATGAATGTTCCTTTGCTATAACATGCTGGCTGAAAAACAGGCATAGATATATGCTTAGTGAAGAAAACAGGGTAAATCACTACAACTATAAACTGTATCCGCATCTGCTGGTGCTAACATTTTGAGAAATGCTTAAAGTGTGTTATTCTGCTTTTGGATTATATTTAGTGGGTATATTTTAAACTCGAGGAATTTGATTTCCAGCAAGAAGGCCAAATAAAAGGTTGTGATTGTTTTATTTATGGGCAATTCCTTCAACTGAACATTTTTATTTCCAGATGTGTTTTGCGCCTTGTTTGTCATGCTGCAAGATGCTGCCTGCTTTGTCAGCCTTTTCATATTGCATACATAGGTAGGACATAGATTCAAGTATCTTATTCAAAAATTCTTTATCCTATCAAAAGAAAAGATACCATATTTTCAAAATTTGCCTTTCTTAGTACACATCACTAATGTAAGTTTAATGTTTATAATCAATACCATACATAGATGCATACAATGATGTAAGTTTTTATGAACTTTTACTATTTAGTAAAAGCAACTTATGTTATAAAGGATAATTTTAGAGGTAGTTTTTAAATACACCTGTCACTCCTCCTGATGCATCTACCTTCTATTTCCTTCGATAAAAATCAAATGAAAATTAATCTCAGTTCCAAGTGATGTTAACTGTATTCAGGAATCATATAATGTCCTTTACTTCCTTTCAAGCATTGCCTGATAAGATGACTACAAATTCAGAACAGCTTGGTGATTTTGGTTGCAGGTTTTTATTTTATTTTATTATTTTATTATTTATTTATTTATTTTTACATCCTTGTGAAGAGAGAGAGATTTAATCTCTCAAACTTTGTTGGAAAATTACATTGATGAATGTATTCTGACAGGAAGCTTTACTGAAATGAAAAGGACTCATGTGTAAGGGTGGGAATAACTATTCTGAGAGCTTTCTCGTGGTTCTCGTTGCCAGGGAAACCACTGCTTTGTCTGTACGTGTCTGGAATGGCTGCCTCATTAGAACTCAGGCTCCCAGACAGTCACTCTGTGATACTGATGAAATGAAAGGGATGAACCTATTTTAGTTGATTAACTTCAAATTAAGAAAAATAGCATATTTAAAAGACAGACTTTTAAAAGCCAAACATATAGAATATGGGGAAACTGTGAAGTTAATATTGATTAGGCCTATTCAGCCACTTTTGTGTGGGTCGAAGAATATTTTCATTTTTTCCCCATTCCATTTTCCTATTTACATATTTATGGGGGAGTAAGCAAGTAGAATATTATATGTTAGTGCTACCAAATAAGCTTGGATGTAAGAGATTGTGATATTTGCAGAAATATGCAGATGTTTCATTTATTAACAATTCCTTTTTTTTCTTGCAGTGACTGTAAATCACAATATAATGTGGCTATGGTATTATATTATCAAAGCCAACTAGATTTATTGAATCAGGGGCATAAAAAATAGTGAGAACCTATGTTGGAAATCCATGTTAAGGTTATTTTCATTTATCCTGAAAACAAGTGACATCATACTCAGAAATAATATGAACCAATATTAACAGCAAAGACATCAATATAATTTTTATTGTTGTTTTAAATTTAAAATATATTTTCTAGAAAGACAGCCAGCAGGCATGAAAATACCTCAAGTTTAAGGAAGCTCTGGATAAATCCCATTATAATACTCTCTTCTTTCTATTACAAGCTAAATTTCTTTTGGAAATTCATTGGCATTTAAAATTTTGTTATTGACTCATGACAGAGATGAAGCAGATTATAAATTCTCTTTTTCCAACAACAGAAATTCCATAAATCTTTTTTGTTCTATTATTCCATATAAATCTACACAAAGTACTAAATCCCAAATATTATTATTTAGTGATTTATCCTGATGATAAAAGTATACACAAAATCCAAAGAAAGATCAATAGATCTTTTTTTAAAGTATTGTATTCATATATTAGCCTCAACTGAATTGACAATATTAATTTTATATCTATAGTACAACCAGGAAGAGAAATGTCAAAACGACATTCTGGACTTGCAGTCCTCATTGTGGTTAGAAATGCCGTATAAAAAGATTTGTTTTATACATGTGGAGCTTAAAATTCTATTAGGCATTCAAGAGCTGTTATGAGTGGATATCTTACAAAGGTAGAATTCACAGGACTTGGCTTTCAATTATGCATAAAATGAGAGAAAGTTGGGATGAAGTCAGACTTTAACATGACTCCCAGACCTGGTGAGAAATTATTTAGGGAGAGTGCCATACTGAGATTGAAACTACTGTAGAAAAGGTTCTCAGTCTTGCCCAAGCCTAAGCTTCACCTGAGGAATTTTCAAAAAAAATTAATCTCTTAAATCCAACCTCAAGAATTCTTATTCAACTGAAATGGGTTTAGGTCTATAAGGATATTTAAAAAGTGTTCCTTTGGCAACTCTAATGTGAAACCACAATTGGGGCCTTGTTACTAGAACACATTCTTGTGCTTCTTAACCTCGCTTGAACATTAGAAGTTCTTGGAATATTTTCTAAATCATAGTATTCAATCCCTAGATCAATTTAATCAACATTTCTAAAGTAGATTCTCAGATTTTAAATATTTCAAAATGAGTCCCATCTTAGTCAGAGCTGAGAATATTCATACGAGAGCAAGAATAATTTTAATGTTAGCAGAAGTAAATTTGAAGATCTGGGACACCAGTCCAGAAGCACATAGTAGGTACTAGAATATGAATCTCATGCTACACAATGAAGTCTAGATATAAAATGTGGGCCACAGAAACATATATTTATAGTCATGAAACACTGCAGAAGGACATAGTCATTAGGATGCTGATAAAGAAAGAAGAAGTCAAGTACAGATCTTGGAAAACTCTGTCCTTTGAGAGAAGTGTGGAAAAATGAGAACTGAAGCCTAAGAAAAATAAAGGAAGGCACTTGGAAAGAACAATGCCACAGCAAACAAAGGCAAAGAAAAGTAGAATGGTCATTCTCTACAGAGGCTTGGTATGAAAAATTAGTATGAAAACTGAAAATAATTATACAGAGTTTGAAATCAAGTAGATATTGATACCATTCAAAAAGAACACTTTTGGGGGAAAACAGAAATAGAAAGTAGTTGGAGTAAAAGAATAGGGAATGAGAAACAATGGTCTGAAATAGAATAGTGGTTTGCAAATCTGGTTGTATATTAGTATTACATGAGTAGTTTAAGAAAAAATACCAATGGCTGTGTTGTACCCTAGACCAACTGAATTTGAATTTCTTGTGAAGGTATTATGGTTTGGATATGAGGTATACCCACAAAGTGTCTGTGTTAATGTATGAATGTTCCTATTAGATAATGAGGAAATTATCAGTAAATTAATCGATTTAATAATATGAATATTAATGTACCAACTGCTGATAACTGTAGGCATGCTGGGAGTGCTGAAGGAGGGGAGCCATTGGTAGTGTGCTCTTGGGGATTGTATGTCTTGTCTCCCTGGATCTTCCTTCTCTCTCTGCTTCCTGACTGCCATGAGGTAACCAGCTTTCCTCGGCCACTGCCTCTCCACCATGGTATTCTGCCTTACTTTGGGCCCAAAATGATGAAGTTAGCCAACTGTGGATTGAATGTCCAAAACCATGAGCCCCAAATAAACTTTTCCTTCTCCAAGTTGGTCTTGTTGGGTATTTTGGTCATAGAGATGAGAACACATACAAGACAGGATATCAGTATATCCCAAAATCTCCTGCAGGTGATTCTAATATGCACCCAGGTTAGTGCATAAAATATTCTTTTCAGAAGCTGAACTAAAAGTGACAAGAGAAAGATACAGGGCAATTCTTACTCAGAAGTAAATTTGTTAAGAACTGATACCAGGAAATAAAATAAGAGACTTGACAATAGAAATTATGACATATGGCAGAGCCAACAGTGTCTCAACAGAAGGTAAACTACTTGAGATTAGAATCAAGGTTATGGAAGAAATAGAAGTATAGAGATCAAGGACAGGGATGTAAAAAAAAAAATTCCTTCTAAAAGAATGAGCAGCTCATCCTCTTTGCCTGGAAAAAAAAAAAAACAACGATGTGAACATGAGAACAATTATAATTCTGTTGCTTTTCTCTTTTCTTTATTATGTAAAGAGATGAAGACAGGAAGTTGAGGGATAATAGACACTATTTCCCCCTTGATTATCATCACCCATTACAGTAATAATGTGAGGGATTTGAAGAGAGTGATAAAAATGTGAAATGACTTATGTGGATGATGGGAATGATAACTGTTGAAGATAACATTCAAGTAGTTATTATTGACTAGATGAGGTTTGAAGCATCATAATCTACACAAGTGTGTAGTTTTCTCCAGTGAACTGCTGATATCAAAAAATAGCTCAAAAGAGAATGGATAGAGTGACTCGCTACTCACAGTCATCAGGGAAGATAAAAACAGTGAGAGTACTGATGTGAGGTTTTTACTTGACACATTCTGTCTTCTGAATAGAGAAACTACAGGTGGTAGATATGAATTCAGATGAAAGGGAAGAATCTGAAGCTTTCAATGTAACTAAGAACAGTGAGGTATATAAGTAGCAAGGGAGTGGGGAACTGGCAGAATCACATATGACTTCTAGAGAGTACTCTTCTAGAGACTGAAATTTCAAATTTGAAATGGTGCTGGATGAAGCAAACTCTAAGAATGACAATGATCACCATGAGTTAAGATAGCAGCTCTGGAGTGTGAATTAGAAGAGAAAATAGAGTTAAACCAACAAATTTAGAAGTTATATTACTGTAGGCTTGTCAACCTAGACATGACCCGTGATAAAAGCAGATTTTATGGTGGGAAGAAATAGCAAATGTCCAATAAAAGAGAGAAAAGAGAGGAACAGCAGAGAAGAGCAGTGATATGAATAACTGGCGTTCATGATGTCTCAGCCTCTGATAGAATCATAGCTTCCTACAGTGGATTAAACATTACCTCTGAAATGGTCAGAAGGTTAAGAGATGCCATCCTTGATTAGATTTATCTTTTTGAGTTCGGATGAAGGCTGGAAGTATCAATAAGTGCTTATTCCCTCATGGAATGACAGTAACTCAAAGCAACTTGAGGTTGCTAGCAATAAGAAGCTTTATTTCAAGTGTGTATGATTTTTTGGTGGAAGTTTAGGGTGTTAGGTGGTTAGAGAATTGAATAAGAGAAACTGCTGTTATTTCATATGGTATTAGAATGATATAAATTTCATATTCTTTTCAAAATACTGACAGTCTCATAAAACACAAATTTAAGGCAGAAAAATTTAAACTCATGAAGGCTAACAGGAAGACCATTTCATCAACCAGAGTTGGGGTTGGTGCAGGGGAGGATCCAGATAAAAATCTTGAAAGCAAAAGTGAATAAGAAGAGATGAAAGGTCAAAGAGTTTAAAGTGATATGTGCAGTATATGTGATACAGTGGATGAACTCAGTAGTTGATTAAATTTAATAGAGAAGAAAGAAGAGAAAAAAATGATTACAAAACTACTTGGTCTTCAAATGGGTGGTTTATGTAACAAATGACTGTGTAGGATTGTTGAAAGAAAATAATGATTTGGGATTGGAAGACTTCATCTCCAATAAAGACATCATAATTTGATCTTAATGGCTGGCCTTTTACATAACAATTGAATCAGTGTGCCTGCTCACGTGCCACTGCAGGTTATGGCAAATGTCAGGAATAGAGATGCAGCTGTGAGTGTCATTCATGTAGACGCAGACATTCAAATCTTAAACATGGATGAAATCTTGAAAAAGGTATTATAAACAATGACAGAGCCAAAGAATGTTAAGAGAGACATGCAGCATGGTGTGAATAGTAAACAAAGTCTGTGATCAGACTGAGCTGAGTCTGTATTGTGGGTTCAAGACTTAGATCTTGGGCATTCCTCTTCAGTGGCCAGCTTCATTGAATTTGTGCTATAAATTAGGGATAAGATTATCTTCTTCATGGAGTTGTGGGTAAGTGTGTGTATTCAGAGAAGGACAGAGGAAATATAAATCATTATACGATAAATACTTTTATTTATGGTAGATTATAAAAGCAAGTTATTTTGAAAGTTAAGTGTAAATAGTCAGGAAGGTCTCAAGGAATAAGAGATATTCAGAGTATTAAAAACCAAGGGGAAATAGAGTTTTGAGAATAATGGTTGCTCAAAGCTCAAAAGAAAAATTACTCCTAGAAGAGAGGTGAATAAATCCATGTTTTATGATAACAGCCAATGACCATATCTGTTAATGGGCTACTTTTTCAAATTAAAGCATAAAATACTTCTATGTGAATCATCTTTTACATCTTATTCATGGATAAGAAAAATGGAAGCAAATGTTTTCCAATTTTAAATATCCTGATTTTTTTTTAATAGATCCAATTTTTTGATTGAAAAAGTGACACACAAGATAAAATATAAAACAGTGCCAAATGTCTTACTACTAAAGGGAAGGCATCCCCTGGCAACACATACCAGATATCTCAGCTGCAACTACTTAAGAATTTTTTTGTGTATGCATATACAAACATATCTGAATATGCAGTTTTATCTATTTTTTTTTTTTAGAAATCCACTTCTAAAATCAGCATGGAATATCAGAGAGCATGCTCTTTTATTTTTCTTCCTTCTGTCTTCTTCTTTCCCTCACTTTCCCATTCTCCTGAATTTATCTGCACTTCAAAGTCATTCCTAAAATCACATATGAACTTTTTTTTCCTTTATCCTTTTCCATCTTCTCTTTCTTCAAGTTGCATAATATGTTATTTCCTTGTATGCCAAAATTTACTTATTGATGGACATATGGGTCAGGTAGTTCTTATTAAATCAATGGAAAACATGTTGAGATTCATGTTGGAAAATAAGTTTTTATATTCTAATTAGGGATATAAGCAAAAATTGCATCCCCTGCCCCAACTGTGCTAGAAGCTTAAAGCAAAACATACTCTAGAGCTCTCAGTATATTTCTTGGTTTTTGTCTTGATAAACTCAATTCAAAAAGGGGAGGACTTTTGAAGTTCGTACATGCTGAAACTTCCAAATCAGTATTACAACAAAGAAGTTGCATTAGGAGATTTATTAGAATATTCCTAGAGGGGATTGGTAGTGAGAAAACCTGATACAGGGAACCCCTATTGCTGACCAAATTACTTTTGTGTCTTTGGCATAGCAAAACATTTTGATGGACAAATGCCTTATGTACAGTGAATATGCTTGCCTTGTCTCACAGGGTGGCAAATATGCAGCCAGTATATTAAAGCAGATGAAAAAGACCCTATGGGGTAGGCAGTTCAGTTTGTTTTTTAAGTTTTAGTTTCTGTACAAAAATAACACAACTTCCTTATTTTTGTTCCAATCATTAGGGATCTCAAATATGAGAAGATAATTGCACAATTCTTTTCATATTATACATACACAAGCATAGGTTTAGCAGAAAATTACTCGGATTTATATATTTCACTGATAGATTCCTCCCTCCAAATTTATAATTAGTTGACTGTAGTCTTGTACTTTTATAAAAACTGATCATTTATATTATTTATGAGTTGATGGTATTTACAAAGTGGTATTAAGCTGAAAGAAGTTGAGAAACCAAAGCATGGAAATTCTCTGCCAGAGAATTCCATTTGCACAAGTAGAAAGTTCTTTGCAATTCTTACTCAGCTGAAATGGATTTACAGTTGTGTTTGCAGATTTCCATCATTCTGAAAATAGGCACTTCTGAAGTCCTCATTTTCCATATAAAGACAATGTTTACTGGTAGTAAATTTCTTCCTGGGATTTGATTTCTAAATATTCACAAGGCAAAAATATGTTTCTCTTTATTCAAATGGAGCTTCCCCTCTGAAAAGCAATTATGTGACAAATCTTTGAGAAGACAGATCACATTTAAATGATAACATTTGTAAAAGGGTTTAAAGTGTGCACATCTTTGTGAACGTGTGTGTCAGTGTCACAAAGAAACTATGAGACAGATTTACAGTATAAAATCATTTGCAAATAAAACAACTATCAAATAATTAAAAATAAAACTATGTTTTCTACCCAATATATAACCACTTTATAAGTCTTTAATTTTGTATTTTTTTGATATCTGATCATTTCTACCCTGATCTTAGTTTTCTTGTTCTTTTAAGGAAAGTTATTAAAAAAGTAAATGAAAATATATTTGAAAATATATTTTTCATGATAATATTTTAATTTTACATATTTTGTATGTTTCTTAGTAAAGCTTATAAATGTGTGATTTTGTTTTTAACAAGTAATAAATTTCTAGAGTTACCAATTATTAAATTATCATCATTAATTGTAATATAAACACATTTTAAACAATCTAAATGTCCACAACAAAAAAGAACAAATGGTGATCTGTTCATGTTGTGGAATACCCTGCCAATAATAGAAAATAACATCATAAGTTCATGATGACATGAGCGGGGTGCCTACAAATAGATGACTTATTATATTTAGTGAAAATTTTCATATTTGTGTAAATAAAAATTGTGTAATTTTCTGCTTTTCTTTGAGGTACATACCCCAAACTTCTATTGTGGGCATTCTAAATATTACTGCATACAAATGCACTGTGAATGGAAAAGATTTTTTAAAATGCATTTATGCTTGTATATACATATAAGAAGTATGGGAATAAGCCCTGCAATGTTAACAATGAAGAACTTTAATAAGTATAGTATGAAAAGTGTATGAGTAAAGTTAATTTTGCCTTTCATTTTGTTTTTTTGCACTTTTATATGGACTGCATTTTAAAACAGAATTTGCATTAATCCCACAATATTTTCTTGAAAGTTTAGCTATAATCGGGATTCTAAATTAAGAATTGTACATACATTTTACTTGTGTTCTTTCTCTTTAATCATCAGTTTCTTCACTGACTTTACAAAATACTAGAGTCTTCCCAGTTCAATCAATCAGTAAGAAACAAAATGCTGATGTAAAACAATCAAAAACCAAATCTTCTTTTGGTGACATCACCTTTATTTCTGGCCTTGAAATGAGGTGACATGAACTATTTTTGGCTCTTCTCTCTCCTAATAATGCTTGATTCATTCTGTAATCAATTCCCACCTCTATAAGTTTCACACAGATAGTCTTTTCTTGACATCCCTTCCAAAACGCTGGCCTGATTCAGGCATTTATCCTGAATTAGAGTTTGTAGCATCTTCATGGATTTCCCTACATGTCTCATTTTTTTTTGCCTTTGCAATAACCCCTACACATTGCCATAGCATTATCTTCCCATCACATATGTCACATCAAATTTGCGATGCTCAAAAATTTGTAGGTTCTAGTATTTATAAAATAAGTTTCCAATTTTTAGGCATAACATCTAGGCCCTTCATGTCCTGGGGCCAGACTGTACTTTCAGCACCACTTTAAACGCCGGGGTTCCAGGCATGCAAGGCAAGCACTGGAACTTCAGGCTACATTCCCAGCTCAATCTCTGCAAACTTCCATAAATATACGGTGAAAATTCATGCTCCCTTAGCCTTTTAATTTTGTTGTTTACTTATCTTATTTTCATCCTTCAAGGTCCACCACAAGTACCATTCATTTTAGTGAACCATTTCTTTCATCTGACCACATAATTTACTCCAACTCTCCTTGAGTACTTTGCTTGACCTAGTAGAGATCCTGTTTCATGAACATTTACCTTAGATGTCTTTTAATTTGTTCCACACTCCACTAACCAATTTCCTTCCTGAAATCAGGAACCACCTTCAATTGATCTCTGAATTCTCAGAGTTCCTAATAAAAAATGAATTTGATGGGTTATTTTGTCTGGCTTTTAACCGAATATATTTAAAATCCCTTCATCCATAAACTTACAAGGAAACATAATTGATAAGATTGCTAAATATGAATATGACTATAGCAAAAATAAATGTCACCTTAGGCTATCTATTTGCTTCAATGGTATTGAGAATACTATATTTCCAACTATTTGTGGATTTGCACCTTTGTCTTTTTGATGCTCTAAAGCAACTGGTCCATGATGTCCTATAGACGTGTGTGGCTTTTTATGATGACATTTCAGTTCATTGAAGCTATTACTTCTTCCTTTATCCTGGCCAGATGTTAAAGGCTTGAGGATCTACAACATGGAAATTTCCATCATGACAGAATTCTTTTTTTTTTTTTTTGAGGGAAGGTGCACTGGGGATTGAACTTAGGGGTACTCAACTACTACCCACATCCCCAACCCTATTTTGTAGTTTATTTGGAGGCAGGGTCTCACTGAGTTGTTTAGTGCCTCACTTTGCTGAGGCTGACTTTGAACTTGTGATCCTTCTGCCTCAGCCTCCAGAGGCGTGTGCCAACATGCCTGGCCCAGAATTTTATATTTGATAGTGATACTCTAATGTTTAAACTCAAAATATGCTAGATCAGTGACATCCTGATTCAGCAATGACACATTTTAAAATTGGATCTTAGCATTTATTTTATCTAAGTTGTACTTATCTGTACTACAAGCACACTAGGCAACTAATGTAGGGACTATTAGTATCATTTCTTCAATGCTACAAAATTTACTTCATAAACGCAGTTGATTATAAATACCTGTTTATTCATCTTGGTCACATGGATCCCTGTACAACATTAGAAACTTTGGGAAGAGAATGTGAGGGATTGGTTATGTATACTTGTGAAATGCATGTTATTAAAAGTCCAGGTCCCTGTGATAACAGATCTGATCATTCTGAGGATCCCGTGGATCAATTTAGGGAAGTAATATAAAAAAAAAAAGGAACTAAGAAAAAAGTGAATATACAAGGATCAGAATATAAGTATCATTTTTCTTAGCTGTAGTGTGGAAATGTCCCTTGCCTACGTAAAGATCACACACAATGTCATGCCTTTAAACTTGTCCTTCATGGCATTTACTTTATTCACTCTCCTCATCATTCAAGGCTTACCTTGAAGTTTTTATTTCCTATTTTTCTCCACAATGGTTAGGAAGTCTGCAAGTACAGAATGAAAGAAGAAAAGGAAACTTCTCTAAGTAGAATTTCATACCATATGCTGGATCCTATGATAACAGCATTTTTATGCAGACCCAATACATTTTTGATCTTCTGACATAGAGGTTGAAACCTTGGCATCTCCTCGAAAGCCACCACTGCTGACTGTACTTTAGACGTACAAAGGAACTTGCTGCCCTTTGTGTTAACTAGATAAGGTATATATTTCACTTTGAAAAGACATGCCTGTGATGCTTTGATGGTGAGATATTGCCTCATAATTTTCTTCTTTCTGTTATGAAGGTACTATAGTTTTGATTTAAGAATTTTCTGCAGAGATTCATTTAGCAATAGAGTGAAATAAAATCTAAGCATGGATCAACTTGTTATTGTTGGAAATGTAATAACCTCTACCAACTGACCTTCAGTCATGGAGAGATTCCTCAGCAGGATGAAAGCTTTCGTGTTGGTACTTTCCTGACAGACAATTCTGCACACACCATCAGTGAAGGGTGGGAAGAGCTTTATATTTGCTATGCAAAGTAAAATGATAATAATAATAATTGTAAAAAGAGATAGAATTAGATACTATTAACTTTTTCCCCCCCGAACTTGCCCTGTTAGCTTTTTCAAAAGTGGGGATAGAAATGACACAAAAATATGAAGAGAAGCTTCCCTGAAGAAATTTATTCTAACCAAGTGATAGCATTCCAAAAGAAGATTTGAAAACATTCATCCTACAAAATTACATTTTTCTGGTCACATTTACAAATTTCCTTCCTGCATTGCTCTTTTAAACATTGCTGTTTTAAAATTGCTTTAATAACGATGCATCCATTTAACATTCATGTGTTAACATTAACCACATTTTAAAAAATAAAAATTTGGGAAACACTGTCTTTACTACCCTCAGATATATGCATCTCCTATGTCTTATATTTGGTTGTGTATGAATGTTCAATTATTTGCATTCTATATGGTTTCAAAACTTAATTTTAATCAGGGATTCAAATGAACAAATATTCTCCATCATTTGTAACTTCTTCTATTTTTCTACAATTTGTTTTTCCCTGCATTCATGGCTTTGTAAGTTTACCATAATGTGAAATCTCCAGAGATTTCTCTGGGCAAAGTGTGAAGAGCATTACCTTAGCATTGGTAAACAAATGTATTCAAATGCATTTTCATGAGTGAATTTTTATTAAGCAAATTCAGTGTTTACTTTTGCCTGGCTTATATGAAAATTGTTATAGAATTTTTTTCTGAAAATAACATCATCCAGATTAAGATGTTAAAAACATCCCCAAACACGTACAGCTCATAATGAGCAAGGGAAACCAGCGCACCAGCTCATCTAGGTCACCCTTCTCATAAAGGGCAATGGTGGCACTTTAGAGCCAGTACATCTATTCATTGTAATAAAACCATTCCTGAAAGTGACTTTGTCCAGAGGAAATGACTCTGTGTTATAACATGATGTACTTCAGAGGCAGGTTGTCATAGATCACTAAAGAATGCTGCCATCTTATATCTTAATAAAAAATTCTCTGCTCATGCAACTATCTTTTTGCAAACTGAGACAAGTTCCCCTCCCCCCTACAATTTAGTCTTCTGTTTCAGCAGAGAGAGGTGTACTCTAATAGTTATTATACTCAATAAATAAAAAGGGATGCAGAGGAAACAAATAAGTAGATATTTCCTCATTCTTGTAGAGAAGTCAAATGTTTGTATTAAAACTGCAAAGAAAGCTGACATGCAATGAAAGATAAAATTATGAAAATGATAGTTACATGTGTTCACTGGTTTTGTCTTGATCCTGTGAAAGAAGTGATTTTTAAAAGCGTATGTGATTATAATTATTTTAAAATATATTTATGTCTTAAATTGTATAACCCTCATGAAGCTCAATAGTTCAAGAAAAAAACTTATAGCTTTATTTTTAACATATTTCTGTGAGATTAATTACTAACTTGGATCACAAATATGGTATTAATAAAGGTCTAACACTAATATCTTCAGAATTGCATTTTGGATTATAATTATTTAGGAGAGTTATGCATTTGTATTTTCAAGAAAATTTTATTGTACGTGCTATAATTACCTATTCCACCAAAAACAAAAGAAAGGGAATAAAATCTATAAAGGGAAAGATCAAAGCAGGGGAATACCAAAGGAAAGACAATAGAAATATTTCTAGCTGTTCTATTAAATATTTTATTCTTTTCTCACTACTGACTTAACACAGTAAGAGTCTGTACACGTACACTCTAAATTCATGGTTACCTTGTTTTCTCCTGAATTAAAAAAAGTAAGGATAGAAAAAAAATATCATTCCCTGACTAGAATATGCCTTTGGTTAAATCATAAATTCACATTATTTTCAATATACAATCTCACTGTCAATTGAAACACAGGTCTAATTGAGCACATTATCGATGGGTGGTTTAAAGACTAGGCTAACATAGTTCTACAAAGGGGATTAAAAATAATAATTCCTCTGTACTTTCTACTAAGATGCGTAGAAGAACCTAGCAGAGGCAATTATTCTATTTCTCAATTATGTTTCTCTTGATGCATGAATGATATGGAACATAGACTAGTGGTCTCTTTAGACCTATACTGATAGCCTTTCTCTGCCTAAACGGAGCTTATATGTATGAGTTAGAAGTGACCTTTGTGCTGACTTGGTTCAAATGTTCATTCATTTCAAAACTTTTCTAATGTATGTAAAATAACTCCTGGCAAAAGGATACAATATTGGTTTCTGATTGGATTTTCATTTCTGTAAAGGTGTTTCTGTTTGCCCTTGGACAATTATAACTTTCACATGATTCTACAATTTTAATATATTCATCATTACCAATTTCAGACTTTTGTTCAGGTTTGCCTTCAGAAGTAATATTGAGCAAATCAGTTCCATTTTTTGATAAGTAAAACAGTCTTTCTGATATTGGAAGACAATGCAGTTCTGTGGCTGACTATGGTAAGCCATAGTTTTGCTATCTCATTTGATTTTCCATTTGCATTTTCTTGAAACATTTCCTTTGGAAATCTCATCCCCATTTCCTGTGGTTTTAAAGCAGGTTTTCTCAACCTGTGCATGACTGATATTTAGACAGGAGAATGTCTTGTTGTTGGGACAGTCCAATGAAGGATAAAATGTTGAGCAGCATCCCTGGCCTCTAACTATAGATGCCAATAGCATCTCATCCATATTCATGACAGCCCAAAATATTGCCAAATATTCCCTGACAAAGTAATCATAGAACGTTCTTCCCCTTAACCCTGCAAAAAGTATTTCTTCCCTGTGTATTAGGGAAGTTCATAATGAATCACATTTGAGATGATGACAGCTGTGACTGACATCCTTATTTTCCCTATTTTTTTAATATGCTAGTTTTGTTTTCCTTCTATAAAGAACTTTAAGGCAACACAGTCTAATAGCAATAGCTTTGCTTAAGGACAAAAGCATGACATATCTAAAGCCTCTTCTCATGTTCAAACTGTTTTCTCATATACTCTATTCATTCATTTCACATCTATCACATCACAACTGCAATGAGCAAGGTATCTAGAGATAAAGATATAAATATAATGCTTAACAATATAAATATAATGCTTCTTTATATATCCTCAGAGAGTTTTTAGGCTAGAGAGAACAAATTGACGAGAAGACAACAATTTTGTGATAATCATGTGTAAATTGTCAGAAAAAAGATGGGGAATTTTAGACAAGACAGCAGACAAATTTCTATAAGGAAGAAGAAAAAGAAAACAACAATAATAAGATGTTTTCTGTTGAATCATTTTAAAATGCAGGATGAAGGCAGGAGTGGGTACTGCTGAAACAATACCTAATTTTTGTCTGTACCTCAGCATTATGTATGATGATATGAAGCAAAATCTGAGTTTTAAATTTCCCAAAACTAACTGCTGGCTATCTATTCAATTTGTTTTTAACTGTGTGTCACAAACTCACATATTTCCTTGTGCCTAAGTGCGCTCGACTTTTTTTTTTTTTAAATTTCATCATATTTAATATCTTTTCACTTCAAAGACGTTTGCTGAGAAACCAAACAGTTTTCCGCGGACACACCATTAAGGACGTGCGGGTATGGTCCTGCCTCCTTGCCCATCTCTCCAGGCGCCCTGATTGCCTTCCCCTCATTCCCATCCTCAGATTTGCTTCACGAGCACTAGACTGTGTCATTAGATATGACTCATCAGTTGTGGCATAATCATATCAATTCCAGCCCAATGTCTTCTGTCCTCATTTAAATACAATTTTTTCTTTATTGCCAAGCTATCAAATATGTTTTATTCACTGAGTCTTGTAATAAAAGGTGAAGCAGCACAGTCTGCCTTCAGCACTAAGATTGTTTTTTTTAAAAAAGCTTGTACAGTGTAGCATTCAAATTATTGTATTTCTTTTCTAAGGTACTCCTTTATTTTAAACAATTTGACAACTATGACATCATTAATATATCTTTGCTTATGACAGAAATATGAGTAAAGACTTATAAAAAAAATCAGCACATTGTTCGTCATATCAGTTCTTTGTTGTTGTCCTTTAACCAGTTTCTCAGCCATCTTACAACTGATCACCAAACAAAAGTCCTGATAAAAGTATTGCCTGAATACCACCCTTCTAAAAGGAAAAAGAAACTCTAATCTTTTGAACACGAATGTCCAGAATATTCACTATTTTAACTCAACTATCTTCATTTACAATGAAATATAATAAAAGGTAGACACACTAGTTCTCACACTTTGTTTGTAATCCTCTTTTAATTTTGTTAATTTAAGCATCACCTGTTCGGTTTATTCGATTTTCTACTCACTTTTTGTCATTATTATTTTATTAGTTCCATTTTCCCCAGTCATTTTAGTACTGACCTCCAATTTCTCAGGAGTATATAAATAGTACTTTTGTGTTTCACGATGTCAGTTATTACTCAAACCTGAATAAGTGTCAAAAACTAAAAACAATTGAGTCCAAAACTTCTCCAAAGAATTTTATCACATATTAGGATTTTAAAACTCCCATTTATGTAGTTGCTACTTTATTGACAGATTAAAATTCACTTACAATCATTTTTAAAAGACAAAAGTACAATTAAATTATAAATTTGTTGGGTTATAATTCTATTCACACTATTACATTATATTTTTACATTAATATTATTAACATTACAATTCATAAGCATTTTTCCTCAATATATTTACCAACAATTCTCTCATATCTTAGACATATCTCAATTTTTTTATATAGAAAATAAAACAATTAAGGCAATTAAAATTGGTAGAAATTACAGAACAAGGATCCAATTTTTTTGAATGAGCAAACCTTTCTTTATGATGTCACTCAATACAGTTTTTATTTTTGTCCTCCAAACACATTCAGGAAGCGTGTCTTTACCTATTGAAAAGTTTAGCATCTTCCATCACTTTTCTGATCATTTGTATTCAATACCTGATAATTTTTAACTGTAAAATAAAATCTCTTTTTAGATATCAGAATCTTAATTTCTGTATTTTAATTAACATACACTTCAAGAAAATTTTCTCCTACCCCTCTGTCATCCATGAAATTTAGGAAAGGGGTTATTCTTGGTTTCTTCTTTTTCATTCATTTTTTTGTGGCCAGCTTATTTTTCACCTTGCTTACATCCTATCCTATTAAATAATTGCTTTTATGTACCATGTTAGACAATAAAATTTGGAAACGAGTGATTCATGCAGAGAATAATTTATTTCTTAAGTGTCAGTGAGTGATGAATTTGCTCTCCAACTGTTGCTTCTCATTAAACCTCTCATTTTCTAGAACCACATTCTACACAATTGAATCCTACCCAAGTTTGTATTTTTAAAGAATATAAAAGGTTCCAAGCATGTCTCCAAGCTTATGTAGATCCTATCTGGCCCAGGCTAAAGGGAAATATACTCTCATACCTGGAATTCAAAAAATGAAATCCAGGACCAGTTCTTAATTCCCAGGGAAATTTTTATAGAAGAAGGAGGAGGAGGAGGAGGAAGGAGGAGGAGGAGGAGGAGGAGGAGGAGGAGAAAGAGGAGGAGGAGGAGGAAGAGGAGGAGGAGGAGGAGGAAGAGGAGGAGGAGGAGGAGGAGGAGGAGGAGGAGGAGGAGGAGGAGGAGGAGGAAGAGGAGGAGGAGGAGGAGGAAGAAGAGGAGGAAGAGGAAGAGGAGGAGGAGAAGGAGGGGAATGGAGGCAGCAGCAAAACCAAACCAAAAAAAGCCAGGATTTTCCTTTTTTTTTTTTTTTTTTTAGTTTCTCTCAATCTGTCATGGTTTTGCTGTTTGTTTTGTCTTCTCAATATTACACTCCCTCAAGTAAAGGGATACTCAAAGAGCACTTCAAGACACTCTGGTATGATCTGGAGTCTCTTTGTGTTTGAATCTTGCTGTGGTTTGGATATGTTTTAAATTGTCCTTCAAAGGGTCATGTGCCACAGGCTCAGTTTCCAGGGCATGGTGCTCAAATGGAAGTCTTAAAGAAAGGGGACTAATTGGAAGATGTTTAGATAATTGAGGGTGTATCTTTCAGAATGGATTCATTTAGTTCTCCTAGGATTCCAGTTAGTAAGCCTAACTTCTGAATCCCTTTCACTTTCATTCTTATCATCTTGCTGGTCTCCCACCTTGATGCCCTCTCCGCTGTTGTGATATAGCCAGCAAGTCCACACCAGAATTGAGCAAATACTGGCACCATGCTCTTAAATCTACAGAATTATGAATTAAATATATCTTTTCCTTTATCCATTACCTAGCCTAAGGCATTTTGTTATAGCATTAAAAAATGAACTAATCAGATCCAGACAATACCTGTGCCAAAGGTCTCTAGGTCTGGGTCTGAGAGCAAGTTTGTTTACAATTGGAGGCTTCAAGTCCTTGGCTTATCCTCTATCATCTCATTTTAGACAAAATACAAGTTCAAATATAAGATTATTAAATATATAAAGATAGCAACAGCAAAATATTGAGTCCCAAATTTACTGAAAAGGAATTAAACAGACTCATTTGCTACACTAAATTCAGTGGATATGTATATATCAAGATTTTAAAATATATCTTCCTCACTAGGGTAGAGAAACATGGCTTTCCTCAAGTTCAATGTAGAAATTCTTACACATATATTCCACTTTTTCTTATAAAATCCTTGGTTTCCTTCACTCTAAAATTCATGTGGTGTTTTGAATTGTACCATCTTGAATTGACAGAAAAAAGATCGTTTTCATAATCTCCTTTTCCTTATTAGATAAAACAGAAATTTGTGATTAAGAAAGAGGAAGCAAAACAGTGATTACTATTTTCTGAAGGTCATAGTTGTCAAAAGCAACATTTTATACATGTAGAGATCCCTGGCAGCCTTCTGGCTGGTGCTTAGTCTATTCCACTCCACACTCAGTTTGTTGGCCAACTCCTGTCTGTCAATCAGTAGTGGACACAGGTCAACTACCTAATTCTTGGATGTGAATCCACAAAGCTGGCAGCTATGCAGAGTCACATTTTTCCAAAGACCATCTAGAAACTTTCTTCATAATGAGATGTGTTCACGTTTTCTTATTAACTTGTTAGTAAGAACTCTTCTGATCCTCCAACTTCCAAGTCTCTCTTTCTTACTTCCACAAATATACCTGCCTAATTGCTTTACTAATCCTCTTATCCTATAGCACTCATTTTTGACAGTGCTCCCCTCTCTGACTCCTCTCTAATGTACTATATGATACTTGCATATTTTTTTTGAGAGAGAGGGACAATTTTTTTAATATTTATTTTTAATTCTTCGGCGGACACAACATCTTTATTTGTATGTGGTGCTGAGGATCGAACCCAGCGCGGCACGCATACACATTTTGAGTACGTCAATTCTTCACCACCTAACTATAAAATCTTTGCCTCTAATGCATATTGACATATTGTATATTGACATATAGTTTATTGTCTTTTTCAAAATTTAATTTTATTATCCAATTGTACCAGCACTAATTCTTCATGAGGTAATCACTGCATCAGGGACAATGTCAAAGTTTTGTTCCAATGAATATCAGTATGAAAATAAATAAAGAAGATCTCTAGAAATATTATATGATCAAATTGTAGAAAGTCAACTGGGTCAGGTAGACATCAGACTTTTTACAAAGACTACATTAGCATTAGAACCAGTTATTAAATCTGAATAGTCTTTAATATGTCACACATATGTCCCATACCTTTAATTTCCAGAAATTTTACAGCTTCAAGCTTACTATCCACTTGCCCACATATCTTACAATACATATTCAATTAGTACTTGTAGAGAAATACAAAGATTCTGTTCTTTATATTCTGACATCAGAACTTTCTACTGCTAGTTCCATGAAGGGATTTTCTTTCCAACACTGGAGACGGAGGATTAATCTGTCTTTTCTCCTAGGAGCTCAGCAGTTGGAGAGATTTTGCTTCTGATGCTGTGATTTGCACTTATTGACTTACAACATTTTCATCCATTCCTGTGCTTCACCATGTCTCTCTCTGCAGGTTTTTTTTTTTGGAGGAGGAATAATGAATGAGCAGAATTCATTCTTCAAATGCTGAAATGTTTGGTAAAAGTTATCAATGATCCTTATGGCCTTGGTGCTCTCTGCTTTAGCAAGCTATTCGGTGTTGGTTCAGTGTTTTTAATAAAGGCCTATTCAGATTATATATTTCTCTTATGAAAGCTTTGGTAGACTGTGGCATTCAAGAAATTATTCCGTTTCATCTAGATCATCAAATTTATGGACCAAGAGTTGTTTATAATATTCTTTTACTATTCTTGTAATGTACCTGGAATCATTAGTGGCATCCTCTTTTTCATTTCTGATAGGAGTAATTCATGTCTTTCTTTTTCTTTAGTTTAACTTTCCAGAGGTTTGTCAATTTTATTGATCTGTTCAAAGAACCGGATTGTTCTTTTCACTGATTTTTTTCTACTTATTTTTGATTTTCAATTTCATTGATTTCTACTTTATTAAGGTTTTAAAACTGCATCAAAAATATAGTACCATAAAACAAATTATATTGAAACATACTTATGAGACATTTTAAAACATTTTAAATTACAGCAATATTTTAGTGCAATAAATAATGTAAATTATTTAAATTTTAATTATAAATTAAATTTTATTTATTAAAGATAGATTAGTGCTAAAGTGTTTTTTGTTTCATTTTAAGAAATCATTAAATCATGAAGTAATATTTGACAAGGCCCCATGCATCTTATTGGACCTAATTGATTTACTTTGTTTGTTTGTTCACTGGTGTTGAATATCTTGATTTGTAAACATTTACTCTTGCCAGTGGAGTTTCCATAATTCAAACAACGTGCAGATAGGCTTCTAACTAGGAATTTCACATTTTATAAGATTTTTCAATTAAAGGTCAAACAGTAATATTTTTCTTCTAAGAACATGGGCATCTTCAATGTTTTAGAGATGGGAAGAATGAGACTTAAGCTCAGTGTGGTTTGGGGCTTCAAAGAATGATGCTTTCATCTCAGCAATTACAAAAATATGAATTATCTAATTATAACTTCTTCTCAGTCCACAGGAACATAAAATTGCAAGGCAAAGATGCAAAATATTTTCCATAGTTTCACAGTAAGCAATATGGTTTATTGTCTCTGTATTTATTCAACTTCATTGAAGAACTTCCTGAATTTGCCTTAAATGCTTGTCATCAGATTTGAAGAATTTCAAATATTTAAAAAGTGGCTTTTGCTCATTATATTTCCTCTTTATGGATTTCTAGTAACTAATTAGTTTTGGATAACTATACACTTATGTTACAACAGTTATATTGCTATTAGACTTATTTTTTCATTTCTTAGTTTGAGTATAGGATTTCCGTGTGTGTGTGTGTGTGTGTGTGTGTGTGTGTGTGTTGTGTGTATTTAAATTAGCACCAAGTGATGTTGGGATATAAATCCAGGATTATTTCACTTATTCGTATTTTTTTCATCTGTTTTCATTCAAACTCATCTTTCAAATACTGTATATATAAGTGTATATGCTAAGTATAGTTATAGCTTCCTGCTATTCAAAACTGATACATTTACCACCATTTGATCTTTAAAAATTTGTTAAAATTTTAGCTGATTTCTTCTTATCTGTTTAGGAAGCAAACTATGGGAAACAAGTTAGAGAATAGGATATATTACTTTTAAATGAGTGATAATATGACCTAAATATAACTTCTCAAATAAAGTCATATTTAGATCATATGATCACTCATATTTTAACTAGAAACTTATGCAAAATAAAAAATCCTATAATTAAATAAGGTATTTTAGAAAAGTTAAATGAGAAATTTGTCTACATCAAAAGTATAATACGCTAAATTAAATAATTATATTTTTCAAGTAGAAGGAAATTATTTCAGATGTAAATATAGAATTTCAAAAATGAATGTAGAGAAAGGAAAGGATAAGAAGGGTGGATAAATCTTAAAGAATATTATTTATATAAACAAAAATGTTGCAATGTAAAACTTAAGGTAAATGTCAATAAAAACTTAAAAAATTTAACAAAACTATTCTAACAGGACATATTTGAAGAGAGAGAGAGTTAAAATGACATACACATTATAAAATGTATGCATGAAATCATCATATGCTGCCATAAATATGGATAGTTTACATGTCCATTAACATAAACATACTCTAAGATATTTTTATTATAAGAAAAATGATGAAAATTTTATTTTATACTGGATACTCATAAATTAAGGTATATATTATTATGTAGGAAAAAAGCACAAGATACTAAAATTGGTAGGATAAGACAAGGACACATGGAAAAATTAAAGTGCTTAATTGAAAAAAGGCATGAGAGAAATTGCAGCATTTGATGGGTTTTGGTAAAAACAAGGTGGTGGATTTAAATACAATTATCTTTGCCCATATATAAAATATTTTAGTACTCCAAATAAGTCAAGTTTTCAAAATAAAATTTAAAAGTAATTAAATGCTTTTCATGCATACACACAAAATTGTAAGGGTACAGAAATCTAAAAAAAAAGAAAAGAAAAGAAAATGAAAAAGAAATATGTTCTGGCATGCCAAACAAAACAAACAAAAGAAATCTAGTATTACTATGCTGATGTCAGTTAAAATAAACTTTGTGGTAAGAAGCAGTATTAGGAATCTAGGAATACTTTTCATAATGATGAAAGAAGCGATATACTAAGAAGTTATGACAAGTTTAAATTTTAGGTTTATAACAATCAAAGAAAGATATAAATCCATAATCATAGTCAGAGATTTTACCCACTTTTTACATAATGTTGGAAAGAATTGAAAAAAATTATCATTGCAAACTAAGAAGTTTTAAAGATCTCTAACAAATTCAACCTAATTGACATATGTAGAACATTACACTTAAAAACAGCAATATGCATTATTTTGATGTGCTCATTTAATATTTATTCAAATGTACCATATGTCGTCCTACAAGCAAGTCTTGACAAATTTCAAAAGATTGAAATAATGAATTTTCTATCATTAGTACAAAAGGACAACTTAAAAATCCCAAAATGTTTTCACATCAGGCAATATGTTTCCAAATAATTTGTAAATCACAAAATCAATCTCAATGAAAATTAGAAAATACTTTAAATTAATAACCACAAAGGGATCACATATTCAACCTAAAGAAAATTTATCACCATAATAGTGTACATGAAAAATGAAAATAATAAGCTAAATGCAATTACCTAAATTCCACATCAAGGGTTGAAAGCAAAACATCTTCAACAACTTACATATAAGGGAGTGGAATACCAAGCAGTTAATTAAATCCTATGAAACCAAAGTTATGAAAAAAAATATTAGCAGAAATAGATACATTTAAAAAATCACACTGTCAAGGAGATCAAAATACCTCAAAGTCATTCTCTTGAAAAAAAAAAGTTAAAATTGGCAAAGTGCTAAATTCAGAGAGAGAAAGAAAAGGAAATAGTGCATGATCACAGCAATATAAAATTACAAAGTATAAGTAGATCTCTTCCAGGATTAAGAAATTCATAAGCCATGAGATACTACAATTCTTTATTCCAGTACCTTTGGCAACTGAATGAAAGAGATTTTTTAAAAATTCCTTGAAATATCTTTCCAAGCCTGAAATGTGAAAATATGAATATTGGAATATTCCTTTAACTATTTTTAAAAATAATCCATAAGGAACATTTCCCTCGTACAGACACAAATATTCTAGAGTAAAGATGTTTCACTGGAGAATTCTTCAGAACATTTAAGAAGGAAACAAAATTTCCAGAAATATAAAGGAAATACTTCTCACATGTTTTATGTATCAAACAGATTTTAATACTGAAATCTATGGAGGACATTACAAGAAAAGACAATTATATATCAAAATCTATAGACATAGCAGCAAAAATCTTAAATATTACGCATTTAATCTAGTCATATACAAACCACAGACATAGTTGGGTTTGCTACAGTAATCAATGTGTCTTAATATTCAAAAATTACATTCTATTACTATAACAGTATACAGAAAAAAATCATGGAGGAGCTGGGGTTGTGGCTCAGTGGTAGAGTCCTCACCTAGCATGTATAGAAGGGTGGGTTCGAATTTCAGCACAACACAGAGTAAATAAATAAAATAAAGTTATTGTGTTCATCTACAACTAAAAAATATTTTTTAAAAAATCATGGCATTCTTTGTGATTAAGAAATACTCAAATCCAAGTTTGCTAATGATAAAAACTATTATCAAACAAAGAACAATAGGAAAAAGTCATATAACAGTTATCTCCAAACTGGGTGTAGCAAACATCATTTGTAATGATGAAATATTGGGTATTTACCTTCTAATATTGGGAACAAGAAAATGATACACACCCTCATCAACTTGGTTTAGCATCATACTTTAAAACAGAGCTTGTGGAAAAAGATATAAGAAGGGAAATTGCATTGAAATGGAAGGAGACCCTCATTGTTATACAAAATTACATATAAGAGGAAGTGAGGGGAAAGGGAAAAAAAAACAAGGGAGAGAAATGAATTATAGTAGATGGGGTAGAGAGAGAAGATGGGAGGGGAGTTGAGGGGAGGAGGAATAGTAGAGGATAGGATAGGCAACAGAACACAACAGACACTAATTATAGCAGTATGTAAAAAAGTGGATGTGTAACTGGTGTGATTCTGCAATCTGTATACGGGGTAAAAATGAGAGTTCATAACCCACTTGAATCAAATGTATGAAATATGATATTTCAAGAACTAAGTAATGTTTTGAACAATTATTAATAAAAATTTTTTAAAATTAAAAAAAAGAACGTGAAAGGAAGAAATAAAGTGTGTTTTCATAGAATATCCTAAATAATTAATAAGCTATTATGACATATAAATAAATTAACACTACGTGTTTATAAGATGTGAACCAATTACATTTATTTTTTAAGCTTTCAAACATGAAATTTTAAAAAATTCCTCTAATAATATCATCAGAAACATCAATTGTTCAGAAACTAGTGTATTAATTAGAGCAAAGATTTCAAACAAAAATATTATTATATATCAAAACCTAGAATATACCATGAAAATACTTTTTCAAAGTCAGGATGTTAATTACTCAGAAATGAGTGGAGGAAATTATCCTGATATGGACATTAGGAAGATTTTGAGTTTCTTATAATATCTGAGTACTCAAGAACATTTTACATCAGAGTTATTCTCCTTCAATATTTTAATAATATCTCATTATCTTCTTGCAACCAGGTTGTAGTTAAAGTTTGATATAAAGCTTTGGTCCTCTGTAACTGATCAGCTTTTATTCTTTTATAGTTGTTAGAAGTTTGTTCTGACTTAATATAATTGGCATGTAAAGAGAAGACTTTTTCTTTTGAAGGCACACAGGATATCGTATAAATAAAATGACCATTTGCTGACTATATAGAAAGCCTAAAAATATTTAAAGATAATAAAATCCTTCAGAATATGTCCTTTGGCTAACATTTCTATTTCAATTTCTGTATAGAGTTATAATTTCTGTCATTTTTTGATAAATGTCATTTTTGACCAATTGGTCTATCTCTTCTTCTCTGTCTTCCTTGATCAATAACACTGTTTTGTTTTTGTTTTTATAGTTCTTGTTTGTTTCTTGATATACACCTATTTTTCTCCTCAGGATTTAGCATTTTTTTCCAACATGTCAAATAACTTTGATCTAACTATTTTTAACAGTTATATTTTTCATCTCTTATCAACTGATGGGTAAAAATTTTTCAAAGTTAATATCAATAGTTACATTTCTTCTGTTTTTTTGTTTTGTTTTGTTTTGGGGGGGTTGCATTTACTATGCCTTAATGCATGGTGAGAAAAAGGTTAAAAAAGAGGATTAGAATTTTGCAAAGTGAGGTTTTAAAAAGAATGTGACTATAGAACTGTGTCCACATGTTTATTCCTTATAATTTAATTTATAATTTAGTCATTGACTACTCAAGAGTTTTAAAAGGAACAATGGAAGAGATACTTAAGGTCATATGGATGCAAAATGATGTTTGACGCTGAATTTTTTAAGCAAAATTAATATAATGGGAAAACGTATCAGTGTCTCTAGAGAGACAGAACCAATAGGAAATGAAACTAGACAGAAATTTAATTGAGAGAAAATTTCTTGGGAAATTTCTTTCACATTATTATGGAGACTGAAAAGTTGTTTTACATGCTCTCTGTAAACTGGGGAACCAGGGAAATTGATGGAGTAATTCTTAGCCCTAGGCTAAAGGCCTTAAAACTGAGTTTAGGTGGAGACAGATGGAAGGGTGCTAGTGCAAACCCTGGAGTCCAAAGGCTAGAGAACCTGACTTTCTAATATCCAAGGGCAGGATAAAAATGGTATGCCTACTCCAGAAACCAGTGAATTTATTGTTCCTTTTCCCTTTTGTTTCATCCAGGTCCCCAGAAAGCTGGGTGATGCTCACACACATTGAAGGCAGATCTTCCCTGGCTCAATCCATCAATTCATACGCCAATCTCCTTCAGAAACATCCTGAGTGACACACCCCAAAGGAATCTACAACTCCACAGGTATCCCTTGATCCAGTCAAATTCACACCTAATATTAACTCAGAGAGTGAAAAAGAGGTGCAGCTTGAGTGGAAATTTATTTGCTGTGGATTGGTAAAGGCTGAACTCTAGAGAAGATCTGCCAGGTTCAAATTCAGAGAAATAAAATGAACCAGTGAAGAGGGAAATAATGAAGCATCAATAGATAAAAGCAAAAATGGAATTCTTCAATGCTAAAGAAGACAACAAAAAAATTTAATGGGTATTGATTATAGAAAATATATATAATTACTTACGAACATGTAGAGAAGTTGATTTGAGACAGTAATAATTTTTATTGTCCAGTTTGGTAAGTTGGATCACCTGTTATATACTGGTTAGTACTTTTCTAATTCTTTTTTCTACATTTCAATATAGTTGAGATGACGTCAATAATTTTTAAATCATTTATCATCTTCTATATAGTCAGATGATGATGATGACATGGATTTGTGGTACAAGGGATTGAACCCAGGGGCATTCTACAACTGAACTATCCCAACCCCTTTTTGTTTTTATTTTGGGACAGACTGGCCCCAAAGTTGTAATCATCTCATCTTAGCCTGCTAAATAGCTGAGATTACAGGTGTGTGCCACCACAGCCTGTTTAGGCAAAATCAAACCTCTTTTTATTGAGTTCTACACGAATCATGTAGGTCTTACTTGGGTTATCCATATATTATTGATAACTCTATTTAAATTTATACTTCTGGAAGCTTGCTAGTTTCCACTCATGAATGTTGCATTTTGGTGTTGTTACTATATTACACTTCTGAAAGAAATTATATATCAAGAAACAAAGTTGTTCTCCTATGAAAAAAATAAAGCAATGATTTTGTTTTAACAAAGAAAATTTAAATATGTATATACATACATGTATACATTGATATAGATATTTAAGTGTATTAGAATAATAGAATTAAAATTTAAATTAAATTTTCAAGAAATCTGCAAAGCTGAGCTCTTATCTGGAAGTGCTGGGAAATAGTTACACCCAAGTTCACTCAGATTCTTTGACAAATCCACTCAGCAGCTTCTTTGTGGCCCCTTCCATCTTCAAAGCCAACATTTATGCACCACATTCTTATGATTGAAATCATTCTAACTTCTGCTGTAATTATTAACATTAATTAATATCACAGAAAGTGAAGAAGATGTGCAACTTGAGTGTTGGAAATTAATTTACCATGGTCTGCAAATCCCTAAGTGCAAATCCATTTTGCCATATAATACATTTTAATCATGTGAGTAATACCAGTGGCAAAGGCTATGAAGTCTGTCTGACAATTCTAACATATTACTATATTCATTTTTGAGGTCATGGGACAGTCTTAAGAATTCATGAAAGTTGGATTTTCTCAGCATATAAGAAAAATATAAGTAATAAGAAGAAAAGTAGGGAATATACAATTAAAGAATATAACTAATTCTTTTACCATAATTAATAATAAGCAATGATAATATACTAATAATCTTTATAGGATAATATACTAATAATCTTTAAAATACTGGCAATATAGAAGTTTTAGCAAAATATCGTAAATCAGATAGTTTAAAGAATTTTCAAAAATACTACCAGGAAAAAACATAAATTTCAAATATTTCCCCAAACAGAACTATTGTTTTGGTTAGTATTCTTGTTGTTAACAATGCTAGGCAGGTAGGGTGTGGCTGGAGGAGGGAGGTCCCCTCATATATAATATTCGGGGTCCCCTCATATGTAAATCATAACAACTATATGTCACTAATTCTTATTAATGTAATAATTAAATAAGAAAAAGATTAAAAGAAGTCCAATCAAATAACATTCTTAATATAGTAGAATTCTACATACTTGACCTCAGGAGAGCTACATATATTTGGCAGGGATGTATAACCCTCTCTTCTTACCCTTAAATCCTCCATATTCTATGGGAAAAACAATTTTATCTTGAATTCTAGTCATGAAGTGGAAGATTCTGAGTTAAATAGGAAAACATATTTTTTTTTTTGAGATTACATGCTCTAGAAACATCCTGAGCCCTGATTCAGTGTTTGTTTGATTGATTCTGAATGAGCCAATATAATTAGTAAAATGTATAATCTGTACTATTTTATCTGTTCTACTTCTCTGGATTGCGGTTTGAATGAGACATGGCCTAGAACAAAACAGAAGCTCCTTCTCTTAATATCTGGCATAAATGGGCCCGAGTTCATATCAAAATATGTGGGAGGTCATCCTCGCATGTGATTGGAGTTACCTCCCTGGCTGGGTGAGAGGTGCTCAGACACAGCTGTGTCAGAGCTTTCCCCACCCTTCTCCAGGTCCAAGGGCTTGTCCATGCAGAGGCGTTGTCTGGCCACTGCCAGGAAGACCCAATCGTGGCCCCTGACCTTGGGATGCTGCCCCCTTCATTGGATGGATTTTCCCTGGAATTTGTTGTTCCCCAATAAAAGTCCACTCCCTGGTGTGTTTTCACCACTGCATTAGGTGGCTGGAGGCTGGAGCTAGGAGAAGCCGTCCTGGATCTGGTTCTAAAGGGAATTAGAGTCTTACCTCTTTAATTTAAAACACCCTAGCATTTTGCTCAGGATTCGAACCTTCTTTAATGAAGCCAGCGCTGGTCGCTTGGCAGAAAGATACATCAGGGCTCATTTTACCTATAGTAGTTTGAAGCTTGTTCTGATGAGGCTCAAAACTGATAGCATTAGCTTTAACTTCAGTAAAGATTATTTCACATTCTTGAGAAACGAATGCTCGTTTTCCTTTCTTTGATTCCCATTGCCTTCCCTGCTTTTCCTGCTACTTTCCCATTAATGCTTGCTATAATTTACATCTGGAGTCTCCTTAAGGCTCATGTTAAAGGTGTGGCCACTAGCCCCTGGTGCTTTTGGGACAGTGGTGGAAACTTTAGGAAGAGGTGTTTTAGTCAGTTTATTTTTGCCACTATGACCAAAAGACCTGACAATTTGAAGAGGAAAAGTTGATTTGGGGGCTCATGTAGTTTCAGGTCTCAGTCAATAGATGGCTGGCTTCATTCCTCAGGGCCCGAGATGTGAGGCCAGGCATCATGGCAGAAAGTTGTGGTAGAAGGAAAGTGGCTCAGAATGTGATTCAGGAAGCAGAGGGAAGGAGAGAAAGAAAGGAAGAGAAAGGGAGGGAGATAGAGAGGAGAGAGAGAGAGAGAGAGAGAGAGAGAGAGAGAGAGAGAGAGAGAGAGAGAGAGAGAGAGACTGATTCTGAGCTCTGAGACTCTTTCTCCTCATCATGGACCAAATATAAACCTTAAACACACACACCAATGACCTCCCTCCTCCAGTCACACCCTACCTGCCTAGGGTTACCATGCAGTTAATCCCTATCAGGAGATTAATACACTGATTAGGTTAAGGTGCTCATAACTCAATTGTTTGACCTCTAAGTTTTTTTGCACTGTCTTACACATGAGTTTCTGGGGACACTACATATCTAAAGTATACCAGGTGAGGTCTAGGGGAAGGAAGTTAAGTTTTGGGGGCATACCCTTGGAGGATATTGGGACCCCAACTTTTTCCTGTCTTTTGTTTTGCTTCCCAGCTGCCATAAGTTGAAGAGGACTCCTTTACTACAGGCTCCTGCCATGGTGTACTATGCCTCCACAATTTCACAGCGAAGGGGCCAAAACATAGACTGAAAGCTCTGAAACCATGAGCTAAAACAAACCTTTCCTCCTTATAAATACATACATCAGGTATATTGTCAGCAAAAGAAAGTTGACTAACACAATGCTCCAGTCACAGGAAAATTCTTAGGTTTCCTTCTTCTGATTCCTCTAAGTCTCTTAATATATTCCTACTGAGTGAGTGAATGTATGAATCACTATTTATCAAAGTACTATTCATTGTTTATTTCCTTGTGCATCAGATTACTTTATACTTTTATTGCGAAATGCATCCTGCTGTGATTTGAATGTTCGTTCCCATTGAAAAATTCAGGAATTGCTAATAAACTCAAATTAAGAATTTGAGCCTGTAAGAGGTGAATAGGCCATGAGGGCTCATCCCTTGTTAATAGGATTAAATTGAGGAGTTTGATAAGGGGATTTCTTCTCCCTTATCTTGTGCCAGGTAGAACATACTGAAAAATCCTCATCAGATGCTGCTGTCTTGCTGTTGCTGTTGCTGTTGGATTTTTCAGGCCTGTAGAATTATGAGAAATAAATTTCTCTTCTATAAGATTACCCAGTCTTTGGTAGATTATAGCAGCACAAAGTAGACTAAGACACACACTTCCCAACCTAAGTGCAAATTAAATGTTATTTCATCAAAAAGCTTTATCATTTCCTTAATACTATATTTTTAAAAATTTCCATGTTCCCAAATATACATATATATCCATAAATATTTGTATAAATGTATACACACACATATAAATAAAATGAAAGATATACCAAACTACTTTGATTACTTATTAATTTCTTCTTCAATGATCCTTCTCCAAAGTAAAATGCTGATCTCTTTCATTTCCTTATTCCTAGAGCATCCAACATAGATGATGCTTAAAAAAATAACAAGTGACTCAAATGACTGTATATGTTTATATATTACTTGCTATGTGTATCAGTATGTGGTATAAAACTACTTTCAGTTGGAAGCCATTCAAAGACACAGAACTCTATATCATGTAGATTCAAGCCATACAAAGTAGGTAACTATGCATGCAATGGACACAAATAATTAATTTTTTATTTACCACTTATTAGAACACTGATTTAATCACTTACCCAATTTAATATAGGGTTTAATTCTATTGGAAAAATATCTCTTCCTTGTAAGTCAAAGTATGAGATTATGTATCTGAAGTATCTTAAGCCCTTTTGAAATACATATATATGCATATATATTTGAAATATATACAAATATTTACTTATTTGCTTATATACAAATAAGTATAGAATATATGTTTATTTACAACGTATTTTAAAATATATTATATGTTATATATTATATTTATGTCAATATATATTCATGACATATTTACACCTATATAGATGTTTTTTATATGTGTTTTTTCTATATTTTTCCTCTTATTTTCTCTTTCCAGAAAAAAATTTGAAATCAGTGTTTACATTCACATACAATAAAATAATTCTTAATTTCAATAATGTAAGGAGTAGATACCTTGGAAGAGGGGAAATTAAGCATATACTTTCAAAGCATTCAAAGCCAATTCATTTTTTTCACAGTAGGGATGAGATGAAGATAAATTTTAGTCCAATTCTTAATGCTTTGGCAGCATACTTCCAACAAAAGTAAAGCTTAAAATTCTTTGTTTACTTTTATTTTAAAATCAAAATACTCGATGAACTATAATTAATTTTTAAAATATTTTAAATACAGAAAACTTTTAGGAAATATAAATAATATTTTCATGTGTGAGATAAAGCTTCCTGTTATGGTTTGAATGTGAGATGTCCCCCCCAAAAGTTAATGTGTGAGACAATGCAAGAAGGTTCAGAGGAGAATGATTGGGTTGTGAGATACTTAACCCAATCAGGGAATTAATCCTGATAAAGATTAACTGAGTGGTAATTGAAGTGGTAGAGTATGGCTGGTGGAGGTGGGAAATAGGGCGTGGCTTTTCGGTATATATTTGTATCTGGCAAGTAGAGACCTCTCTTTTCTACTTTCCGATCATCATGTGAGTAGCTTCTCTCTGCCACACTCTTCTGCTATGATGTTCATGCTCAGAGGAATGCAGTTGCCTTCTATGAACTAAGACCTCTGAAACCATGAGCCCCTATATAAACCTTTCCTCCTCTACAATTGTTCTTATTGGGTTCTTTTAGTCACAGAAGGGTATGAGCTGACTAAAACACTTCTCTTTATTATACTGCTAATTTAGCTTGTTGTAACCATAGAAGAAAATGGCAGATTAAAAAAAATTATCTTTTATAAGTAACCAACTTTTTCTTGCTGCTGCTCTAAGTAATAGAAAAGGAAATGGCAAGATTCAATCATTGTGGTTTTATTTGTAATATAAAATTAAAATCCACTAAGTTTTCTTTCTTTCTTTTTTTTAACAAAACTGAACTTTTGGAATTTATAAATACAATAGGCAAATCAAATGTTGTTTCTATTGTATATTTTTCAAGTTGTTTAACAAAATATGAAATAACATAGATAATACAAGCAAAATTTATTTTCACATGTAGAAAAATATATTCTGTAAGTGATGCTTCTTCTTTTATATGAAATCATTGCAAAATGAGAAAATCAACTGTAACATTTCTCATTGAATATCTCCTGGTCTTGTGATTCCAATTACATGTTGGGTAAAATTCAGGACATTTTGACCAAGAACTTCAATAGATAGAATATACTTTCCCTTTACGACTCTTCTTTCTTAACATGTTACATAAAAAAGTTCAAAGTAGTTGTCTTGCATATGGATTTCTTAATTGACACATTTTAATTTTATTAAGTATAAACAGATTTAATAAATGACAAATAAAAACATATATAATATTATATGTTTGTAATTATTCAATTTTCTTTTCAAGTACCTACCATTTTGATGATGTAGGTATTAGGTGAATTTTATATAATTTCAACTAAATTGAAATAAAATGAATTTTTATTCACTTTTTATCTTTGGTTATTTTTGATTCCTGCTTAAATTATTATTATTATTTAAATTGCATATATTTATGAAGCACAGTATTAAAATTTGATACATTCCTAATGCAAACATATCTCATTATTTATTAATTAGTAATTATTTATTATTTAGTAATTGTGGGTCACTTTTCATCTGAGTTCTAATATAGATATTGTAGAAGGAACAACTCATTGACTGTAGGTTGTTACATGCATCTTCAAGTATCTTTTTTTTTTTCCTCTCCAAAAAGATTTTCTTGCTAAAAGAACTGTCAGTGAATAAAGACATATTGACTTGCTGGCACGTATAGAAATATAGCCTTCTTAAAAATAAAATAACTCACTGGTACATTAAAGGGTTAATTTCCTTTGAAAAATCACTAGAAAAACTGAAGAGACCTGAGACCTGTAAGAGATCTCCATTACCTGAGTTTCCCCGTCTTTTTTTTTTTAAGAACACTGAATAGAGCATATGCAATTTATAGTCATTTCATCAACATTTTTTTGCCTATTTTTTTATCTACATCATTTGTGCTGATTTAACAAAACAAAACCCTTAGACTGAGTAATTTATAAGGACTTTCTCACAGCTCTGTAAAACTGAGTAATTCAAGAGTTAGGCATAGATAGATTTGATGTCTGCTGGGAGCCTCTTCCTCATATGGTGCCATCTTGCTCTGTACTTACTGGATGGAGAGGGAAGAGATGAATGCCTCATTCTCTCATGGCAGAAAAGGTGGCAGGGCTAAGGACAGAGGAAGTCCAATGAAATCTATTTTATTAGGTCATTAATTCCATGCTCAAGGGTGGAGGCTTACCAACTTTAATCACTTCCCTAAAACACAACTCAATTGTGTTTTAGGGAAGTGATTAAACCCCCTTCACTTTGGGGTTTTAATTCCTACATTTAGATTTTTGAGGAGCACATATTAACAAATCATGCATATGGTATTTCATTGGCTCAGTTATCATGCTTTCTAGATGGCAATAATGAAAATGTTCCATAAAAGTGTGAATTAGACATACTCACATGCCAGTAGCCTCAGAGTGTAACTGTTATCTTTAACCTATCACCATTCCTTATTATTTTTCTTTGTTTGCACTATTTTATTATTTCTATATTAATAGTTTTTGTCTTTGTTTAAAAGATCACATCATCTAGATCACACAGTAATTTAGGAGAGAAAAGCAAGTAGATTTCAAAACTGTTTAAGTTTTCATTAATCCTTTCTACACTTCTCCTCTTTCTCTCTTTTACAGACCATCCCTTATTACATGTATAAACATGTAGTTTAGTTGTAAACTACTAAATAAACATTGAATATTGAGCAATTTTTAGAACTAAACTTTATTTATACCTTATAATGAATATATTTTCAATTTTCCCAATTCTATAGATTTTATGGAATTCAGAAACAAAGAGAACCTCTGAGCAGATAGCCACAGTAAGACTATAGTTGCACAGAAATGCTGTACTTTTACAAATGAATGTACATTGTAAAGCATCCTGGGATTTTTTTTAATTATAACTACTACTGAACTATATAAGATAAAATGTGTATATATTTTTAGGGATTGGATGTGAGATTATGTTTAAGTATATTAATTATTAATATAGAAAGTTGTTAGCTGGATGTCAGATTTCAATAACTGTCTTTTAAGTTAATTGTTGTATACAGACTATACACATTTAATGTGATTAGTGATATATCAGTTGGATTTCTATTTACCATACTGGCAATTATATTCTATTTATATCATTTATTAGTTGACCTGGATCCACATACACACACTTTTTCTGCCTCATCTGAATTTCATTGGCATATTTTCTTATTACATTGTATCTTCAATATAATGTCAATTTTAGTTTTAAATTTCTTTTACTAACTTCTCTAGATTCTTCAAAATATGGTTTTGACTAATCTGAATCCCACTTCAAATAACTGTTCTAATAACTTGACACAAATATCACTTCATATATAGTGGATCTTACTACACACTACTACAGATTGAAGTGCCTCCCAAAATACATGGTGAAATCTAATTCCGAAATGGTATTTGAAGTTGGAAATTTTCAGAACGGTAGGGATTATCAGAATGGATTAGGTAATGAGTGCACAACTCTCATGAATGGGATTGGTGTCTTAGAAAAAGAGATGTCAGAGAGCTTATTTGGTGTTCTGCCATGTAAGGACAAGACTGAAAGAGTGCCATCTGAAAGTTAGGAAGCAGCCCCCATCACACACTGCATCTGTATTTGCCTTGACCTTGGATTCTGACCTCCAGAGCTGTGAGAAATAAAGTCCTGTTGTGTATCAGCCCATCTTTGTAGAGGTTCAAACACACTAAAACACAAGTACTCCCAGTTCCTCCCATTCTTTATGACATTGCTAACATATATTGTTACTATATTACTTTAAACAAAGTGTAACATTTAAGATCAATTAAGAATTAAAAGGAAGGTATTTACTTTTACTTTCATTTATTCTTTCTTTCTGAAGTGGATTCCATTTCTGATCCACATAATTTTCCTTCTCTCTGAAGAATATTTATTAGCATTTCTTTTTTTAATACCTTAATTTTATTTGTTTATATTTTTTTATGTGGTGCCGAGGATAAAATCCGGTGCCTCAGGTCTAACACAGTGTCTCATACATGCTAGGCAAGCACTCTACCACTAAGCCACAACTCCAGCCCCTTAACATTTCTTATAAGATAGATCTATGGGCATTAACTTAGATTTTGCCTGTCTGGGGTCTTTATCTACTATTTAAGATTGAAAGATATTGTTACTGGATATAGAAATTTAAGGATGGGTATGTGTATTTTATTTTAAAGGCTTTAAATCTTTCATCCTACATTCTTGCTTGCATAGTATCTGATAGGAACTCCTGTGCCATTCTTATCCTTACTTATCTCTACAAAATGTTTTGTCTACCTCTGGCTCCATCAAAATGTCTCTTTGTCTTTAGATTTTTGTCAGTTTCAATAATATTAATATAGAGTTTTGATATATATTTATCCTGCTTGATATTTTCTTAGCTTCATATATCTGTACTTGGTGTCTGATATTAATTTTGGAAAATTCTCTGCTATTATTACTTTAACTATTAACCTATGTTCTGTTCTTACTTTCTTTACTTTTGGTATTTCAACTGGCAAGATAATAGTCTACTAAAATAAAATAGACTATCAAAATTATGCAAAGTAAAACAAAAAGCAGTAGTGCAATGGTTTTAATATGATTTGAGCCATTATAAAAAAAACCTGCATAGTGATTTATATGGTTATCAGTTATTATACAATTTAAAATTCTTCAAATTTAATTTTGGAGTTTTCTCTTTTTTTAGTGGTTTTGGAGTAAAATTAAATTGAATTTGAATTTGTATGGGTCCTAGAAAGATAATACAAATAAAAAGAAATCAAGCTAATTAGCATGCTTTCATTACTTCTTACCTTAATTTCTTTATTGTACATATGGATAAGGAAATAACAGATTTCTAATGCTTATCTTAACTTTGTAGTATTCAATATACATTCAATGAATGTGTTTGTTCTCTTCTTTCTTATAATCTAAATGTGAGTCCAAGGATATGGTTGCTATCTTATTTTCTGAGTAAATCAAAGACTGCAAAGACGATAGTGCATTATTATGTCAAAGTCAGTAGAGAATATTGCTCACCACAAAGTTTTTCTTTCTTTCTTTCTTTTGTGGCAATGAGGATTGAATTGAGGGTATTCTACCACTCAGCTAAACCCCAAACCAGCCATTTGTATTTTTTATTTTGAAAAAGTGTCTGGCAAATTTGCCCATGCTGACCTTGAACTTGCAATTATCAATTCATCACCATGACCAGTTTGAATTTTCCTATTATTAATATCTCACATTTGATGTTGTACATTCATTGCAATTGAAGGGCCAAATGATGCATTTATTAAGTAAAGTCTACAGTTTACATTAAGGTTCATTCTCCATTTTGAATAGTTCCATGGGTTTTGCCAAATACATAATGTTTCATATCCACCCTTTCAGAATCATGCACAATAGTTTTTCTATCCTAAAACCTCTACAATGCTCTGTCTATTAATCCCTTCCATGCACAATTTGGCAAGTAGTGGTCTTTCAACTAACTTTGTAGAACTGTCTTAAAATAAATGAAGTCACTAATTAATAAGAACAAACACAAAACAAACTGAACAAAGTATATTGTTGTGATAAAATGCAATTTAGCTTATAAAAATATATGCATTTCCTTATTTATTACATAACATGAAATAAAGGATGAAATTTTTAATAATCTCCAATTTCAATGTTTTCTTTTTTCTTAGGTTTTTTTTTTTTTTTTGGTGGACACAATATCTTTATTTTACATTTATGTGGTGCTTAGGATCGAACCCAGTTCCTCATGCATCCTAGGCGAGCACTCTACCACTGAGCCACAACCCTAGCCCCAACTATTTTCTTATAGATAAAAGCATCAATTAAATATACTTTTATTGCTCAGAAGACATAACATTGTAATAAGAGGGAATTATTAGTCTTTATGAATATACTATATTTATATATTTAATATTTTGGCGACTTTTATTTCCAATTAAAACACAATTGACAAAATGTAAATTTACTCAATGATGAATAACATAGATCCCTTTTATAATTAAACATTTCATCTGGTCAGTAACAAAGGTAGTCAATCCAAAATATTTCAACCAAACATTTGAGAAGAAAATTGAATTATTTATGATTTTTTTTTCTTGTACAAAAGGTCAAATGATTCTCAAGACACTTCTCCATATATAAAATTTAGCAGGGACAGCCTAGTTGTAAACAACATAACAAAAATACAGATTTATAGATATCAGGAAGAAGAGTACTGTATTGTAAATGTTGGTTTTGTAGTAAAGTCTTTAGAAATTAAAACAAATTATCACTATATTTCAAATATATCACATGCTGTATTTGAACAATAATAGTTGTCATAATGTTATTACATTTAGAGACGTACATTAACACTTCATCTAAAATAGTGCTATGGATTTAATTGTATCTATCCAAAAAGACATAATGACCTCAGAATGTGGTCTTATTTGGAAATAGAGCCATCGCAAATATCATTCGTGTATTTAAAGTGAAGTCATACTGAAGTACCCTATACAACTAATGATGAAAACCCTTATAAGAAGAAGACAAAGAGGTCAGACACAAAAGGAGAAAGCCAAGTAAAGATAGGCCTAAAGGAATGCAGTTGCAAACAAAGGAATGCTAAAGGTTGACTGCTGCCACCAGAAGTTAGGAAAAGGAAAGAATCATTCTCACAAGTTTTAGGCATCTATATCTTTGGACTTTTAGCTACAAGAACTTTAAGAAAATAATCATTTCTTATTTCAAGTCACTCAGTTTGTGTTACTTTGTTATATAAGGCCTAGCAAACTAATAAATATTTTGGTACCAGGAAGTGGGATGCTGCTACAACAAATAAATAAAGATGGATGTGGATTTTGTATTTTATGTTAGGGAATTTTTAAAGTACTTGACGCAAAAAAAAAAAAAAAAAAAGATAAACTGCTTTGAAGAAATATAAACTTCTATAGGAATATGGACAATAAAGTTGATTCTTGTGATAGTAGTAGGAAATAATGAATATCATATTTGCCCCTGATAGACTAATATTTTCATAAGCTGTAGAGAAGTTGGATGGATGTTTTATTACCAAAGTACAGAAGGTCCACAAATGAAAATAATTTGAGTTGTGATATTTTGACTTTAGAACAGAGCAATACACATTCAGTAAAATCCATACTTAAAATTTTTAATTTAAATTTTTTCCTGGACTAGTGAAATGTAGAATGACATTCTCTTGCAATACTGGACAGTGATAGTGTGCATTCAGCCATGTGGTCATAAGGATAAACAACCAACTGATCACAGAGTACTGAGTTGCTAAGCAATGATGATTGATAGGTTAAGTGTATTAAACGCATTTTCAACTTATAGTATTTTCAACTAATGATAGCTACATCATTGCAACACCATTTTAAGTCAAGGCACATCTGTTCTTTTAAGCAATAAAATTTAACTGAAGTGATTCTAAGCAAAATTTGGAAGGTATAACCTGTTTTCTCCTCATTGCTTATCCTAGTATGAAAAAGAAAGGAACAATTAAGAAATATACATTTTTGAAAAATCAGCATGTGAGCATTTTGAACAAAAAAATCAGTGTATTCATATCCCTATATAAATAAAGGGTCAAGGTGTGACTGGTCATCCATTTGCTTTAAAGATTATGTGTGTGACTCATGGACTCAATCAACCTTCTTATCAGAAGCCAGGGGTGAACACAATTATGCAGCAATCCATGGTGTGGCCTGTTGTCTGATGGATTAGACCCTTATTAAATGCATGGGAGATTTATGAGTCTGTTGGTAATTTTATACCAACAGAAAGGAAGGACTCCAAGGGCAGAGGCACAGATCCAGAAGCCTAGGTTCTGAATTTCAGCATTTTAGGCTGAGAATGCATAGATGCTTCCCTGGTGGGCCAAAAGGCCAAAGTCCTCACCGCAGAAGGCCCAGAGGATGGAGCATTGAGCACAAAGGATTATTTTCAGGCCTTGAAATCTAAAAGCATTTGTTCTGCTAAGTTTCAAGAATGTCTGGGTCTCATGATTTCCTCTTTCCTTTCAAAGTTTCGTTTTTGTAGTAGGAATGTTTACCTTATGTCAGTCTTATTAATGTATTTTGGAATCAGATTGTTTTCTACTTTTACATGAACATGCATAGAGAGAAGTTTTGCCTTTGAATGAACCATATCTCAAGTTTGTTCTACAGTTAATTTATATTAGATAATGATATTTAGGCATTTTGAGCAATGATCCCTAAATGAGATTTTGCACTTACAGTTTATGCTGGAATGGGTCAAACTGTCCTTTTTGAGGACCCATGGCAGACTGTTATAGGCTGAATTAGCCCTCTCAAAAAATAATTTGAAATCCTAACGCTCATACCTTCTAGTATGACCTTATTTTGAAGTAATAGTCATTGTCCATGCAATTAGTTAAATGAAGTGAAACATGGACTCTTCCTCTATGATTGGTATTGTTACAAGAAGATGCAGATATAGGTACACACTGGAAGATTGCCATGCAGCAATAATGGCAGAGACTAGAATATCCCATTGTGAGCCAAGATCTGCACAGAACTAGGAAGACATAAGACAGAGACTTCTTGATAGGGCGCAAGGAGAAAACAGTTTTCTGACACCTTAATTTTTATCTTCTCTCCTCCAGAACCATGAGAAAATTTTTTTTATTGTTTTAAGTCACCAAGTGTGTGGTAATTTGAATGATAGCCATAGGAAATAGTATTAACAGTATTAATACAAAGGTAACCCATGAAGCTACCTTTCCCCTAATTCATTTGTTTACATAAAACTTTCTGAAACTTTGATAGTGTTATTATTTTTATATTTTTAAAATTATCTCTTTTACCTCATAGAATACAAAAACTTGAAGACAGGGGCTTTGTCAATTTTTCTATCATGCTTACAGCACTGCCTGGCAATTGACGTATTTATTAGGACATGAGTCTAGCACACTGGCTATTTTATACTTACAAAAAAAATCCCCTAATGGGCTGGGACAGTGGCTCAGTGGTAGAGCACTTGCCTAGCATGAGTGAATCACTGGGTTCAATCCTCAGCACCACATAAAAATAAACAATTAAAATAAAGGCATTCTGTCCATCTACAACTATAATTTTTTTTAAATCCCCTAAGTCTTAGAAGCTTATGAAAAGTTATTTTCCTTGCTGCTCTATATCCAGTACAGGCCAAAGAGGGACCCCCAGGTGCTGGAAAGTTCCTGTGATGTACATCTCCACAGCCATAGAAACACAGGGGGAAGAGAACATGACAAGGACAGACTGAACTCTCAGAGGTTTCATACTTTAAATCAGTCAGATTCTCAACAGGAAAAAAAAAACATGAACACAATCCAAGTTAAAGGAAGAAGCAGAAGAGAAAGCAATAAACCTAGAAGTAGGGCTAGATGAAGAAAAAGGAGATCAGAATTACCTGGAAAGAGAGGGGTGTTCAAGGCACCTCTAAAACAACAGGGACCTGCTATAGAGACTCACCTAGGTATGGTGACTTCAGAGGCAAAGAATGAGTACAATAAACACTATCACCCCATTTTCCTCCTTCTCTTGTTTCAGGGTTCCTCAAAGGCTGAGCCTAATCTCAGACCAGAGGGTAAGGTAGCTTCTTGACATTTCTTACAAAGTCATTATCTTATGGCCAAGTACCATCAGGAAAGATGAAAAGTGAATTAGAGTTCCAAAGAAGATATTTGACACATTATTTCCATTTTTTAACCATTACAAAAGGACATTTAAAGGACAATCTTACACATTAGTCTTTATTTACATCTCTAATTGTTTCTCTAGGACATATTTCTAAGATTAGCTAAATATTCCTCACATGAAAAGAACAAGATCCCATTGTACAAAGATGACCAAATTACGCAGTGCCAACTTCAGTTACTTATGTATGGGGCAAATTAAAGGGGTGATTTCAAGAAATAAGGGGTCCTAAATTAAGCTTTAACTTATGAAGGACAGCAGTACATTAAAAAGAAGCTATTTTTAATACATTAAAGTATTTTAATCTACTTATTTATATATCATCTATATAGAAAATGTTTTTAATAACCTACATTGACATTGGCTTGATTTTCTTTTAGTGTAGAGAATGATACCACTTCTACTTAATACGTATGCAATTAGATATTATATAATCTCTCCTGCTAAGCTAAATAGAAAATAAGCATTGTCTTTATTGTTTTATTTATTTGATATGCATTAAGAGGATCATTCTTTTGAATAACTCAGTCAAAAATCACAGTGATTGATGCTGTGGTTTATGAAAGTAAAACAAGGACATAGTCTGTCAAAAAGGGTATCACATGCTTCTTGACCTCCAGAACATAACTTAAGATAACTGTAATGTTCAGCAGTATGAAATTGGTACTAAAATAGGTGAGAGTATTTGGGGAATATTCAAGTTATTTAGTAGGAATAAAAAATATTATTTAATTCTGCATTGGGAAATCGGTAGAGAGTTCTTAGAGAAAATGGCATTTGACTATTAACAACTGAGTAAGGATTAATACTTTAAAAAGGAGGAAGGGCTTCACTGTATAAGAGATTAACCTAACCAAAAGAACAAAGATGGAAATAGTTCTTTCACCAAAATAGTGAACAATGGTAAATATGGAAGCCATCTTTAAAAGTGCAAACCAAAAGGATTGAGCAAAGAAATACATGAAAAAATATATGATATAAGTCCTGTTTGAAACAAATGTTTGCAATCACCTAATTTTGTAATAGTATTTACTTATGATATTGTGTCAGAGAAAAACTAAAGGAAGTAGGTTAAATGCTAGCGAGGAGACGTCTCTTTCCAACCATGAGAACAGATATGCCAACAAGGCAAGAAAGTTGGTCAATAAAGAGGAAACCTTATGAAAATTGTTACCCACACTATAATTGTTTTTTTCTTCTTTTTTTTATCCATTACCCTTAAAATGCTAAATGGCATTGCAAAAAACAAACAAAGTACAACAACAACAACAAAATTCAGCTTGCAACTCAAATTATCATGACAAAATCCCCAGTTTCCTGGTAAACCAGTCTTTTGGGATCAAGGAGACCTTTGTATTACTTTAATAGAGGCAGGAAGCCCAAACGTAAGGCTTACTCACTGTGTATCTTAAATGACATGAATGCTGCCTCAAGAAAGTATCTGTTATCCTCAGCAGAACTGCCTTAAGTCAAAGATGAACAGATATAAACAATGAGAATTCTATTCAGAATGTAAGGGAAATATGGTATGTACCAAAAATGAAGAGAGCACTATAAAGCAAATGTTTATTTTAGAAAAAAAAATCACTTTTAGAAGAAATTTTATTCTATTGCATTGGTCTGCTAAAGAAATTTAGGAATTTATCACCTTATCAAATAAGAAATCAAAACATGCATTACAGTAAAACAGAATAAGATTAAAGTAAAGCTGCTTGAATGAAAACAAGAATATAAAAACCCTCCACGTATGTTCCACTATGGTTCATAAGAGACATCTTTTGCACTGTCTGCATCTCCCTTCCAGGAAGGATCCAATGCTTTGGCCTGCTTTGCCTCCTTACCTTCTTTTATGAATGTTTTGCCTGATTCATAAAATGTCTCAACATTTTATGTTAAAACTTAACTTGCTTTTCTGTACTTTAATCCCCCCTACCACCACCATATTTAAAATAACAGCTGGGTGTGGTTGCACACTCCTACTTACAGTATTATGATGATTAAATAATTCATTTTTGAATTTTTGAAATCCGTTTATTTTACTCTGATCATGTGCCTCATCTATTAGTCTGTCTGTACATAAGAACTCTTGGGAAAAATAGCATTAACATCATAGTGCTACTTTACGCTGTATTCTAGGTCTATATTCTGTGATTCTCAAATTACAACTTATAGACTCTAAAATGATGTACTGGTCCTCTGCTATCAAAATCTCTCTTAATATTTACAGTTTTAGTGCTTCATTAGAGGAATCTGATCACCTCCACTAATTATAATTGTTTTTCACTGTTTTTCCAAAAAATTTTTGCTTGTTAAAATAGACATAAATGCCCTATTTTTTTCTAGCTTTTTCTTTGTCATTGTCCTATTCAATTTCTGTAGTCCAGCTATGCTGATCTGATGGAATTGTCCAATGTGCAATAATACTTCTTATATCAGGGCCTTGAACCAACTCTCTCACTCTATGGAATTCTCTTTCTACTACCTCTACTAAATAAATTCCTACTAACTTTCTCCATATCTTGACTGAGAAGTACTAGATCATTTTGGTGTACACTTTAAAAATTCATGATCTTTTTCTTTACAATTTGTAATATATATGTATTTACATTGTTTTTTGAATGATAGCAATTCCCAATTATAAACTAAACTATACTACAGCATATATTATGCTATAAAAATATTATTTGAAGTAGTAAGTGATGAATCTTGAGAAAAATCACAGAAAATTTAAGTAAATTACATCATCTTGGTGGGAAGATGATTATTATGAAGGACAGACACCTAAGAATCAAAGTAAAGATACTTAGTATTTCGAAAGATTGAAGAAAAACTGATAAGGAAAGAAAACTCTTTAAAACAAACACTTATGAAATAAAATTCCTGAAACTTTAGATAAAAATTATTCAATATACAAGAAACAAATGGAAAAATATAAAAAGTAAGGCATATCTAATAAATGGACTGACCTACATGGATTAAAAATACAATCTTACAAGGGTCATCTTGTCCATGGAATCAGTGTCTAAAGAAGAAGGAAAGAAAAACTATATATTTACATGAGAAAATCATATTTCTTACTTTATATCAATATTACATAAAAATATATTCGCAAAATGGCCAGGAATATGAAAACAGAGTATGCCTATGTGATTATGAAAATATCTGAACAAGTAATCTAGTCAACAGCCTAATTAATTAAAATGAAGGAATTACAATAGAATAGTTGTGTCACACAAAAAAAACTGATGTTAATTAATAAATTCTTCTAACTTCCCACAACAATATATAATTCTTTTTACAAGTTTAGTATTTTTTCTATGATCTGTGATCAAGTGGTAGTATCTGATAGAATTTTCATAATAAAGTATATTAAGTCAAAACATATAAAATTGCCATTTTTAGGTCAAAATGGTTGAATATAATAGATAATTTTAAGAAATTTAATCTCATAGTAAGAAATAATTTGTAGTTTCAGTGACGCTGAAATAATTTTAGGCGTCTCTGTCTTCCTCGATTATGGGTCAGATTTAAAAAGTGTATCTTTGTGAAGTCTATTCTTATGCTACTATCTTTCCGTAAAATCCATGTATTTTTCTTAATTAGATTTCCTAGCATACTCCTTTATTTTTCAGATCTAAAAATAAATAAATAAATAAATTGCCAGAGCAGAATAATTAGGTTAACCTTTCTTTGCTCAAAAGTTCACTCGTAAAAGTCATTGTGATTTATAATAGCATCAGCATACCCTCTCAATGTTTAACAATTAAATCTATTTTTGTTCTTGTAATCTTCACTTTGAACTAAAATTTAATCATTATTTAAAGAGAGATTTTTGTGCAGAATAAATTATTTCCATATACAATATTTCAATCACTCGAAAGCAAACATTTTCAATATACACACAATTTATTATTTTGTTTACAAATCTGTATGAGGAAAGAAAAGCCATAGTTAGTTTAACCCCAACATCCTGCTGTTAACAAAAGATTCTTTTGTGCTGGGGGATTCTGAGAATGTGACATGAGTACATCTTCCTAGCCCTCAAGTTCCAACTGTAATCTACTTTCTTTGTAGTCAGCTTCTTTTAAATCTGGGGGAAAGAAAACTTGATATCACAGTAGCACTATTACATTTTCAGAGGGCTCCCTTCTCAGTCATCTTGGAATAAGAAAATGACAGAAAGCAAGGACAGAACTGGGAACAACAGATGCCAGGAAATTTTGAAAGTTTTAAAAAACTTTTCAGTTTTCAAAGGATTGAAAACATAATTCCAAAGAAAACTTCAACATGAATAAATATGTGATGGACTTGATCTTCAAAAAAGGTCAGGAGAGAGCTAAATTGATGGGCTTTTCTAACTACATGAGTGGATAATGCATTGTGTTCAAGATAAGAGATGATTTCTCTAGGTACTATCTGAGGTGTCTAATGGTCTACTGTTAACCCACAAGAAAACAGATCCTTTTGCTATTTTTTCTGCAGCCAAATGGAAGATTTCAACCTCATTGATCTTTTAAGGCATATATACAATTCAAGAAGTCATAAAGAAACTAAAAGAACTAGTATTAAAAGTTCTTGTTTATAAAAATGGAAGTTAGAACGTAACAAATTAATATGTCCAGAAACATGAAAGAAAGAGACTTCACCCTAATAATATCATCCTTGTCATGGGAGAAATAAGACATGAAAGCCTATTCAGAAACAGAGGAACATTATCATTCATATACTTGAGAAAAGACTTCATCCACAAAAATGAAGAAATTGGAATAGAGACCTCAATATGGGGAGGATACATGGCAGGAAGTTAGCCTGGATATACAGGTGCTTGGTGGATAGAGGTAGCCACTTCAGGAAAAAGCAGTATCAGCATTATGACCCTGAGTCAGAAGGGTCATAGACTGAAGGATTTTTATTAGATTCTAATAATCAGGAAAGCAAAAATTCTAGGAAATGAATGTTGAGAGGGAGCAAGTTAAGCAAATCTGTTCTAAATACATTATGGAAGATAATGAGGAGAAATAGGTGAGAAGAGGGTTATTCAATGATTCTAAAGATGATGTAGTTATCTTGAGGGATGAAATGAATTAAAGGACTGTGGTTTGGGAAAATATATATTTCAGTGATTTAATGTGTATCTACTTAAAGATAAATATTACTCATTCATATATAATTAGGGGAATAGATTTTTAAAATAGTAATTGTTTAAAGTAATAGAAAATTGGAGTAGATACTAACAAGTAGAAAATGCAAAAAGTCAACTCTGCCAAGCTAACAAAATCAGAGACAAAAAGAAGAAAAACAATGAGTAAAAGGGAGGGAATAACATGAAACAAATTACTAGCTACAGTTAATGTAGTACTAAAACTAAATTTTTCAATACGCTGATAACAAGCAATATAAAGTAAAACAAAGGTGAAGATAATAATATGTGTGCAGAGTCCCAAGAAAAACTAAATCCAAAAAAGTCAAAGGGGCATTAATCTTATTGAATAAAGAGAGATTTAATGTAAGATTTATAAGACAGGATAAGTCAGGGCAGTATGTAAAGAAAAAAGCAAAATTGTTGAAGAACATGATTATGAATTTCTATGTATAAAGGAAGATAAGTATATAATAAAGACAAACTATTATAAATGTGAAGAAACAAAAATAAGATTATATTAAAACATTATATATACCTCTTGAAATCTGTTCAGTTCATAAGAAATTAAGACAAAAAAAGAATTTGCAAAAATTATATAATAGGTGAGTAAAGAGCTTTATGTACCCTTAAAACAAATATTTTTATACAGCCACAAAACACTTAGAAAAAAATAGATCATATATTTGGTGATATCAGAATTTTAACATATTAAATATTGAGATATTTTATGATCAACTTATCATAAGCTGATATAACTGAAATGATCAAAACTAAAATATTAAATTAAATAATAAAAAGATTGACTCAAATAGCTTAGTACTGAGATAAAGCATACAATGTGACCATGTTTAGTTTTATATAAAAGAATAAACCAAGAGGCTATTAATTATTTAGAAGACAAATGAAAACAAATTACTTCAATATCAAACCATGCAACACAGCAAAAATAATTTAGGATAGTTGTATGGGCTTAGATGTTTTCTTTGAAAATAAACATTTGAAAAATTGGCTGACATCATTATGCATCAAAAAATATAAGTTAAAATTCCTATGTTATTACATAAACTACCAGAATTGCTAATTTTTTTAAAAAGAATAAACATGAGGTAAAGACAAGGATGTGAAACAATTATAACTCTCAGACATTGCTTATAGTAATATAAACTGGCACAATTGTTCTGCAAAAATTGTTTGGCAATATCTACTAAAATAAGCACATGCCTCCCCAGTGATGCTAGAGTCCTCTTAGGAATATAACAAACGAAATGAGTCCACAATTCTTACAAAAGATGTGTAAAGAATGTTTTTCAGTCTATTAACAATAGCCCCAAGTTGAAGCAAGTATATATCTATCAACAGAAAAATGAATAAATATGGCATATTCATAAATGTAAGAACACTCATCAATAAGACGGTGGACATACTGGTATGATAACAACCTGGATGATCCTCGAAGATATTATGATGAACAAAAGAAGCAAGGATTATCATAAGATAGGATTCAACTTACATGAAGTTTGAGACCAGGCAAAACTAAACTATGGCAGTCCATGTGGGGTTTTAAGTGGAACATCTAGGGGTAAGCAAAGGTTCTTATTTTGCTCTTGGTGATGGTAATACACACACACACACACACACACACACACACACACATACACACTCCCCCCACAAGAGAAGGGTTAACAGGTGATACACTTAAGATCTTCATATTTTCATTGCATGTATGTTAATATCTAAATTATAGGAATATAAAATATTGAATTAAAGCCCTGATGATAAAAATTTATAAGATCTATGTAAACCAGCACAAATCAGACTACATTTCACTTATTTGGGAAGTAGCAAAAAGTCAAAGTAGCTTAAAATAAAATGAGAAAATGATTCAGATATAGGATATCAGAGATAGTGAGGGCCAACATCAAAACCTTAATTAATGATGGTGGTAAAGAATGAATTTTATTCAGAGTGAGATGAGAGACCCTGGAAATTGATGACTAAAAAAAATAATAATACAATTTGCCTGTGTTTTCATATGACTGCTTATTTGTGTTGAAAAGAAAAGGTAAAAACATAAGGAGAGAAAGAAGGTAAATTCCCTGAGAGATTTTTCATTTGGGTAAATTTCTATCTCATGGATGGAAATGAGGTAGGAATAAATCACTTTACATTGGTTGTTCCCAGTGGGTTCTAACAGATAGTGTTTACTTTCCAATATCAGTTTCTCAAATTTTTAAAGAAATATATTCCTACATGTTTGGAAGAATATGTTCCATTTAGTCTAAGGATTGTATTTCCTCCAGTATTTTGCAAATACATATGGAAGGATAACTATATTCTCGCCAGTTAGAGTTAAATATAAGTACTATGCTTCTTCCTCATAAAATTTAAGAGTGGTGTCAGGGCTGAAATCACCACTTTGGACCATGAAATGGACTTAGATACTAAAGTATGCATATAGCAGAGCAAAGAGAAAAGAATATATGGCACCCAGAAAACTACTTCAGCTCTGTACTACTTACATTGCTCTTCACTATAAAAATTTTTAGTTTATTTCAATTGCAGTTTTTTAGGTTACTTTTACCAATAGCCCAATACATTTCTGATATGATTTAGCAACTTAAAGAATGTGCCTTAGCCATGGAAAATTTTTCCCAGTAGACATGAGTTGAGCATGTGGACTATTATTAAAAATATTGGTCAAAGATTTTGTGATGAACCATAACAACAAAAATATAAATACAAATGGACATTTTAAAAACGGAGAATTTCCACTTATTAATAATCTTTGAGCAAGTGAATTTGACTTCCAGGTTTCCAATTAAGACTTCACAAAAGGATTTATAATCTCCTACTTAACAATTTTTAGTTACTAGTTAAACAGATTGCCTTCTTAGGACACAAGAATAAAGGAAAATGTATACTTGTTTAATGTAATTATCACATAATTGATATACAGTAAATGCTTTAAGCTTTGGATAACTGATTTTAGTGTATTTTTAAACATTTCAATAAACTCTGCCATTTATTTTCATGGAAACATAGAAAAAATAAGAAAACACTAATTTATTTTATTTCATTTTGAGTAATTGCTTAATTTTTTATGGCTTAGATGTAGGGTTCAGTAAGCAAGTACTTAATTTTATGGCTGTCACAAAATTTATGGTTTTAAAAACCAGGTAAAATGGTGAAAAAGTTTATAAATAGCTAGATTTTCTCAAAGTCAATTTTGTATTATTCCTGAACATGAAAAAATTCTAATTATGGGTAAAATGAATATTTATCAATAGAATTTGAAAAATGTAGGATATAAAGCAACTTTAAAAACATTTGGATAGTTATATGTATACAATGACTTTTAGATTTTAATCTTTTTTTTTTTAAAGAGAGAGAGAGAGAGAATTTTAATATTTATTTTTTAGTTTTTTGGCTGACACAACATCTTTGTTTGTATGTGGTGCTGAGGATCAAACCCGGGTTGCATGCATGCCAGGCGAGCGCGCTACCGCTTGAGCCACATCCCCAGCCCCAGATTTTAATCTTAATAACTTTTTATTTGCCATTTTGTAAATTATCTTTCAATTTCTTGAAATAATTTACTCAAAGAATAATTTGAACATTGTTATTATTTATTTTTAAACTAAGAAAGATATTTCATTTTTATACTAATGTGTAATATTTTGTTTGAAATAAAATTAAATATTATTGGATATGTATGTCATTTTGATGCTACCAAAAATGGTCAGGATATCTGCAAGTCGCTGGAATAATTTATTTAAACAGCTATCATTCCTTGGTCCAGTCAAACTGAAGTACAGTAAAACTCTTCTGTGGCCTATTAAAAGGAACACTAGAAAAGCAAGCTATCCTTAGTGTGCCAAAGAAAAGTTCTGCCTTGGTATGCTGGTTGACCTAAAAAAAATTAGTGTATAAGGGAATAGAAGACATATCCTTGCAAAATTACTAAATTTCAAAAAGCCAAAAAAAATCTACAAAGGTGTAGTCAGGATAATGTCACCTACAAAACAAACAAACAAATAAAATAACCTAGTAACTAGTATTATTACAGTTCTCAACATTTACTCAACAGCAGAAACCAGAAATCAACAGAAACTTGACACAGGTAAATATGGATAAAAAGACACATGTTGATAAGACTTTATTTGCTTAATTTAAAGTAAAAATTATATAGAAAATTAAACTATTTAATAATAAAAAAAGGGCTGGGGATTTGGCTCAAGCGGTAGCGCGCTTGCCTGGCATGCGTGCGGCCCAGGTTCGATCCTCAGCACCACATACCAACAAAATAATTTAAAAAAATGTAGTCAAGGTGGGGTACTGTGACCCAGACCTATAATCTAGTGGGTCAGGAGGCTGAGGCAGGAGGATTGCTGAGTTCAAGCCCAGGTTAAATCCTTGGTATAAAAAAAATGTAGTCAATGTATAATAATTTTTCGGGATATAATTTGCCCAGTGAAGATTGACTTATTCGACTCACAAATGGGGCAGCCACTTAAAGAAAACTCTGATATTTAATTACATAAAACAGAATTGATCCAAAAACTTGCCCAAAGATTGCTATTGATTGTTATATGCAATAGCTAACAATTATATTTTCTCATAATGTAAAAAATAATAAACATGAAAACATACCAGTTCCAAATATGAGGAGTCAGGAATTAGATGAATTATGCTAGCCAATACCTTCAGCTTTGGACTCAAGATTCAAAATTTTGACCAGAACATCTGGTTGGCCCTTTCATACCTCACTGGACTATGGTCCATTCTCTCACATGCACCCAGACATTCCCCTTTTTTTAATCCAATGATACACAGCAGTCACACGAAGATTTTGATACCTGAAGTAGAGCATGTAATAGCCATGCTCGAAATCATCCAACGTCTTCTAATTGCCATGAAATGAAATTTAAACATTTTATCAGAAATTATGATTCCCTACATTGTGCACGTCTGTATGTCCTAACTTCATCTCACACTGCTCTTCCCCTTATTCACTGAGCTCCACTTGTGTCCTGTGGACTATATTTTCCACCCGAGGATCTCATGTTGGTTTGGGAATCTCTTCCATAGACTCATCGTTTGACTGATTTCTTCTCATCATTCTCTCTAGAATTTCACCTACTCAGAGATATGTATCAAAAATATCAAGCAAGTACTACTTGACCTGTTCACAAAATCTAAAAAACTTTCTTTTGTTTCATTCTCTAGAAACACTCTATTTTAATCCCTCTAGTAACATTTGTAATATTTTAGTTTTTATCCATAAGGATGCATTTCTTGTGTTTCATTACTATTTAATTTGGGCTTTTAGTCTAAACTGCAAATGGTTATATAAGTATATAGTTGGTTATGTCACATAAGCATTCCATTCAATATGGAGAATGATCTAGAGTGAAACAATCTACAAGGCAGAAAGATGTATAAACAATAAATTCTGCTTAAGGTGGTGAATGTTATATTGAAAGTAAATGAATCATGCTATGGAAATACAGAAAGGCTTTCACTTAAGTAGCTTACTGATCTGGACATTTAGAGTGTTTTAGCTGTAGCATCCTTTTCTATATTCATCTTTCCTGCCTCATTGCATTAAGAGATTGTACTATGAAATTCACATTTGGAGTTTTAAATCATTGGATAAACTTATACGCATATTCAGTGAAAAAATATTACTGATCAAAGGATCTCTAATTATATACTGCATTTAAACAAAAGACTTTTAAACAAAAAATATAATTTAAAAGTGTTTTAATTTTTTTAAAACTGTGTTATAAAAAAAAGCCAGTGATGACCTTTGAATAACTAAAAGACACATTAATGAATATTTCTTTTAAGTGAAATAGTCTCCAAAATAATCTTAATAACAATGTGCTACTTTTGGAGTCTTATGTTTCTGAAAATGAATGGATACAGAATAAATTTTCAGTAATAAAATGATATTAATGTGCAAAATTACAACAATTTTTAATGCTCACTGATTGATGATATATAGTTATTTAAAATGTTTATGCTGTGTGCTATATATTTCCTATATTTTTAGAATGAGAATTTGCTACTTTTTATAATAATTTTCAGTTATACAATCATTCATTTAAAAATATTTATCAAGTAAGTACTACATACCTGAGATTTCTTCTAGTCTCTTGGATATATAGTCGAATGAAAGAGAAAAGATCCTTTCACTTGTGGAATTTATATTTTAGAAGGGAGAGAGAATGGCAATGTTTGATACATATAATAAGTAAGTAAAATATGAAAAGATAAGCCATGCAATGAAAGAAAATAACACATCAAGATGCCCAGGGTGTTTACAATTTAATTAGGGTTGTCAAGGGAGAACCGAAAGAGAATTGGCACTAGAATTAAACTCAAGAGAGAGGGAAGGGGAATGCATGTGTTCCAGGTGTGCATCCAAAGGAAGAATGCCCAGGCACAGAGAACCATTACAGTAGCTCTAAGGTACCTTCCACACTTGAGGCAGAACAATGAGGCCAGAATGAGCTACAGAGAAAGGGTGGCAGGAGAGGTTGTGAGAGGTGAAAGTGTCCCAAAATGACTTTTTATCTCTACCTGTTCTGCTATATGTATCTCTCTCTCTCTCTCTCTCTCTCTCTCTCTCTCTCTCTCTCTCTCTCACACACACACACACACACACACACACACACACACACACACACACACAAATTACCCTAATATATATGAATACCAACACATAAATATTTGTATCCATCTATAGAAACCAGCTTCTTACAGAATTCTCTTTTTTTCTCTCTCTCTCATCCTTTGCCTTAAGTTCTTCCTCTGACAGTGAAGGAGCCAGAGTAAAATACAAAGGCTATAACATCAAAGAGATCTGAATTCAACTCTGGCTTCATCTCAAGGGGCAAATATGCAAGGATTTACACTTGCCACGCCTCAATTTCCTCATGTAAGATTTAGAAATCATGTTATTTTAGCATGATTTTTCCTGAGGATTACCCTAGATTTTTTAGCACAAAGAAAGCACATTCATCTCATAGTGTTTATCTCATAGTGAGCTCCTGTGATAGCTATTTTAATATGATCCCTATTGTCATCACTGCTACCTGTCATCAGAACTGCATCATCACTCTCACCATATTATCTCCCACTGCTCTCCTATATAGGTTATCTCTTCCAGGTAAACCAGAATTGATGTGAATTCTGTACTATGTTTATTTCTCCTTTGATTTTATCTAAATTTGAAGTATCTTTATGCCTTTCTGTGTCCTCAGAGACCATTTATGTGATTTTTTTTCAGTATACTTTCTCTCACCTTGAAAATCCTATAGCACTTGATAGCTGTACCATTCATTGGGCTCTGGTCAATTGCTAACATCTATTGCTGGTGTTATTTTATGGTTTATAGCCTGCTTTCCCAACTGTCTTTAACCTCCTTAAAGACAGGGAGACTACTTTTAAAGAGTTATTATAAAAATGTCTTATATATTGTAGGCACACCATCAATTTTGTTGATTTAGTGTTTGAGAAAAAGATAATACATCCTCATTACCAAACAGAGTACAATTTTCGGTTATAGCCAGGATCACTTTGTTAATAAAAGAACTACTGGCAGGATATTTAAATTATGGTTATGTTTCAAATGTATACGGGAAAATGAAGTACTGCAATTTTGTGCATTACTTCTTCATCTGGCCTGGAGAGAGAGGTGGTAGTTAAGCTGTTGGGGGTGATATAAAACTTTTAAGAGCCTGCTGGAAAACCACAGAAAACAAAGTGGGAACCAGGACTGGCATGGCAGGAACATAGGTCTAGTTGCCAGAACTATTGTAAAGTAATAAAAGTCTTTCCACCAACCTCATTTAGATCACTAACACCTGCCCCAGCTGCCTAGGAAGCTCTAGGTTGACTGTTGGCATGCTCGAAACCCAGATGCTGCTGTGATTACATTATTTACCTCTGTTTGCTTCACTATAGGTTTGCCAATGCACATGGAATCCTGAAGCTGTCTCTGTATTAATGCTCCAAATTAAAAGGTTGGCTAAAAGGTTATGCATTTTCCCCAAATAATGCTTAAAATTTGTCTTGAAGAGCAGGAACCTCAATAATAGTCCAAGTCTAGTTTATTCTTTTCTTCTATTTGGACTGGAAAATAGAGGAATTCAATCTTTGATAACCAGTGATGTCAGATTTTGGAGAATATGCCAATATAGCATTAGAATTTTTTTAGCAGTTTTTGACTGTAAAATGATTTATAAATATATCCAATATAAAATATTTTATTCTTAAATTTCTGATAAGTAACTAAAATTATAGCTGTCACATGCATTTATTTTAAAAGCTATAAATTTCACAATTTTATGTTGCAAAATGATATATACTTTAGAAATATAATGTGCCAATTACTCCAATAGTAGGATTTTAAGAGGAACTTAAGCCTTTCTAATACATTTTTGTGGGACAAAATGAAAAGAATGTAGCCCCTAAATATGGTCATATTTTGTAAACTAATGATATAATGAATGGTTTAGAGAACTGACAAATGTTTGTACCAGAAAGGAAACACTCATTGAAGCCTTTTATTTCTGTTCTCCCCAAAGAGAATTAACAAGCAATATATTGACTGGCTCATGTTGACCAGTTAGTCATGCCTTTTGATATCGATTGCATTTTTAAAAACACCAGTTGTGATCTAAAATACACCACTGTTTGGTTGTAAACATACAGGCCCTGGTGTTTCAGTACTTGGGATGAAATCATAGCATCGCTATTTGTTACCTCTGTAAACTGCCAAGAAATGGGATTGCCTAATGCCTCAGTAAAACAGGGTTGGTGGTAATAATAATAAATCACAGAAGGTGAGAGTATGCACAGAGATAATCTATTTAAATATTATGCTTAATGGAAATCAGTGATTATTGTGAATATTAAATGAACATGTGAATTGTGGCTTCTAGCATGACTTGCTCCATTTGTACTTAGGTTTGAAACACTTCGTATTCCTACCAGATTCCTTGACATCGAGTCATGACAAAGTGTTCTAAACAACAGGCACACAAAAGTCAAAGCAAAAATTATAATACTCAGCAGAACTGGAAAGAGCCTCAGAGGAATCTCTAGTTCATGTGAACTCCAAAATGCTTGCAATGCTTAGAATAAGTAAATTAAGATAAGAAACACACGACAGAATAAGTCTTCAGTTATCCATCTTCTTCAGGAGAATAGGACAGAACATAATCCTAAGGAATCAGAATCTCAGTAGATTCTTAAAAAAAAAAAAAAAAGGAGGAAAGACCAGCATCTCATCATTTTAACACTTTTAAATACTTAAAAGGTGGTAAATTCTTTTTCTCTTAGTAAATGGGTCTTAAACTAGTTTTGGAATTAGGTAGTTAAAGAAAAACTGAACAATATATGACTCATTTTTAAGTGATATATTTCATTATGTAGATGTGCCTATAAAATGCTGAAATGGTCTACTTAGATTTTAAAATACCCTGACAGAGAAAAAATTGTTTGCCATATATTGGCTTAATGCATGTGCATTTTATGATAGCATATGAAATTGACTGAAAATTGGAAAGTGAGCCACAGTAAAAGAAAATCTGCAGAATTGGATGAAGGAAATCATATGGAAATGAAATTATATTTCCTATTGCTCTTTTCACAAAAATTGGAAAGAAGAATGTAAGGAAGATTGGATACAGGAATCTAGGGTACTCTAAATATTAATGGCAGCTAAATATGCTCTATTGTGAGCATGGAGAAAGTCTAAAATACAACGGAATAATTTGTAGGCAATAATTTTGTGGAAAGTGGGAGAAGAAATAATTTTGGTGATTATAGATATGCAAGGCATACATACCCATGCTTTAAATTTCATTTCATTTTAAAATGAATCACACATGAAATGGGAATGACATATGAAAAAGTAAGTCTTCAAATAAAGAGATGTCAGCATATAGTCTTAATCTGATACAACTACCTCTTTTGATATAAAATTGTATGTGTGCAATAAATTATCAAACATGCTTATAATTAAAGAAAAACAAATACTAAGGTATGAATGGCCAGGATCACCCCATTTTAAATAAGAAATATAAAATTAAAAGTGTTTTTCACAAGTAGCATGTTCAGGATTAAACAAATGCAGATGCACAGTATACTTAGAAGTAACCTACATGATAGTTATATGGAGAGGATATATGCAGTAGAGTAAGACAAAAACAGTAATGGTTATAATAGTCTTACAGTTACATTTCAAAGGCAAATGAACAATTCAAACTCCCTGGACACATAACCAGGAGAACAGTGCGAACAACGTGAAGTAATTCTCCTGGAGAAATACAGTGCTGGGTATAGACCTAAACTCACTAAGTTAAAAAGACCTTGGAAAACTTGAAGAAGGTTTAAGGACAAGCAATAAACATGATTAATAGCTTGGAAAATAGAATCTCAGAGGAAAGGTTAAGGGAACTAATATTATTTAAGTTGGAAAATAGGCTGGGGAAACAAGTTGGTTTTCAATTACATGAAGGATTATTACATAGAAGGTGCTGATCGGTACTCTGATGCCACAGAGGGCAGAACAAGAATAAGTGAGCTTGAAATGTTGTATAAAGCATTTAGGTTGGCTAAAAGAAAGAACTTCCATCAGGATTGCAAGGCATTAAAATGGAAAGTACTTAATTTCTTCCTGTATAGACCTTTCAAAATGCACTTGAAACTCATTTGTTCAGGGAAGTTTACATGAGGCTGAGCCTACAAAGAAGAGAGGAAAGAGAAACACTTGACATTTATATTAGGACTGTCTTTCCTCTTTTCTCTTCACTCTAAATCCGGAATGTATGCATTATGGTTTCATTGTGGTGCATTGCAGGGAAGGGAATGCCCACAGATGAAAATCTTCAAAATATAGCTAAGTGTTCACATGTCCTTGTTTAATATAGCAACCTTAAGAAACACTGCAACTTTAAAACTGCTAGGTGTACTTGTTTAAGCAATTTTAGCTTGTTTACTAATTCAACTTCATGAGATTACTAGCAACTAATTCCATTTTTGTGTCTTGATTTATCATCTGCTCCTTTGCAATATATTTTTGTTTATTCTTTTAGAAATGAATCACACCAATTGAATATTCTTTCATGTGGTAATAAAAATAATATATTTTCTTCCAAAAGATTTTATTTACTTAGAAAAATGGGCTATTCTCTGAACACCTGCACACTTAATTCTCTTAGAGTTAAATTATACAAGAATTCCATACCACTGATTTCTGAGGCTTGTGCTAACAAAGATAAATGAAAGCAGGGATTTCAATAAAATTTTGCAAACAATTCTGTTAGAGCTTGTCAAATACACACAAGATATGAGCTCTAACTCCTTTCATTTATGTGTCAATGTTATGAAAATCACTAACTAAAAGTATGGACTATTGCGTTCAGTCTGTACACAAACGAATAAAAATGAAAATTCCAGCTGGAAGCTTTTAACTATTTCTTAGGCAATGATGTTATTTTTTCCCCTGTAAAATATTTCACTTTCTTTAAAATTCATAGATACAGGAACACTTCTGCCAACTGCAAATAGCATAAACTGTATTGAAAAGATATTTTGCTTTAAAGTGCTATCTATTGATTTGTATTTGGGAAATGTTTTTTTCATTTTTTACATAATTTTGTACAGTGTCAGTAATAATGTAGATGTGAGACCATTATTATTTCTTCTTCTAAGATGAGAAAGGAGTCATAAAGAAATGAATTACTAAGTTCACAGGAGTTAGTGAAAATATAGAATTTTAACTGTGAGGTCTTATCTTGAGTTTTTGTGCTTTGATTCTACAAAAACACTTGGACAAGTTCACCCAGACAAGCAGGGAATGGTTTTAAAATTCTGTATCAGAAAGCAACAAACTGAGAGTTAATCTCCTACCGTGTCTAGTAGTTCATGCCCAAAAGCTTCTATTTAGGACAGTGAGGCTTTCACAATGTAATGTTGGTTCTCAGTAGAGATCAAGAACAACCAGCCCAAGTTTTTCCTGTGGCAACTAAAGTCACATATGTGACAGAAAGACAGCATTTAATGAGAAGGACATGCATGTTGCATCACTGAGAAAATGCGCGTGCTTTTTTGCCAATTACAACATTTGACTTTTACACATATAGAAAAAAACACTTCTAAACACAAATGTTTTCTTCATTATGCCAACATATATCAAGTTTATTAGATTTTGTCATTTAACCTCAAACAAATATAACAGATACCTTTGTGATAAATTTAGGATTTTCTACAGCCACAGTTCTAAAACCCTTTGTAGATCATCAGATTCTCCTCAGCATCTATACAAATTTAGATGAAAGATACACAATGACTATCAATGAATTGCACATCCAAAAAGTATAAAAAAACATCTATTTCCATATCTTTTCTTTGACACACTATTCACCTTAAGGTTCCTCTGTTTGCAATGAATTTTTTTCAAATAACTAATGATTAAACCTAGAACTCTTACGAGAGCATTCATCAAATGTGATATTGTACACTATCAAGATACAAAAAGAAGAATACACAAATAACAGAATACATTGGCCATTTATAACAAATTTAAAGCCTACCATTTTGTCATGCATTTTTATGTAAACAGTTTTAATGTTTGTTTTTATTCAACTTTAAAATAAAAATCACATTCTTTTTTCTTTTACTTCCTTTCTATAAGGAATAGCTGTTATCTTTTTGTGAAGTGTTTAATATATCACGTTGATTATTACTTAATGTTAATCATCATCAATCAAAGCTCTGAAGTCTGTCAAGACATCTTTCTGTTCTCTTTGCTACTCTAGTACCATAGACATACACAGTTTGTAAGATATCCCACTTCACTTGCAAGGTTCTATTTTTAATATGTTTTTTATTTTTAAAATATATTTATTTATTTTTATGTGGTATAAGGATCAAACCCAGGGTCCCCACACTTGCTAGACAAGCGCTCTACCACTGAGCCACAACCCCAGCCCAAGAAACTTCTCTCTTAACACTATGAAACTAGGAATTTTGTTCTAATATAACATAAAAGATGCAATGAATCAGATTTGTGTATTCACTCCAAATTTGTTACTAGTTACTACTGAGCAAGATCACTAGAAGCACGTATCTAAATGTTTAGTTATAGGTAAACAGTCAAAATATCAAGTTCTTCCTATTATTAACCATGAGTTCTCTTGTGAGATAAGCATCCTTAACACAGGCTTTAGAGCTCCCTATAAGGAAAAGGCCAGAGGCCAGTCATGAACACCTTGCAACTATTCTATGTTGTACTTCTGAAGAGAAAAAACTCGTGCTGAAAGGCCTGAAATTCATGCAAGTTGGAAGGTACCAGAAAGTTGCCATGTTTCTTTTTGTTTGCTTAACTATAAACATTGACAATGAGTACGCATTTCCTAACTCTACTGGGACAGGGCACTTTTAATACTAAGCAGGGCAGATTGTAATTTTTATAAGAAAACATGTGAAACTTCTTGTACACTGTAAAACATACATTAGTATGGCTGTATGTAAAAAAGTGGATGTATAACCCATGTGATTCTGCAATCTGTAAATGGGGTAAAAATAGGAGTTCATAATCCACTTGAATCAAATGTATGAAACATGATATATCAAGAGATTTGTAATGTTTTGAACAACTAATAATAAAAATAAAGTATCCTGGGAAATAACAATCCTCTTCCTTCAAAAACACCATGATTTTGTTGCTTTCATTTTGATTTCTGTTTTTTGACATTGACAAAATTTCCTTCTTTATTACCTAGCCAAACATGGGCATAATATCTTATTTTCATTCTCCTCCCTTTCCTCATCTGGCTTAGTAAATTACGCAGTAAACTGCATATTCTTCTAGTTTTCTCCTTCTTCATTCAGTTCTGCCTTTGAGTATATTTAGCTAGCAATTGGGTTCTTTATATTTTGATAACAGTCCATTTCTTTATTAAATATCTGTATTCACATAAGGTGTGATAAAATACACTAAATGCCAATATGCCTCATTTGTCAACAATATAAAAACTTACAGAAGAGCAGGGCATGGTGGTACATACTTGAAATTCAAACTATTTTGGAAGCTGAGATACGAGGATCACAAGTTCAAGACCAGACTGAGAAACTTTGCAAGATCCTGTCTCCAAATGAAAAGTAAAAGGGACTGGGGTCATAGATCAGTGGTAGAGTCCCCCTGGGTTCAATCTCCAGTACTTAAACAAAAGTGTTTGTGGATGAGGGGTTGGGGATATGGCTCAGTGATAACACATTGCCTAGCTTGCACAAGGTCCTGGGTGTGATCCTCAGCACCACAAAACAAACAAATAAACATCAACAAAATGTTGATGTTTATTTGTTTGTTTTGGTTGATACTTTGATATAACTAACATTTAAGCTTTTGAATTGTGAGTACTTGATGAGTTTATGTGATTTTGTTGTGATAGTATTTTTTTAAAAAAAAGTATTTGAAAGAGTAGTTATCTAGCACATGAAAAGGTGTTTAATAATTTTCTTTAGCATTAATTATATTATTCATTTTTTCCCTAAGACATATCTCTTATTTCTTTCTTTTCAGTTGATCTAAGCAGATCTAGATCTTTAAGACATGAAGAAAAAAATTGAATGCTTAATTTTTTATGTACCCTTTGCCTATAGTAATATCTAACAGTGTTGGAAGTTTTGCTTTAACTACATAACCTCATGAAATGTTAAAAAAACGCTATGAAGCTATTATTCTCTGTACATTATTTTGTGCATTTTAAAGATGAAGAAAATAGGATAAAGAAGAATGAAACAATCTTCAAAGTTACAAATGAAATAAACAGGAACAAAGAGAAATGTAGAGAGCCTCATAGCAGACTACTCACCCATAACTACTTTGCACTAGTCAAGTAGTACTATGTACTTTACATATACTAAAATTATGTGTGTATACACACATAGAGATGCACATGCAGGTGAGTATATTTCTCAGATGGCCAATAGAAAGTGTTAATTGTTATCTATTGAATGGTATACTATCTTTTTGAGAGTCCTTTAAAATGCAATATCCCTCCTAGAGAAATAATTCAGGCCTCTTGACATTGTAACTGAACAGAATTGCTTTGTGGTTATACAGGAAGAATATAACAGAATTCAATTTGCATTAACTTTTTAATAAGAAATGATTTGTAACTAAGACAACCACTGTGTTTAGTGAAACAGTAGTAACTTGTGGAACCTTAATTTGGAATAAATCAATCATTAAGTTGCAATAAGACATATTTTAAACTGAGTTAATAATTTGCTATAATCTTCACTTTTCATTGGTTATTCAATGGTATTACAAGAGCAGCATCACTAGAGGTGAATGGTAAATATTCATGTTGCTGGCCCTTACTCCAGTCTTCTTCCAAGAACCTCAAAAACATAGAAATAATCATCATTAGTTCTATGAATTGCCTTCATATGAAATAGAAGAATCATCACCCCAAGGTAGAAAGTGTTGATAAATCAGGGTCCTCCCAGAAGTCAGTGAAAACACATGAGCTAATATGTCTATGTCATACTGCATTTTTCCTCATCGGATTATAATAGAATGTCACTATCTATAATTTTGGCATGGAAGATTGACTATAGGCTATATTTGAATGAGTCATATTATAATGGATTAAATATTTAAAGGAATAAGGAAATAAGAGAAATAACTTCTAATATTTGGCAATGTCAAAATTAGAAATGAGTAGGATATAAGAAGATTAAAATCCATAGAGAAACATGGATTACTGCATTAGTCAGCTTTTTGTCACTATGACCAAAATACCTAATAAACAACATTGGGGAAGAAAAGTCTTTTTTGTGCTCACAATTTTCAGAGGTTTGATCTATGGTCCAGGGACTCCATTTCCAGAACACATAGTGGAAGGACAGCAGTGGAGGAAATCTGCTTACCTCACATGCCCAAGAAGCAAGACAGAGTGTGGGGAAAGGTCCACAGGGAAGGTGAACTCTTCCAAGGCATGCCCCCAGTGAACCACCTTCTCTAGCTATGCTTTACCTGCCTAAGGTTACCACCCAGTTAGTCTATTCAAATTACTATTAGGTTACAGCTCTCAAAATGAATCATTCTTGCCTCTGAACATTCATGTATTAATACCAGAGCTTTCTTGGCTCATATGCAAACCCTAACATTCCATGCCTAGACCCCAAAACTCATGTCCATCTGACAATACATCTGAATTTAGTCCAATTTTAAGAGTGCCCATAATCTTAAATTTCAGCATTTACCAAAAGTCCAACTCCAAAGTCTTATCTGAGACTCAAGGCAATTTCTTGGCTGTGAGTTCCTGCAAAAATCAGAAGCAAGTCACATATATCCAAAGTGTAATGGCACAGAGTAGATATATCCATTCAAATAGGGAGGAATAAGTACATATAAAGAAGGGACAGTACTAAAAGCAAAACTGAAACCCAGTGGGGAAGACATTTCCCCACTAACATGTCTGGGGTTCATGGTAGTGAGCTGTTCTTTCCAAAGGGCTTGTGCAGCTCTGTCCAAAGGGCCTTGATAGGTGCATTGCACAGGGCCTCTCTCTTATCCTGGCTGCCTCTGCAGCTGTTCCAGTGGCCCACTTTATGCTTTCAATATAGCCCTTGCTAATCTGTTACTGCAATTTATTTTTAAAATGGGAATGTTTCTTTCTCTTCCACTCTCCCTGATCCTCCCTAATCTCTCCCCATCCTTAATCTCAGGGGAAATAGGATTATCTTTCTTCCTCATCCCAGGCAGAGTTATCTGTCTTTGAGTACACACCCACCATAGGAATGAAGTAATGCAGACTTTGGGGATGCCACCAGAAGATCTCAGAATTAACTATCTCCCGAATTAACAAGTGAATTACAACTCCAATAGAGAACATGTGGAATGTAGCCTTTGAATCGCATCTTTTAAAAGCCCCTGTTCCTGCTGATGGGCAGAATCACAGCCTCTGGGACAGAAGTCCCTGGTGTTTCTCCTTTGTAAGCAAAGCAATAAAATTTATTTTTCCTTTTTCTCTAAACCATGTCCTCATTATTGGAATTGGCACTGGGGACAAGGACCAAGCTTTCGGTAACACAGCCAGCAGCTTTTCTTGGCAGACAGTCTATATTACTGGCATCTCTTAATTTGTGGGGTCTCCATTCCAACTCCAGCTTTACCATCAGAGGTCCAGATGCAACATACTAAGGGACAGTCCATGGGGATTCTGACCCTGCTGTATTTTTGCTGGCCTCTCAGGCTTTCCTTTGAAATCTTGGTGGAAGCTTCTATGACTTGTTAGCTCCAGCATCCTGCAAAACCAGTACCGTGTGGATGATGCCAAGATCTGCCCGCCCCCCCCCCACCATGGCTCTGAGTGTCTGAGCAACTGTGCATGGGGAAGCATCTTCCTAGGCCTCCCTGTGCAAGCAGAGTACTCTCATATCTCTTGAAGAAATTTCACCTTCTACATTCTTGACTATGCAGTGTGATCTTGCAAATTTCTGAATTGCCTTCAAGCATTCTCTCCTTTCCTCACTGTACAAAGTACTTATCAACATCTCTTCAATGGCTATAATCTCTTCAACAACCACACCTTTCTTGGCCCTGTTTGAGATGTACTTTTCTGGTCAAACTGCAACTTTTTAAAATCTGCTTTTTTTGCTTCCAATTCTCACAGTAATCCCCACTAAAAGTTGCCAGCAAAATCCATGCCACTGACTGAATGTTGGGCTGTCATGAAAATTCCTTTGCCAGATTAATTAGTCCATCACTTTTTTTTTTTATTTGTTAGTCTATGTCTTTTAAATTCAGCCTCACACAAAGTCTCAGTATCTGGATAAAACATAGACAAGTTCTTTGCCAAAGTCTAACATGAGTGGCCCCTAGTCCAGTTCCCAACAGAGCAAAGGTTTTAGTCTCTGCATTCTGGTCTTCCAATCTCCACCAGATTCACCCATTAAGCCATGCTAAAAAAATTCTAAGACTTCTCCAACCTGCTTCTTCAAACTTTTCCAAACTCCTCCCTCAAAAGAGCTTCAAAGACTTCTTAACCGTACAGTTATATTAGTCACAACAAAGACCCTCCTTGTCAATATCAATTTCTGTTACATTTTCGTCTCTGTGAACAAAATACTGATTGAGAACAACCTTGAGGGGGAAAAAAAAATTATTTTGGACTCACAGTTTCAGATGTTCGGTCCATGGTCCATTGGCTCCATTGCTTTGGGTCCAAGATGAGGCAGAACACCATGGGGCGAAAGCCAGGAAACAGAAGAGAGCAAGGGGTATGCACAGGGAAGAAGCAGCAAAAGCAAAAGGAAAGAGTTGCAGAGAAGATGAAGCGGTCCAGGGCACTCTCCTGGAGACTGATCCTCCAACAAAGCCCCACCCACCTATATAGTTAACACTCAGTTAGTCCATGCAAACTAGGATGGACTGATTAAGATTTAGCTCTCATAGTTGAATCATTTTACATCTGAAGATTCTTAAATTAACACAGGAGCTTTGTGGGGATACCTCATATCTAAATTCAAACAATTATATGTTTATAATTCAAATGATATGTATATTATTCAAACATAAAAAAAAGCAAACATAAAAAAAGCAAAAATAAAGCTTTGAGGAAGCAGTAGAAAAATGAGGCATATTTTGAGAACTGTTAATTCCAAGAAGAACAGACAACTATGTGACTTAGTTCATTTTCTGTAAGTGTAAAAAAAAAAAAATAGTGTTAAGAAATTACTTTCTCAAAATGATCACAATCTAACAGTGCAGATGAGGAGTTGAAATCTGATAACAGAAAAGGAAGAAATTTGACAAAATAGTATTTAGCTAAGAATAAAAAAAAGAAAAGTTATTTGAAAACTCAGAAACTTTTTTATTTTTGGTGCCATGGATTAAACACAATAGCATTTAACCTACTGGCCACATCCCCAGTCCTTTTTATTTTGAGACAGCGTCACACCCAGAAACTTTCTTTAAGCACATAAATTATATATGTGTTTTTGACACACAGAAAATGGAGAGAGCAACAATTAGTTAAGGACTATATCATAATTTCAAGTTCGGTGTAGATTTATGGTACCAAGATTAGGTGCCTTTTTGTACGTGGCATTCTTATTTGTAGATGTTATTTTTGGCAACATATTGCAATCATGTTTAAATGATTTAAGGATATAAAAAAGTTCATGGTGGTATCCATTGTATAAGTACATATTATATCCACTTTATGTCAAGAAATATTCCAGAATAAATATATAACATAGAAATGAAATTCTTTACATTTAATGCATAGATAACAAGAAAAATAGTAGAAAATAGAGAAAATGAAATATTATATGACACAGAACTGTTACAAATTTAAGGGATACAATAGAAGTGAAAAAGAAAATTAAGATCTTTACTGATTAGCTTCATACTTCAGACATTAATGAAGAGTGAATGCTTCCTGAACCCACAGAAAGGGAAAAGAATTTGTGACAGGAAAGTGCAGGGAGAGCCCAGGAAGTTGAGTAATAAGCATCATTTTCAGGTATAAAAAAGCAAGGTGCACAGTGCATTAGACTTAACTTTTACCATAATTAAACTAAAAGCCAGGGACGACATGGAATTTATTAAAAAACACAATTTACTTGAAAAATCTGAGAGCAGGAGGATTACCTGAAGATAGACAGATTGAGACTGGTTTTATAAAAAGTTCTGGATTCTTCCAATTACCAGTCAAAAAGATATTGGTTATTGGCAATGTCACAGTACACAGCAGAATTAATTGACCCCCAAAGCTAAGCTCTTACCAAAGGTATATTTAGAAGTTATAGATGTATAGATGGCTAGATGGCAGATAGGTGGATAAAATTGTCCATATAGCATGAAGAATGAATATTTGGCACAATACTAAGTACTGGGACAAATAACATCTGTCCTTCCTACACTTGACTCTGGATTTGCTGCATGTGGGAAAATGAAAGGTAAATAAGGAAAATGAAGTGTGGATAGAGAAAGGGAACCAGAAATGGTATTTGCAAAGCTGATTAGCATCTTAAAACATATTTTTAAAAATATGAAGTTACAAAATTACTCAAAAATTAAAGCAGTTTTTTCTTTCTATCTGCTGGCATCCAGCTGTTATGTTATGTATCATGGTGAACTATTTGCAGTAAATTATAGAAACAAAGAATATAGGCTTTGGAATTAGCCATGAATTTGGGATTATGATCTCTCACTTCATATCTCTGTAACTGGGAGAAAGTTAACTAACTTGAGTCCTGACACCTCTTCTACTTTCAAAGATAATGTTTGACTCAGACATTCCTGGAAGATAAAATGAAATCCTACCATGTAAACTGCTAAGCATCTTACCAAATAAGGTACAGTCTGCAAAGAAAAGAATATAATATTGGCCCACCTTTCTTCCCCAGGCCTGCCTGTGAAAAGAATGCAGGAGGAGTGGCAGCCCCCGCATTCTTACCTCTCCCCACTGGAGCTTTTTCTCTATCTTTTCTAGGATCCTCACTTTTTTTTTTTTTTCAGTACTGAGTATTGAACCCAGGGGTGCTCAAGTATTAAGGCACATTCCCAGCCCTTTATATACTTTTTATTTATAGAAAGGGTCTTGCAAAGTTGCTTAGGGACTCACTAAGTTTGCTGAGTAGATTCTCATTTCTCATCAGTCTGCCTACAGGGGAAAAGAAGCATTCTGGCTGGACTGCCTATTTGGTAAGATTCATGGTGATGCCTGTGTCTTATTTCTTACTTCAGTAAGCGAGAAAAAGATGCTATGTCTTCATAAAGCCAAATTTGTGATTGCTATTATTCTTCTAGCAAGAAGCAAGTATCATGCATTACCTCCTAGAAACTAGAATTCAGAAACACCTACTGTTTTACTAACTTTTACAATTAGATTTAATAATCAAAACTTTAAAAAGTCTTTAAGTAGTTCTAGGACAATCATAAGTTTATATTTCATGAAGACATATTTAAAATCATCATGATAAGCAGTGGCACATTTCTGTAATCCCAGCGTCCGTCTCGGGAAGCTGAGGCAGGAGGATTGCCAGTTCAAAGCTAGCTTCAGCAAAATCGAGGTGCTAAGCAACACAGTGAGACCCTGTCTCTAAATAAAATACAAAATAGGGCTAGGAATATGGCTTAGTGGTTGAGTGCCCCTGAGTTCAATCTGCGGTACCAAAAACAAAAACAAACAAAAAAAAATCATGATGAATGAGGGTTAAATAGAATAGATAGTAAAATGACTAGGCAGTCAGGATAATGAGCCCCATTCAACCACACCTGGAGGCTAACCAGTAGATATATTAATGAGCACCAGCAAGGCCTATTTCTAATGTGAAAGACCTTGAGGCTCACCTGTGGGGACACCTCCAGCCAACTCCTTTGTCCCAGCGGTGGAAAAACAGAAGGTGAGGGTGAACCCAGATGAAAGTTACAAGAAGGAAAATGGAAGTGAACCTGAATGGTAGCCAAGATACCTTTACAATAGTTATTTTACATAGATTTGATTCACTCTCTGCCCAGAACATATATACATTCCTAAACTTGAACTCCAAAATGGGATTTTCTGATATCAGGCCCTCTCCTGCAAGGGGGGAGTTCTATTTCTTCTCACTTGAATAAATCCTGCTCAGTTTACTTTTCCCTTTCATGATTGTCCCGCGGGTTTTATTCTTCAAAATTTTCGAGAATCCAGAGGAAATGGTTGAAGCGGGGAATCTGGTCTCATCTCAAATCTCTGGTTTCCATGAGGAATTTTATCCTAGAAACAGTATTATCTGAAGAGTGCAACTCAGAGATTTATAGCATTAATAGATATCATGGGGTGATAATGACAAGAATATTAGTTATTTATATGACATTATGTGACAGAGACGGTTAGCTCAATTAGAGCCTGGTGGTAATAAAGCCAAGGTCACGTAGTTAATTTCCATATGGACCAGCATACTTGTGACTGGGAAAACTCTGTTCTCTTCTCACAGAGTGCACCCCTAACCCCAATCTGTTATTTCTCGATTATGTGCCATTAATTGATGCAACATCCTACTGATAGAGGGTCATCTGTGCCGTCTGCATAAATGAAGGACAGCATGTCTATGAGGCAGGTGACAGAGAACAACTTGAGGCTGTTAATACCAGAAAATTCACTAATAATCTATAGTTTCTCTAAGGAAAAAAGAAAACTTTCAAATTTTTCAGAAAAAAATGAACTGCAAACATTTATACAAAAGAAAGTTGGAGTCAACTCACAGTCTTTCTGTAAAAGCAAGGCAAATAGGAGCTCAAAAAATCTAGTATGCCTTTAAATTTTCTTGAACTTATTTTCAGTATACATTTATCTGGTAAAATTCCATTTGCAGAGTAGCATACTTCCTAACAAATGAAACATTCTTAGTTCTTAGTTTACTTTCTATTTACTAACTCCGTGCTCCCTTGTATTAGTTCCAAGTCCTGTTGAGAATCGTAATGTGCCCCAGTGCTATCCATTAATAAATTTAATGGACCACCACATATTTGATTAACAGACACATTGCCATGTACACAGGGAGTAGCTGCATGTTTATCTTTTTTACTCACTAATGAGAGAACTCACTTCCATATTCTGAAAAATTACTGATCCAATGTGATATAATAAAATCCTACATACCCAAACTCTTACAGTTTATATAGAGGCAAGTAAGGACTTCTAAGCACCAAATTCTCTTTTATCACTCTTTTATGTTTTTTTTTCTCATTCAGGAATTTTTTTAAAAAACAAAATAAAACCTTCCTTATGAAACCTGACCCATATAGCAAAATTTAGAGAAAGGATGGCACAGCACTATTCTGAGGGACTACTGAAACCCAGAAAATGAATTGCGTTAGAATTTTATACCTGATTTCCTAGAGATTGTCTTCAATTGTTTCAACTGTTAGGAGTCTTTATGTTTGGCGGAAGTGGTCTGGGGGTATAGAGGAGGACAGATATCACTTAAACCCTAGGTCATTTAGGCTAAAAATTGTCTCATTTATAAGGAAAAGAATTTTAGGTGATATCTGCCAAGGCCAATGTCTCGGCTTGGCACCAGAATCACGAGCCACCACACACCTTTGTAGGTTCAAACAGCAATTCTTTATTCCCGCTCTCACACCGCCTCCACACAGGTCCAGGGGCAATCGCGTTCTGCCGTCTCCCGCACAATTCACCTACTCCACGAGGCTATCTCCAAATCCCATTTTAATCTCACGAGAACTCAACGGGGAACAAGCAGCAGGAACACCCTAATCCCAGCAATAATCTTCAACTTCCAACTTCCCTAAAACCCATTATCTTAAACTGGCAACACCTTAAACTCAAGGAGCCGGTTACTTCCTCAAACCTGATCAGCTCTAAACCCGGATCCGCCTTGGTCCTTGAGCAAGGTCACCTTATTAAAGCATGCATGCAATGTCCCATCGAATGTCCTCTAAGCAGCATGGGGTACGCTTGGCAAGGAAATTTCGATGCGTCATTCCTACTTGGTAATGGCCCTCAGCAGATATCTATATACAAGATAAATGGGAAACATCTGTATTGTATTAATACATTTCAAGCAGCAGTTACAAGATGGAACAGAATATTGTGTGTATGTGTTGGCGAATGGTAATACTGGGGCGACATTTACAAATACTCTTCACTTAAGTTTGAGGCATTGTGTAACACCAGAATAGCTAACAGAATACTAAATGTTAAGTAGAGAGGATCCTATTAGGACTTGTCATCCTAATATAATAGAGAATAAGTATGTTAAGAGGAAGAGAAAGATAATATTAGTTATTAAAGTTATAGTGATCACATGGCATTTAATTTTAAATGTCATGAAACTTCCCTGAACAGATCCCATAAAGAAATATAATCTGATTTTGATTTCAACAAAATTAACAAATTTTAAAAGTTTAAAGTTCAACTTTTCTGTTTATGTCTTTCCCCTTTTACAAATACTTTGTCTCTCTTTTTTCAGTCAAGCAACATTCTCCTTTAATATTCCACATCTGGATAATCCATAGAGCCTTTCGCAATTGCAGAACAGAAATCTCTCAGTGTTCTGATTTCATGACATCTGGAATCTGTATCTATTGCTGGACTCATGAAAATCTATGACTTTGCCTCTGTGCTTTACCCTTTCTGCTTGAGATACAATGTCCACGTTGACCATGTACCACAAATACTGAAAACATCAGGCTGCTGTCAACGTGGGTCTCTAAGTAAATGTGTGAAATTGAATCAAATTTCCACTTTGGAATCATGAAAACTGGAGATAAATTATCACCTTGCTGCAGTTATATGCCGGGGGTGAATGAATAACTTGTGTACATTGATGCAGCAGGAATGGAAGCCGTTTATTGTAGGACAACAGAGCTATTTATACACTTTGCACAGCTTATCTTAATTAGCATAAACTAGATACAGCAGTCAACCAATAAGGAATCTCCACACTTAATGGCTCGCTTTTGTTACTTCTCAAACCACTCCCTCTGGCATTTTGCCAGGCACCATCCAGACTTGTTTAGGAACTCTAACATTTCTCTGGCAAAATACCAGGTGTTATTTTTTACTTGTTTACAGACCTTAACAGTTATACAGTTTGGAATCTAAATGCTAATGTAGGTAACTAAAACACCCCATGATGATCTTGAGTATATCCTGTAAATAATCTACAATTTTCCAATGCTGTCTTAGCACTCTCCCAAACTGAATATAGTATTCCAATGGTAAAAGGAACAGTGAACAGTGAAGCAGGATCATCATCTCCCTTATTCTAAAGATTATAGTTTCAGTAATAAAACCTAAACTCAAATTATAATTTCAAAACCACTAATACTCTATATTATACCTTCTCAGGGCCATACATTTATATCTGATTTTTATGACACCCACAAACTAACTTTCATAATTTAGAAAGAGATAGGGTTAAGTAGAATGTGATAGAAGGCAAATACACATTTTCTTCATGTTGTTCTTAATACAGGTGTGATTTTGATCAAAAAGATGATTCTAGACACATTTTGAACAGGAATGCTGTAGTTCGACATCCCTTTTTCGTGATCAAGATAATTGTTTGCCTTTGGTTGAAATAGAAAAAAAAAGATGATTACAACACAAAATAATAAAAACAAAAATATTTCCCATGCTTACAACCTAAAATATATTTTGCTATTCAGTTTTTAGTCTTTTCTCTAAAAGGCAAGTAAGCAAGCCTTACTGGTTTTATATAATAAATGGAATGTTCATCTATATTCAATTAGTCTTTTGAGTATAGAACTAATTAATAAAAGGTGTATCAGTATTATAAGCAGAGTAGACCTAAGGTGAATTCTCCCATTCTTCCTTAAGTACTATGTTTTTCTAAATTTTTTTTGTCTTTTTTTTTTATCAGTTACACATGACAATACAATGATCTTGACAATTAATACATTTGAATCAAATAGGGTATAATTTCTCATTTTTCTGATTGTACAGTACTATTTTTAAAGACTCCTTCAGTATAGTATCAGATTTGGGGGTCCACTGGAAGTGGGGTGCACATCTGCAAAACCAGCAATTCAGGAGACTGAGGCAGGATGATTACAAGTTCAAGGTCATCCACAGCAATATAGCAAGACCCTTAAGAAAAGGGGCAGGGTGGGGATTTAGTTTAGTGGTAAAAAGTGCCCCTGGGTTCAATCCTCAGGACAAAAAAGAAAACAAAACAAAACATTATCTTTCAACTCCTGTGTTAAAAGATAAGCCTGAAATTATCTCCAGTTTCTTAGCCCTTGGAAAATAAAACAGAAATCAGCATGTTATACTGTGCTTAATTTCTTTGAATAATAAGCTAAGTAGAATAGTAAAAAGAAGTTAGTTAATCAATTAGGCTGAATAATTTGGGAAATGCTTACAACTCAGAAACCGCTCCTTTCTTTAAAATGAGTTGGTGAGCTGATGAATTAGTAAATCCATGTTCTGGTTGCAGACTTCTTCTGACTAATTAGGTCATATACGAAGACTGTTATATCTGTTATAATGAAAAATTTAAGGCATTTTTGACGAGAAGATGTACTGGAAATTATTTGTTTTTAAATACTTATTCTGTTATAAAGTATCACAATTTACTTTTTATTCATTAGAACTCTAGTATAATTTACACAGGGTAGAGATTTTTCTTGATGGTGTTCAATGAAGTATACCAAGTCAAATACCAGTGCCAGGAATCTTGTAGGCATTTAGTAAGTATCTACTGACTTCTATGAAAGAATGAATGAATTATTTGCTAGATCATTGCACTTCAATCATAAACATCTTCTTACTGTTTTTAAAATGTCAACCTCTTTCAGGTTTCATGTGCTTTACACAAGTTCTCCTTGAAGCTCTCTTTGTATAGCTACCCATTACTCATTGTGCAGATCTCATATCTAAGAGTTATTTCCTATTAAGGCCTTCCCTGAGCACAGAAGCAAATCAGAAGTTTTCTCTCTATTCTCTCTTTGCAGACTACTCTGATTTTCATAGTCTGCATCAGTTTTTTTGTTTTGTTTTGTTTTGTTTTGTTTTTGAGGTGGTACCAGGGATTAAACTCAGTGGCACTTGGCCACCAAGCCACATAGAGTCAGGGTTTCACTGCATTGCTTAGCACCTCACTTTTGCTGAAGCAATCTTTGAACTGGCAATCCTCCTGCCTCAGCCTTCTGAGCTGCTGGGGTTACAGGAATGTACCAACATATCTGGCCATATCAGTTTTATTACAGTTTTGTTTTGCATATCTAATTTTCCCCATACAATCTTCTGGGTAATGGAGTAGAGGGAGGAAGATCAATGCACACTTCACCCTCAACAGCCAAGCAATGCAATGTTTCCGGCAGTTCCTTCATGATGGAATGTGCACTGCTGAACAACTTGCTCTCTTGTAACTGACAGAAACAAAGTTAGCAAAAACCATTTCCTCCCACTCATTGTTAGAATTATGAAAGAAACAAATATAGTACTGAGATGGAGAATCAAATAGGAGAATATTTAGATATTTTAGGCCAGTAAAGACCTCTGAGATGTTGACAAAAACACAAACCTTCAGGTGGCACCATCAGCCACATAGAAAACTGGGGAGGACCTCTATGGAAAGAGGAAAATTTGTGTTACAGTCTAACACAGAAAAAAGCAAGGTATATTTAAGAAATTCAAAAAACAGTGTTCAGAGGTAGACTATATAGGATGAGACCTGGTCGTGTCAAGACTTCAGGGAATCTGACATGGAAATGTACTGGGAAGCATTCCCCTGGTGAGAAAACTCCTGGGATGTAACCTGCACCCTGTTTCCCACCCTTAAAATGCCCTGTAATCTCTCTTAGGAATTAATAATATAGCTAATATATGTGCTGAGTCTAGCTTGTTTGTATGGCAATGCCCTGAGATGCCTCTGTGTTAGACCCTCCTCAAGCTTTGACCTTGATTGCAGGCACATGGCTCCTGGGAACTTGTTTGCTAGATAACTACAATGTTTCATCAAGCTGGAGTGCTCCTGGAGCTGCCTGCTTAACAGTAACTTCAGACACTGGACTTTCTGGAGAACTGCACAAAGCTCCTAACATTGCATATTGTATGACATGTAACTGCAGAATAAGCAACCTTACTGACACTCTAAACAATAATGTGGTTTTGGTACTAATGACCTAATGTAACCTATTAGTATAAGTAAAAGTGGCCATTTGGACAAGGAGCCACTCTGCCACTTTCCCTGCCTCTGCACCCTGTCTGTGTTTCTCTTTATTATAATTCTTTACACAAGACCTATAGTAGAGACTCAGATTTTATACTAAGTACAATGAAAAAAAACTAAGGACAAGCATTCACTTTTCTTTAAGATTGCTATATAAACTGTAGAAAACAGGGTGGAAGAATGAAAGGGTTAGATTAAGGAAAGAAAACTATTTCAGCAGTCTGGTAGCTGCTGTGAAAACAAGGGAGTAGACATGGAGAGAGGCTGGATCTCAGATCTGCAAACAAAGGAATTTTTAAGGAGGTATGTTGATCCTCTTTTGTCCAATGTTTTATGAATTATATATATTTAATGGGAAAGAGTAAGTACACACACACACAATGGAGAGAGTGTGCTAAAAAGATATTATTTGGATGGTCAGTTCAGAAAGATCTGAATGTGCAAACACTCTGAGATGGAGAGAGCCCTACATGCTACAGATCTACTCAATAGTCCAGATATAACCTAGAGTTGATTGGAATATGATAGGTGTGAGCTATTGTTTATCACTCTGCACTGTAATTTATTATTTATTTAATCTGTGTGGGCATAGTTTTATTCCTTTAGCTCAGCATATTTTGTCTGAAAATAGCACATTAAAACAAGTATAGTTTTCTAGCTACTTAAAATTAACATTTAACATTTTAAAACCCAGTGGTTCAATTTCCTAATAATTCTAAAACAAATTATGACTCTTTAATTATAAATGCCCACTAATACTTTAAAGAAAATTAGAAGCCCAAAGAATTTATTTTGCAGAGTTGTTCTTGGAAAAAAAAACCAAGGGACTTATGGGAAATCTTATACATATACTAATAACTATTAGAATAGAAAATATTGATGAGTTTTTTTATGGAAGTTGAATTTAAATGCCTAAGGAGATTCAGAAAATCCCTACATCTATTTACTCCAGATTGGATCTGAAAGACTATCACTATCCAATTTCTCAGCCTTATTAGTAGTGAAATATAAAGCCAGGATTACTGACCTAAGTGGATCATCAGATTTAGAAAAACCTATACAACACATCACTTTAAATACAGATTATCAGGTGAGTGACTGTTATTTTAAGTTCAGTGAAGTTTGATAGGCTTTTTTTTATGACTGGTCTAAGAAATGAATTCCTGAAGTTCATCTTTACAAAGAATCTGTTCACTGCAGCCTTAATGTGAAGTCAGACTGAAAATTGTATCCATTGCTAGAACAGTAAATGGAATTTTCCCCTTAGATTAGAAGATGAAATTATTTTTAGAAACTCTTTCTGTTAAAAAAATTGTTTTGATGTAAGAGCTCTTATATGACAAGACCATCTCTTTATTTATGCTTTACTTTCCTACATTTTGATCATTGTTTAAATGCACATCTGCTGCTCTGATGGATAGTCTTGCTGCAGATGTGGTACAAGTAATGAAAAGATGGCACAATACTTAAAAGATACATAAAGATTTATGAATCAATCAGAAAGCTGGAAAGACTAAGCACAAAAAGATATAGTAGACTAATTTGGGACACATATTTCCCCTTAATTTCACTATATAAAATGAAGATTTGTGATATAAATAAATATAAATAAATTTATATTTATTTAGAGGATTGAGTTTGAATTATGCTTATAGGATTATAGTTCCAAATTTTCCATCTTTCCTTTTATATCTGGAGTCTTCTAGTCCCTCTGCATGGTTAACTAGGTATATGAACAAATTATATTTCCAGAATCATTTTGGGTCAAAATTAATAATAATTTTTAAATGTTTTACTTAAGAATGAGTCATAGAAAGAAGCCCATTATAAATCAAAGGTGGATGACTTTTCATGAATTAAATATATCCATATGATGGCATCAACATCAAGTGATAGATTTATCAGGTCTGTCTTATGGTCATCACATGAAGAAGCTTAGCTTAAGGGCTAGGGATGTGGCTCAAGTGGTAGCTCGTGCGCCTGGTATATGGGAGGCACTGGGTTCGATCCTCATCACCACATAAAAATAAAATAAAGATACTGTGTCCACCTAAAAAAATAAATATTTTATTTTAAAAAAGAAAAAGCTTAGCTTAAATGTTTTGAAGTATGCAATTTCTTGAAGATTACTTTGAACGCCATTTTGAACCATGAGGATGCTTCTTTTGCTTTTTGTTTCTTTGTTTGCTTACAGTCTGTTAGTTTTCAAAACTAGAAGCATAACACTTATGGATCACAAAATAAATTATAAAGGTATAGTAATCAAAAAATATGGTACTTGCATAAAGACAGAGAGACAAAGAAATAGAAGCCAGAAATAAATCCACACATATATGGTCATCAGACTTTACCAAAAGTAATAAACACACCCAGTTGGAGAAGGATATCAGCAAATGATGTTTGGAAAACTGGGTATCCACATACAGATACAGAAGATGAGATATGGTCGTGTCAAGACTGTAGGTATTCTGACATGGAAATGTACTGGGAAACAAAAGAACCACGTGATTAAAAAATGAAGAAGTGCCCACTGTCGTGGCGCACACCTACAATCTCCAACTTGGGAGACTTGAGACAGGAGGATTTCAAGGTCAAAGCCGGCCTCAACAAAAAGCAAATCACTAAGCAACTGAGATACTGTCTCTAAATAAAAATACAAAATAAGGGTGGGAATGGCTCATTGGTCATGTATCCTGAGTTCAACCCTGGTAAAAAAAAAAAAAAAAAAAAAGAACAAGGACTCTATAAATAGACATTTCTCCAAAGAAAACAAATAGACAATAGTATAGGGGGAAAAAAAGTTCAATATCACTAATCTTAATGGAAATGAAAACCAGAATTAGATTTTGTATATATTTATTTATATCACATTTGTTGAGATGGTCATTATCAAACAAACAGTAGGTGATAATCTAGAAAAATTAAAGCAACTGTGTACTTTTGGTGAAAACACAAATTGGTGCAGGCACCATGATAGCTATGAAAAACAGTATGGAACTTCCAAAAACATTAAAAATTGAACTGCCATAAGATTTAGCAACCCCTCTATTGGGTATATACCGAAAAGAATTGAAATGAGGATCTCAAACAGATATTAGCACTTCTTTTGTCTTGGAAATATCCGCAAGTAGACTCTTACAGTCTTATGAATTCTTTTGTATATGGCTTCCTTCATGCAACATTGTATTAGAGAGTCATCCAATTAGAGTAGTTTCAGTGTGCTCATTCTCATTCCGTTACTATTCCATGTAAGAATATAGAATGATTTTTATGCATTCTTCTGTTGATGGGAATATAGATGCTTTGGGTTTTAGCTATTATATCCAGTGCTGCTATGAACATTTAAACAAATAAATTTCAGAGAACTTATGTATATATTTCTATTCGGTATATACTTACAAGTATACCAGCCAGGTTTATGAAAATAATCACTGTGAGTGAATAATGCTAAAAAGGTTTTTAAAGTCATATTGTGAATTTATATTCTCACAACCGTACCAACATTTGGTAGTGGCTTTTGTTTCATTTTAATGGCAGTGCTAGCATGCTATAGTTAAATTTTGCAATTTCTTGACGATTACTTTGAACACTTTTATTTTATGTTTTTTGATCATTGGGGCATTTATTTTGGTTTTTGTCTGTTTATTTTTACATAATTTTCAAGTCAGGTGACTTGCAACACGAATTGTCTACTGGATTTCTGTATTTTTCTTATTAAATTCTAGGGGTTTTTATACATACTCTCACAAGTCATTTGCCAATACATGGCATTGCGAACAGTACTTCCTACTCTGATAGCTCCCTATTAGCTTTTATATTAGAAAAGATTGATCTTACTTTAGTTCAATAAATTATTTTTATTTTGATATGAAGCTCTATTCATACAACTTAAGAAAAGACACCATATCATAGGATTATAAAGATGTTTGCTTCTAAAATACTGCATGTATATTTATTTTGGATCTGCAAATTCTTTAGAGTTGATTTTTTTGCATATTACTTGAGGTAGGGATGCTTATTGAAAAATGATGATTTTCTCCCTTCAGTAACAATTCTCTCTTAATCAGAGATTATTTATATGAAGGCCTATTTCTGTACTCTCTACTATTTACTATTTACAGAATTTTTAATATTGATTTCAACTGAAATTTAGAGATCTACAATAATTAGGAAGTAATTTTCTCAAATATTACCTTTAGTTGCAAAAATAATTTTCCAAAATTCAAATATGACAAATATTTCTAAACATAATTTGTAGTCTATTATATTTTTTCAAATTTATTTTGACTTTTGCTGCAGCTAAAGTAATTATTATGATATTTTAATACATCAAGTTCATTTTTAAATGAAAAATTATGACATACTTTATTCATATGCATACACAAAAACACTCAAAGGTATGCATTTTATAAAGATTTGCTATATAGTCTACATGAACACTTATTTGGGGAGGTTTTTTGCTTTCACAAATTCAAACACAGTGTATGTATATATTTGGCTATGGATGTTTAAAATCTCATTAGAAATTTTTTTTAGAGTTGTGTATATGGGTTTCCTTTTGTAAAGAATTTAGCATTGTTTGAGTGAGGTATAAATCTTTGCCTATTCTTTCTGAATTGTTTTTTATTGGCTTCCGGGCTTGTTGCCTTGCTTATGGAAATATCACTCAAATTAAACAAGTCTGTTTGAAATGCAGAATAGAGTTCAATCATTCTCTTTCATAACAATAGTCAGTTAGGTCCATATGACTTTATTGCATAAACCATTTTTTTTCTTTCTAAAATGAACACTTTAAAGTATCGTATATTAAAGCCTCAGGTATAATTTTCCAGAGATTCTTTAATGTTTTACTAATATATATTTGTTAACTTTTAAGTTGTTTTCATACAATTTTGATTACTATAGCTTGGGACTAAGTCTATATAAATAATAACTCCTCTTGTTTTCCTTTTTACTCACTAGCAATAAATCCTATTTCTTCCTTTCCCATATCAGCTTTTTCAGAGACAGATGTACTCAGGACATATTTGGTGAAAACACAAATTGGTGTAAGCACCAATTCCTCACATTCCTTATCCCTTGTTTATTAGGCAGAGTTGTCCAACCAGATACCACCAACAGCCTATGCACAGGTGACTCATTTCACTTCTTAGTCAAAGTTTACTGAACCTGAGTCACTACCCCCAGACATAAGTATGTATCGTCTGAAATTCAAGACGCTTTTTCAAGGTGGTGAAACTTGGAGATGTTATATACTTAAATCTAAGGAAAAAAAAATAGGCATTGTTAAAAGAAATTTAAGAAGATGTACATAGATGGAAAGACAGCCTGGGTTCAGGGATCTGAAGACTTGATATTGTTAAGATTGCAGTACAGCACAAACTGATTTATAGATTTAAAAGAGTTCATTCAAAATTCCAGCTGCCTTTTAAACAGAAAATGGATACTAATCTTCATATGTAATTGCAAAGAACTCTGACCAACCCAAACAACTGAAAGAAAGAGCAAAGTTGGGATATTTACACTTGCTGATTTTAAAACTTTTACTTATAAAATATTACAATTAAAAAACAGTATCCATAAATAAACATGTTGATGAGCAGTTGATTTTTGACCACAGTCCCAAGATAACTCAATAGAGAAAGAAAAGCCCTTCAACAAATTTTGCTGTGACAGTTGAATAACCACATACAAAAAATGAAGTTGTTTTATGTTTTTTAAAAAAATGTTTTTATCTTTAATATATTTTTAATCTCTATTTTTTTTCTGCTCTTACCTTTATTAATTCCTTTGTTGAATTAATGTTAGATTGATTTTTTGTTGTTGTTGTTTATTTCTTCTTGTTTTTTAAATCTTCACTTTGCCTTCATTTATTTTTTTATTTATTTTTTATTTTTTAAAGAGAGAGTGATAGAGGGAGAGAGAATTTTTTTTAATATTTATTTTTTAGTTCTTGGCGGACACAACATCTTTGTTTGTATGTGGTGCTGAGGATCGAACCCCGGCCGCACGCACGCCAGAAGAGCGCGCTACCGCTTGAGCCATATCCCCAGTCCCTGTTTATTTCTTTAAGGTGTGATGTGGGTTGTTTCTTTGAGACCTTTGTTCTTTTTTGATATGGGTATTTACTGCTATAAACTTCTTTCTGAGCACTGCTTTCACTCTATTCCATTTTTTTGTGTGTGTAATTTGTGTTTTCATTTGTCTCAAGAAATTTTAAATTTCTCTTTAAAATTAAAGGTCAGAAAGGTTGCTTTTATGGTTTCAATCTTCTTAAATTTGCTGAGACTTGTTTTGTGGCCTATCTTGGAAAATGTGGTCTGTCCTGGAGAAATTCTCTGTGTACAGGTGAGAAAAGAGTAAAGAATGTGGATTCATTAATGGTTGGATGGAATGTTCTGTTAATGTCCATTAGCACCATTTGATCTAAAGTACAGTTTAAATTTAGTATATTTTTATTATTATTATTATTATTTTGGTACTAAGAATGGAACTGCAGACCCTTTTATTTTTTATTTTGTTTAGGGCCTCATTTAGTTGCTGAAGCTGGCCTTGAACTTGCAGTCCTCTCACCTCAGTCTTTTCAGCTTCTGAGATTACAAGTATGGGCCACCATGCCAGACTATTTTTTAAAATTTTCTTTCTGGATGATCTATTCTTTGTTGTAAGTGAAGTGTTAGAGAACTTAACAATTATTGTATTGCTACCAGTCTCTACCTTTTGGTCTATAATATTTTTGTGCTCCAATATTATTAGAACATATATAGGTAGATGCTGTATTTTCCTGTTGAACTGACCCTTATCTTTAAATAATGTTCTTCTTTGTCTTTTTTTAACAGGTTTTTGACTTAGAGTCCATTTTTTCTGATACTACTACTAGGAGCGTAGCTACTCCTGTTTTATTTTTATTATTTTTTTTATTTTTGGCGTAGGATACCTTTCAATCTCTTTACTTTCCTTCTCTGTGTGCTTACACACAGAAGTGTCACTCCATATCTTTTAACTGGAAATGTAATTCACCTACATTCACAGTTATTATTGAGAATTAAAAATTACTACTGCTACTTTGTTAATCATCTTCTAATTGCTTTATATATCTTTTTTTCCTTTCTTATTGTCTTGCTTTATAGTGAAGTGATTTTTCTAGCTGTGCATTTTTATTCTTTGATTTTTATTTATAGGGTATCTACTATAGATTTTTACTACATGCTTATTACCATAGAAGAAACCTCATAGACTTTGGTGGAATTGTAAATAAATCCTCAAATTTTGTAAATTGGTATGGAGGTTCATCGAAAACCTAAAAAAAGAATTGCCATATGATCCAATAATTCCACTTTAGAGAATACACCCATAAGGAACTGAAATCTGTATGCCAAAGACGCATCTGCACTGTTATGTACACTGTAGCATTATTTACAATCCAAGATATGAAAGCAACTTAAGTGTCCATCAAGACATGAATGGTTTTAAAAAGTGTTTTCTGTACACACAATGGAATGATATTCAGCCTTAAAAACAGAAAATTAGGTCATATGCAATGACATGGACAATGTAGAGGACATTATGTTGTGAAAGACAAAGAAACAAATACTGTACTATTTAACTTACATTTGGAACCAAATAAGTTAAACTAATGGAATAAAGAATAGATTGGACAACTGAGGATGGTGAGGGAGATAAAAGGGGAAAAGGTACAAAGTTATAGTTAGATAGAAATACTTTCTATTGCATAGTAAACTGACGACATAGTAAACTGTTATTTTCAAAATAGGGAGAAGAAAGGATTTTGAACGATCTCACCAAAAAGAAAAAATAAATGTTTGATGGTATAAATAAGATAATTACACACCTTATTTTATCCTTGATATATGTATATTTATCAAAGCATCACATGGTACTCATAAATATGGACAAGTATTTTCTACCAGTTGAAAGAAAGTAAAGATAAATCCCTATTTCATGTATACAGACCAACTCAAAATTTACCATAGACATAAAACTAAGAAATAAAACTACAGAACTTTAGAAGACAATGTAAGCAAGTCTTTTTGATCTACTTAACAACCTTTTTTTTATGTGAAATTTTCACAAATTACAGGAAAAAAATAAACATTCATCACAATTATACTTTACATTTCAAAAGATATCAAGGAAATGGAAACATGATCTGCTAAATGGGAGAAAAATGTCCAACTCACATACCTGATAAAGGAATTTGTATCCAGAATATGTAATTCTTACAACTCAATATAAACTCAATGTAAAAATGAAAATAATTCAATCCAGTATCACATGAAATGATACTCATCCTCATTAATAATAAGCAAAATTGCAACAAACTGTTATTTCATGTGTACCAAAACGGCTAAAATTTATTTTAAAAATTGAACAATTAAACATTTTCATAAGAATGTAGAGAAGTTAGAACCTTCATTCATTGCAGAAGGGATTCTACCGTGGCACATAAACTTTGGAAAACACATTGGCAGTTGTTGTAAAATCAAACATAGATGCAACCTAGCTAATCAGCTCCCAGGCATAGACCCAAGGAAAATGAAGCACAATTACACTCAAAAAATTGTATGGGAATTTTCATAGCAGTGTTATTAATCATAACAAAAAAGTGGGAGGAAAAATGTGTACATCAAAGAACAGACAAAAAACCCCAAATATGGTGTATAAATGGAAATAAAAGAAGTAAAATTCTAATGATGCTACAACATGATTGACATTGAAAACATTGTGCTAAGTTAAAGAAACTAGTCAGAAAACTCCACAAATTGTATTACTCCCTTCACATGAAATGTTCAGAATAGGCAAATCAATATAGACAAACTTAGGGAAGGAAGGATGAGAAAAAAAAGTTGAAATATCAAGGTAAATATTGCCACTGACAGCAGACATCATAAAAAATAAACAAACCAAATCAACCAAGGTTTCTAACTTTTAAAATTTTACTACCTATAATTATTCATGAAGCGATAGAATGAATAGTCTTGTACTGATAAGAATGTTCAAATTGTGTTGGGCAATATTTTCAGAAATTATTGCAAAATCCTTAAGAAAGTGTACACTTCTTTACTTTATTCTTTTTTAAGTATTTTGCCTAAATATAAATATGGATTCACTTTTGCATGTATCTATATATGTGGTTGTTCTTCATAGTATTGAACAAAGCATTTAAAAATTAAAAACTCAAGTTATTCTCACAGTAGACTTGTTGAAAAATTATGTCAAAATGACATATATTTATAAAGATTATGTTCTATACCCATGCGTGTTAATGTAAAAACATAAATTCACAGTGAAAATGAAATCAGGGAAGAGATCTAAAAGTACATATTATAAATATTTCAATGTCTTATAGTGAGTCAATAGATCATCATTTACAGAATATTTAAGAAAAGGTATGTATTTACTCAGATGATTATGTTACTTAGTATGATACTGTCATTTATTTAATTTTTTAATAGAAGAAATCTCAGCTGTACTGTAGTTATTATGTATTCTAATGTCCCCAAGTTTAGTTCAATGCAATTTCTGCCCCCTCTGGGGGAGGGGGACTTATGAAAGCCCTATTATACACTTAGGTAAGTGCTTTGTTACAAAAGTGAAAGGAATGTTTTCTGAAGTTGTGACATGACTTTGCAGCAAAACAGCAAACATAATTATGACCTCAATAATAAGTTATGGAATAAAATTGCATGAAAAGTAGTGCTTTCAAATTTTTTTTTTAAAGAAAGAGTGAGAGAGGACAGAGAGAGAGAGAGAGAATTTTTTAATATTTATTTTTTAGTTCTCGGCGGACACAACATCTTTGTTGGTATGTGGTGCTGAGGATCGAACCCGGGCCGCACGCATGCCAGGCAAGCGCACTACCGCTTGAGCCACATCCCCAGCCCCTCAAATTTCTTAAAATCATGCACATAGCCACATAATGAATTGTTCTAGCTTTAAGGCAGTGACATTATCTTATAGACTATATTATGAGAAGTGAGAAATTTAGAAATTGTCATTTGAACTATATTAATAATGAGTTTTAAGTGCTGTCTTTACAGAGTTTTTTTTTTCAGTGTGAAATATACCATATTTATAATCAAGCAAAATGTATATATGTGTTACAAGGCTCTTCCATTTCACAATCCCATATATTTTCCATTATTATTTCATTTTCTTCCAAGCATTATATAAATTGAGTAGATAAGGAAAATCATTTTAGTAGAAAAATATTTAATGTCATTAGGGAAATAGTAGCCTGTCTGAAAATGGCTAAGAATGAACATAAACATAAAAATTATAATAGTATGTTAATGTTTATAATATATAAAAATACAATAACTCATTATATTAAAATGTACAACCATGCAAGGAGAAAATGAAATTTCTTTTAACACTTTGTCTCATGCATTTCTTTGTTTAAATAACGGAGATAAAGCATAGCAGTGTGGAGAAATGAACACAGGCTTTATAATCTGATACTCTGGAGTTTATTTCTACTCTACCAAGATTAATTTTAATACATTTGGAAATTTCTTTAAGCCACATCAGTTGATCTCATCTATGAGAATTATAACATATACCTCTCAGGTCTATCCAAAAGTTTGAAGAGATATGATGATTAAGTGGGTGTTAATTGAAGACATCTAGTATATTATTAGCTATGGTTTCATATAAAAGAAGAAAGAATGAAGATCTCTTAAAAGTATAGGCTGTTATGCTATCAAATTCTTTTGGAAATGGAAAGTTTTTCCAATGCAATTGACAGTTGGTATCAATTTGAGAATAGAGAGAATTTCAAGTCTGCTTATGTTCTGACCAGGAGAACTAGTACAAGAATGCAGAAAACTGTACTCAGTTAAAAGGAGCTGCACTGAAATACACATTTCCCTGTAAAGAAGCATCTAATGTGTGTAAGTGTGTGTGTGTGTGTGTGTGTGTGTGTACATGCATGCGTGCGTGAGATAAGCCACGCCCACCCACATCTGCTGTTTAGATTTTGTTTGATTTCAGTCACCTTTATTCCCATCAATTCTTAATAACTTGCAAGCTAATTTTTTTTATAGAAACATCCACAAACAAGCTTTATGTATTTTTCAAAACTAACTGCCGTATTGATTGTAGTATTCGTGCATTTCCTACCCATTTAACATCCTTAAACTTCATTTTTTTTTAAGTGTGTCACTGATGAAGTTTGTGATTATCATGTCCCTAACCCCATTTTTTTTTTTTTTTTTTGCCGGGGATTGAACTCAGGGGTAGTCTACCACTGAGCCACATCCCTTTATTTTGTACTTTATTTAGAGACAGAGTCTCACTGAGCTGCTTAGCATCTCGCTTTTGCTGAGGCTTTGAACTTGTGATCCTCCTGCCTCAGCCTCCTGAGCCACTGGGATTACAGGCATGTGCCACCACACCTGACCGCTAACCCCATTTTTTTTATATATCATGAGGTCCTGCATGTTTTATGTTTAGAAAATTAGAGGAAATTTTTTTATGCATTTCTTTGAATAAAATAAAAACTTCTAAATAATGACTCCTAATTTTCATAGAATCAGATACTCAGTCATTTAGAATGTTGGATACACAGAAACATCTGCAGTAAATATGTATTCTGGCTAAACTCCTTATCTCCAAAACTTGTAATGGATAATGCAGTAGATGCACAAATGCACTTCCAGATTCCTTACTAAGAAAGGACTTGCTGCCCAGCTGCAAGGTGAATGATCAGTAAATAGTCTTTTAACTTTCTGCAAGTGAGTCAGCCAGAACCATAGATAACTGCCTCAGCAGATGTCACATCCTTGCCAAGGCAGCCCTCATCTGGAGATAAGCACCATGGGGAATGTAACTGCTTAACCACTTTGGCCTAATTTGAGGTAATCTGATGGTCAATAGATTCTCTAGAACTTCCTTCAGAAATGACTTTGTGAAGAATGTATTGCAGTCTGACCGATTCTATTAAATGCTGATTTTTTGCCTTCTATTCACAAGTATCAATCACTAATGAAATCTGGTCTTCCTAACTCCATCTCGGCATATCTAATCTTGGAGAATCAAATTCACATACAGATAACCGTTCCCGGGGAGCAAACTTTCCTCAGAAAACATTAATTATCTCAATAAATAATTCCATATATTAATTCATCTCCAAATGAGAAAATTTGACAGTATTTGACAGACTTTTTTGTTTGTTTGCTTTTAACAAATGGTTTCATTTCCAAGTACTCAGAATGATTTAGACGTGTAATAACTTGCTTATAATGTTGAAGACTTCGTGTCGTTGATTTTTACGTTTTCTCATTTGTTGTTGTCAGTAGTATTAAAACTCAAAGTAAGTTTGATATGGATCATCAAACTTTCCAAGAAAATCAGTTTGGTAAATCTCTCTGCTACAAAAATACAAGATCAAGTAAAGAATCTGAGCGTCTTCTTAAAGCGAGAAACTAAAGCAATTGCTAGAAGAATGCTTGAGGCTAAGTCTGTGTATTAGGGAGAGTTTGTGCCACAAAAAAAAAAAAAGCTTGATATTTTTGTCAGTAGTTATAAAATTTCTCTCTCTCTTTTTTTGGTTGTGTTCTGACAAATACAAGCAATGTTTTTTTCCCCCAACTAAAAATGTCTGCAGATCAGAGTTTCCTTCCTGTTTTCAAGCAAGCCTGATTCCTGATAGAAAACTTCCTATGAAGCGTAACTATTTTCTTATTACTGGCTTTTCTTCACAATGAGTTTCCATTTTATCATTCATCTTCTAAGTGAGGCAGACAAGTAAATCAGCAGTAAGTGTTATGATACATTTTCTACTAGGTAGTGTAGAAAGACAGTAGAGAAGCATATGTAGCTGGTATGTTGAATAAATACAACACAAGGACCCATCATCAAAATGCAATTTTATTTTCTTTTGCTAGCCATTAAATTTTATTCTGTATGAATCATCTTACCCTGCTGTTTGATCTCAATTCTAACAAGTGCAGACCTTTTCTGTTCACTATTAGTTAACAATCTACTATCACATTAAACCAGACAATCTCAAATATCTAGAATGTAATAATTAAAACTCAACAGCATATAATAATTAAAACTCAAAACTTCACCAAGCATTGCATGTTTTAACTTCCCCTACCTATACTTGCTTTAGGAGAAAGCCTGTTGTGGGAGAGGGGAACAGAATTTTCTTTTTTCATTTTCTTGCCTTGCTTCTACCAGCATGCTAAGTTCCTTCAGTAACTAGCATTTGGAGGGCAGGGAAAAGAATAGGTCAGGCTAAGGTCTCACCTAAGCTGAAAGTTTTCTGAGATGGTTTTTGTCCTTTCCAAGAAAATCTTTCAGGGGAAAGATGAGATTCTATTGCTGTGGGAAGCTTTTCGGCACTTCATACAGATCACTACTGAGTTTATTTGTCTTACAATTCCCTTAGTTCCAGTACTGCAAATCCAAGAACTTCCTGCCAAGGTCTCTTTATTTATCTAGATAGCTCTACCAGAAAAGATTCCAGAACATTCTCTCCCACAAAGTCCACATCTACTCTGTGGGAAACCTATCATGTATCCCGTGGTCCACAAACTCTAGAAATAGACACTGATCTCTTGAAGCAGAACTCTACTGGATCCTCTATCCAAGCAGCTGGTCACCCTTTCTCTGCTTTCTCTAATCCCTTGGAAAGGAGTCAGTGTCCAGACCACTGTGAACCAGGAATCTCACTTGTCTGGCGCCATTTTCTGTTCCACATTTTATTCCCACAAAGCTTCACAAAGCTGTTCAAGCATGGAAATTTATACATGTACATGTATAAAGACCTAAAAGAACATAAACGTTTTGGGCAACTTCCTTGTGAATTTTTATGTGGTTTACCTGCAATTTACTTTCTCTTCTACTGTATTATCTCAAATTTAGCTTCAGATTTCACATAATGGCTGGGTGCCCAATATCAGCAGTTAGTACTCACCATGTCTGGACACAGCAGCTAGTATGATAAAGACTATGGAGTGAAAAAAGGGAGAGAGTGTGCCACGATGACCAAAATATACTCAAAAGAGTCTTGGGATGCTCTTATTGTGGTTCTTGTGTAATAGTCTGTAATAATAGGTCATGGAGGTGTCAAGTGTAAAATAATTTCAATATTAGAATATTCTAAAATGCAAGGATATTGATATAAATCTAAAATTTATACTTCTACAAGCTAGTTGCATAACTAAAACAAGCGAAAGTAACCAATTTCCTTGTCTATATACAACCAAATTGGACTTCTGTCTCTATATTAGTTATCTACTGCAAGAGTCCCTGGAGCATCTACTAATAAGTTAATCATGTCATAATTTACATCTTATCTACTTATCACTTGCTAAACTTTAAGGAATATTTAGATTAAAAGAGTAGAAAATCTGTCTAATTTTATTTTCCTCTCAGTATAAATATGATCCAGGTCCTAATAGGAGATGGAAACATGAGAAACAAAGTAAACATAAAACAAAAATATAAAAGAATTAAATGTGGGACAACAAAGGAATGATTTTGTTCTTTTTCCCAAATCACTGGTTTGGGCTTCAGAAAAGGGAAAACTTGACAAGAGAAGGAGGAGGGATACTGGTATTTGAATAGAAGAGAACCTTAGAACCTTTGAAAACTGATAGGGAAGGGTGATGCTAGTGGACAAGGGAAGTCTTGCTGTAAGAACTATAACTGTGCTTGGTGAGTCTTGTATATGCAAATCACAAGTTTGAATTTTGAAATATTAATTAGAAAAATATACATTTCCTTACCAATTTCGACACACAAATCTATATCAAATTTATTATGAATCCAATATGGAATCTGGAAAACTGAAAGTCAGAAAACTGAAATTTGATACTGTGGAAGAATGAGAATTTCCTGTCTTCAATCTTTAAAATTCAGGAGGTAAATTTTGACTTGCGTGTACTTTACAAAATAACTGTGTGTGAGAACTTTCCCAATTTAGTAGACACAGAGTTTTTATATACTAACTGCATCCGTTATAATTAGCAAAGGAGTTAATTTTCATTAGATAAGTTAGCATATTCAAGTTTTCATGACAATCATAAGAGTTATAAGTAAATAAATAAATTCTCTAAAATGAACATCCTTACAGAAGTTATTTCTTACAAAAGTATAAATAGATTCAAATTTGCTAGTAGATAATCTTTGAATACCAACTGTTAAAGCACCCTTTTACCAATTCACCATGCTGCTTCCTGGGTTGATGTGGAAAACCTCTTGTTTCGGGAGAGTGTGTGAATGATTTGAAAAGCAGCTGCCCCGTCACCTGTTACTTAAAGCCCACAGAGGGGAGCATGATGCTTAGGTTCATAGACAACCTGCTTTTGAGTCCAGGTTTCCTCTGTAACAGAGCATCTCCCATGCCATGTGAGCTGTTGAAATCAGCTCTGGACACAAGGGTTTGTGAGATGGGGAATATATATATATATATATATATATATATATTCAATGTCAGAGAAAGGCATTTGTCCTATTTAGTAAACAGATACAAATTTAATATATAATGAAAAGGCACAAAGATTATACACTGGGGTTATTTTTGATAATTCTTATGTAAATATTTCTGTATGAATCGTGAAGGAGAAGCTAGTGTTTTGCATTCTAACAAGAACTTTTCTCAATAATGTCTTCATGCAATTCCTTATTAAGAGTTACTAAAATTTGTTACAAATGATTGAACTATAATTTTAATATGGCATTTCAAATAATGTTATTATTTTGCAAATAATATTAGAACAAATGCAAGGTCCTAATGAATTTGATAATACAATGTTATGCTTATTTTCAATAGTAAACAAATTCTGAGAAATTTGAAAAGGGAAAACAAGAAAAGTCTGTTTCTTTCTTGTAACACGGTGAACTTCTTTTTCATTTGTAGAATCCTTTAAAAATGGTTAAGTAGTACGTACCTACCACGTGACATACTAGCAAAACACTTGGTAGAAGTCCAGTGAAATCCTGAAAGTTGAATTTCTTTGTCATCTAAAGAAAGATGAAATATGAAACTAGTGAAAAACTGTGTCTAAGATCAAAGAAGGAAGTTCTGCAGAGAGGCCATGAGTTTGGGAAAGAAAACTAAGGCTGTGTGAAGAAGAGAGAGAGAAGAATGAGAACATAACTCCAGAAGGCCTGGACATAGGCACTTATTAAACAGCAGGAAGTCGCAAGTAATTTTAATTACTATCACATTTCCCTTTTAATCTAGGCAGCCAATTATTTTGTTTTCTCTCCTCTCTCTCTACCTCTCTCTCTCTCTTTTTCTTTCTCACATTGCATAATGTAAATACAATAAAATACTAAAAACATGATAAAATGTTTTCATAGATCCAGAAATACCATATAGTTCGGGTGTTGTTAACATGGCTTAAATATATGTGCTGGTTTACAAATTATAGCAAGGGCACAATACCACATCTAGAAATAATTAGATGCATGTTGGAATAATTTGAGCCTTGTCTTTCTCATGAACATCTGATCTCAACAGGTCCCTCTGAGGAGCATATATTCCATTCTGGGTCACACCTGCCAAGCCTTCCACATCAAAACCTGTGCACCTGCCTCTGGTCCATCTCCCAGATAGTACATTTTTAACACATCATCTGCCAGGGGGAAAAAGATCACATAACATAAGCTCGGTTCAAATAAAAGATTTTCTGCCGAGAGATTTGGGAATTATGCTGCCAGGATGGCAGATGATATGGAAGCATAAATCTGAAGCCTATTCTTTTATGCCATCAGGTCTGAGACGTTTTCATTGCCACTCAACCCTAATTCTACCCCCAAAATATGTGCATTAGGTTAATTTACATAAATAAGGATAAATCACTTTTTTTAATTAAGAAATTTTTTCAACTCTACTTGGAAACGTTTTCACAAAGAGTTGGTTAAATATTTCAAAATTGTTGCACATTTTGTGATCACATTTTTTTTATAAATTCTTTTGTGAAGTTCCATTTCTAGTAATTTCTAATGATATATAACATTATCTTCTAATTTTATGCAAAGGTGTCAATCATCAATGTGAAAAAATATTGAATGTATGTGATATGAAAATCTAATCACCTTTCTTAACAAAACACCAAAGGTTATATGGGAATTATTCAATTGATAAAATAGTCCATATGCTTAATTATAACTAATAAATGTATTTCTTTGTACTTGCCCTTCATTATTCTATTAAATTTTTTTTCCAATAACCCAAAGATTAAATAGTTGGTTTACTAAACATGTCAACATTATCAGTATTTATAAAATATCTATCACTATATTCTGTGGCATTTTCTATAATGTTGAAAATTATTAGCAAATAATTGAAGTAATACTAAAAACTAATTTAAAAATAATAAACAACATAATTCAAACTTATTTTCAAATTTTCTCTGACAACAAGCAATCTTTATTTTTGATCACTAAAATTAAATTAATACTGCAAATTCTATTGTATGTATTTAAGTTGGTGAATCAAATTCAAAACAAACTAATCTATAATTCATTAGCAAGCTCTAAGTAAGGTTTCTTTGGGGAATTAAGAAAGTTATCCTTTTGTTTGTCAGTTACACACAAGTATACAATACCATGTTGTGATACCAATTACCAGATAGCAATGAACAGTCTTTAATGCTGCCACTGAGTACACAATCCAATGGAAAGGAATTCAATAATTGTCAATTTCAGAAAAGCTAATCAAATTTTTATATTGCTATGATAAATAAATATGATTCAGATTAAGGATTTAATTCTCCTCATCTTGCTTCATTAATCCCCATATACCTAAACTCAGGGTACACTACTTCATTTCTTATCAAACAGTTAATTTAGACCTACAAGCAACCTGGAGAAAATAGTAGGACCAATGAAACTGAATCATTTTTCCAAAACTTGGTAGGTGTGATTTTGAGATTGAAGTTGATAAAAAGTAAGAATCATTGTGTCAAAAGAAAAAATGTGTTCAAACCATAGAGTAAAAAGCTTTCAGGTGGATGTAGGTCTGATATTGACTCCCACAGGGAATCCTTAGGTTACAGAGCAGTAGCCTGCAAAAGCCATGAATAACAAATGAGTCAGGCAGATCACACTGTGAAGCCTGTGGTGACTCCAGCTGGATTCTGCTCACAGGGTCACTTTATGGGAGTCAATAAAGAATATGAGAAAAATTTAGGACAGTCACACTGTTTAGAAATTGACAGAACATTTAGAAGAGTTCTATACCAACAACCCATATCTTTCCAAAGATGTTTTTAAATGTATCATTCCTCACTGTGATGATATAGTGAGTTATTCACAAACCTCATGACTTCAAAACACAAGGATTGCCTAATGTCGTAAATGGAGGTCTTGTGTAGGAAGAGTATTCTTTGACCTTGATTTTTGCTGTTTTATTTTCATCTATTGTGAGCATAGAGTCTTACATCAGATTCAGTCATTTATTATTTGACATACATATAAACAAGTGGGTTAAAGTTTTAGAATCTAGGTAGATATAAAATAAGGAATACTCTCTCACCTTAAATGCTTCCTGATAATAATTTCAATAACCAGAAAAATAAAATAACACTAAGTTTGTAAAATTAGAGAAAACCTTCCAGAAATTGACCTCTATGAAGAAATTCAATTTTGTTTGTTATTTTTCTTCTGAATATGTTACTGTAATAAAAATTTCAATGGCATATTAAGCATATTTCTCACCCATACAAAGTTTATAATGTCCTGGAATATCTTATCTCAGACATATAGACATTGTTCCATGGATATAACAGTACAAAAGATAAATATAAACCATTTAAGTATCAAATTTACTCCATGGAAGAGCCTTAAAATATAAATATAGATCATACAATATAACAAAAGATGTGCTAGTATATTATGAAATTGAGAACTCAATTATATAAATATTCTATGAGATAGGAACAAAAATTCTGGTGTGCTCTTGCACAGAAGGGTGACTACAGATAACAATAATATATGGTATCCTCAAAAACTAGACGAAGGAATTTTGTATGTTTTCTCCATAAAGAAATGATAAATGAGGAGACAGATATATTTAACCTGATTCAAACATTACACAAGGTATAATTGCATCAAAATGTCACATGGTACCCCATGAACATGTAAAATTTTTATGTTTTTACATATATATTAAAGTTAATTTAAATTTACAAAGTATAACTACTCAAAATCATTTCAACCATGTATTAAGTTCTAGTAAGGCTTTGAGGAAAAAGGGTAATAACCATGTCCATAATGTATGTTGTAAAGACATGTGGACAAAAGTTCTAGTAAGGAAAAATTTATCTTTGACAAAGAATTAGCTCAGTTTATCAAAACAGATTTTCAGCAAAATCAGTAATGATGATGATGATGATAATGTATATTTCATAGGCATCATTCACTGGAGATTTCTGTGCTTTGAGAGTTATTTTAAAGCCTTACTATTTTCACCTGGGAAAATAACAGTTATGTTGCCATACAAATATTTTGCCATCATATCTATGTCAATAATTACATTTGCTTCTTCAGTTTATAGCATCACTCTATATATTCAGTTGATGTCACTTAAAATACAGTTAACATGTCTCAGAATAACCATTCATATTTCCTTTTTATCATTTGGAAAATCTTTCAATAAAATTGCATAGATATCTTCACCAATTTATACTGAGTTATGTTCACATCTAAGCTAACATATCATCTATCATATAAATTCAACAAATAGGACTTTAAAAAGCAAACAGATTCTTTGTGGAAATACCTTTTCAAAACTATGAACTTATTTAGTAAAAATCATTCACCCTAATATTTATTGAAGGCCTATTACTGGTCAGTTTCTCTGTTAATAATGCTCTTAAACCCAAAACAGTCTCCACTGTCATAAATTATTTAATGGAGGAAAAGTGACTTTTAAATATACCCACAAACTTCTACAAAATTATTATTTCTGTAATATTTTGACCTTTATTGTAAATCTTCACCTTGTTGGCTGACAGTATTCATTCAACTAAAACTGTCTTTAATTACTAGAAGACACTTTTAATATTCAGATTCTTTTAGATTAAGACTGCCAGGATGTGGAAACAGCTCAGTGGTAGAGCACATGCTTAGCATGAGTTCCATTCCTGGTACCATTAAAAAAAAAAATATATATATATATATATATATATATATATATATCATGTCTTCATTTCTTCTTATGCTCTCTGTTTTTTGAGGGAAAAGTATAATAAAATTAAAACAAATAAAAATATTTGTGGATAAAAATCTTAAACTAAGAGCAAAGTGTTTGAATATTCCAAGCCTACCTGTGGTCCCTTGAGGCAATAGTTTTTGTCCTTCCTGGTCACTTCCTACAGTGTTGCATTCAAGACAGAAATGACCAAAGGATATAATTTGTGATCTTGTCCTAGTTAGGGCCAGGAAGAGAGTCTGGATGACCTGGCAGCTTACCCAATCTCATGCAGTACTATAGATATCTAGGATCTGACTGTGACATTTTTGGTCCCAGTCAGGGTAGGCTAAACTTTGGCTCTCATGGTAAAGCAACCTGGACCCTAGGAGCATATTCTCCTTGTATAAGAACCCAGATATACTTTCAGCTATTTCTGGTTCAATTCCATTTCTTAAAGAAACTGAGAATCACTAAGACATTAACTCTTAGAACTTGCTCTCATCTATGTGCTGCCAAATTTCTTTGATTTATCTGTGCCACATTTATTCTGCTCAGCTATGTTCTCAACTATAAGTCTATAATCCACTCAGCTTTGGTAACTCTGAAACTCCAAGGACTGAAACATTATGTTTTGGTTCTGTTTTTGTTTTTAATCTCTCCAATGTGACATTCTTTACTGTAGAATACCATGATTTCAAGGTATTATCACCAAAGGCAAAAAGGTCATCTTATTTACTTGGTAGAATAACTCTGCAAGCTTGGCCCTAAATCCTTTAACATACAACTACTAAATAAATTTGAAAATAATTAGGAAAAATTTTCTCCCAAGAAAATACCCTAAAATTCAATGTTATCATATTATGATATTATCTTATTTTTGAAATTTATATTGTTCTACTCCAAAGTTTAGGAAATTTCCTGGCTTTCTGTTCACTATTTTCTGTCCTACTCTACAAACAGAAAATAGTGAGAACAACTAAAGCAAATTTGTTGTAATAAAAAGTGTCAAGGAAAACTAAATTCACAATTATTTTTTAAATCATGTCAGTATTGCTTAAAAATTTTTATTTTAACAATTATACCTCAGATACAAACATGTTTATAATATATACCACTTTAATATAGATTTTATATATATATATATATATCACTTTAAAACATTTTGGAAATACATTATTGGTTATAATAAAAACTTAAAATATTGTAAATGATAAAGGAATATCCAGAGAATAGGTAATTATGGTACAAACATTTATGATAAAGTAGCATGGAAACCAAAGAAGTGTGCTATTAAGAACAAACTGTGGAGCCAAATCGGCTAGATTCAATTTCAACTCTGATACTAACTGTTAAAGATACTTAATCTTTTTGTTGAATTCCTTCTCTGTAGATTAAGGACAGTTATCAAACTCACAGGATTATGCGGATTCAGACTCATCCATGCAAATCTTCCTGACAGTACTTTGCATAAATATATACTCAATAATTGTTACCTATTATTTTGCTGCTGACAGTATTCAGTTTTAAATTGGAGTAAATTTATCCTATGGATGCTGGCATGAAAATAAATGGAAGGAATTCTCTTAACGTGAAAACATGCAAGTCATAGTAGAATAAATGCAGAACAATATGATCTTCTATAAATAAATGTTTGTTTGAGCAGATATGTGTACATCATTATGTTTATTAAATGCATAGAGAAGGGACTAAATTAACACAAACCAAATTGTCAGCCATGGTCAGTTATTGTGACTGGAAGGAGAGAGAATGTGTTAGGAGTTAGAAGTTGGACGTATACATAATTTTTCTGAGTATAACTCAGCTCCTTTGACAGAACATATTCATATATTAATTGTGTTTTTAAGATGGAAAAACTAAATTGACTAAAATATATGATTGAGTGACTTAATAAGAAGGTTTCCATTAAGTTTGGAGGGAGAAAACAATGATCTCGGTCAATAATGTGCTAACATCAAACCTTGGTAACGTGTCTGAAACTCTGCTGACAATTAAGATGTATTTACTCAAAAACAGAAATAGAGCATAGCAAAGTGGTCTGTTGCTAGGATTCCAGATTGGACTAATGCAGAAAATGTTGAGGAAAACAGCATAAAAGAGGTGCTATTTACATAGCATGAAAAGTAGATATTCAAGCAGGGTCTGCTGACATACAATAGAAACACACACACAAAAAATCATTTTTCACTTAAATGAAGTTGACAAGCAATGTATTTTTTTTTTAGTTTTAAAGAAAATGTTTTTGAAAATGCAATTGTTTTCATGTTGTGAATCATGAGATTACTCTTCTAAAAATATTTATTTTATTTTATTTGGTGCTGCTTATTTTTTTAATTAGAGGAGAAAATAACTCAGATGAAAGAAATGTCAAAGCATTAATTTCAGTGTGATTTCTATATTTTTAATATAGATCCTTTATCTTTTGTTAGTGAACATAATTTCATATGAAGCAGATAAGTTTTTTTTTCTTTTTTAAAGATGCTAAACAATTATAAGACAGACTACAAGTGGCATGATGCCTACAGCTCCTTTTTAAATTCATGGATTTAGTTTAAATGCCTTGCAGTCACTTATTTATATAGAAAACACCTTTGAAATTTGCCATTTTCTGCATGCTGTTTTGGTGTCCTGATTTACTTCAATATGAGTTAATCAATCATAAATAATGAAAATGTTATTTGATTACATCTTCAACTTTTGCATACTTTATTGCTCTTTTTTGATACATACATGTATAGGCAGATGTCATATGCGTCTTTCACTTAGTAGCTATTGATAAATAGAACAAAATACATAAATAAAAATGAGCAAAATGGAATTTGTTCATAATGTTTACTGAAATTTCAGTAAAATACTGTATACTTAAAATTTTAAAATAAAAATGTTTTTAATTTAATATACTATTATTTGATTTAGGATTATTTACCTGTTGATTACTATTAATATAATCAATGTAAAATAATCTGAGTCATTTCATTTTTATAGGTACACTGGGAAGGCTCCATGTCATCTTTTCTGGAGGTCCAGGTGACTATGCCTCATGTCATTCCATGAGATGTAGATGACAGGAGATCCCTAGAGAGGTTACAAAGTCAGTTCATAAGCAAGAAGTAGAGTCAACCATTTCCATTCCAAAATTTCCAAATCTCCAAAAGCTATAAAATTTGCAATTTTCCAAAGCAATTAGAATTCACATAGCAAGATAGTAGAAAATAGAAAGGAAGCACTTCTCAGCTGCTTTGTTATAAGGAATTTGAAGACAGGAATAAGGCTTCTTAACAAGTGTACCATTATGAGAATGGAACAAGGCAGTTCAAAGGAAGCCTCACTAGCCTAACTGCTTCAAAATTTTGAATGGAAACAGTAATTCAGCACAAGAAAATTGGGTCTACAAAGTTGAGAACAGCAAAAATCTCTTTCACTTGAAACAAGTGAACTGAGCTCTGAAATTAGGAGCCTGGCAGACCCTTGTGGAGGAAAACTGAGACCAATTAAATTAAGACCAAGTGTGGTGAGACCTTAGTATTTTATTCCAAGTCTAGAAAGGACTAGAGGATACAGTGATGCATTTCACTTTCCTCATTCCAGGTTATAGTCTGAGACTCCAAGAAAGAGATTGGGGAAACACCAAAACCGTTCAGCCAAGAAGGGAATAAAACACTAAAGTGAAACTCTGCATACAGATTCCTCTAACAAGTTTAACCACTCTGGGTCAGTGCTGAGAACAAACAAACTGCAAAATAACTGAAATCCCAGAAAGAAAACAACAAAGTTCTACAAAAACATGACCAAGAATGCTGTGACCTACATGGCTGCTAATTCAGGTACCTGGACTGGATGGTAAGGGAATGGAGAAAAGACAAACAGACACACAAACAGAGAAAAAGCTGGGTCTCAGTGCTTGACTACAACCCTGATAGAGAGATAGTGCCACAGAACAAGCTCAGCATATGTATTATATAGATATAAACATCCAAAGGATTTATTTTGAGAAAGTTTCTTCGAAGTAAGCATAAGCAAGGTATGAGCAGTCCGATTATGATTATCAGATTACACCCATAATTTTTTACACCCAACAACTGGCATTTGAACCTTAAGGACAAGAACTGAATAGCTCTGTGGCTGACACAGAATCTTCTACTGGGCAGGGCATCACCATGGCAACTGGGTAGTCTCAGTACATTGTTCTGAAGTGACTGGAATTACAGGGAAATCGTATATCCTCTCAATGTTGTGTTAAAGACTGGACATAGTAGCAAGTTCAAATTGAGTGAAAACAGTGACACCAAAAGATTTGCCCAACCCAAGACACACAGTAAAGAAAAAATAACTCACAAAAAAGCCCATTATCTAAAAGTAGAAGAGAGAATCATCTCATAAGATGGGTAGAAATATTAACAATATGAAAAATCAAGAGCACAAGCCAGCTGAATAGCTTACAACAAAATTGAATCTGTAAACACCATCATAGAGGACATGACAGAAAAAGAACTTAGAAAGTAGATTATTAAAATTTTCAATGAACTAAAAATCATCTAATGGATGACCTAATAAAGATTATATGGGGAATAAAATAACATTTTAATAATTTGATAGATGTTCTGAAAAACAAAACAAAAATAAAAATAACAACAAAAACTAAACAAATCCTGGAAATGAAAGATTCAATGATTCAAATTAAAAATTAAATTAAGGACACGTGCATTCTCTCTCTCTTCCTGACTCTTCATTCTTGCCTAGGGAGACCCAGGGATAGAGGACTGTACTTTTCACTCCTTGAACCTTCCGGGCTCAGGATCTCAGGTACAGATTTTAAAATGATTTCTACAAATGCAAATTGTCGAGGGAGGCAACATGGCGCTCAATACCTCCGCAGTAACGGGATCAGAGAGACCCATAAATACACCTACATGTGACCTGCTGAGGAACTTCTAGCAAAATTCCGCTGAAAGGAGACCTGTGTGGAATTAGTAAGTCTATTTGAGGGTTCAGTTTGTCTCAGACAGTGAACCTTAGCAACGCGGACAAGGGGCACAGTCCCGCCGGCCACCACCGAACTGCCGCTGCCCAAGCGTCGCAGTGAACATACAAACGGCCGCAGCCTGACTGGGCCCCCGCAGGCCTGGCTCTGTGAACTGCCTCTGGTGGTTTTGTGCTGCAAACAACCCCCCCCCTGCCGGTTCGGCGCTGCAAACGACCCTCACCCTCCCACCCTCGTGTGAACAACTCCCGCCCACCGGGCTCTGCGAAAGGCCCTGCCCACATGGCAAATAGATAAACGGGCCCCGCCCGCCTGGCTCTTCGAACAGCCCTGCCCGGGGGAATCAGGAGTGGTTCGGGACCCACTGCGCGGCTACCACTCCCACCAGTGCTGACAACTGAGGTCTCTTGCACCAGCTTCTGGGGGGGTGGCTACCAGAGGGCAAGCAAATTCGCTGGGGGTTCTCAGCCCCAAGCTCTACAAACTTAGGGTCCGAGGGAATGGCAAACAGGGAGAGTGTGCCCAGGCGTCCATGAAAACAGGGCTCACAGGAGCAGCAGACCTGGCGTGTAGTCAGTATTGTGGTAAGCGTTAATGGTGAGCAGGGCCTAGCTCGAGGAAAAGTGGGGAAGTGACTAGATACAAGAGAAGGCCCTAGGCACTCAGGATTGGAGACCCGCCCAGTCAGGGAGGAAAAGCTGCTGCACAGTGACAGGCTCCCGCCTACTGAGAGGAGAAGCTTAGCCTGGTGGGCACAGCTCCACCTAATGGAAGAATAGTGAATTGAACTCTAAGACTGCATTTATTAAATTTTTTGTTTGTTTGTTTGTTTGTTTGTTGTTTTTTTTAAAAAAAATTTTTTAATTCATTTTATTTTATTTTTTAATTTTAATCCTCATCTTTATTATTACTATTATTATTATTATTTAAATTCTTTTTAATTTTCTATTTTTTCTTTCTCTTTCTTCTTTTCTTCTGTCTTTCCATTTCTTTTCAATTCTCTTATTCCCCCTTCCTTGAATTCTACCTGGTTACTCTCATTCTCTTTGGTGACTTCTTCCCTTCCCTGCTAATACCTTTCCTCCCAAGCATCAAATAAATTTATAGGAGTAAACAGTAACTCAGCAGTCAAACAGAACAAGAAGCAAAATGAGCAGCATAAAAAAGCAAGGAAGAAAAGGAGTACAAACAATGCAGGACAGCCTAAATATTCAGGACGATATAGAGTCATCAGAAAAATGGTCATATAAAGAACTCAAGGAGCACCTTAGACAGATGGAATGGAACCTTAAAGAGGATACGAGACAGCAAATTCAAGCAGCGAAAGAACACATTGAGAATGAATTACATAAACAGATAAAAGAAGTTAAGCATCTTTATCAGGAGATAGAGATGATAAAAAAGAATCAAACAATAATCTTAGAAATGAAGGAAATTATAAACCAAATTAAAATCTCAAATGAGAGTATCACTAATAGAGTGGAGCAAGTAGAAGCCAGAACGTCAGATAATGAAGACAAAATATATCATCTTGAAAAGAGTCTAGCCAACTCAGATAGGCTGGTTAAAAATCACGAGAGAAACATACAAGAGATATGTGATAATATTAAAAAAAAAAACAAATTTAAGGAGCAAGAGCAGGAAGAAAAGATTAACATTAAACAGAGACATGAGGTGGGAGAGAAAGGGAGAGAAAAGGGGAATTGCATGGAAATGGAAAGAGACCCTCATTGTTATACAAAACTACATATAAGAGGTTGTGAGGGGAAATGGAAAATAAACAAGGAGAGAAATGAATTACAGTAGATGGGATAGAAAGAGAAGATGGGAAGGGGGAGGGGGGATAGTAGAGGATAGGAAAGGTAGCAGAATACAACAGTTACTAGTATGGCATTATGTAAAAATGTGGATGTGTAACCGATGTGATTCTGCAATCTGTATTTGGGGTAAAAATGGGAGTTCATAACTCACTTGAAACTAATGTTTGAAATATGATATGTCAAGAGCTTTGTAAGGTTTGAACAACCAATAAAAAACAATTAAATTGAGGAGAGAGAAGATGGCGGGCCAGAGGGAAGCAGCATCCTGTGTCGTTCTGTGATTCAGATCTCACCTAGTTGGAATACTGCATCTCTGAGAGTGTTAGAAGACCCCTATACAGCTGATTTCCACAGAAATTACCAGCACTGTGACCCCCATGCAGAGCTGTGAGCCTCACCTTCGAGAAGGACTCCAGACTCCTGGCTCCCAAAACCCAAAGCCCACACTTCTAGCCCATGCAGGGCTTGCAAGCACCTTAGCAGAATCACCTATCATCCTCTCTTCAGAACTCTTAGACTTTGTTCCTCTCACATTCAGGTCACTTGGCTGCTACCTATCCACAGCACAACAACATCACCCAGCTCCCTCCAGCTCACCAGACACTCCAGTCCTGGAAGCAGACTGCCTCCAACTTGGATCACCTTTCTTGTCGTATTTGGTGGGGTCAGCTCCCAGTTTGGATCTCCATTTGGCAAGGAGAGATCTCAGAACTCTACAAACCTATAGGATAAAAACCCCAGACCCACAGAGCTGGAAAGGAAGAAACACCAGCAACATGAAAAGAAAAGGGAAGAAAGTGCCCCAAACAAATCAAGACACCACATCATTAGAATTATTTGCAGCCACAGCAGAAGCCATTACAGAGAAGGAATTTAGGATATACCTAACTAAAATGTTCTGTGAACCCATGAAAGATATAACAGAGAAAATAGAGGCTGTGAAAGATCACTTTGAAAAGGAGCTACATAAACAACCTAAGAAGCAAAAGATCACATCAATAGGGAGATAGAGGTTCTAAAAGCAAACCAAATATAAATCCTTGAAATGAAAGAAACAATAAACCAAATTAAAAGTTCAAATGAACACATCACCAACAGAGTAGACCACTTGAAAGATAGAACATCAGACAATAAAGACAAAATATATAATTCTGAAAAGAACATAGACCACAAACCACAATGTGACAATGGTAAGAAACCATGATAAGAATATTCAAGAAATATGGGATAGCACCAAATTTAAGAGTTATTGGGATATATTAAGGCATAGAGATCCAAACCAAAGGAATGAAAAATATTTTCAATGAAATAATATCAGAAAACTTTCCAAACATAAAGAATGAATTGGAAATCCTAATTCAAGACACCTACAGGATGCTGAATGTACAAAATCACAACAGATCCACACTAGGACACATTATAATAAAAATGCCATATATACAGAAAGAGAAAAATTCATTGCATGGAGTTCATTCCTTAAAAGAAAAAAAAAAGTCAACAAATAAATGACCTAACATTACATCTCAAAGCCCTAGAAAAAGAACAAATCAACAGCAAAAGGAATAGAAGACAAGAAATAATTAACATGACAGCTGAAATCAGTGAAATCAAAACAAAAGAAACAGTTGAAAAAAAAAGCTCCACAAGAAAACTTCCAGAACTAGTAAAAGAATTCAGGAAAGTAGCAGAATACAAAATTGATACCCATAAATCAAAGGCATTTCTGTGTATGAGTGACAAATCCTCTGAGAGGAAAATGAGAAAAACTACCCCATTTACAATATCCTACAGAAAAAAAAACACTTGGAAATCAACTTAACAAAAGAAATGAAAGATCAATACAATGAAAACTACAGAACCCTAAAGAAAGAAATCAAAGAAGACCTTTGAAGATGGAAAGATCTCCCTTATACTTGGATAGGCAGAATTAATAATATCAAAATGACCATACTACCAAAAGCACTATACAGATTTAATGCAATTTTGATCAAAATCCCAATGGCATTCCTCATAGAAATAGAAAAAACAATCATGAAATTCATCTGTAAAAATAGACCCAGAATAGCTAAAGCAATCCTTAGCAGGAAGAGTGAAGCAGGTGGCATCACTATACTAGACCTTAAACTATACTACAGAGCAATAGTAACAAAACAGCAATGTATTGGCACCCAAACAGATTGGTAGACCAATCATACAGAATAGAGGACACAGAGACTAATCCACAAAATTACAATTATTTTATATTACACAAAAGTGCCAAGAACATGTATTGGAAAAAGATATCCTCTTCAACAAATGGTGCTGGGAAAACAGGAAATCCATATGCAACAAAATGAAATTAAACCCCTATCGCTCACCATGCACAAAACTTAAAGTGCATCAAGAACCTCAGAATTAAACCAGAGACTCTGTCTAATAGAAGATAAAGTAGGCCCTGATCTTCATCATGTGGGATTAGGCCCCAACTTCCTTAATAAGACTCCTATAGTGCAAGAATTAAAACCAAAAATCAATAAATGGGATGGATTTAAACTAAAAATTTCTTCTCAGCAAAAGAAACAATCTGTGAAGTGAATAGAGAGCCTACATCTTGGGAGAAAATTTTTACCCTTCACACATCAGATAGAGCACTAATCTCTAGGGTATATAAAGAACTCAAAAAACTAAACACCAAAAAATCAAATAACCCAATCAATAAATGGGTAAAGTCCCTGACCAGACACTTCTCAGAAGAGGATATATAATCAATCAACAAGTATTTGAAAAAATGTTCATCATCTCTAGCAATTAGAGAAATGCAAATCAAAACCGCTCTAAGATATCATCTCACTCCAGTCAGAATGGCAGCTATTATGAAGACAAACAACAATAAGTGTTGGCAAGGATGTAGGGAAAAAGGGTACACTCATATATTTCTGGGGGGCCTGCAAATTGGTACAGCCAATATGGAAAGAAGTATGGAGATTATTTGCAAAACTGGGAATGGAAACACCATTTGACCCAGCTATCCTTCTCTTTGGTCTATACTCAAATGACTTAAAATCAGCATACTACAGAGACACAGCCACATCAATTTTTATAACAGCATAATTCACAATAGGTAAACTGTGGAACCAACATGGATTCCCTTCAGTAGATAAATATATTTAAAAAGTGTGGCATATAAACACAATGGAATATTACTCAGCAATAAAAGAGAATAAAATCATGGCATTTGCAGGTAAATGAATGGCATTGGAGAAGATAATGCTAAGTGAAGTTAACTAATCTCAAAAAACCAAATGCTGAATATTTTCTCTGATATAATGAGGCTGATTCATAGTGGGGTAGGGAGGGGCAGCATGGGAGAAATAGACAAACTCTAGATAGGGCAGAAGGGTGGGAGGAAAAGGGAGAGGGAAGGGGGTTAGCAAGGATGGTGGAATGTGATGAACATCATTATCCAAAGTACATGTGTGAAGACACGAATTGGTATCAACATACTTTATATACAACCAGAGATATGTGTAATATGTATATGTGTAATATGAATTGTAATGCATTTTGCTGTTATTTATTTAAAAAAACAATTTAAAAATTTTAAGTTAATAAAATTAAGTTAATTAAAGTTAAGTTAATAAAAGTTCCTAAGAAACCATGATCAGAACATTTTAATAATCTGAAATGATATTAAGAGCCCAAATCAAAGAACCATTGGTATGCATAAAAGAACTGAAATACAAACTAAAAGAAGGTACAATGTTTTCAATGAAACTATGTCAGAATGTTTTTCTAAACTTCAAAATGAGACAGAGATTCAAGTACAAGAGTATGTAGAGCCTTAAAGAGACAAAATCACAAAAGATCCTCTCCAAGATTTACAATATAATTGAAATTACTAATATACTGAATGAGGATAAAATTTTAAAAGCCACAAGAGAAAAATGATAAGCCATATTTAGTGGTAAGCCAGTGAGAATTTGTTCTGATTTCTGAATCTACATCCTAAAATCCAGGGGGACTTGGAATAATATATAACTTGACAAGATATAGGTCATCCAGACATACACTAAGTAAAGTCTTTTTAGAACAACAACAACAACAACAACAACACGCTATTAATTAAATAACCTAACAATCATTTATAGAATATTCTGTTCATCAAAAAATGAATTCATTTTCTTCTCAGCTACACATGGAATCTTCTCTAAAATAGACCTATTTTAGAAAACAAAGAAAGTCTTATCAAATACAGAAAGTAAAGATAATTTCTTGCATCTTCTGAGATCATAATGTAATAAAATTATAAAAAAATAAAAAGCATTCAGTATTTTTTGTCTTTTTAATTTTTTCTAATGGATAATAGTTTTTAAAAGATTCACTTTCTTTTTGTGAACATTTTCCATGAAAAGAAAACAGAATACTCACCTGGAATTCTGCTAAAAAATGTACAGTGGGTTAGATGTGTTATTAAAAAAATTATAAACATTGACATTCACTGTATGTATTAGCATATTTCAGGCTGTCATAATAAAATGCTGTAGACAGTGTGGCTTAAACATTAAAAATTTTGTTTTCTCATAGTTCTGAGGTTTGGAAGTCTAAGATTGGGTTGCCACCTTTGTTGAATTGTAAAGAGAGCTCTTTTACTCACCTGCGGATAGCCTTCTTCTTGATGTGCTCCCACTGTCTTTCCTTGGTATGTGTATATAGAAAGATGGAAAGACTAAGATTTCTGGGTCCTTTTATTGAAGGATGCTAATTCTATTGTGAGAACCCTAAACTTGTGACAACCTTTCACATTAATCATCTCCTCGAAACCCCTCTCAATATCATCATTCTGATGGCTGGGGTTGCAATATGAGTTTTGAGAGCAAGTGATGAGCATTCAGTTGAAAAATAGTACAGACTCTTTTTATATGGTGTTCTTTTAAGATTTATTGCTAATTATTTTTACATAGAAAATGACTTTTTCAGAAAAGAAAAAGTATTTTTTTCTATGTATGTTATTTTTATGATAGCCCTTTAAAAATGGAACTACATTAGATTAAATTTATCTCATCTCTCACAGCATATTTACATAAGTTTAGTGGACTAGAATGAGTAAAAATCAAAAATGAAAATTTAAAAATTGATGGAGAACAGTTTATTATTATAGCATTCAGATAGACAGAGTAATATTAAACTTCTACCTATATTTAAAAAAAAGTTCAGTAGGTAAAATATCACTTGTGTCTTTACTAAATGAGGATAAGTTTAAGAAAAATGTCAATTAGCATTTTATAATAAAATTCTTAGGTATATTTTTATCTTAATAGAATATATAGGAAAATAATTACTTCTAATTTATTCAGCTGATGAAATTGTGTAGATAACTGATATAATATTCATGCACATTTGATGATATGGAAAATAGTTACTTTAAATATTAAAGTTACAGGTGTAGTAGACTTTAATGCACATGTGTTTTAGACAATTTTAAATACATATATATATAAACAGATATAAAAATTTTGCAAATATTGTTTACTCAGCATAGATATAATGAATGAACATGATTATTTAAATATCCAATCTAATATTCTCAAATATTGCATAATTATTCAAATGTTGCATATTCAATTGTATTGGATTATATTTTATCAGTTTTCTAATTTTTATATTGGACAAATTCTTTCATTAATTTTACAAATCTTCTCATTTCACTGCCTGGTAATTTGGTTAAACAATCTTGGTGAAAATGTCTTGTTGGTTTTTATGTTAGATTTATTTAAGAAAAATTATAATACAGTTCTTTTGTAATTAATTACATTTTGCATTTTTTTAAATAAACAGAGTGGTAAGACACGTCAGACTCACAAACACTTTGCTTGATTAAGTAAAGAGCATTGTGATATCATTGTAGACTCTGATGTCATTCAGATACAGTACCATATAACAACCTCTTCTAAATATACTTTTTAAAAGCTATGATAATATTTCTGTGTCCACTTACACAGTTGAAGGTAGGAGGCACTGAATTTTCATATTTTAGATAATAAAATTAATTTAACTGGAAAGAGTTACCTCTAAGTATCATTTACCCAAAAGATCAAATTACATCAATTTCAAACCAAATTAAATGAACAAAGATTCCATTTTGAAAGCCTAATATATAAAACAAATGAGATGAGTATTACTGCGGCACTTCAAGTTATGACACTGATAAAAAGGGAGATAGTATAATTAGGTTTTAGAAAAAAATAAAACAGAAACAAAACCAACAACCAATATTGTGTCAAGAAATCTGATACAACTCTACTCTTATTGGTCTTAAGAAGAAATCAGAATTTAGATGCCAAAAGCTTTTAAAATAAATCATAGATATCAAATGACTCAATGTTGTCCATTGAATAAAGCTGTGTCAAAACCTCCTTTTGACAACTGTGAGGGAGCTAATGCAAAATTAAAGTTTCTGTAAATTCCCAGATATTTCTTTTCAGTGTCTAATGATTAAATTAGTGTAACTAAATTTTTCTCTTGCTAAAAATTTTCCATCTTTGTGATGGGGATCTTCAAATTCTTCCCTTTTAGTTCTTTCTGAAATCCATGATAAATTTTGGTAAACTATAGAAACACTTTTGGGCTGTAGGACACTCTATCTTATTCCTCATAACTGTATTTAGTGGCTGTTATTTGGCCTCCCCTTCTTCTCTCTCAACACTTTTCTTGCTAGTTCTATTGAACACTAGTCTACTTTCCACTTCTAAGCAATCCATGGTTTTAGATTTCACATCTGAGTGAGCACACACAGTATTTGCCTTTCTGTGACTGGCTTATTTCACTTAGTATTTTCCAGTTCCAACCATGTTGCCACAAATGACAGAATTTCATTCATTTGGGGGGATTCAAGATAGGGGGGCAGAGGGAGGGAGCATTCTGTGTCTCTTTGTGACCTGGGTCTCAACTAGTGGGAATATTGCTTTGCTGAGATAGAGGACCCCTCCACAGCTGATCCTATACAGGGATCACAGCACCATGCTGCATGGGGTCCCAGGCCTCAACCTTAGAAATGAACTCCTGAGGGGCTGGGGTTGTAGCTCAGTGGTAGAGCAATTGCTCAGCATGTGCGAGGCACTGGGTTTGATTCTCAGCACTGCATATAAACAAATGGATAAAATAAAGGTCCATCAACATTAAAAAAAAAAAAAAGAAAGAAAGAAAAGAACTCCCAATTCCTGACTGATACCCCACGCTGATCTCGTGGGTGCCTTAGCATCATCAGCACCAGCACAGAATTCCCAGATTCTACACCCACAACGGACCGGACCCTCAGCTTCTACCCATGTGCAAGTACCCCAGCCACCACTCCCATGGGGACACCTATCTACTAATGTGAGACTTCCCTGGTCGCCTCCATCTTGGGACTGTGCTGCTACTGCCATCATCCCCTACTCTTGGTAGCCTGTCTGCACCTGGGACATCACAGGCTCTGAAGAAAGCTGACAGCCACAACACTGAACACCACAGAGCTCATCTCTGAATGCATCACACAACTCCATTGCCCAGCTTCCCCCACCCAACCTGACATCACACTGATGAAGCAGCAGCTGCATACATCTTGGGTCACCTCCATCACCATATTTAGTTGGGGCAACTGCCAGTTTGGAACACCAGACAGTCAGGTAACCATAGTTTTCTAATTCCCTCCAATCCCCAGCAGCCACTAACTCTGCAGAGTGACTGCCCAATTAAAAAACAGCCCTCCACGACAGGTCCACAGCCACCAGAGTGCAACACACAGGTCCCCCAGAGACAAAGGTTCCTGATTAGGAAGTAGAATTGGAGAAGATGAGGGAGATACACTTTAGAAACTAATTTAGAGGGCAGCAACTATAAGGTCTATAGGCAAGATGAGGAGAAAAGACCTAACACCCACATCATAGGAGCAGACACCAAAGGAGATCCTTGAGGTGCAGTCTCCCAATGGGACCAGAGCCATAACCCACTTCAAGGTGCCCTGTACCCAAGAACAACTCTCACACCATGGTTGCCCCCACCATCATGAAGGTGGAGATACCAATTAAGAACAGACCACCCCACATCTCTTGTTTCTTTCTTGAAGATTTTTTTCTTTCTTCTTCCTCTTTATTTTTTTCACCCTCACATCCCCAACATATGTGAAACCAAGTATTTGCATGAATTAGGATATTGAGGACTGAGATGACTGAATAGTATATTACCGTTGTGTTGTATATTTGTTGTTTTTGTTGTTGTTGTTTGTTTTTTCTTTTTTCTCTCCAATTTTTACTATTTAACATTTTTCAAATTTTTTAAATATATGTGTGAGTTTGTTGTATGAACTCTACTATCTTCTTTCTTACTTGTCTACCACAAATTACTATATCTCCATTCTCCTGCTACTAAGCTTCTTCCTTAGATTTCTCTTTCATACTTCCTAAGATATAATGAATCTATATCCTCAGCTCATACCTCCACAGCATATCTTCCTACAACTCACCACCAGTTCTTTGTCAACCATCAGAAACTGTAAACCCTTTTACAAACCCATTGATTATATTGATGATAATAATTGAATTCACCATTTCTTTACATTGTGATCAAACTGTAAGCATCTTAATAACAACTATTTATTTTTAGGTGGTCTTTTATTTATATTGGTATCTATTCACATTGTACTTCCCCTCAAAAGAGAGGTATTGGAAACCTTCAGGGGCACCATAAGCCTATAGAGTAAAAATGGTAATGCCTAAGATCCACAGAGCTAGAAAGGAAGACACAAAAGCAATATGAAAAGAGAAGGGAAGAAAATGACCCAAACAAATCAATATACCACATTATTAGAATCCATGGCCAGCACAGAAGATGAAATTACAGAGAAATAGTTTAGGATGTACATAACTAAAATGTTCTATAAATTAAAGGAACATAAGAGAGCAAATACAGGCAGCAAATGATCATTTTGATAAAGAGCTATGTATGCAAATATAGAAAGCAAAAGGTTACTTCAATAGGGAGATAGAGGTTCTAAAGAAAACACAAACAGAAATACTTGAAATGAAAGAAAAAATAAACCATATTAAAAGCTAAATTGAAAACATCACCAAAAGATTAGACCACTTGGAAGACAGGACCTCAGACAATGAATACAAAATATGTAATCTTGAAAAAAATGTAGACCACACAGTGAAGATGGTAAGAAATCATGAGCAGAACATTCAAGAAATATGGGATAGCATAAAAAGACCAAATTTAAGAGTTACTGGGATAAAGGAAGGCATAGAGTTCCAAACCAAAATAATGAACAGTCTATTCAACAAAATAATATCAAAATTTTCCAAACATGAAGAACAAATTGGAAAACCAAATTTAAGAGGCTTACAGGACACCAAATGTACAAAATAACAACATATCCACACCATGGCACATCATAATGAAAATGCATAACATACAAAAAAAGGAGAGAATATTAAAAGTGACGAGAGAAAGGAATCAGATTACTTACAGAGGGAAACCAATTAGGTTATATGCAGATTTTTCAACCAGGGAAAGCTAGAAGATCCTGGAACAACTATATTAAGTTCTGAAAGAAAATGGATGCTAACCATTTTGTATCCAGCAAAATTAAGGAACAGATTCGATGATAAAATAAAAACCTTCCATGACTAACAAAAGTTAAAAGAATTTACAGCTAGAAAACTGGAACTACAACACATCCTTGGAAAAATTTCTATGAAGAGGATATGAAAAACAACAATGAAAATCAGCAAAGGGAGGTGTTACACTAAAGGAAAAGGTAATCAATGGAAAAACCAAGTCAAGTTAAATAATAAAAATGGCTGGGAATACAAATCATGTCTGAATAATAACTCTTAATGTTAATGGCCTAAACTCACCAATCAAAAGACATAGCCTAGCTGACCAGATCAAAACAAACAAACAAACAAATTTAAAAAACCAACAATAATATGCTCCCTCCAAAAGATTCATAGGAAAAGACATACATAGACTGAAGGGGAAAGGTTAAGAAACATCATGTCATTCCCATGAACTGTAGAAGAAAGCAGGGGTTTTCATCCTTATATCAAATAAAGTAGACTTTAAGCTAAAGTTAATCAAGAGGGACAAAGTAGAGCATTTCACACTGCTCAAAGGAACCATACACCAACAAGACATAACAATTATAAATATATATGCCCCAAACAATGGAGCATGTATGTTCACCAAACACACTATTCTCAAGTTCAAGAGTTAAATTGACCACAACACAATAATTCTGGTTACACACCTCTTTTACCACTGGAAATATCTTCCAAACAAACACTGAACAAAGAAACTATAGAACTCAATAATACAATCAATAACTCAGACTTAACTAATATATATAGAATATTTTATCCTTCAACAAGTGAATAATCTTTCTTCTCACAGCGCATGGATTATTCTTTAAAATAAACCATATATTGTGCCACAAAGCAACTCTTAACAAATACAAAAAAGGATATACTACTCTGCATTCTCCCAGGTCACATGGAATGAAATTAGAAATCAATGATAAAATAAAAAATAAAACATACTCCAACACTGGGAGACTAAATAATATGTTATTGATTGAACAATGGATTGCAAAAGACATCAAGGAGGAGATTTAAAAATTCTTAGAGGTAAATGAGAGCATTGATACAACATATTGAAATCTCTGGGACATTGTGAAGGCAGTAGGAAGAGGAAAGTACATTTCATGGATTTCATTCCTTAAAAGAAGAAAAAGTCAACAAATAAATGACCTAACACTACATCTCAAAACCCTAGGAAAAAAAGAACAAATTAACACCAAAATTAGTAGGAGACAGGAAATCACTAGAATCACAGTTGAAATAAATGAAATTAAAACAAAAGAAACAAATAAAAAAATTGACAAAACAAAAAGTTGGTTCTTTGAAAAAATGAATAAAATTGACAAAACCTTAACCATTTGAACAAAGAGGAGAGAGAAAATGGAAATCGCTAACATACATGATCAAAAAGAAATATCACAGCTAATTAAAAAAAACTACACTCCAAAAAAAGAAATATCACAACAGACACTACAGAAATACAGAAGATAATTAAAAATTATTTTGAAAACTTGTACTTTAATAAAATATAGAATATTGAAGATATTGACATTTTTAGAGGCATATGAGTTGCCCAAATTTTATCAGGATGATATACACAATTTAAATGGATCAATTTCAAGCAAGGAAATAGAAGACACCATCAAAAGCTTACCAACCAAGAGAAGCCCAGGACCAGATGGATACACAGCCGAGTTATAGAAGACCTACAAAGAAGAAATAAACCTATACTCTACAAATTATTTCGTGAAATAGAAAAAACAGGGAGCACTTACAAACTCATTCTATGAGGACAATATCACCCTGATTCAAAAACAAGGCAAAGACACATCAAACAAAGAAAATTTCAGACCAATATCTCTAATGAACATAGATGCAAAAATTATAAAAAAAATTCTGGCAAATCAAATACAAAAATATATTAAAAAGATAGTATACCACAATCAAGTGGGGTTCCACAGCGGAAATCAACAAATTTAATTCATCACATCAATAGACTTAAAGATAAGAATTATATGATCATTTCAATTGATGCAGAAAAAGCATTTGACAAAATACAGCATCCTTACATGTGCAAAACACTAGAAAAACTAGGAATTACAGGAATGTATCTCAACATTCTAAAAGCTATCTATGCTAAGCCCCAGGCCAACATCATTCTAAGTGGAGAAAAATTGAAAGCATTCCCTTTAAAAACTGGGACAAGACAGGGATGCCCTCTTTCACCACTTCTATTTTTTGAAAAACTGACAGAATAATTAGACAGACAAAATAAATTAAAAGAATACAGATAGGAAAAGAAGAACTCAAATTAGCATTATGTGCTGTGTATATGATTCTATACTGAGAAGTCTCAAAAAATTCTACCAGAAAACTCCTAGCAATAGTAAATGAATTCAGCAAAGTAGCAGAATACAAAATCAACACCCACAAATCAAAGGAATTTCTGTATAATAGTGACAAATTCTCTGAAAGGGGAATGAAGAAAACTATCCAATTTACAATAGTCTCAAAAAAAAAAAAAAACTTGGGAATCAACCTAATGAAAGAGGTGATAGACCTATACAACAAAAACTATAGGACACTGAAGAAAGAAATTAAAGAAGACCTTAGAAGGTGGAAAGATCTCCCTTGTTGTTGGATAGACAGAATTGATATTGTCAAAATAAACATACTATATACCAAAAGCACTATACAGATGTAATGCAATTCCAATAAAAATCTCAATGACTTTCCTCATAGAAACAGAAAAAGCAATCATGAAATTCATCTGGAAAAATAAGAGGCCCAGAATAGCTAAAGAAATCCTTAGCAAGAAGAGTGAAGCAGCTAACATCACTATACCAGACTTTAAACTATACTACAGAGCAATAGTAATAAATCTAGCATGATATTGGCATTAGAATAGACAAGTAGACCGATGGTAAAGAATAGAGGACACAGAGACTAACCCACATAATTACACTTATCTTATATTAGACAAAGGTGCCAAAAACATACATTTGGGAAAATACAGCCTCTTTAACAAATGGTGCTGGGAAAACTGGAAATCCATGTGCAACAAAATGAAATTATACCCCTATCTCACATCATGCACAAAACTCAACTCAAAGTGGATCAAGGACCTAGGAATTAAACCAGAGACTCTGTGTCTAATAGAAGAAAAAGAGGGCCCTAATTTTCGTCAAGTGGGATTCGGCCCCAATTTCCTTAATAAGACTCCTATAGTGCAAGAATAAATAAATGGGATGGAGTCAAACTAAAAATTTTCTTCTCAGCAAAAAAAACCAATCTGTGAAGTGAATAGAGAGCCTACATCCTGGGAGCAAATTATTACCCCTAATACATCAGTTAGAGCACTAATCTCTAGAGTATATAAAAAACTTAAAAAGCTAAGCAGCAAAAACCAAACAACCCAATCAATAAATGGGTAAAGGATCTGAGCAGACACTTCTCAGAAGAGGATATATAATCAATCAACAAATATTTGAAAAAATGTTTATCATCTCTACCAATTAGAGAAATGCTAATCAAAACCACTCTAAGAAATCATCTCACTCTAGTCAGAGTGGCAGCTATTAAGAACACAAAAAATAAGTGTTGGTGAGGATGTGGGGGAAAAGTGACATGCATACATTGCTGGTGGGACTGCAATTTGGTTCAGCAAATATGGAAAGCAGTATGGAGATTCCTTGGAAAGCTGTGAATGGAACCACCATTTGATCCAGTATCCCTCTCTCGGTCTATACCCAAAAGACTTAAAAGCAGCATATTATAGGGACACAGCCACAACAATGTTACAGCAGCACAATTCACAATAGCTAAACTGTGGAACCAACCTAGATGCTGTTCAATAGATGAATGGATAAAGAAAATGTGGTATATATACAGAATGAAATATTAGTCAGCAATAAAAGAGAACAAAATCATGGCATTTGCAGGGAAATGAATGGCGTTGGAGAAGATAATGCTAAGTGAAGTTAGCCAGTCCCCCAAAATCAAATGCCGAATGTTATCTCTGATGTAAGGCGGCTGATTCATCATGGGGTTCAGGGGGGCATGGAAGGATTAGACAAACTCTAGATAGGGCAAAGGGGTGGGAGGTAAAGAGAAGGTTATGGGGGTACAAGGAATGGTGATATGAGATGAGTATCATTATCTTAAGTATATGTATGATGACACAAATTGTGTGAATATATTTTATATACAACCAGAGATATGAAAAATTGTGCTCTATATGTGTAACATGAATTGTAATGCATTCTGCTGTCATAAATAACACATTAGAATAAAAGAATAATAAAAAAGAATTTCATTCATTTTTATGTCTTAAGAATAATTCATAGTATTCATTCATTCTTATGCTGATGGGCATTTGGTTTATTTTATATCTTGGCTTTTGTAAGTGCTAATTCAGTAAACATTTGAGTGTAGGGCCTTTTTCCCCATCTTTTCCTTATTTATTTATTTATTTATTTAGCGTTACTGGGTATTGAAACCAGGGTTTCTGTACACTGACTTACATCCCTATCCCTTTTTAAAATAATGAGATAGTATCTTGCTAATTTGTTGAGGCTAGTCTAGAACCTTTTGTCTTCCTTTCTCGGCCTCTTGTGTCATTGGGATTACTGACATGCACTACGGCACTTTATTAGGTACCTCATAGTATATTGATTTTATTTACTTTGGATTTATGCCCAGTAGTGAGATAGATAGGTCATGAAGTAGTTCTGTTATTAGTTTTTTAATAACTTCCATGAAAATTCTTCTCAAAGTATTCCACAAAATTGAAAGGGAAGAAACTCCTCCAAATTCATTCTGAAAGAAAGCAGTAATAACCATGAAATCTGAGAAGAATAAACAAACAAAAAAATTACAAACCAGCATCCCTGATGAACATGTGTACAAAAATTAAAAAAGAAAATACTAGCAAACTATAGCCAAAAGCAGATCAAAACTTATAGCATTAAGTGGGGTAGAAGGATAAGTCAACATATACCATTCAATAAATGACATACATCACTTCAACAAACTGAAGGATGAAAATCATGATCATCTCAATTGATGCAGTAAAATAATTCAATAAAATTCAACATATCTTCATGATTAAATTCTCAACAAATTATGTATAGGAATAAGATAACTGAACATAAGTAAATGTACATTAAAAACACACAAACAACATAAAACTGAGTACAGAAAACATGAAAGTATTTTCTCTGTTCTGAAAAAAAGACCACGATGTCTAGTTCTATCATTTTTATTTCATATACTACTAAAAGTCTTAACCAGAGAAATTAGGCTAGAAAAAATAAAAGGCAATACATACATAGGGTATGATTTTAATGGAGAAAAACATTAAGACACCATAAAAAACTCTAAAACTGATAAAAAGTTCAATGGGTTTACAGGATACAAATCAACATGTAAACATCAGTAGCATTTTTATATATCAATAATAAATATGCTGAAGAAAAATCAAGAACAAAATCTCATTCACAATGGTTACAATAAATAAATAAAATACTTTATCTGAGTTGCTCACTTTTGATTGAAAATCAGATGATTCAGATAATGTGAAGTAGAAACTCTGGTATATGAAATATTGTATTTTTAGTTTCTTTTTATGTGTTTTACTAACATGGTTGGGCTTCATTGTGTTATTTTTCCCCCTGCATTGTTTCTCCAAAGATGATGTCTCTCAACAGTTTTTTTTAAATATCCATTTATATTCTTTAGCCTGGCTCCTGAGAGAGCATTCTTAGGTTTGCTTCATTTTGTGGTCATCGAATATTTAGGTAGAAATTACAAGCTCTGCCAAATGCTTAGTATCTTAAGCTTAGCAAAATGAGTTAAATGTTATATAAAGAAAACATTCAAATTTGCAGCCAGTTCTCTGTTATCGCCTCAGTTTTATATTCTGTTGTGTTCTATTATGTCTCCTGAACATATGAATTTATGAGTTAAGTAAGGATTTTTAGTATATTATGCCAACTCTATGGATTCCCCACTTCCATTGTATCCCATTAAATTTCCGTGTGGTCTGCCAAACACTCCAAAAAGGGCAAAAACCCTAGGTTTCCCCTGTCTTATCTGAGTGATACAATTGGTTTTTATACCTCACTCTGAATTAAATAATAGTTTAACCTCTGACAACAATAGATCCCACCCTCTTCCCCAAGATAGAATCTACTGTGATGCAAGAAGCTGGAGGAAATGAGAAAGATGATGGCTCAATGCATAATATATATATACACACACATATATACATTTTTGTATATATATCTTAATATTGTTATATATATTTTGCTTAATATTGTTTTATATATATATATATCTGCAATAATTTTAAAGTAAATTTCAGTTATAATTTTCTCTTCTATTTATCAATTTCAAATGCCCTTAATGATTATTGTAGAAAAATGCATCTTAGACTTTATTGTTTTCTGCAGAGAAATATTACATGACTTCTTCATATCGCCTTGCTGGAAATCAGAGATTTCAAAGGTGTTTAGGCTGCTTAGTGCTGCTCAATTGCTCTATTTTCATATTGATCTTCTCTCTGATGGTTATATGAGTTACTGAAATTTGGGTGTTGATGTCTGCTACTATTATTGCAGAACAATTCTCCTCCCTTAATTCTTCCATGTATGATTTATGCATTATGTTTACATTTGTTACATTTTCTTGGTGAATTATATGGGAGCTTTCTTTTTCTTACCTACCAGTTTTTGCTTAATATTGTTATAGACTGCTCTCATTTTTTTTGCTATTTATATGTAATATTTTAAATATATTTTCACTTTCAAACTATGTGCATCCTTAGGATAAAATCTATCTGTTGTAGGCAGTATAGGGTTGGATCCTAGTTATTTTAATACAATCTGTCAACCTGTCTTTTGATTGTGGAGTTTAGTACTTTGATATTTAAAGTAATTACTGATACAGAAGTATTTTTTGTTGCCATTTTTTAATTCGGCTTCTACATTTTGCTGAGGGCCATTACCAAGTAGGAATGACGCATCGAAATTTCCTTGCCAAGCGTACCCCATGCTGCTTAGAGGACATTTGATGGGACATTGCATGCATGCTTTAATGAGGTGACCTTGCTCAAGGACCTAGGCAGATCCGGGTTTAGAGCTGATCAGGTTTGAGGAAGTAACCGGCTCCTTGAGTTTAAGGCGTTGCCAGTTTAAGATAATGGGTTTTAGGGAAGTTGGAAGTTGAAGATTATTGCTGGGATTAGGGTGTTCCTGCTGCTTGTTCCCGTTGAGTTCTCGTGAGATTAAAATGGGATTTGGAGATAGCCTCGTGGAGTAGGTGAATTGTGCGGGAGACGAGAGAACGCGTTTGCCCCTGGACCTGTGTGGAGGTGGTGTGAGAGCTGGAATAAAGAATTGCTGTTTGAATCTACAAAGCTGTGTGGTGGCTCGTGATTCTGGTGCCAAGCATTGACTTTGGCAACATTTGTTATTATATTTTACTCCTTTTATTCTTTACTGTCTTCTTTTGTGTTTAGTTAGTATTTTGAAGTGACATGTTTCGAGTCACTTATAATTTCTTTTTGTGTATAATTTATATGTAGGGTAAATTTATATTTGTGGCTATTATGAGAATTTTATATAGTATCCTTATGATAATATGTCTTTAATTGATATCAACTTAACTTTAATTACATGTAAGCCCCTATTTTTTTAAATGTACTCCCCTACATTGTTAAAATTTGTATTTATGTATGACATACCAAGTAAGATAGAGTATATGAATTATTATGCATTCATCATCACATGATGTAGAAAATAAAAAGCAGAGTTATGAATAAAAATTTCAATAATATATTTACATATACTCACCTTTACTAGAAGCCTTTTATTGTGTATGTGTACAAGTTATTATCAACATGCTTTCATTTCAATTTGAAGAACTTCCTTAAGCATTTCCTTCAGAGTAGGTCCAGTGGTAATTGACTTTCTCAGTTTTTGTCTGTCTGAGAATGACTGACTCTCCCTAATTTTTGAAGAAAATTTTGCCTAATATATAATTCACAACTGACATTTTTTTCATTTTTTAAATTAAATATATTTTTTATGTTTATTATTGTTATTTTTATCATTGATATTATTATTGCTATGGTTCTAGAATCAAACCCAGGGTCTCATATGTATGAGGCATTTCTCTACTGAATTAAATGCACAATCTCTGAATTTATTTTTAATTGATACATAAAAACATGAAAGTGGTATAAACGTATTGCATATCATGTGGTGTTTCAATATATGTACACATTAGGCAATGTACAAGTAAATTTAATTGTATTTTTCTCCATAAGTGTTGATTTTGTGTGGTGAAAATATTTTTTCCTACCTTTTTGAAATATAAACTATACTACATTATCTATAATCACCATATTGTGCCATAGTACAAGAGACTGTCTTACCCCTGTCCAGTTATAACTTAGAAACCATTGATCAATCTGTTCCCATACCTTCCTACCCACTACTCTTCCCAGCTTCTGAGAAGTACATTTCACTTTCAACTTCTATGAGATCAAATATTTAGTTTTCACATATGATTGAAATGATGTGGTACTGTTCTTTCTCTGCTATGCTTATTTCACTTAACATAATGATCTCAGCCAGGTGTGGTGGCACATACTTGTAATATGGGAGGCAGAGAAAAGAGGATAGCAATTTCAAGGCCTGCCAAAGGCCAATATCTCGGCTTGGCACCAGAATCACGAGGCACTCACAGCTTTGTAGGTTCAAACAGCAATTCTTTATTCCAGCTCTCACACCGCCTCCACACAGGTCCAGGGGCAAACGCGTTCTGCCATCTCCCGCACAATTCACCTACTCCACGAGGCTATCTCCAAATCCCATTTTAATCTCACGAGAACTCAACGGGAACAAGCAGCAGGAACACCCTAATCCCAGCAATAATCTTCAACCTCCAACTTCCCTAAAACCCATTATCTTAAACTGGCAACGCCTTAAACTCAAGGAGCCGGTTACTTCCTCAAACCTGATCAGCTCTAAACCCGGATCTGCCTTGGTCCTTGAGCAAGGTCACCTTATTAAAGCATGCATGCAATGTCCCATCGAATGTCCTCTAAGCAGCATGGGGTACGCTTGGCAAGGAAATTTCGATGCGTCATTCCTACTTGGTAATGGCCCTCAGCAAAGGCCAGCCTCTACAACTTAGTGAGACCCTGTCTCAAAACAAAGAAAGATCAGATAATATAGCTCAGTGGTAAAGCACCTCTGTTCAATTTTCAGTATTGTAAAACAAAATAAAACAAACAAAAAAACATAATGATTTCCAGTTTTATCCATGTTGCTGTAAATGACAGAATTAGATTCTTTATGTAAATGAATAGTTTTCCATTGTGTATATATATACCACATTTTCTCTATCTATTCATGACTGATGGATAATTAAGTTGTTTCTATTTTTTGGCTCTTGTGAACAGTGCTGCAATAAACATGGGTATTCATATATCTCCGTAACATACTAAACTTCATATCCTTTGGATATAAATTAGAATTAGGTGTACTGGATCCTATAGTAGGGTTATTTTTTTTTAAAGTTTTATTTTTCTTTGGTGGCTCTAAGAGTTGAGGCACTCTTTGTCACCTGGCCATCACAGTTCCAGTGGTTCAGTGTTTGCTATTGACCCAGTTGTATGATGTGGGCTCTGCATGGCATGGTATAACTGTGGCAGATCTGGTATCAGGTTTTAGCTCTCAAGACCTGGGCTTACATTCTTCTCTTTCCCCTAGGCAGGTGGTGTCCCACAGTGCTGCACCACTTGGAGTTGGGGGAGGGATCACATGGGCAACTCATTACTTCTTGTCTTCTTCAGGGCATCTTTTCTTTCTGTATTCTAGAACAAAAACCTATGGTCTCTCACCTGGCTTCCTTAACTCTTGTGATGGTAGTTTAATGCATAAATAGTAGTTCACATTTTTCTCTGTGTGGACGCCCTTGCTCTTTCTGTTTTAGTACTTCGCTTCCTCTAGTCTACAAAATTCCTGATAATAAGGCCCATTGACAGTCTTACAACTAATCCCTTATGTGCGAAAACTCTCTTTTTCTTGAGGCTCTCAGCATTTTATCTTTGCCTGTGGCTTTCTTCAGCTTCTTTATGATGTGTCTCTTTAGGTTTTAGGGTTTCTTTAAGTTTATCATATGTGGAGTTCCTTGAACCACTTTGATTTGCATAGGCATATTTTTCTTGGGATATTTGCAACTATTATTTCTCAGTTTAATTTTCCTTTCCTCTCTTCTCTTTCTGGTACACTCTTCATGTGCTTATTGGTCCACTGAACAAGTCCCTGAAGCTCTGTATACTTTTATTCATTGCTCTTTCACCTTTTCTACGGTTCAGAATCATTAACTTCAAATGGCCTGCCCTAAAGTTCACTGATTTTGATTCTTTCATATGCCTGTTAACATCTTCAGGTGTACTCCTTCAGTGAAGGTTCCAGTTCAATTATTATATTTTTCAGCTCCAGAATTTTTGTTTGGTTCATTTTATAATTTCTATGCTTCTGGTAATATTTTTTATCAGTCATTTTTTGGCTTACATGGGCTTTTATTTTTACCTATTTTCCCTTTGCTTTTAAAGCATGTTTACAATAATTGTTTTAATGGATGATTCTATTATACTGCTTAAGTCAGTTTTTACTGCTGTGACCAAAAGATGGAATAAGAACAGTTTCAGAGGAGGCAAAGTTTATTTGGCACTCATGGTCTCAGAGGTCTCTGCCTATAAACAGCCAGCTCCTTTGCCCTGAGCCTGAGATGAGATGGAATATTGTGGTAACAGAGAATATAGAAGAAAAGCAGCTGTCGATGTGGCACCAGGAAGCAGAGGGACAGAGACTCCTCTCACCACAAACAAAATATGTACTCCAAAGTCATGCCTCCAGTGATCCACTTCCTCTAGCACATCCTATCTGCCTAAAGTAATCACCCAGTTAATCCTTATCAGGAGATTAGTGCATTGATTAGGTTAAGACTGTCATAACCCAAATGTTTTACCTCTTTTATTTCTTGCATTGTCTCACACATGAGCTTTAGGGGATACCTCATATCTAATCCATAACATGTACCTAGTTTCTTCAGAGACTCTCCCTGGAGATTTGTTTTGTTCCATCTAATGGGCAATGCTTCCCTGTGTATTTGTATGATTTATAAACTTTCCTTGAGAATATGGTGTTCAAAGAAATTATCTCTCCTTATATTTACAATCTGGTTTGAAAGATATTTGTTAATTAGTAGGTTAAAAAACTTTATAGTTGCCTGGAATGAAGGCTTAAGGTTTTTAGTTATGCCTCCCATCTTAGCTGTGTGTGTGCTTCTTCCCTCAATTTTTTCAAATTTCTTTTAAGTGCCTTAATTTCTACCAAATAGTTACCCTACCCTTTTCTTAACATCTTATTTTTAATATTTTTTAGTTGTCAATGTATCTTTATTTTATTTATTTATTTGTGGTGCTGAGAATTGAATCCAGTGCCTCGAACATGCTAGGCAAGCACTCCACCACTGAGCCACAACTCCAGTCCACTTCTTAGCATCTTAGATGCCATATATTTTATTCTTGTATACATAATCTCTTGCCTCTGGGGATCCCTGGGTCTATAATTCCTTTGCAGTTTTCATATACCATGGCACCTACCTCTGCCTCCAAAGTTTCCAACCTGAGACTCAAATTATGGTGCCATTTAGCTTTGACCTCCAGGTAAGGTATAACAGATACCAGCCCCTTGGGCAGCCTTTAAACATGTCAAATGATTGAAAATAATTTTGAATTTACTCATTTTGGCCTAATGGAAAGAACCTTATATTGTTCTAATTCCACCCACCTTTGCCAACTGGGAAGAAAGTAGGGCAAAACAAAATAAAACAAACAAAACACACACACACACACACACACACACAAACACACACACGAAGAAACCCACAAAATTTTCTATAATCTTGAATGTGACATTTCATGATTGGATGTTTGCTTGTTTCCTGTAGATCACTGACTGGTTTCCAGATTTCCAGTAAAGTTATTTTAGTCAGTATGTATTTGTATCATTGATATTCATATGTGGAAATAAGGAGATGAAGCATCCTGTCAATTTAGTTTCTTAAATATAATCTAAAATGCTATGGAAAGGAAATAGTGATTTTTCATGTTTAACAGTTACTAGATATCTCATTCTTGAATTATGTGTTTTCCTCAAGCCATAAAAACCCTGGAGTAGAACAAAGCACTTTTAGGTACCCAGCATATTTTGACTTTGTACTGAAACACACTCAGTAAGAGCTCTTATGCAGTGCATATTTTATATATATATATATTATATATATAAATATATAATTATATATTATATATAAATATAATATAAAACATATATGTTATAATGCATATATAATATATGCCTTATATTATATATGCTATATATTATAGACTATATCTATAATATTATATATATGATAATTTTTCATTTTATTAGAATTAAATGTTCTTTCACAATCTCAGTTCTTACTGCTGTTTGAGACTGAAAGGACATTTATTTTTAATCATTTGGAAATTCCTGATAACTCACTTATATCTATCCCACAATACACAGTCATGAAGATTTACCACAATAGATCAATCTACCTTAGATTTATTGTGGATTTTTCTTTTTGATTGCTTTTGGTGATAGATGGGGGAGACAAAGAGGGCATCATTTGCTCACAAGATAAAACAAGTTTTGTTTGGTAATTATTCTGTGTTAGTATATTTGGAAATTTCTTCTACTTTTAAAGATAAAATAAGTATCTCATTATTCTAAACCTCTGGCCATTACAAATCTGTTCCTGCAGGTTTTCTTTTTTTTTCATTACTAGTTCATAATAGATATTTCAGTAGCAAAAACTATATATAAAACACTTCAATTTATATATTAAATACACATACACACACAAAGCTATCTCAAACATGTGTATTACAGTGGTTGAAGATACAGATTATTTTATTTGTTCCCTCAGTTGAAATACTATCTCAACTACCTTCACATTCTCTAACCTTGGGCATGTTACTTAATTTCTCCATTTCTTATTTATTTTAGCTATAAAATGTAGAGAAAAGTAATACATAGCAAACATATGTCCTTAGGATTAAATAATTAAATTACTTAGTACCTGCCAAACATTACTATTTCTGGCATATAATTATAGATCATATATATATATATATATATATATATATATATATATATACACACACACACACACACACACATATAGATAGATAGATATAAATAGGCATGTGTATATATATTGAGTAACTGTGATTATGGCAAAACTAAATACAATTCTGAAGTTAAATTTCACACATGTATGAAGTCATAGATTTTTTTCATTTAAATTAACTTTATATCTCAATTTTCTAAATGAATTTGCTTTCAACACATGATTACCTATGAATTACTATTATTATATTAATCATAACTGGATCATTCATTAAAATTCTGGATGTATCCACTGGGATAAACCACTGTAGGTTTCATTTTCTATATAAATGATATGGCAGTACTTAAGGTGTTTGTAAGTAGGACAACATTTACTTCTTTCGGTGAAATTTGAAAAAGCATTAATTATGTCATAATGAGTATAAAAACTATAAAAATTCAGAAGATAAATTCTGATTACATAATGAATATAGATGAAATATATCTCTATTAATATATATATTTATGTATAACATATGAGTTATATAATATATAAATGATATAATTATTAATTATAAATGCATAATTATATATTTATGTTAAATATTATATAATAATATATATTGTATAATACATTGGATTATAAATGATAATAAATATATATTACCAATTGTAGCTGTTACAATTTAATTCTTGCTCTAAAATCATTAAATTGATCAGATGTGCACCACTTATTGGGCAAATATCAAATGAACACTCCCTTATTGAAGGTTAAAAAAAATCATACTAATAGAAGAAAACATGGAATATCAAGTAATATTTGTTTATTTTTAATAGATAAGGAGGAATAAATATGAAATATATAAATATATAAAGTCAGGATACTATAATCAAAATACTTTTCATCAAATTAAAGTAAAATTTTATCATATTTACAAGGTTCACATGCAAAATCAGGACTTAATGTAAATAAAATGGTGAAGGTATTTATTATGCAAATAGCCAAATTAGAAAAAAAAGAAAGAAACCACTCCATAGCTAACATTATACTCAACAAACATTCTGACTGCTTTTCTTCTAAGACCAGGTACACATCAAGATAACTTCCTTCTACATTTATCTTCAACATCATACTGAAAGTCTAAGCAGGAGAATTTGGCAAAAAAAGAAATAAATAGCATCTGTTTTAGTAAATTATTTGTTGTTGCTATTGTGGTTGTTGCTACCAAAAGATCTGACAAGTACAATTTTAGAGGAAGAAAATTTCATTTGGAGACATTTCAGAGGTCTTTTGCACTAACAATTAATAATAAATAAATAACTTTAAGAAATACATTTATAATGTTATAAAAATAAGAAAATATTTATGATGAATTTAATCATGAAAGCAAAATAACTTCATTGTTAAACATTGTCAAAAAAGCAAAGAAACAGATAAACACATACATTTCTAAAAAGAGAGATTAAAGAAGACACAGAAATGAAAAAACTTACAGTATTCATTGACTGAAATACTTAATAATGTTAAGATGTTAATGCTGCTGAAAGCAAACTATAGATTTAATAAAGCTCTGTTAAATGCAATCTCTACTACCATTTCTTCAGAAATGGATACATCTGTCTTAAGATTAATATTAAATCTCAAGAAAACCCAAATAATTTAATAATCTTGATTTTAAAAATGTGAAGGTCTCACATTTCCACATTTTACCAAACTATTAACCAATTGTTATAACAACTCTGAAATAAACCATTACTTCTTTAGTCAACTTTCTTCCAATAAGCATGCCAAGGCCATCAAATAGGAAAAGAACATGCTCTTCAACAAATAATGCTTGGTAAACTGAATATGTACATTTCCCAAAAGAAAATTGAAACCTTACTCCGTCCGTATGTAAATGTTAACTCAATACTAGTTGAAACACCTGATTTTAATAACAAAATTCTTAGAATAAAACACAGAAGCAAAACTTAATGACACTGGACTTAGCAATGAGTTTCTAGATAAGACACCAAAGCACAGGCAACAAAAGGTACAATAGGTAAAATTGGACAATATCAAAATTAAAAAGCTCAATACACTAAAGGGCACAATCAACAGAGTGCAAAAATAACTTCCAGAATGAGAGAAAATATTTGCTAATCATATGTTTAAAACAGGACATACATATATTTTGTAAAAGTAATATCTCAACTATATAAGAGACTTCTGTTACTTAACAACAACAAAGACAATAAAAATAGCCTAATTAAAAATAGGTAAATGTCTGGGACAGACATTTCTCTAAAGAAGATATACAAATATTCAATAAGTGTATGAAAAGGTATGCAACAGAACCACTCATTAGTGAAATGGTAAGTTAAAACCAAAATGAGGTAGCTCCTCTCACACATTATGAAGTCTATTAGCAGCAACAAAATAAGTAGAAATTAATTAGTGTTTATGATAATGTGAAAAAATAATAACCCTTGCTTAGTGTCTTGAAGGAATATAAAATGTTGAAGATATTGTGGAAAATAGTCAAAAATTAAAAATAGATTTAAGATGATTCTCCAGTTTTTCTGCATGTGTACCCTAAATAACTGAAAATAAAATCTTGAAGAAATATTTATGTAATCATGTATTTAACGGCAATAATTACAATACCAAGATGTGGAATTGGCCGAAGTGTTCATGGAGAGCTGCATGGGTAAACAAAAAATGGTGTGACTTGTGTGTGTGTTTAAATTCAATCTTAAAAATGAATCAGTTTCATATACAGCCTACCACTGGGCTGAATCTTGAGGACATTCTGTTAAATGAAATAAAATAATCACAAAACACAACAAATATTTGATTCTCTCTTTTTTGTCAAAAATAATTTTGATGTTAGTTTGGGTTATTTATTTAGCTGTTGTAAAATTGCTTTATTTTTAATTCCTTTTTAAAAATTTATTTTAACTAATACAAGTATAAATATTGAACATATTAATGGGGTATCATGTGATGTTTGCATACATTGTATAATATTTCAATCAGGTTAAGCATGTATATCTTCTCAAACATTTATCATTTTTTATGATTAAAATTATCAAAATCATCTCTTCTAGCTTTTGAAAATGTATAGTATGGTATTGCAACATATAGTCACTCTACTATATAATATCACACCAGAGCTTATTTTTTTGAATCTAATTGTAATTTGGTATTCTTGAATCAACTTTCTACATTCTTCTAAGACACCACATTTCCTTGCCTCTGGTAACCACCATTCTATTCTCAAATTCTATGAGATCAACTTTGTTTTATTTCTCATATGAATGATTTCATTCAGAATTTGCTTTTCTGTGCTTGACTTATTTCATTTAACATAATGATCTCCAGTTTCATCCATGGCTTCACACATGACAGGATTTCATTCATTTTTACGGTTGAATAGTATTCTGTGGTGTATGTGTATCATATTTTCTTTACCCATTCATCAGTTGACAGACACTTAAGTTGTTTCCATATCTTGCCTATTGTGAACTGTGCTGCAATAAACAGGGGAGTGCAGGTGTCTCTTAGATATTCTAGCTTTATTTTATTTGGCTATATACCCAGGGATGGAATTACTGGATCCTATGATAACTTTATATATTTTTTTCTTATTTTTAAAGAATATCTATATTGTTTTCCACAATTATTATTTTAATTTACATTTCCACCAACAGTGTACAAGTATTTCCTTCCCTAAACATCTTAACCTGCTCTTGTTAACTTTAGTTTTTTTGATAATAGACATTGTGACTGGGGTGAGGAGATAACTCATTGGGGCTTTGATTTGCATTTTCCTAATGACTAGCGATGTTGAGCTTTTTTTCCATATACTTCCTTGCCATTTATATGTCTTTCTTTGAGATATATATGTAAATATATCATATATATGTCAATTGCCCATTTTTAATTTGGTGAATAGTTATTTATTTTCTTGCTATTGAATATTCAGTGTACCTTAAACTCCAAAAAATTAAACCCACAAAAAACAAAAAAAAAATGAGAGAGACATATTTGTTCACCTCCTGAGACATGTATAGCTCAAAAAGATTTTTCTCCCATTCTACAGGTAATCAAGTATTAAGAAGGCATACTAAAGCCCATAGAATGAATGTGGATTTTATAGTTTTTAAAATCGTTTTTATATTGTTTATTCAAGTTATAGAAGAAATGTAAACTTAGATGAGCATAACAACAACAAAAATTTGTTTCAATAAATATATATAGGGCAATACAATAAAAGTGAAAGAAGACAAATAAATATCTTTTACATGAACATAGATATTTACCTACATTTTATTTATGCACATTGATCTGTAAAGTTGGAATCAACATTTGTAAAGAACATGCTTAGAAGATGGGAGGGGAGGGGAGGGGGGATAGTAGAGGATAGGAAAGGTAGCAGAATACAACAGTTACTAATATGGCATTATGTAAAAATGTGAATGTGTAACCGATGTGATTCTGCAATCTGCATACGGGGTAAAAATGGGAGTTCATAACCCACTTGAATCTAAAGTATGCACTATGATATGTCAAGAGCTATGTAATGTTTTGAACAACCAAAAAAAAAAAGAACATGCTTATCCAAAGCAAGTGGTGTGTATGTAAGGAAACCATACAAAGTATACTTCAAAGCAAGAGACTCAGCTAAAGAAAATGTGTCATTCTATGTGATATTCAATGTAGTATTCTGAGTCTGTAAGTATCAAGTATCAAATTACCAAAATAAATACAGCCAAAATTGAGACATCAAAATGGAAAAAGACAAATCTACAATCAAAGAGCATGACTTGCATTTATACCCAGGAATATATACCATCTTTGAATAGATGAAAAAAATAACAACATACCAACAACATGTTCACACAAAATCTAAGTGCCAAAATTGACAAGCTAACTTTCTGTATGTACAACATTGAAACAAACTATGACATTAGTTTTAATGTATATGAGATATTTAATGAAGTCCAATATATGCTGTACCTTAAAAAATGACTCTAAATAAACTCCAAACAATTTGGGGCTAGTTCATGATGTTAATGACATAAGCTAGGAAATAACAAGAAAAATATTGCAAAGATATCTTAATCACTTTGAAATTAAGCAATACACTTGCACATAACCCATGTGTCAATAAAGAAATCAAAATGGAAATTGAAAAACAGTCTTACAGGAGTAATACTGGAGTTATTCCTGATTTCACAATATATTTTGAATGCAGATATAGCTTCCTAAAATGCATTAGATATAGAAAAAGACTACCATGTAACTTAAACGTTCATTCAAAAGCCTAATAAAGGAATAGCCTACATAATGATAAGAAAGAAATGTTAAAGAATAAAATAGAATAGAAATAAATGACAGAGAAACTATAAAGCAGAGAATATCAAGAATGTCAAATTCATTTTTTTTTTAAATTAGTTAAACTGAAAATCTGCTAACAAGAAGGATAAGGGGGCGGGGGAGACCACAAACATATTTTCCCTTTTGAGTCAATGGGATGTCATGAAAGCAGGAGCCTAGTGGAAAGAATGTACTTCCCCTCTCCATTTAGCAGTTTCGAAGAGCACATCTTCCCAGCTCTTGTTGTCACTCAAGGTGCCCCAGTTTTCCTATGGGAGAAGGTCTGGTAGAGCATAAATGTAATTAGGCAGCCGAAGCTCAAATAATAGAAGCTCAAAGCATGAGTCTCCAAATGTACAGATTTCAAGTGGGAATCTATATTCACACCATGAAACATGAAGATTCCGCTAAGTGAGAAAAGATAATCAACAGATGACAACACCAAGAGAAATGATGTTAGAATTGTCCACGAAGGCTTTAGCCTTTATGAAATGCTTCCACATATATTTATGAATATTTTTAAAACAAAGGGAAGAGATATAAATTTCATCAACAAAATAATGGCTCAATGTATGAAAGTTATATTTTAAAAACAAAGGGAAAATTTAGTACTAAACATTAATAAATACATTAAATGTAAAGGTCTAAATATATTAATTAATAAGTTCATAAGGTAATAAAATAAAGTGACTCATTTATAAGTCATAATAAACTTACTTCAAATATAATAACATGTTATTTTGGTTTTTTTGGGATTGCGTAACAAAATACCACAAACTATATGGCTTAAAACCACAGAAATTTATGGTCTTACAGTTCTTGAGAATAGAAGTGAAAATCGAAATTCTAGCTTATCTGTCCACTGTGTCTCTGAAACCTGTAGGGGAGAACCTTTCAGGTTTCAAGTAGCTTAATTTGATACCCCTTAATTTTCAACAGCAGCACTTCAATATGTGTTTCTTTGTCACATCCATGCTCCCCTTAAATGGCTTTGTCCAAATTCCTGACATTTCAGAAGTCATATTAGATGAGGAGCCTACCTTTCTCCAGTATGATCTCATTTTAACTATTTGTGTTGACCTTTTTTCCAAACATGGTCCCAATTTGAGCACTGGATATTAGGACTTCAACATAATTTAGGGGGGACAAAGGTAAACCCATTATATATAGTTAAGTGAAAAATAAAAGAACACAATATATTTATCATGCACACATCAATCAAGGAAAATCAAAAGTGACAATATGAATACTAATGTCAGTAAAAGCAGATGCCAGGGTAAAAAAAAAAGTCATTAGAGATAGAGAGCACCACTATATAATGATAAAAAGATAAAAGTTTCAATCTAAAAGAGGGCATAGCAATCTTAAAAGCACATGCAGCAAATGACTGAGGTAGAAAACATCAAGTAAAAATTGATAGGAACTAGGGCATAAACAGAAAAATTCATAATTACAGTAAACAAATACCAGCAAGATGTAGAATAAATCAAGAATACCATTAGCCAATAATATCTAATTTGACATTTACAAAATGTTCCTCTGAACTACAGGAGAATATACACTATTTTCACATGATCAAGGAAAATAGGCTATGGCAGGCCATATTCTGGGCCATAAAGTATTTGAAAGATACAAATAATGTTTTCTAACCATGATGATATTTCAATAGAAATTAGTAATAGGAGGATAAAAGGAATACGTTCAAACAGTTGAAAATTAAATAATGCATTTCTGAATAATACTTGAGTCAAAGACAAGGGCTTTGGGAAACTTTAAAAATACATATGAATAGAATTGAATGAAAATGAAAATGCAGTCTATCAGAACTTGTGGAATTCAGTTCTTGCCGATAACAAGATTTATAAACTGGATTTTTATGGAAAGAGGGAAAGATTCAACTTAATAATCCAAAGTCTTTTCTTAAGAAATTATAAAAATAAGAACAAACCAAGAAGTGAGAAAATGATAAAATGAGCACAAAATAATAAAATGATAATACAAAAAAAGGAGAAAATGAATAAAGCAAAGAATTGGTTTTTGGAAAAGATGGATAAAAATCAGCAAATATTCAGTAATGCTGACAAGGAAACAGAGAAAACACAAGATACCAATATCAGGAGTGACACACTCAGGAGATGTCACTATAGTTCCAGCAGACATCAGAAGTATAATGCGACAAACACAAGGAACCCTAACGCTAAGGTTAGGGTTGGGGTGGGTTAGGGTTTTGACATGTGGATGAAATGGAGCAGTTTCCTATAATGTGCAAACTATCCAAACTCACTTAATATAAAATAGATACATGATAGATATATAATAATTATAAAAGATAAATAAATAATTATACATTTTAAATGAAATGGATATATAATAAAAAATCTCAGTTAAAACTGGTTTCACTGGAGAGTTCTACCAAGTGTTTGAAGACAGAGTCACACCAATTCTACATAATCCTTGCCAGAAAATAGGAGAGGAGGGTACTCTCCACATCACTGTATAAACCCAGAATTACTCTGACACAAGGCAGCAGCAACATCCACTTTCACCTCTGGTATTCGACATACTACTGGAAATTCTAGCCAGTGCCAATGCCAGAAAAAGGAAACAAAAGGCATAAAAATTGGAAAGGAAAAGGTCAAACTGTCCTTACTAACAGATGAAAGGTGGAAGACAGTCTATACAGAAACTCTCATGGTGAGGAGGTACAGTTCCCTAGGTCAGCTGTAATAAAGTACCATAGTCTGAGTGACGGGTTAGAGCACTCAGATGTGTTGTTTCCCAGTGTTATAGCCTGGAGCTCTGAAATCAAGGTTTCATTAGAGCCATGATCTCTCTGAAATCTACCAGCAGGAACCTTCTTTTGTCTTCTGGTGATTGATGGAAACCCCTGGCATTGCTTGGCTGATAGGTGCCAGACTCCAATCCTTGTCTTTGTGTTTCTTTTCTACAAAATCATTAATCATATTGGATTAAGGGCCTATCCTAATTCAGTATGAACTCCTCTTATTTAATTGCATCTGTAATGACCCTATTCCCAAATAAAATCATGTTCTGATTTACTGGAGTTTAGGATTGTCAATATTTTTTTTGGAGGGGACACAATTTAATGTACATCTGCAGGCCAAACTAACTGTGGGGTTGTCATGTAGAAATCAAGATAATTAAGAGAAAAACAGGGTTTAGAGGAGGTAATACATGTATACTTTTGTAAGACCACCATTATTTATTTATTTATTTATTTTTAGCATAGTTAAACATCTTTGTGTTCCGGCAGAGCAGAGGTATTGTTCAGTAGAATTTATCCAGAGTTAGAATTGTACCAGGTGAAAAATAGAAGTGGTGATCTTGATGCTTTCAGGAGAATTACTAAAGTGGCTGTGGCTTACAGATCCCATGTTAGAGTGACAAATACGTAAAGACAAGAGGCATAATGTGAAATAAAGGAAAGTGATGGTGGGTAGAAGTCCAAGGACTAGGGCAGTGTGAATAACTGAGTGTAAACTGGAGGAGACTGCTTGACTTTTCTACCTAACAGTTGGAATAACTGTCAGCGATTATGGGTCCAGAGCATGCATAAGAGAAGCAGTGCCTAGGAAAATAGCAGAGTTGCATGTACTTAGGTTTCTAAAATTAAATAATTTTTTTAGACAGAATATTTTTTATCTTTGTGAATTATTGACACACTATATTGGTAGCACAACTTGACCTGAGAAAGTATTTCAACTGAAAGTATTTCAATCTTCATTAAAAGGGGAAATGAATAGGTAATTGGTACATGATATAGACAAAGAAATTTAAAAGTGCCATGGCCAGAATTTAGCAGCTCAAATTTAAAAAAAAAATAGTTTTACATATAAGGGGAAAAAATATGGTTGGGAGGCAGCACCAGGGAAAAAAAGATGCATTATATGGAGTATAAAGGAATGATCAGTGTTTAGTTAAATATTGCTTTTCATTTTAGGAAGCATATAGGTAAGGAATTGAGGCTTGAGAAAGATATTAGCACAACGAGACTTCAGTAGCTGTTTCCTAATGCTTTGATTCTATATTCTACCTAAAATAATGAGATGTCCTTCCTTATAAATGTCAGAATTTTATTTGATTACACTGAATGGAAGTTTTCTTTACTCGGTTATATATATTTCCTTGCCCCTGTCAAAAAATACTGAAAATATTTTAATAGTTGTTTAATAACTAACTGTACAAAACCAATTTGATTTTCTAGAATAAAGCATTAATCAAAATTTTACTATTTATATTAAGGTATGCTGCAGTTGATTTTTAGTGTATTATTCCTTATGAGTTAATTTCAATTGTAAGCTGCTGAGAATGATGGTAACTTTCATTCATTGAAGCTTTAATCACAGTAAAGGGATATCTGCAGAACATAACCCATTTCAATCCAACTTATCCTAAATTTCTGGGATATGTGAGAATATTTATTTTTACCTATAAAATGTTTTTAAAGTAAGTATTCTTTTTAAAGTTTTTTCAATATTGATTTGGATATTTTTTGTTCATTTTCAATTCATTAGCTGTTCTTTCTTGTCAACTTTCCTCTGGCATTACCAATCCTGATTTATGGTTTGCCATATTTTCTTACTTTAAGAAACCAGAGAATAAAAAATTATTAGAAGCCTAAGCAAAAAGTAAGTAGACCCCAAAGAACAATCTTGCCAACATTCTCTTAATTTAGATATTCAATAGCTCTGTTCTAGATACATAAATTGTAGCTTATATACCAAGAAATGTGTCATATATCATATATTTTTATATCAAATGCCAACTGTATAATTTATGCTCAACATTGTTATTATTAAATAGCATCTTATTGGCATTTTTGTTTCATCTCTTATAGTTACTCTGGAGACAAAACATTCCATGAAAATATGAAATTTGTTACTATATTATTATTATGAAGTGATAAAGGCATGCAGTATATTTCAAGATAGACTAAATAATGGTGCTAATATCCCCTACCCTCAAATTCTTAGAGTCTTAATATAAGCAAATGTTTGCTTCTGGCTCATGCATATACGATGTAGGGAGTTTTCCTTAATTCAAAAGTCCAGGATGATATTTTGATACATGTATCTATACTTCTTGAGTATAGAAAGAAGAGTGATGGTAGAATCTGACTTTTATGTACAACACATTTCATTTTCCAAAGCAAGTTGTATGGCCAAGCTTAGTTTCAAAAGAGTGGTAAATCATAACCAATCCCCTAATAAGTACACAAAAGGAGAGGACTGTAATATTTGGGATCCAACCAAATGATCACTGCATATAACACAAGTAAACCTTTGGAAAATAATTTGTTAAGAGGACCTATACCCTAGGAGACCTAGTAAATTGAGATACACATGAATTCTTTGAAAAATGGTATGTCTTAGGGATATAGCTATTGCTTTCCTCAGATTATCAAGGACTAATGAAATTATTTTACTAGAAATGCATGTAGAAATGATATGTAAAAAGAAAAGCAATTCAGCCAAAGAAGCAAAGCACTATAAATACCTGGTGGCACTTTACTTATATAATGTGAATATACTTGAAATTTTCTAGAAGATTTTAGTCAGGACTGTATTTCTTGTCCTAAAATCTCTGTGTCATGTGATAAATAGTATTATTTCTTATGGCTTTTAGGTTGCTCCATCTCATCTTTGCAGCAGGATAATCAGGATATATGCTGATTAAGAGGATTGCTTTAAATTCACTGGAACAAATATCACCTTGTAACATTAATTTTAGTATGATTCCCTTTTTCCATTTAGCACATCTAGTTCTAGGATAAATGATGAATCTGTGATCTGGGAAGAAACCAAGGTAGATAAAGAGTTATATTCTGTACTAAATTGAAAAGTTTCATTCCCTATTTTCAGATCCTTAAAAGTACCAGGCAAATTCATATTGCTCTTTGTGCTGACATATCTCTTCCAGAAATGATCCACTTTTTGCCATCAAAATAGAGTTGATGTATCTGACTCATTAAAAACGTTGTTATGAAAGAGGTTTGGGTGATGCAGATTAATTTCTAACCATGCGATGCTTTAGAAACTTTAAAACATTCATTATTGCCATGTTTATGTGCTGTGCTGTGTAGTGAAATGACAGCAACATTTTATCTCAAGCAGTTAGAGAATAATGCATTTTAAAAATACATTTATTGGACATTTTACTGAAAAAACAGGGTTGTAATAATGCATACAGCAGTATTATCATAAATGGTAGCTATAATAAACAGCAGTTAAAAATATTTTATGGGAAATAGCCCCAAATCAGTTTTCTTTTGCAGTCTAGGATATGTACTTTAAAATTGTTGAGTTGTCCCTCTTAGTTAATAAATGTTTGTATCTAACTAACAGAACAAAACATTGACAAAGAATTCTCACTATGACTTCATGTGTCATTTTTTTTTCTTTTTTGCTAGCTTAATTTTGAAAACAGTGTCTACGGATGCAAATTGAAGTTTAGAATCAAAGACATTACCTACAGTAAAACAAGTTCTGGTCAGGTTTTATTTCCTCCTTAGTTGACTAAATGGTTTATGTAGAGAATATGTTCAGGCTTTTGAAAAATTGAAATAGTTGTGTAAATTTGTTAGTGAGAATAAGTAATATTTGATTACACTAACATTATGAGTTTAAACTGAAATTTTGGCCTCAAATGTATCATGAAATGTAAAATTGCTTTAAAAAATTGGGACTAGACTATCTTAATTGCATGAGTTTTTAAATAAAGAAGATTGAGTAAATATCTGCATGTTAGCAAGTATGAATTTACCATCTTTCTTACCTTTATTTCTTATAAAATGGAGAAGAAATTCTAACCTCTTTCATCGTAAAGGGCAATCAGACAAACCACAGGTTTTAGACTGAAAAAGAGGATTCATACTTCACAGCTCTCAGGAGATTTACAGCACATAAAATAGACTTTTATGGCCCTGAATGAGATTGTGCTTCAGTCTTGGACATATCCGTTTTTTATGGTCATTAAAAGTTATTGAGTTAACTGCTCATTATACAGTTTAATCTACCCTCTTACTTTTGATCTACTTTCAGGAGAGCTGAAGTAGTTAAGCTAAAATAAGAGCTTTCACAAAACTTTGAAAATGTGTAAAATTTGACCTCAGGTGTAAATGTGGTTGAGGTTAAGAAAGGTTATTCTGATGTGCTCTTTAGTTACACACGTTGTACATATATTTTCCCATCCTTCATCTGCATGCTTACACTCCTTTGTGCAATTGTTTTTGCAGTCCAATATCCAAATTCTTTTCCTTTATAAATTCTTTTTCTTATAAATAGTGTTTATATATGCATTTCAACAAAAGTTTATAAACCATAAGTCAGAAATATATTCTCATATCACTGTAGAAGAAAAATACTTCAATCTATATTCATACACAATATAAAATATATTCTCATATAAAAGAAAAATAAAGCATTATGGATTTCTTTTTACTTATATCAGTAATACACTTGGAGTTGATTTTCTGTACAGGTGTATGCGGAGGATGGCATCAAGCATCACTGAAACAAGCTTATCAAAGAATTCTAATATTAAATATATAAGAATGACCATACAAACATCAAATTATTGCATATTTTGATAAAGATAGCCAGATGTTAAGGCTACTTCTGTATTGTACAGATGTATGTCTGTTATATGTAATTAGTTACAAAGAAAGGATTGGAAAATTATACCATATACTTTTCAAAAGTACCAAATGAATTATGATGTGCCCCTTTAAAAAAATGTATCCAATTAAAATGTAGCCAATTAAAAAAACTGATATTGAAAGTGATTAAGAATTTGATCTTTAAAATATGAAAGCTCCTTCCGATTTCTTGTAGATTTTGATTCTGTGAAATGGATCGAGGAGCCTACTTAAATTATGGTTGTTTTGTTTGTCACGTTTTTTTTTTTTTACCTAACTTTCCTAGATTTATCTAAAATATTTAACACAATTTTGAGAATTCTTTGTATAACAGACATCTCAGATTTGCTTGTTTCTTTAAAGATGCCCCCAAAGAACTTCTCTTCCACTTTCATGAGAAATTTCACTTCTGGATTAGTTGTATTCTTTGTGTCTATTTTACATAAAAGTCACCTGATAGCTGGCTTTAATTACTAACATACATTCTGTATTAAGAGTTTTTGTCAAGTATAGTTGCATCATGTGCCTACAGTGACAGTCTCTTTATTTCCTTCTGACATCCCTCTATGTATGAACATATATATGTATGTATTCATCCCTCCGTTCATGAATACATTGTGCTTTCTGCACTGTGTATGGGAGTCAGATGCAGTGCTGACTTAGGTGGTAATAACAAGCACCACTTAAACTTAATCTCAGATGAAAACATTCAGCATTACAAAATTAAATGATTTTTTTGCAGTTTTCTTGGTATTTTAGTAGAATAATGAAGTTTTAGTGGATTAATGATTTCTTCAAATAAGGAGCATGTAAAGTTTTTCTTCTTTTTTCTTTAATATGAGTAATTACATTGACTTCATTTATAATTGTTGAATCAACTCTAACATCCTAGATTAAACATACTTAATTATGATTTTTTTTACTGTCACATATTATTAGGTTTGTTTACTAATGTTTTGTTTGTAATCTTTTTCTGCCGATTCTTATGAAAGGTTGACCTGCAATTGTTCTTGTTTTTCTTGCCCAAATCCTAGTCTGATTTAGTTGTTAAGGTGATGGTAAACACAAACAGAGAATGATTTCTTATTTTACTGAATTTTGCTTAAATGATGTTATTTCTTCTTTAAGTCTTTAGAAGAAAATATGCCTACCTGGGCCACCTGGGCCTAGAATTTCTCTTTAGGAACATTTTAAACTTTAGATTGAATTCTTTTAATAGAAACAGTAGTGATTAACATACAATCTATATTGGTATGAGTTTTATAAATTGTGTTTTCTACAAATTTGCCTATCTTCCAAAATGTATTAGCAGAATATTGACCAATGTTGAGGAATCCGGCTCTTTATTAAAACTCTCTGATGGTTTTGAGACCTGACTTTAGAAAAGGCCACATGGCTTTGTCTGATAGGTCTCACTAAGGAAAGCTGTCTCCTAAACCCCGGACTAGATACATAGGCAATTCATTGCCATCTTTAAGAATTTCAGTCAAGGTATCTGCACTCATGGCCAGTCATGTATCTTTGTATCTTTACCTTCCTTCATGCCTATGTCTCCTTATTCAAGACCTAGCACAGAGGTCTTTGGGCTCTTCTAGGAGAAGAAGGGACCCCAGTACATTTACACTCTTAACACCCCTTCCCATCCAACCACCACTATGCAATAGTCCATAACACTGCTGAAGTCATTTCATTGGGGCTTCCCAGCAGTGGGAAAAAAAACACATTTCTAATCCAGTCTACTCTAGAGCCTGTGCAATTGGACGGGGGAAAAACAAACTGAAGAACTTAGAGATTTCTTTATTTTTAGACTGTTGCTTATACCCTTGTAGTAAGTGATGAAAGGATTAATCCATTCATTTTTGACTTCTTTCATTTTGTCCAGCACCTCTAGAACCTGGCAGTTCACTTTCAAATTTCAAGTCTCCCATCTCAGTGGAGCTCCTTAAAAATGTATTAATGATATATGACATATATTAGTACATATAGTGACATGTTATTCACATTATTCATTTAGTATTTCTAGAAGCTGCAAAGATGATTATATTTTCTACCTTAAAGTATTTCTCCTTGGAATATTTTCACTCTATTGATAAGTCATTCTGGAATATAATTTTTAGTGTCTAATTTTTGGTTTTGTCTGTTTTCTCTATTGTAAATTTCTTTTAACCACACTTTTTAATAATTTGTTTTATATTTTTATCAGTTTCTGATCTAATTCTGTTTTTCTTTGCCTTCTAGTTCCTTAGGAACAATTTTTAAAATTTTTTTATTAACTTCCAACGATGAATTGATAGTTGATTTTCAACATTTTTTCTCTTCCTATGCATAGTTAAGGCTATAAATTGACTTACTGAATGACTTTAGTGGCATTCCACATATTTGTTACGTTTTTTCCTTATTATTCAGTTGAATGTTTTCCAATCTGTATTACACTTTCCTCCCTCTGATCTCTGGGTTATATCAAATGGTACTGCTTACTTTCCAGATATTTGGTAAGCATTTTTCTTTTTATTACTGCATTCTCATTTAATTTTACTGTAGTCAGCAAATTCTCAGAATGGTTTAATTTTCTTGAAATTTGTTTTATGGTTCAGCATATGGTCAACTGTGCTTAATATGCTATATATACATTAAAAAGAATGTGTATTCTGCAATGTTCTACATATATCAACAGTTTAATTTTAAATTGTTTTTCATATTTCCTATATGGTTAATTTATCATTTGTTTACTCTTTGAACTAACACAGATGTGTCAAAATCTGCTAATTTTTTCTTATTTTTTAATATATTTAGTAATTATGCTATTCCTTCTAAATAAGTTTATGTTAACATATATTTTTGATCAATTGGCTAGGTGCCTGGGGATGCTAATGAATTTTTCTTCTTTTATTTAACCACAGCTTGAAAATGGTAGTCATACAGTAAATATTTGTTTAATTGATTTAATTGGTAAAAACATAGAAGTACTTTGCAATACATTATTATGTCATGTATGCTTCACTCTGACCATTACCAGACACTGAACATTTCAGAAAGTATTTTGAGATATATGTTGTAAATATTTAAAATATTCTATCTGAATGTTTCAAAAGGGATTGAGAGTCAGTAAAGTCAATTATGTGAGAATAATGACCTAAATTTCTACAAATGATAGTATGCTTAGGTAAAATTAAACTTATAAATTTTAACTACTAGAAAAAATGATCTCAAAATACTAAATTCCCCTGAGTTTCTAATCATGTGGATATGAGTAAAGGAAAGCTATTATATTTGACTTTAAATATGATTGCTTTATTACTTCTTAAGTATCCTGTCATATTTCAATAACCATCTGCTAAGGAGATATTAAACAAAATGGGAGAATCAAAGCAGACAAGAAAGAAAATTAGACACTTGTCATATATTGTAAAGCTCAGATATTCACAAATGGGCCAACTGAAAGGTTGGGATAGGCTAGATAATCATTCCCTCATTAATCCCTCTTACAATCTTTTGTAAAATCACAGAAAAATAAGTGCACTTATTTTTTTTTACTGATTTCTTGCTTAAAAATTCAAGATAATTGATAATGCCAATTAACACTAATAATTTGACCTAGTATTTTCTGGAAAATGACACACTGTGGAAATAGGAAAACTGCCTTTCATGTCTATAAAAGGTACTAACTCCACAGTATGATAACATCTTTGAATTTTTATCTTTAGAGATCATTACTGTTTTAACCTTTGAGTTTTGGTTTGTTTATGTTTTACATTAGAAGAATGAAATGTGACAGCTGCAAGATTTTTCCAAAGTTATTGATTTAGAAAATAATGAAACAAAAAAGAAAAGTATTTCTACATATTTTATTTTAATAAAGGTATGTCTTAAAAGTCTTTATACTTGTAATGCTAAGCCGAGTAATACAAGGATGTTATGCAAGAGAACCCCATTACTGCCAAATACCAATATCGGGTAAAATCTGGTTGAAAAAGGAGTCAAGAATTAATAATAAAAACAGAAAAATAAATTAGTTTACAAATGACTTGAATACAGGGAACAGTATTGAATAATTCAGGTATTTAGAAGTACTTAATGAGAAAGAGTTTTATTTATGGCTAATGTTCCCTAGGAAAGCTTTTTTAAGTTTCCAACCAGATGTTTGTAAAAACTCAGATAATACACAAAATTTCTAGAAGATAATTTAAAATCTACTTTGGGTCAATATATTGTAGAGAGTTTAGGCCAAAATGAATTTATTTCATTTTATATTATTTTTGTACAAGTTTCCAATATTTATTTCAAGGCAAAAATCCCAAGGAGCAAAAATTACTATTATGTAAATCCAACATACAGGCCTTTTGCATTAGTACAATTCATCTTGGATTTCAGAAAATGTATTGATCCATGCTGGGTTCAAGACATGGAGAACATTATTGATAATTTATCTTAGGTATTCTAATCTTACATACACCCAATTAATTAACGTACTGAAAAAATATCAATGAAAATATGAGAAGACCCTTCTCAAGGAGCACGCGCGTCTCAACAGCAGCAGTTTGATTGGCTGAGCTGCACAGGGATCTAGGCCTGAAGGTCAGCTTTAGCTCCCCAATTTTTGTATCCGCTGGGCAGTGACTCGGCTGCGGTCACTCATCGCGTAGGTCGCCGAGCCCAGCGAGGACCCGCAGGGCGGCTTCAGCTTCAGTCGCACCTGGTTCCATCGCACCCAGAGCCACAACCTCAATGGAGCATGTTCTCCAGGGCCCAGATGATGTCTACCAAAGAAAAGCCTCAGAGAGACAGTATCAGAAAGGCCTCGATGACACATCTGAGACTGAACTTCAAAAATCAATAAAATGAATATGAATTTTCAAAAAAAAAAAAAAAAAGAAAATATGAGAAGACGCTTTCTAAATGCCCTTAGTAAATAATCACATCATCAAATTCATATATTATACTGGACTCTTTTCTTTCATCTCCTGCACACACACAAACTCACACATGCAATGTTGGCAAGTACTAAGTTTAAAATAGTTTTAAAATCTCTTAAATATGACCCTGAATGATGCCTAACTTCAAAAAGATCATGCAATTCAGTACTACCAATTTGAAGACAGAATAATTTGCATACATCACAAATATAATTGCATTACTCCCTTAATCAAGACTTCAGATGTGTTCTATTATCTTTGATTTATCTTACCATACATCTTATTATTCAATGTATTTGTTTTATTTTTCATGACTACGATTTTGTACCTCATACTTCCCCCAAATGACTTCTCCTAGGTTGTTAATGTTTTCACAACTATTTGTGGACCATCTCTTCTGCATGTGGCATTGTGCAAGTGCTGGAAAACTCTGGGGGAAATATTTAAATACAAAAAAATTCACATCTCTGGATTTTCATATATTTGTAATCTATTTGGGCAAAAGGGCAAATATACTAATCTTTCACCCAGTCTATTATAAAGGATACTTATTATGGTGTAGCAATTGTGATTTGGGGAAACAATTGTAGAAATACTAAAATAATATTAGCTTACTATAATAAACATCCCCCCACATATATACCCTCACATATATATGTGTATATGTGTGTATAGATTTGTGACAGTGACATTAAACATAGTTTTATTACCCAAGAGAAAAAGATCACGAAACTGCGTGAACATAAAAATATTTTAGGAACCTGTTTAATAATTAAATGCTATGTAGAAAATGTGGCCTCATTGTGTTAGCATCTTTCCATAACTGACAAAATACCTAAGAGTTGTCAACCTAAAGGAGAAAGGTTTATTTTGGTTTATGTCTTCAGACATTTCAGTCAATGGTCCCTTATCCCTATAGCCTTTAAGCCTGTGGTAAGGCAAGTACATCATGGCAGGGAATGCATAGCTGTAGAAACTGCCTATCTCATAGTGGCTGGGAAGCAAAAGGAGAAGCATAAGGGTCAGGATCTAAATACCCACTTCAATGGCATGATGCTAATGACCTCACTTCCTTCCACTAGGTACCACTACCTCTTTAAAGGCTCCACCATCTCATAATAGCAGTATAGATTGGTGACCAAGTCTACAACACAGACTCAAATTACCACCTATTTTGAAGAAGAAAACTACAGGAAATAAGTAAGAATATATGGCAGAGGCATTTGGAAATTGCTACGAATTAGATTAGAATAATTTTAAAATAATATAACCAATTTCACTGGAGAATTAAAACTTGTAATTCTCTAAAAGAGAAAGAACTGACAAATACAAAATTAATTTAATGATGGTTCTACAGGAAAAACACCAAGTAAAGTAAATGCTTTGCTCCTAGTAAATAAATGGGAAAATGAAAGGGATAATAATGCTTTTTTTTTTAAGCACAGCAGGGTAACTAAAGAAATAATTATGTACTGCATATTACAAAAAAAATAGAAGAAAGTACTTTTAATGTTTTAACCATAAAACAAATGATAAATGTTTGAGGACACAGATATCTTTTACCCAAGCTAAACATTAAATGTGTACATTTATTAAAATTTCATATGATATCTTATTAATATTTTCAATGTTTATGTTTTGTGTATCATTTAAAATAAATTTAATGAAAAAATTTAAAAGGCAAACAAAAATAACAAGAAAAATTAATGGACAAGAGGATATCAAAATACAAAGAAGAATACTGAGTGTTTACACTTATGTTTTGTTCTTTAAAAGGTAATAACAGTACAGAAATATATGAGTCATGAAGCATAAATTATGTAATATACAATTATTTGAAATGTCTTTTAATAAAATACTGAAATAGAATATTGAGAACGCAGTAAGAGAAAGAAATGGGGAAAATAGTGTTAAATTATTTGCCAAAATTATATCATTAAATGTTATTTAAAGCATTAATAAAAAATAAAAGAAATGGTAAAATAAGTAAAGAATATACAAGAAGATATAAAATATACATAATAAGAGGAATAATATGATAAAATATACATAATAAGAGAAATAATATGATGAGAAAACATAACAAAACACGAGAGAATCAAATTAAGTCTCATGACAATAAATGTAAATGGTTTAAATTTCCATGTTAATAACAATTGTGTGTAAAAGTACTATATGTGCTACTGCATGAAGAACTCTTAAATAAATATATGTCATGCCTTAGTGATATCTATATCCATGTTTTTCAGTAATATTTCCTGGACTTTTCTAAGATTTGGTTTCACTGTTCTATGATAAAAAATGAATATATTGGTAGAGTAAGCAGTGTATTGTTTCCCTAAGAAAATACAGTTGCAGGTCCTACCTTAATTCAACATTCAACCCATTATTATTTCTGATTATTTATGGTACAACTCAAAATATTCTGAGAATTGTTAGAATAAAAAGTCTAGACAATAAACAAATAAATAAAAGGGACAGAATATAAAATTTTGTTTGTTCTGTAATATAACTTCAGATAATTTAAACAAGAATCATCCATTAAGAGAATAATGAAATGAAAATTCTAATTAGCATGTTCTGTCCTTCTAGAAGCAATGTATGCATATAATATGAATTTAATAAAATAAATCAAAGTAAGGATATCACCTTGATGTAATAAAGTAATAAAATTTTAATATCTGCCATAAAAAGTTAACACTTCTTTGTAATATCTGCAGACACCTTAGGATGCATACCTTAAAATTATCTTTGCTTAAGTGCAAAATGTGTGAGGCCCCAGATAGCATCAATATTTTGCCAAAGTTTGAAACCCACATATTCATCAAGTATTTGGCTGAGCCTTTTACTTTGTCTATACAATTGCCTTTTAGTAAATGGTACATATTTTCTTTTAATCTATATCAACTAGATAACAAACATAATAAACGTAAATTAGTAAGGAAGCTGAAGATATGAACATCACAGGCCATTGCACTTTTAAGATTATATAGTGTACATATGAGTGTTTATGGAAAAAAATAAAATAATGATTATTTAAAGTATAGAATAGTACAGAGAAGTTAATTGACTTAAGGGAATACAAAATATGAAAGATCATGTTTCTTGTTCAAATGTTCTTGACACCTTGAGATCTGTTAAAATTTATCATAGATTTCAATTGTTTCAGATGCAAAAGTGAATAAATTGTATAAACAAATCTGAATTGGAGAAGGTAGAGCCTGATTTTTCCCTGAGTGAATGAAAAGAACAAAGTGTTACGTGGCCACTCAAGAGATTTTCCTTTTACACACACACACACACACACACACACACACACACACCATTTATATATTACAAAATGTCTGTAAAGTGCTCATGATTATACTCATTTGACTGTCACAGAATTATTTCACAGTTATTATGTAATCTGCTTCTTTGCAGATACCTGGCATACAACAAGCAGATTCCAAACTAGTTCTGTGTGACCTAAACACCTATCTTTTGTGTGTTTTATTGTTATTTTTGTCTTCTACCTTAGATATGCCTGAATTACAGTTTATGCCACGCTATTAGCAGAAAGGGTTAGTGAGTATTGGAGAGGTAAGGCCACATCAGATGTGTGTTCACCTTAACAACTGGGAGGAGATTCATAGCAGTAAGTTTTAAAGGAATATAAAGAAACATTTCTCAAATCTTTCTTAATAAAGAATTATTAAGAAAGGAGAGAAAGCAGGATGAAATTTTTCTAAAGTTGGATATCAACATTTCTCCAAAAAAGACTGTCATGAAAGTCTTTCATTATCAAGCTCAGGTAGTATTGAAAATAATGGTGAGGATGGGCTTTGGGAGAACAGGTGACATTTGTATCTGTTTTACAAAACAAAGACAAAAAAAAAAAATCTCATGAATACCTGTACTCAAAGGCAGGTCAAATGAGAGCTTATGAAGGTAGCATAGTAGATACCTGATAATTTCCATGAAAAATTAACCTGTTCCTTTTCACAAACACGAAAGTAAAGATTTTTCACTTTGTTATCTCTGAACTGGAAAGAAGGCAGAGAGAAAATGAAGCACCCGTCATGTATAACTTTAGAATCTATGTCTAGTTAAATGAAGAGAAGAAAAAAAGAAAAGAAGGCATCATACTCCTTTTCAACAAAATCCATATTCAACACTCAGTCTTGGGATAGGGAGAAGAGGGATACAATGCCAGGGAAAGGCTGTGAAATGGGACAATAAAAACACTTGAGATGCCTTGCTGATATAAGACACCCAGACTGGGTGTCTCCACACTAAATTAAGGAAGTGATTTAAAAGCAAGACTGTTTCTCTGGGGAAATAAAAACTTCCTCCCCCAAAGATAGAGTAAACCAACATATTGGGGGACTTAATACAATTTCAGATGAGGAAGCAAGAGGCCAGGCCCTTTGAACAAGCTGCACACCTGTTGAGTTTACCTGCCCATTCCCTCCATACTCCAGCTGGAGAAAAAGTAGACACAGTTCAAAATCCAATCCTCAAACCTTCACTCAATGTGAAAAAGCAGACACAAATATGTCCACCCTACCTCAGAGTGAAAGAATTGTCCATCTCATGAAAAAACAAGAAATCAGAAACTTAAAATGATATAAGAGATGTCTGTCATATTGAAAAAAATTAAAACATTGTATAAAAATCAAGAGTTGGCTAGGTTGTAAGCAAAAAAAATGCTCTTCCACATTTGTTTGTGGCATCATAAATTGGTGTTGTTTTTGTAATTGAATGTGATTGATATAGAGCAAAATTTGAAACTTACATACTCAACTATTAATCTGAAAATTTAGCTTAAAATGTACTTGCAAGCCTGTGTGGAGGCTCACACCTGTAATCCCAGTGGTTTGGGAGGCTAAGGCAGGAGGAACACATGTTCAAAGCCAGCCTCAGCAACTTAGTGAGGCCCTAAGCAAATTTCTGAGACCTGCCTCAATGTAAAACAGAAAAGAAGGTTGGAGATGTGGCTCAGTTCTTAAGCATCCCTGGGTTCAATCTCCAATCCAATCTCCAGTACAAAAATACACACACACAGGCAAAAGCTTGCCAAGTTATGAACAGAGAGATTTTTTGCAAACATTACCTTTGTAGCATCAAAATTCTAATTTACAAGAAATTGGGAACAACCAGAGTATCTATAACCAGTTTCCTGAGCAATATACCACATCTTAAAAACTGAGATATTTTTGTAAGGTTTGGTTTATATGAGTCAGCGTCACACTTTTGAAGAACATATCAAAAAAAAGGAGTGATGTTTTTGCTGGCAAAAATGGATTTAGCAAGGAGGCATTGCTACCAGCCAGATTAACCACTTTTCCCCATAATTAAACAATATCCATGTTCTGCCAAGAATCTTCATAAGGTAGAGGGCAGAGCTCCCCAAAGATTACTAAACTAAGAAACAGACTGAAATGAATTGAGAACCAAAAACTTACAAAAGAGACCCTAGCTGAGACATATTTTGAACCTCTCTGTCTCACTAATATGATAACTGTCTGACATTTTTTCTTATGGGAAAGAAAATAAGGGAGCAGAAAGAAAATAAAGTTATTTTCCCAAATATAATCTCAAGAAAATGAATGGAAGTTTCCTACTCAGTGTATCATGGTTCAAAATAATAAGAGAGGAATAAAAGATATCCTCTAATGGTATGAATACAGAAAGATGTGGAACAATGTTACAAGTCTACACACAAATCAAATGCATATTTTTCACAAGAGTAGACATCTGCCTACATAAATGAAATCTAACTGAAGTGTAGGAATTAAAAAAAAGGATGAGTTTAGTTTAGAGAAAACTAATACTTGATCCAATGGCAATGATTTATTTATTTGCCCACTAATACATTGTAAAAGTTGTGGTTTATCTGCAGCCTTTTTTACTTTCAAGTCAAAATTTCCATTTTCCCTTTCTGCTTCTGATCCCATTGTGTTTCTCTTACCCATCTTTCCATTAATTTTGTAGGTTACCAGTGTCCTTAAGTTTCCTGGATTCTTCTCATAGCAGAGCATGGAGTTAATATCTTAAGTTATTACGTATTCTAGAAAAACACTTAGGAACATACTAAAGAAAATAGTGTTTGTGCAAATATCTGTGTTTGACCTCTCTTTCTTTGCTTAGTTTTCTAGGCATTCTTGAGCAAGTATATTTAGCATTCCTTAGCTCCACTTTTTTTTAATGTAGAAAGCATAAATATCTAAATTACGAAGGTTTTTGTTATAAAGGATTATTAAGAAAGGAGAGAAAGCAGGATGAAATTTTTCTAAAGTTGGATATCAGGATTTTGCAATTGTTTAATAAATGGCTTGTTTTAAGGAGTATTTTTTTCTTTTTTCTTTTTTTTTTAATCTTAAACTCCTTCAACTATTACCCTGGGATATAAAGAAATCTCCAAATGCCTTCTGAACTGAAAATACATAGCCCAGGTGACACAGATTTTAAAATATATATATATCAAAGTTACATAAAATTAGACCTCACTGTGTAATAATCAGGAAACCACAGAGTGAATTGAGCACTTACTCAGTTTATAGTGATTTGAGCATTTACTCAGATTTAAAACTTCACTTTATCACTAGTGTTTGTTTTATTTTGCATAAAAAACTATTAACAAAGGGAAGATTGTGTAAAAAATCCTCTGTTTTTAAAGCCAAAGTATATTTATTACACATAAATATGTAAGAGAAATGCCAAAAATATATCAAAATCTAATAATTTAATTATTTAAGATGGGGTGCTGCATAGAAACCTTATTTTATTTACAAACTAATTGTCCTAATATAGATTAACATGATATTTCCTTCCTATAGGAAACTTTACAGCACTGATTTTCAAAGTACAATTTATCATCCTGTGCTGAAGAAACTATAAGAAATACATAAAACACTAGCAAAATTTGTTTTTAAAACATGTAATTATATTTTATAACAGATTATGAATGGAAAGATAGTAAACTTGGAAACAAAAATCTTCTCTACTTGATATTTTTTTTTCATTGTGATAAAAAGTAACTTCAAACATGGAAATTTTTTACTTAGGAAATCTTGACCCCCTGCCACAGAATACTGTCATCTAGCCATCAGACTTATTTGCTGTGATACTATCTCAGAGGCCAAGCAATGTTTTTCTTATATTTATCTACTTTAAAATCCTTTCACTTTCTTTCCCCTAAAATGTGCTGATAAAGCTGGATTTATGTAAATAATACTAGTTACTGTGATCAAAGAGATGCTCCTGTGTTAGGCAGTTTCCTTTGCATTCAATGAACATGCACATGCACATGCGCGCGCGCACACACACACACACACACACACCCACACACACACACCAACCCACCAACCTTCTACCCACAAATTATACATTTTAAGAAATGAGCCTGAATGTACATATATACTAGCGACACAGCTTCAAATCCTGCACAATGACAATTTCCTCAGTTGTCACATAGCCTGTGATCTGAAGGGAAGCATATCTAGTAGTTTCTTTCTCTAGCCAACAAGAAAGAAAAAAGAGAAAGCCCCTCCCTCCAATGTTTGTCATTTAAGTCCCAACTGTGCTGTAGCCTTTAACTGTGTAAGACAGCAAGACAGCACATTTTGTAGATTAAACCAATAAACTCGCAAACATAAAAGAAACAAATCTCATAATTGCGAATTTCAATTAAAGGAAGGGGGATCAAAGCAAACATTCTGCTTGAAATTACACAGCTGCTATCTATACAAAATGAGAAAAACGTCTAGAGCCAGCCATAATTTTACAGAGAGAAAAAAAACCATGCAGCAAGCCCTGCAGTAGGACAGATTGTCTATGCTCCTCACGTCCCAATCAGTAATACAGAAATATTGAGTAATAAATTCCCTGCCTCTCTCAATCTGAAAAGCTCCCACCATCTGTGAAAGACAATTTGTAACAGCCTCAATATTAAAATTCAGTAAACAGACAATCACTCCCATTGTGCCAAGTAGTGGCTACATTTGGAGAAAAGCATAAAGCAAAACAATTAGTAACACCAAGACCCCTCTATTACAAATTATTGAGGCACCAAAACAACTAGTTTCAATTGCAGTTTCTCTTCAACCGGAGAGGAATGCAGGCGATTGTGCATATTTGGCTACCTCGGTGGCCCCTACGTTGGCTTCAACCTAATATCTTGAATTATTATTGATGGCTGAAGCAGTTCTGCTCTGTTGGTGAACCAATAATGTCAAGGCAGTACCTGCAAGATTAATTATAGGAAAGAATAGGCTAAGGTTTCCGGGGACTGAGGCATTAATACAGACCGAGCATTAGTTTCAGAGGATTCAACAGACAGTTGAACCAGCACCTCAGTGTGATACACACCATGTCCTGGTAGCTCTACCTTAGCAGCGCTTGAAGTTTGGAACAATTGTTTTTAACAGTAAGGTATAAAGCATTATAGACAGTTAAAATAAGAAGTCTGAAAAAAAAATCGACAATTGTTCCCAAGTTAAAAATTCAACATTTGTAGACAGGACAGATGATCACAAACAAAGGTGGTATCATTTTTTGAAAACCCTCATCCTGGGAAGATGTGAAGTGCACACCTCTCATTTACTATAATTTCCAGTTTCTTGAAAGGGGCGAAAATTCTGGTTTGCCTGAAATAGTTCTCATTCACATGTGGAGTGATTATTGAAACCATGTACATTTTACTCTTAAGCTGTCCTACGTTGGATGAGTTACATAGTCACTCTGACCACAAAGCAGTTGAAGACTGAAGCATTTTCTCTCCATGGCTGAGCCATCTTTTATGTAAATACTTTATTTACTGATGATATATGGGTATTTGTATACATTCATATATTTAAATTAAATTCTTGAAGAGATGCTAAGATGTAGCATTAAGTAGAACATAGAAAATGCTAGTTTTGATGAAATTCAACTTAAGGTGTCCAGTTACTTTGGCCAAATTTTAAACTGAACAATAAAAAATTTCATCATATGTGTATTTATATGTATGCAAATACATGCATATGATAAATAATATAAAGTTCTTTCTTTGTGCCAGGAACTCCTCTAAATACCTAATGTATATTAATTGATTTGATATTAAAAAGTACATGTTGGTTCTGTACATAATTTTATTGATATTTGCTTAAGAGAAAAATGAGGCACAGAGATATTAAGTATCATGTTCATGGTTACAGGATGAGTAAATAGTAATGCTCAGCTTCTGGTGTTTACCAGAGAAAACTATAACCATGGTAACAATACGATGTGATGGCCAGAGGCTTATTCTATGTACTGCTGAATTTGTCATTGAAATTGGGAGGTTACTTTATATTCTAACAGATTATCTTTAAAAATTATTTTTCCTTGTAAGTTAATATTTTTCTCTACTTTCTTACTAGTTTCTCTCAAACAGAAATCACAGGGAAAGTAAAAAAAAATAATCTGAGATAGATTTGATCCATTGCCTTAAAATATCAAGACTGTAGACAGTGTGATAGTTAGAAGTGAGTCATCAGCCATCTCTGCATGAGTAAAGACAGATGTCTTTGTCAGATCTAAATAGACAGGTAGCAACAGTCTGCTTGTGGAAGAAATTTAATTCCAAGTAACTGGAAAAATTGCATTCATATGTATGTATAGATCACCAATCATGGGAGTGTTTCAGTAGAAAATTTAGTACTTAAAATGGCTTATAGTCTAAATCCAGGTTAAGAGACTGTTTGGTGTTGTGTTTTCCTTTTGTATGAAGAAAACATGAGTAGAGACCATGTTTCCTGCTAACCAGAGACAATGAGAAGCAACGGTCTACTTGTGCACCACATTATGCCCACAATGCCTATGTCACATTTAAAAGAGTAAGTTATGCAAGGTTTAAGAAGAATCTCCAGCTCTTGTAGCATTCCCATAATTCTAACTTCCTATGAGTCATTGCCACATGAGTTTATAAAACTGTCCTCTTTCTACTTTCTTTTCTCCAAATACCTTCCACAGTTGTTAAATATTCATTGTGCCTCAGAAACAATTAAACTTTGGGCTGAATGCTTGGATACCGAGGTGAAAATGAGAGTACTTTTTGCTTATGATACCTCTAGTGCTTTTGTTTTTTTACTTCAGTCCCATCTCTGACTTCTCTTATATTCCTGTTAACAGTAAGTCAGTCACCAAATATTTCAGATTTGATTTTGACCCCAAGTTTCTTTGTGGTTCTTGCTCCTTTGTTTTCATTGCTATGAGGTTTTTCAACCACAAAAATACGTTCAATGCATAGTTTTTGTAAATAGTATCATTTTATGGGTTTCATTATTGTTTGTGTAATTATTTTTCTTAAATAAAGTACATTTTATTATATATATTTGGATTTCTTCTCTTTAGGGTCAAAAGTATACTTGCTTTTATATTTGTGACCATCTAAAACTTATTTAAGATCTTCAGCTCAAGATAATCTTTATATTGATTTTATTATGATAAAATTTTGATATTATTAAGATATGTACTTTTCAAAAGCACATATCCATGTGTACTGTGTGGAATTCATAATGTTCCCCTGTATATGGCCCATCATCATCACTAGTTCATATGACAAAACCCTCTTTTAAAAGACATTTATTTGCTTAATTCTGTATTTTTATCTTTATTTTCCCTTCCCATATTCCACCATCAAGCTTGTCACATTCTTTCCTGAATGATGAACAACCTGCTACAACAAATTTTACTATAAAGATATGGAATCTATTACTTCATAATACCCATTTGGTAATATCTTTGGATATATTCCAAGTAAAATTTCTGGGTCATAATTTATCAATGGAAAGGATTAATGGAGAACCCATTGTCTATTTTTTCCAATTAATCTACTGTCTGAGATAGAAAGAAAGATTTCCTAATTAAAGCATTTTATAAATAATGTTAAAAATTGGTGTGAAAAAACAAATTTTCTCATGGGTAGGTTTGTATCTTTGGAATATTTTAGTCACTACTATTAATTTGCTAGGGCTGTTATACCAAAACACCACAGACTCAGGGATTAAGAATTTTATTTTCCTAGAGATCTAGAGACTAGAAGTACAAGATCCAAGTATTGAAAGATCTGTATCATCTGGAGGCCTCTTTCTTGGATTTGAAGAAGTACACGGTCCTGGTGGGTCTTCATGTGGCTTTTAGGCTTTTACTCTGTATATGCATTTTACTCTGTATATGCACATATACAGAGTAAAAGCCTAAAAGTGTCTCTTTGTGTAACAAAAGTCAAGTTGGTTTAGAAGTCACTCTATCACCCTCATCTTCACTTAGTTACCTCTTTAAAGCCCTTTCTTCAAAAAAATAAAAATAAAATAAATAAAAACAAATGACATTCCAAGATTTTCAGGGTTAAGACTTTAATATGAATTTTGTTGAAATTAGTTGTTTATTATCGTATCACAGTTGTTCCTTATCATCTATGTTGCTTATTTTTTAAAAAACTGGCATGTCTCCTTAGAAAATATCTTGCAGGTTAGATAATTTTCCAAATGTAAAATAAAAATATATCATGACTGCATAATATCCTGTTGTGTAATTTATGTCCCTAAAGCATAGCTGAAAACCCATACATTGAATCTGTGCTAAACATGCTGCATATTAATAAGAAAGGACTTACAGACTACCCTGGATTTTCTCCATAACTCTCATTGGCCTCTCAATTGCCCATGTCCTTGAAATTGTGAGCAAAGTTATGATGGTTACTGAATAGGACATCAGATTCATGTGTGTCTTTTAAACACTACATTTTGTGTTATTTGTCATAAGCACTGTGGAAACTGATGTCTTTTTTTACGTTTGTTTTGAAATATCAATCATTCTATCCCTGCTTTTGTAAAGACTTAGGATCCCAAGACTTAATGCTTTAATTTTTAAAATATATTGGGGACTTTTTAGTTATATTCTGTTATCATCTTTTTTAAACAACTCATCACTATGTAGTATCAGGTTCTTTGTGTTAAAAAGATATGTTGGAAGGTATGCAGAAAACAAGCTGTAGTACCTTGCATTAGAGGAGATAGTAAAGAAAATCTTGAAAAATATTCAGGAAGACAAGATAACATATGTAGTCTCCACCATCACCAATGTCTCCTTTCAGAGTGGAATACTATCTATAATGAACCTACTGATGAATACTTATCACCCAAAGATCATAGATTGTATCAGGGGTCAATCTTGATGTTTTGTATCTACCACGTGGAAAAATGTATAATGACATGGATTGTGGTTTGGTGACCCCCAAAAGCTGATGTCTGAGACAATGCAAGAATGTTCAGAGGTGAAATGATTAGGTTGTGTCACATGTTACTAATCAATGACTTGATTATCTAATATGGATTAACTGAGTTATAATTGTATGCAGGTAAGGTGTGTCTGGAGGTGGTGTGTCACTGGGGGCATACCTTTGGGGTATATATTTTGTCCTTGCTCTCTCTGCTTCCTGGAAGTCATGTCCTGAACTGTTTTCCTTTACCACATTGTTTTTCCATGATGTTCTAACTCACCTAAGATCCAGAGGTATGGAGTTAGCTCTCTGTGGACTGAGACCTCTGAAACTATGAGCCCCCTACAAAACGTTTTCTCCCCTGTGTTGTTCTTGTCAGATCGTTGTTCTCGACAATGAAAAGCTTGACTAAAACAACATTTACGTATCCACCATTGTGCTATAAGGTAGAGTAATTTACTATTTTGCAAAACTTCATGTTCTATCTAACTCATGCCTCCCTCCCTAAACTCCTGGCAACCTTTGATCTTTGTGATACCGCCATAGTTTTGCCTTTTCCAAATGTTATAGTTAGAATTTTAGAGTATGTGACCTTCTCAGATTGGTTTCTTTCACATAGTAATGTGAATTTAAGTACCCCCATATCTTTTCATGGATTGACAGCTCATTTCTTTTAAGCACTGAATAACGTTCTATTGTCTGGATGAACCACAATTTATCCATTTACATATTGAAAGTTGTCTTGGTTGCCTGAAAGATTTTGTAATTATGAATGATGCTGCTATAAATGAGTGCAAATTCTCTTGTATTTTGATAGACTTTTAAATACCTTTTCTTTTTTTCCTTACTTTGGAAAACCTTTGCCCATCAGAGAAAATATTCAACCTTTTACTTTCTAGGTCCAGTTTATTTCATTTATCATGACAGTTTCCAGTTCCATCTATTTACTGGCAAATGCTATAATTTTATTTTTCTTCATGACTAAGTAATACTCCATATATATATATATATATATATATATATATATATGTGTGTGTGTGTGTGTGTGTGTGTGTGTGTGTGTGTGTATGTGTGTATTTATATAAATAAATAAATACACACATGCATATATATATATATATATATATACACATATACATACATACTGCATTTTCTGTATTTATTCATTGGTTGATAGGTACATAGGTTTGTTCTATAGCTTGGTTATTGTAAATTGTGCTTCTATAAACATTGATGTGGCTGAATATCAATATTATGATGCTTTTTTTAGTTCTTTTGGATATATACCAAGGAGTGGGGTAGCTGGGTTATATGATGGTTTCATTTCTAGTTATTGAGGAATCTCCATACTGACTTCCAGAGTGATTATATTAATTTCCAGTCCCATCAAAAATGTATACCTTTTCCCCCACATCTTCATCAACATTTATTATTTTATGTATTCTTAATAATTTGAGCAATTCATTTTTATTTTTCAAATTATATAAACTTTTTATGTATCAGTAGCTATTTAAAAGACATTCTTAACAGAGAAAAAAATAAAAGACATTCTTTCTAGAAAACATGGCTGTGATACTAATTTAAAATAACCTACAAAGTAGAGAATTAAATTTAATATATATTCTTTGGTTTACTGTTTCAAATATACAACTGTTCTACAGATGAGTTTATGAGACATTAATTCATCAATCACCTTTAGTTACCTATACAATATCTATATTTTTATTTTTTGTCTAACTATAATAATCTTAGAGTTTAAAGGTATATAGCTCAAACTGCACACTTTTCTACACTTCAGCTACATGTGATTGTATAAGAATTCTAGTAAATGATATGCAAGGAGATTTTGATAACAAGCTTCAGGGAAGTTTTCATGCCTCTCTGATTAAAAGCCGCACAAATTTCTACTGTTCTTTACTCCTTTGTCTGTCTACTTAGAATGCACATTTATGCCTGAAGAAGAATTTGTTGTTAAACTCTTTTCATATTTAAGTCACTGAAATCTGCCTTTTCTGTTATTTGCAACAAATGTATTCTTAATGCAATCACTTCATTGTTAAAATATGCAAACACATTTGCATTAGCATTCCCAAGAAGAAATATTTAGGTATCAGTCTAACAAAATATGTGTGAGAGCTATATGATGAAAATCTTATAATGTTTATGAAAGAAATCAGAAAAGAGAATACCTGAAGAGACATTCCATATTCATGGATAAGAAGACTCAATAATGTCAAGATGCCAGTTGAATCTGTACATTTCTAATCAAAATTAAAATCTTAGTAAATTATTTAGGGATATGAAAAAACTGGATTCTAAGGTTGAGATGGAAAAGCAAAAGATTCAGAAAATTTTCAAATGAACAGAATTGGAGAACTGACACTACTCAGCTTTGAAATTTACTACAAAACTATGCTTAATAAGACATTGTAGCATTGGTAAAAAAAAATAGACAAATATATAAATGGAAAAGAACTTGGAGCCCAGTAATAGAAGTATAGGCAATCAAAGGAGAAAAGATGGTCCTTTCAACAAATTTTCTCAGATAAACTGGACATCTCCATGCAAAAAAATAAGTCTACAGATTTTAAACTGTACACACACACACACACACACACACACACACACACACACACGTGTGCACACATACACAACTCAAAATGTTATACAGACCTAAATATTAGCTGGAAATAACCTTGGATTTGGTGGTGGCATTTTAAAAACACTGAAGTCAAAACTTGTAAAAAATATTAAAATTTAAAAAATCTGGGTCTGGGGATGTGGCTCAAGCAGTAGCGTGCTCGCCTGGCATTCATGCGGCCCAGGTTTGATCTTCAGCACCACATACAAACAAGTGTTTCTGCCGAAAACTAAAAAATAAATATTAAAATTCTCTCTCTCTCTCTCTCTCTCTTTAAAAAAATAATATTAAAAAATTCTGCTCTTCAAGTGACTCTAGCAAGAGAAGGAAAGACATACAGACTGGGAGAAGTAATTTGCAAAAGACACATCTGATTAAAGGACTATCATCCAAAATATGCAAAAAAAAACCCTTAAAATTTATCAATTAGAAATCAAACAACTGTGTGGAAAAATTATCCAAAACATGAACAGTCACCTCAATAAAAATGATATCTGGATGGAAAGCAAGCATATAAAAATGTGCTCCAGATCATATGTCACCAGAAAAATGAAACTTAAAACAAAAATGAGATACTACTGTATATCTATTAGAACAGCCACAATGGAGGACACTGACAATTTCAAACACTGGTTAAAATATGGAGCAACAGAGACCTTCATTTATTACTGGTGGGAATGCAAATTAGCACAGTCACTTTGAAAGACAGTTTGACAGTTTGTTGTCAAACTAAACATATTCTTACATACTATCCAGCAATCTGGTTCCTTCTGGACTTCCAGAACTGTAAGATAATAAACTGTTATTTAAAGCCACTAAATCTTTGGCAATTTGTTATGTTAATATAGCTCTGTATCCTTGTTGTTTGCAACCATCTTTTTTGGATTACATTTTGCAGTCTCCATGGGTAATGTTCAGTTTCTCTGAATTCTGCTCCATCCTTCTTATGTTCTCAAAACACAGTAGGTCACTTACAGCATGTTTATTGCACAGAATTAAAGGGGACTCCAAAGCTATAAGGGGTAGTGAGTGGCTCCTATGCCTCTGGTCATCTTTATTTCTTTCTTGATTATGCTGCAAGTGTTGATTCATTTGCCAGTTTTCCATCTCTAAGCATAATGTTAGCTCTATGTAGCTCTTTCGCACATGCTCTTTGTCAAGTTAAAGTGCTACCTTTCTATTCCTGTATCGATGACATTTTATAAATGGGTGTCACCATTTTTCACATGAGTTTGGTGCATTGACTAAAATAATTATGTGATTTTAAAATCTGTGTTAATGTGTATCACATAACTAATTTTTGAGTATTGAACCAGCCCTATATCTCTAGAGTCATCCCACTTGGTAAAGGTATATGTAAGTGTTGGTTTCTTCTAAATTATATTTTTTTAAATAATTTTTGTGTCCATATTCATCTGTTTGAATTTTATGTGTGTCTACATGCTTTCTTTGTGTAGTAACCAGTACTAGAAATATAATAGTTTCCTAAAACGAGGAAGTGTTTTCTCCTCTTAGATTTCTGAAAACTATTTTATGAATTTGTGTTTATTTTTTTTCAAAAAGCTTTTTCCATTTAGTGTTTGCTGACGCAGGTTAGAGTTGGGCTACATTTACTGGCTTTGGATTCTGTTATTGTTGTTCATTTTGTGTTTACCTGGGACAGAATGGTCATTTGCATACAACCATTCTGCTTTTTCCTAGTCCTTCAATTAGACAGATAAAAATCATCACTTTGTGGAGTTCTTTTGTCTGTGCATACAGGCATTTTCATGATTCCAGCTTTTTCGGTGCCAACTCTGACACATGAGACTATAACAAAGCTCAGGAGACTTATCATGTTGTTCTTTGCTCCTGAGGGCTCTAGCTAGTCTGCATACTTCTTTTTCATTTCCCAAAATCTTCTTACATCCATTTTACATATGATACACATAGTTTCAGTTGTGCTGATACAGATAATGGGGGAAAAGCAGGTCTACTTCAGCTTCCAAGAAGAAAAACTCTCTTCTAGAAATGTTTTTAAATTTCCAAATATTTGAAGATCTTATCAATATCTAATTTACATAATCTGTTACAGTCTGAGAACATGCCTTGGATGATTTCAGTTCCTTTAAAGTAATTAGATCATATACAGCATATAGTGCTTGCTGAATGTTCCATTTGCATTTGGAAGGAAGATACACTTTTCTGTTTGGGGGTAAAATGTTCTATAAATGTCAATTAGAAGAAAAAATTGGTTGATAATATAATGTAAATCTTTTATAGCCATACTTATTTTTTCCTGAAAATGTTCTATTAAATACTGCTATGGTTAGAATTTGTTCCCTAAACTTTTATGTGATTGAAACTGAATCCCAAAATTCATATGTTAATAGTATTTAGGAGGTAATTAGGATTAGATGAAGTCAGGAGGATGAGTCCCCATGATTGTATTAATGGTTTTTATAAGAAGAAAAGAGAGCCAAGCTAGCATTCTTTCTATCTCATACTATGTGATGCTCTTCACAATGCTATGATGAATAAAGGAGGCACTAACTAGAATTCTCAGCTTTTTAAATGAAGAACCAAATAAATTAGCTGGTTATAGATATTTTGTTATAGCATCAGATAACCAGCAAAAAATGTAGGCTGAAATCTAACCATGTGATGTGAATTTGCCCATTTCTACTTTCTATTCTCTTGGCTTCATCTGTTTCAAAACTCTGTTATTAGGTATATACATATTTAAATTTATTATGTCATCTTGGTAAACCAATATCCCCTTTGTCATTAAAACATATCCCTCTTAAACTCAGGTAACATCTTATTTTGAAGAATGTTGTGTTTTATATTAATTGGTAACATCATATTTTATGAATAATTACAAAGTAATTTATGAATAATTACAAAGTATAATTCTTCTGTCTTTATATTGTTAAAGATTATGATAAAATCATCTTTTTAACTTTGAAATATTTATGATTACGGTGACCAAAATGTAGTTTACTCTTCAACCTATCAAGTGATGTCTTTATTTAAGTTTGAAGCACATTTACTTTTGATAATATTGGGCTTAAATCTATCATTTGCTTTATATTTTATTTTGTTTTATCTGTTCTTTGATTCCTTTGTCTTTTTCCTGTCTTCCAAGATATTTTTTAAAGATTCATTTTATTTTTCTGTTTTGGTTTATTACCTATACCTATTGTGTTTTTTTTTAACATGGAGCAATGGATGCTGGACAGAAAGACAAATGTATTGTGCTGTCATTTTTGCTATTAATTGATGTTTAATTGAGCAAGCCATTTATCTTTTTTGACCTGTTTACTCAAGTGTACTTAGATAATTCTTGTTGCTTAATTTTTCACTTTTATAATTCTGTTTTACCACATACATATAAACAATTGTAATTGTAGAACAAGATTATTTTAAGCAGAACTTCTAAATTTTAATTGTACACACACACATATATATATATATATATATATATATATATATATATATATATATATACAATGCCAGTTTATATGTAAAAAATGTTGAATTGGGAATTTTATTACATAAAAATTAAAATAAAACACATTTTAACAACATTTATTTTAATTGGTGTGTTAATGATTTATCAGGCATTGCATTTTTAAAAATATTTCTTCAAAGACAGAAATGATTGTAAGTACATGTAACAGCATTCTAATAAACAAATAAAATTTCATACTGACAATGTTCTTTTTATCTCTTCTTTTTTTGTCTTCTAATTTTTCTTACCTAATTTTTCTTCCCTTCACATGATAAGAACCTATGGAGGTGAAATCAACAGTTAACTTGCCAAAAAATGAGAGAAAGAGAGAGAGAGAGAGAGAGAGAGAGAGAGAGAAAAGAAAAGCAATTAAGTCATTCAGTCAACTGAATGAGTCCTTGAATACACTAGGGAAGATTGTCAAACTTACTATCTTGAACAAAGCATTAAAATTTTCAAAGTAAGAATGTGATAGAAAATTTTGTTTCAATAGAGAGTTCTTTTTTGTTATTGTTTATTGTTGTTGGTTTGTTCTCTTTTGCCTAACAGTATGCTGGTTATGTGATCATGTTCTTCCTATTTCTAAACTATTTATAAGGGGATGTTTACCTGTGGTCACATTTTCATATTCGTTACATATATACATATTTAAATTTATTATGTCATCTTGGTAAAACAATAATTCCTTTGTCATGAAACAACCCTCTTAAACTCAGGTAACATCTTATTTTGAAGAATGTTGTGTTTGATATTAACTGGTAACATCATATTTTTATAAATAATTACAAAGTATAATTTTTCTGTCTTTATATTTCTAAAGATTATGATAAAATTATCTTTTTAACTTTGACATATTTCTGATTAAAGTGGTTTTATATATAGATATACATGTGTGTGCGTGTGTGTGTATACATATATATCTCCTTTATAGGAAGGACCTTAATAACTTATTTTTTTATTGATCTTCTTAGTATTGGAAATGGCATGTTTATACTTCATTGTGCAATATTACACAATGCTACAACAAGTACATATTAGGTTATATTTGTTTTATTCTACCATATTGTATTTTTCAAAGATTTCTGAGAAAAATTTTAGAATATACTCATAAAAGTTAACTTACTCTTGCTTAAGCATTTTGGTTTCAAAACATACCATGCCCTTGGAGTTTGAATGTATTTTATTATTATTCAAAATGACAATGTATTATGTTTTTCCTGTCCTTTCTCTTGTACTAGGAATTAAACCCAGGACTGCTTTACTACTGAGCTACAGCTCTAGTTCTTTTTAAATTTTGAAACAGATTCTCACTATGTTGTGTAGGACGTTCTTACATTTCTGAATCTGACCTCAAATTTGTAATCCTCCTCTTTCAGCCTCCAGTCTTTGGGATTATGTGTATTTTGTATTTTTATGATGATTTTAAAAGCTAATTTTAATTACTACATCAGTTAGGGGTGAATGAGAGAGGAACCACAAAATATTTCATACAGGGAAGAAATACAGAGAACTGATAACAATAATTTTAGATTAAAGTTGTGAAAGATAGGCAAAGATAATGATAAATAACATAGACATAATGGATATAAGAGGCAGTAGATGAACAACCCAAAGGAAAATACCCTTAGGACTTAAATCAAGTAGCACATTGAAGGTAGCATGAGGCTGGATCACTTAGTAACAAGGAAATTCCTGTGGTATTGCACCATGGAACTTGCTATTGCTATTTTATTTTCAATGTTGGACAACATTTATTAGCATCTATTATTAAAAAAAAGATTTGGGTATTATATCAGTTCCACACACTAAAACAATATAGAAATAATATTCCTCTCCCTATTGTTCATTGTAGTTAAAAACATATTGTTAAAATATTTTAATGTATAGATTATTTTTGACATAAAAATTAAGATCAACCTTGTATTATGCTAAAACTATTTTTCATTTCTAGATAAATTTTATTTCTCTTGGAGTTAATAATCAAATTATTGTTTTAATTTGTTTAGTTTTCTGAGCTCAATAAGATCAAATTTCTAATAAATCTTCTAACTACATTTTCATTAGAGTAGAAATTTTTCTGATGTTAATTAACTTTTTTTCTAGAAATCACCAGTACTGGATCATTGTCAATTTGACTTCATCACTGATCTACCAAAACTCTCTTCTGCGGTTTAGAAGAGAAGCCGAAACCTTCATTTATGGACATTCCCTTACTGGTTTAGTTCCAGGTTAGAGCTAGCCAATGGGAGGCATGCACTGATGAATTGATACAGATTTCAGGCAAAGAAGAAAAGTAAGTAATTTTATAAGGGGAGATTATTATAGTCAGATGTTTGAGTCTGTGTGACAAAACTGGGTTGTTCATAAAAGCAGACTCTGTAGTTACAGCTGGCATTGTAAAGAGCTTCCCAGAGTTTCTTAAGAATTCCAATCATGTCTTGTTTATACAGTTTTTTTTTAATCACCACCTAACTTGATGGTTCAGAGAAATACCTTAAGTGGGGCCTTCCCTGAACTCCACTCCCCAATGTATATGAACAGATGTGTTGGGCTCATCATTTTATATTCAATTGCTCATTACCTGGAATAAAGAGAACACTTTCTGATTCTTTTAATAAATTCTGACTAATATAACATGGTAACCCAAATTGTCTATGCTCCAGTTGAAAATCATGGCCCTTTAGGCATATTGCCCAACTAAAGTGACTGTAATTCTTTCATTATAATCCTGTAAAATATGTCTTCTTCCATCTCTAAATATTTAATTCCCTCTTTCTTGCCTTACAAATTAAACTTATTATTTTTGTTTGTTTTTTATATTCACTTATTTTATTGCTGTATATTACAACATAATGCAGTATAATGCAGCTGTTAATGGTTCCATGTTTTATCTCTTTGCAAGTTGGGAAACAGTAATTTAGTTTCAAAATGATATGTAGAAAAATTATTGCTGCATTGCTTTTGAAGTTTTAGTTTATCCAAAACTTTGTGTATTTCCTAATTATTTTTACTTCCAGAAGAATTTTAGCATTTTCTCTTTGTGCAGAGTTCTGAAATTGCACAATGATATATCTTATTGTATTTCAGTTCCATGAAATATTTCAATAAAATTCTCTAATTATTAGTGATAATGCTATGAAATTGAGAAATGTGTAAAGCCATTTGTGACCCCTGAAATCAATAAATCAATAATTAGAATTTTAGTCATGCCTTCTTATTGTCATCAACAATTACAAACACATTTTTGAATGTGTATATATATATATATATATATATATATATATATATATTATTTTCCCTTTCTTATGAACAAGTAATTAGAAATAAACGGATGTTTAATTTTTTTAAGAGGCAATCATTGTTTTCTAACATGGAGATGTAATATATACTTCCACTATCAGGCTGGCAACCAATGACCTTAGAATTCTGGAAACACATATCCTTTTGTTTTTAGAAACTCTGTCATATGTTGTCACCATCTACCTGAGCTACCAACCTAATGCAGGGTTCACAAAATCTGACTATTCCAATAACTTAAGAAAACGACAATGAAAGCATGCAAACACACAGAAGCGCCTTTTCAATATTCCTGAGACTTGAAGTTTCCATGGAAAGAGAGAGAGCCACCAGAACTCTTTATTCTTATATAGGGAACACACAAGGGGAAGTTCCATAAAACATTCTATCCCCAAGAGGGCAAAGGGGTAGGATTACAAAGGTGAGTGTAACCCAACCCCATTGGTGATGCCTACACCTGGAGCCATGCATTGTTATCTGAACTGGGATATCGCCCTAGTTATTGCAACCTGGCACTATCCTGCCAGACTGAAGGCAATAATTGGTCAGTGCCCCTGGGCCATCAGGACTTAAAGGTGTGGTCATCCCAGGCAGCTCTTGACAGTGTGTATTTCTTGTCAAACAACAATTAGTTGAGTATTAGTCTTTCTGTGTTGATATTTTAATATTTTGAATTTATTGCAAAACAAAAATTCACATTTCCCCCTTGATGTAAAAAATTTGAGAAGAGTAAGTTCTAATTTAAAATAAGTTTGAAATCAAAGATTTGCCTTTGCCATGAGGAAACCATTAACATTCTCTAAAGCACAAAATTGTCATAGAATGAAAAAAACCAAAATATACTACTTTGTTTTTTGTATTAAGATGAATGTTAATATCAAAGTGTGTGTACTTTCATACTTTCATACACTTGGAAATAACATGCTTATTATATTTTATTGGATTTCCAAAGTTCTAATTGTTATTCTATAATGGTATTTTCCTTTTTGATGTTTTTGTTAAAGACATTTTCTTAAAATGTGAGTAAAATAGCTATGCTCCACTTCTTCAGAATGAATAAAAACAACTTAGTAGCAAAGCTATTTTCAAAGAAAAAATATCAAACTTCCAAAACAATTAAATAGATTAAAGCATCTTTTTAAGAGATGTGCTTATTGAGAGCTTGGGGAGTTAAGGACAGAATTTCCATTAAAATGACTGAGAAATTGTGCATGAAATTTCCTACTTGCTTTGATGAACATTCTGCTTTTCCTATTGAATTTGAAGAAAGGGAGTAATTCCATAGTTTAAAAAGTACCTGGCAATCTTGTCAACACAGACTCTCTCTAATTTTATGTATAAAGTGTTTATGAGTATTCTTGAAGTTTAAACTGAATAACAAGTGTACCTGTTTTAAATTTCACTCCTATATATCTTCTTGCTGTAAGGCAAAATGTTGGATCTATCTCTATTTCTTAAATAACATTCTTACCAGTCTTTTACAATAAAACTTAACCCTAAGAAGTTTTTTTCATTGAAGTTAAGAGTTTTCAAGACATTGAATTATTTGACTTCCAGGGTGAAAGGAGTCAGATTTTTTCTAGCACAAACTTGATTTTTGGCAAACAAAGTGCTAGACATTTATGACACAAAAAAGATTGAGGAAAAAATTGCCTTTATTTCATTTCTTTTTATCTTCCTTGGGGAAATTTTAAAATTCCTGCCACCTCAAGCTCACACATCAATGCTTACTGGATGGATAGATTCTTTTTGACCTTTTGTCCACAATTGTGTAAAAAAAAAAAAGCAGTTAATTTATTATAGCCTTTGTAGATGACATGATTAAATTGGTCAGTTTACATGAAGAAGAAAGAAAGTATCTCAACACTCAGTGACTCTACATTAGACCTTATATGTGGACTCACAGTCATCAATTGTAGCAGCTGTTGTTGATGCCTGATCCAGGTTCCCCTGAGCCTATGTTACCAAAGTTGTGGTAGACCATTCCAGCATACTGATGAGCTTTCTATTCACTCTCTGAAATGCTCAACTTTTTATGGTAGAAATCTTAGGCGCAACAGGGGCTTCGGGAGTTCCACCAAGTCTTCAGAGTGAGGGAGTCAATGTCCTTCAGGACAAATAATACGGGCATATTCATCCTCTTTCAGGACAATGTGGAGGTGTGTTCCACAGTTACCTAAAAGGTTATTGGTATGCCTGACTCATGTTACTCATCAATAACATGCTTGGATTTTCTCTATTACTTGTTTCATTTGTACTACTCTTTCACTTGTATACCCTTTGATTAAATTATAGATAAACAACTTTTATCCATTCCCAGTGTCAATCGGTGCCATAAGTAAATAGAATTTAAAGTATTAATTATATCAAATTATTATTCAAAAAAAGCATTGAAAAAGAAAACAAAATCTTATTAATGAAAGTTACATAAATTTTTAGTGGAAAAAAATTGAGTAGTCGGTATGCTCATTTCAACTTTCTAACTTATTTGCATGATAATATTATAAATTATTAATTTTAATGGAATTATCTATAATTTTTGTGCTTTTGGGAGAACAATATTAAAGCAACTATCAGTGTAAGCACTCTTTCAATCACATTGAACATCATAGTTGGGCCTATATTTAAATAATATTCTTTTTAGATCCAGTTCTTATCAGTGGTCATTCTGTATGCCTCACATTTCTAGGTTTGTTTTACCTATCTCCATATTCATTTAGTTCAATCCTTATGTATCTAGTTAATTTTCTCAGTTGTTTTCTTTTACCACTAAATAGATAAAAGAGATAAGTAAAATAGATAAAATTATATCAACATGGAAAGGAGAACAGCTATAAAGAAATATCTCGTCTCTCCCATCCTTTATCCACTGTGTTCTTCTTGCTAATTCTTTATTGTGCTTCAGCAAGAGACAATATACATCAAGAAGTGTGGGGACAAGGTATCTGGGAATATAGGGGATGGACTGAATAAACCTTAGGGTCATACGATTATAGGAAATAAACTATCAGAAACATGAAGGAAATGTTATAGGATTTTCCATTTTTAAAATATGAAATTTATTAGTGAAAGCATACTCACATATCTATGCTAGCAACTACAAGTGGTTAGATACAGGCAGCAAGTACCAAATTTCACTTGTGGGAGTTTGCTTGTGAAAAGGCAGTACTTAGAAGAAGGATAGCAAGGAAATTGACCAGCAAAATAAATATTGGACAAAAGCAAATTTTCAAAGTTTTTATTCTTAACTGCAGGCATATTTGGGAGAAATGAAGATACAAATATAATGCATGCAACATGTAAAACTTTTATTCTATGACATAGAATACTTATATAATATTAAAAAGTTAAATTTATTTCTTCACTAAAAGTCTAGTACACTCACTAATCAGCTGGTTCATCCTGAATTAGACAATGTTAAATGGTTCACTACAGGTATATTGGTATTTATAAGTTTAGAATTTGGGCAAATTGAGAGCCTGTGTTGTTTGAAATGTAATATCTTAGAGGAAGTTAGATTTTATTTTACAAAGTAAAGTTCTATGGTGACTAAATGTCATTAACTAGGCAAATTTTTATAAACAAATACACAATTTCAAATAACATTTTAAGATAGATAAATTTAAAGCAATAATAATATTGGGATAATTTTCCCACAAGATCAAAGGAGAAAGTTCAAGTTATTATAAGCCCTGATTATAACTCAGTGAAAAAACCCACAACTTTCTATAAGATCTAAATAATTAGTATTTATAAAAATATTTACTGATTTATAAATTCAAAATCCTTTATATATTAAGGTTTGTTGGTTCAAAGTATCTAAACCAAAACTTTCTCTTGATATTAGGGTGTTTATTATTCAATATAAGTTAATATTTAGTGTCTACAAACTCTATCTACTTGCACAGTATAGAAAGAACACACAATTTATATTGTTATGTTCCTATGATATTACAAAAATTTAGCAAAAATATGATACATAAATACGATGTCTATGTGTATTAGCTACCCATTGTTATGACAAGTATCTGAGAAAAACAACTCAGAAGATTAATATTTATTTTAACTTGTTTCAGAACATGGTCAGATTTGGGCCTGAGGTGAGGGACAACATCATGGTGGAAGGATGTGGCAGAGAAATGCCACATCATGGCAGTAAGGAAGCAGAAAGAGAGAAGAAAGGGCCCAGGATAGAAGGGACAAGAATACCCTCCCAGCCACACCCCCCAGTGACCAAGTCCCACCTTTAAATTTTCCAGTGCCTCCAAGCAATTCATTCAGCTATTTCTGATGAGGCCAGGTCCCTCATTATCCAATCCCTTCCCAATATCCATGAACAATCCCAGTGCCTCTGAACATTTCTATACTGGGGACAAATCCTTAAATACAGGAGACTTTGGGGGAACATTCCAGATACAAACTGTAACCATTTAATTTGTAAATTAAAAGAAAGTGAATCTTAACCTTGTTTTACATCTTCAATGTATTCTTTTTATTAAAAACAATTTAGTTGTATATGGACCTTTATTTTTATTTTTTTATTTGTATGTGGTGCTGAAAATTGAACCCAGTGCCTCACACATGCGAGGCAAGTGCTCTATCACTGAGCCACAACAAGAGCCCTTCAATGTATTCTTATAAATAAAATGTATGAACATTTTCATATCATATTACAATAGATAAAAAGTTATAGTTCTTCAATTATATGAAATGATTCATTCAATATTATAAACCAGTTTAATATTTATATATTGTTTTTAGCTTTTTCCTTTATCTCATAGCCATAATTTATTATTTTAAAATCACAACTCCATTCTAATTTCAAAGTCGATGTTCTGTAAATTTCAAAAAAGTGAAGAAAGGATTTTGGCAGCTTTCACCATAAAGAAATGATAAATGTTTAAACAGATAGGTATATTTGGCCTGATTTAGACATTACAGAATGGATATATGTATTGAAACATCACATAGGTATTCCATAAATATTTATAATTTTTGTTTTTAGGTATCAGCTAAAAATAAATTTAATAAAAACACAAATTACATTGGCTCTCATAAGTTCCTTTTCATAAGACATATCCAATGTACTATTAAAATATATAATTCTGGGTGTAGGGATCAGGAATCATAATTTTATAAAGTTCATTGCTTCTAGTACATTGCTTCTGGTACAGGTTATCTATGTAATATATTCTGCAAAACATGTTTCTTGAGGGTGAGCATGAAAAAAGAAAAGAAAAAAAAACAAACTGTGACAAAGTCACAAGAAAATATATAAAGAGGCAAAGTTAAATGAAAAATGGCAATAAATATGAATAGACAATTTACATAAAAAGAAACCTAAAAGTTTAACAAGATGTAAAGACATAGCTGAATTCATTATGGCATAAAATTATAATAAAAAAGAATGAGATATCATGTTTTATCAGACAAATGAAAAGTAAATACTGGATCATGTTTATATTATAGGGAATATGTAAACATGAAATCGAGGGTCCTGGTGGTTGAATGGTAGAATGTTATATTTTCTCTAGAGAGGAAACTCCCAATTCTATACAATTCTATACATGCCTTAACCTAGTTGTTATTCTAGAAAGATGCAGGGCAATGAGTAAACATGCATGAGTATTTATTGATCTCTCAGTAAAAGTGGAGTAGTGGGCAGACAAGATGCAGTGAATGTACCACATGTACCTTGATGCACTATACTGGGATTCAATGAAATAGACCAGATTTTGTGTAGTAAATAGGCTGATCTTAAACACAGTGCTACGAAGGGAAAGAGTATACATGCAAAACAACATATCATTACATAAACTAATCTACATCCAAAACAGCAGATCTGTTTTATGAGGACTTAGAAAAATGATTCATTGCCTGTATTAGGATGGTGGCTTAGAGATGGAGATAAATGAAAAAGGGATAAGAGAAAAAAGGAAATGGATTATTTTAAAAGTAAGAGGAAGAATTACTGCAGGCTAATTATGATGCTCTGTCATGGATGAGGAAGTAACTTTATTTTGGACATGTGATTTTTTTCTGAGTCCTACTTGTTTACCTATAGCTTATATATCTGAAAACTGGTGAGCTTTACATAAACAAATATAGCAGATTTTTGCCTATGTGCTTCATATAAAGTATTGATTCCATGAAAAACGTGTTTTGTTTATTTCAACCTGTGCTTTCAATTGTGATAGAGGATTATCTTTTACTTTGATTTTTAGTTTCAACTCTAGTTGCTTTGAGAAATAGCATAGATCCAATGGTCTGCAAGAGCCTGCTTGTAAATCCTGAGGTATGAGGAAATAAAATGAATTTTATCCTGAAAATAATAAAATTTAAATATATATATATATAAAACATAGTGATTATATCTAACATTGATTTGTAATAAGAATATGGAAATGGCTTTAGTTTAATGAATTATGATTCTTATTTAAGAGCTATGGGGACTATATAGTGTTCTCCACAATTGTTTACTAGTATTTATTCTACATTTTAGTGAAATTAGAATATTTTGTCATCAGAGCATCAAATTAATAGGATATCAACATTTGTTTCCCCAAACTGCATTGTTATACCTGCACTTTCAAGCAAGAAACATAAATGGAGCTTTAGAATATATGTTTGATGGTACTCAGACTGACTTCAAAGGCAGTCACATTAATATTTAAATATAACAAGATAAACACATTTACTAAAGGTTCAGAAAATTAACAAAGAAATTCTATTACACTTTCTAACCCAGGACAGCTAAGTATTAGGAGAGTAAAATATTTACAGTTCTGTGATATCCTTGATATAAAGATGTAACAGAATAGTGCTAAAAGAAACACATTTTTCTTTCTTTTTTTGTATTTTCTTCTATGAAAATATAATACTTTTATTCAAGAAGATGATGCTGATATATATTCATGTATAATGATTCTGTAAATAAAAGGTGAAACAATATGAACCATGAAAAACTATTTATGGGAGCACTAATGAAAACAGTATTTTCAGTACATTGAAGTTTCCCTTGCTCATCAGGAGCCTCACCTGCTTACAGACATATTAGGAGAACCATGCGCTGTATCTCTTTTTCATATGTCCTATAGACAATCAATTCCTATAAATGATAGATTTCATTTTTTTACCAAATGTACTCTGATTTAATATAACATTATTATCTGTCATATGTGGCTATTAAAATAGGCTTCACATGATTCTCTGTATGCTTTGAGTTCATTCCATTTTACCTACCATCTCTCCTTCCATCATTATTAGCTTTAATATTAGACTCCTATCCTAATATTTGGAAAACTCTATAATGTCTAAGCATGCCCAGGTTATAAACTGATGTCTCCCATTTCATTTACCCTAAACTGTTCCCAATTGAATTATTCCATGTAAACCCTATGTTTAAATGTGTGAATCTATGTGTGTTGTGTTCCTTCTGTCTTAAAGAACCCATTTAATTTTGGAAAAACAAAATTTTTCTAGTCATTAGTATTTTCAATTTTTTCACTAAAACTACCTGTTTTTTTCCTCTGAATACTTATACAATTGATTCATCCATTCATTTTTTTCATTCTTGGAATACAATATTCACAGGATTTCACAATAACAAAAAGAAAACTATAGAAGATAATCCCATTTCCCCCTAGTCATCCCGTTTTACCTAGTATTACCAAAGTGGTAACATCTTGCAAAACTATAGAATAACATCTCCAGAAAATTGGTACAAACCAAAGAGCTAATTTAAAATTCACAAGCTTTATATCCAGTTTTGTTGCATATGTATGGACATATGTGTGTGCATGTGTTTGTTTCTATATGTTAAGTTTTGTGCAATTTTGTAACAGGAGAAGATTTATGTAGCCATTGTGATAGACAACAACACATGGAAATGTTCCATCACTGATGGCAAGTTTCCCTCATGCTACCTCTTCATGTCCACACACCATTTTTGATCTGCTAATCACTGAGTTCTGACAATCACTAATCTATTTATCATCTCTATAATTTTGTTATTTAGTGGATATTATAGAAATGGAAATAAAAACACTCTATGTATGTGTAAACTTTTGAGATTAGATTTGTTTCACTCAGTGTATTTCCCTTGAAGTATGTATCAATAATGATATGTCAATAATTCATTGTTTTTTATTGCTGACATATATGTTCTATGACATTTATGTACTATACTTTATTTAACCATTTATTAATTGGAAAGTTATTTATGTTATTACCGGTTTGGTTATATTACAAATAAAGCTGATATGAACATTTGTGAACTTGTTTTTCTGTGAACATACATTTATATTTTTCTGGAATAAATGCACAAGAGTATGATGCTATATCATATGACACACACATGTTTAGATGTATAGGATGATGCTAAATTGCTTATGAGAGAGGAACTGCCTTTTAAAATTCCCAATAGTAATATAGAAATGGTCTAGTTTTTCTGCATATTCATTAGCATTTGCTATTATTGCCAATATTAATTTCTAATACTGTACATATTTATTATATACAACATGTTTAGAAAAACATAATCACATATACACAGATGCACACACATTGTAGAATGACTGAACCAAGTTAATTAACATATGTATCACCTCACATACCCATTATTATGATGATGATGATGATGATGTTGTGGTGAGAAAACTCAAAATGTAGTTTTAGCACTTTCCAGTTGTAGTATAAATTGTTGATGATTACAATCACCATGTTGTACAACAGAACTCTTGAAATTATTCTTCCTATCTAACTGAATTTTATATCCTTTGTTCAATATCCCCTTCTCCTACTAGCCCCAGGGAACCACGCTGCTTTGGTGAGTTCAACATTTTTAGGTTCTACAGGTAATGAGATCATACAGTGTTTGTCTTTCTCTTCCTAGCTTGCTTCACTTAACATAACATTTGTTATAGTTAGCTTTTTCAATCTGTGATGGAAAGACCTGGCAAGAACAATTTTCGGGGAGGAAAAGTTTATTTGGGGTTTCAGGGTTACAGATGTCTCAGTCCATAGGCAGCGGATTCATTCCTTGGAGCATAAGGTGAGGCAGAACATAATGGCAGAAGAGTGTGACAGAGGGAAGTGGCTCACATATGATTAGGAAGCAAAAAGAGAGGCTCCACTCGTCAGACACAAAATATGCACGCTAAAGGCACATCCCCAATGACCCACCACGTCCAGCCACACCCCATCTGCCTTCAGGTATCACTCAGTTAATCCCATGAAGGAATTAATTCACTGATTGAGTTAAGGCTCTCATGATCTAATCATGTCTCCTCTAACCTTCTTGCATTGTCTCACACATGAACTTTTAGGGGATACCTAATATATAAACCAAAACAAAGTTCCTTTTCAGTTAACTGGTTCATCCAAATTATTGCAAATGACACAATTTCCTTATTTTTTAAGAATGAAAAGTATTCCATTGTGCTTATAAACCAGGTTTTCTTTAAAAATTCATCTATTCATATACATTGAGGTTGATTCCATATATTGGATACTGTGAATGATAATGCTTTTAGCATGGGCATACAGATATTTTTTTCAGTATTCTGGTTTTATATTTTTTGAGTATATACTCAGTAGAGATATTGCTGGATCATACATACAGCAGTTCCATTTTTAAATATTTCAGGAACCTTCATATAGTTTTCCATGTGGTTTGACTAATTACTCTCCCACCAACAGTAGCCAAGACTTTCTTTTAATTTGTTTTTGCCAACCTTTCTTAACATTTATGTTTTTAATGATAACCATTGTAATAGGCATGAGATGATATGGTTTCAGTTTACATTTTCCTGAGGATCAGTGCTGAAAAGTCTTTTTATTTATTTCTTAGCCATTTGTGTGTCTTCTTATACAAATGAATATTTAGGTTTTTTTTAAATTCATTTATAAACAAATTTATTAATCAGATTGCATTTTTTGCTGTTGAGTTTGGATTTCAAAATTTATTATTATTTATTAACCAGATATATAAAAACATAAAAATTTATATAATAATAGGTTAAAGTGATGATATTTCAATTAAATTTATTTTTAATTCATATCTAAACTGTAAAGATTGTGCATAATGTGTGGTAATGTGATATTTTGATGCATATGCATTGTGTAATATTTAAATTAGGTTAAATATTTTTATCCTCTCAAACACTTCTTTATGGTGAACTTTTGCTGTTGAAGTTTTGGAGTTCCTTATATATTTAGATATTAATCCCTGTCAGATATATAGGTTGCAAATATTTCTTTCACTCTGTGGATTTGCCTCTTAATTCTGATAATTGTTTCCCATGCAAAAATTTTGCTTTGATGTAATCCCATTTGTGTATGTTTGCTTTTGTTTCCTGTCCTTTGGGTTCTTGTCCACAAAACCCCTGACCATTCCAATGTCCTGAATCATTTCTTTGATGTTTTAATTAAGGAGTTTTATAGTTTCAGGTCTGTATTTAAGTTTTTAAGCTATTTTTGAGTTTATTTTTGTAACTGGTAAGAGATAAATATCTAGTTTTATTCTTCTGCCTTCCAATTTTCTCATCACTATATATTGAAAATACTGTTAGTTCTTCAATTCATGTTCTTAGCACCTTTGTCAAACATCAGTTGGCTATGGATATACGGGTTGACTTCTAGGCTCTCTATTCTAATACATTGATCTAATACATGGGCCATTTTGACTACTACAGTTTTGTATCATATTTTGAGATTCTATAGTGTAATATTCCTACGTTTTTCCTTTTTCTAAAGATGGCTTTGCCTGTTCAGGGTTTTTCTTTGGCAAGTTTCTACATAAATTTTAGGATTTTTTCTGGTTATTTACATGAGTATTGTTCTTGGAATCCTGCATTAAATCTGTATATAATTGTCAAAGTATGGACATTCTATCAATTTTGATTCTTCCTGACTGTAAACATGAGATGTCTGTTCATTTTTGTGTATGCATTCTTTTTAATAGCTTTCATAATGTTTTATAATTTTAATGAAAATAAAACTTCCATTAAAACAAATTTTCATTAAACGAAAGCTTTCACCTCTTTTGTTAAATTTATTACGAGGTATTTTACTTTTAATTTCTGTAGCCACTATTGTTTGTGTTTATTGTATCTTTTTTTTTGGCCCAGACATTCTGATGGGTATGTAGTGAGTCCTTTTTGCATTTCTGTAATGACTAATGATGTTTAATATCTCTCACATTCATATTTGCTATCTGTATATCTCATTATTTAAATATTTATTCATGACTTTTGCCCTTTGTTAATTGCATTGCTTGATTTTTGCTGTTGAGTTTGAAAGTCCTTTATGTATTCTAGATACGAAGTATGTGTCTGAGATGGTTTGCAAATATCCTTCCCCTCTCAGTTAATTTTAATAATATATTTGTGTGAGCTACATTATTTTCTATTCATATTTAATTTTAAACATTTCCTATGCTACAAGTATTCAATATTCTTGAAAGATAGAAGCAGAGCAAATAAATTCTTGCATGTACCACAGAAATAGTTGTTCATTGAAAAAAATATTGTACATTGTTGATGAAGTGGTGAGCACATTATAAAAATAAGGATTCCAACAACAAAACACCTCATGAGATAATTATATTAATTTATGCAAAATAGAATTATATACTTTCCAAATTTCTAAATATATTTGCTCTTTTTATTCCTCACTTTGAACTCTCTGTCTTGCAAGCAATGAAGTTTTTTAAAGTTTCTCCCCAACCTACAAGAATGTGATATATTCCACCATAAGCATTAGCATGATGGAATTATTTAGTTTATCCTGGTGTGAGTTTTTTGAACTTCAGTTCAGAATTTGTTTCATGACAGTCAAGGCATGCCATTCTAGAGGTACCCTGTATGAGTGCCTCTGTGGCTGCATTGCCTTCCCTTCCTTGGCATCTAGCATTTAGAAGGTGATACAAGCCCCTCTTTTACTGCCCTTAAACTACTAGCCATTTATTGATTCACTTGGGATTTAATTGCTTTTGCTCAGTAAGAGTTCTAATCAGAACAGCCAAGATCACTTCACTACTCTCAATTCCAGTGGAGTCAGAAATTGGAGTTGCAAATAACCTGTTAAGTCACCCTTTTAATCTTTTCTCTAGGTAGGGCTTTTCCCCATGGTGTATTTTCTTATTTTCTCTTTTTGTCAATCTAAACTTTAAAGAGGTTCAATAAGTTTTGTCTTCTAATGCTTCCACTTCAAGGCTGAACCTGGCAGAATGACTCTGGGAGGAAGGAAAATCTTTCACTTTTACAAGTGTCCAAACTGAATTTTTCCTAGGCATGAACCTTGATGACTACTTTTACCCTTACTCCACAAAAGTTTTTAAACTTCTAGTTGCATGTTCAATAATGGAAGAAGGATCCATCTCTTCTGCCAAGTCTATCTTCCTTTACTACTAACTGCCAATTTAATCAGAAACATGATTAACAGAACAGCTAGTGCATTGCAGGGATGACAAAGTTATGCCACTTACAAAGAAAGGAACTCAAATAATTTTCTGTCATTAATATTCACCCCAAATATTCTTTTCTTGTGTCACCTTTCTTAAATGCAGGCTACACACTTTCTGGGAAAGAGATGTAAGTCAAGAATTAAATGTAGTTTGACTAAAATACCTTACTTAAGAGTGATATAACATTACTGTTTGCAGGGTATTGTCAAGTATCTTAATATAGTAATGAAGTGAAATGGAATGGATTATCATCCACATTTTACAACAAGAAGAGCTTCGGATCTATTGAATTGCTTTATTTACTCACATTCTCAAATCTAGTTCTTTTTATGGTGTGAAATTTGGACTAGGAACACAGAGAGGATTCAATGCATTTTCTTAACTTCTCATTTGACTTCAGAGTGCAGCCAAGTTTGAGAACCACCATTTTAGGTTTCTATCCCAGGAGGTATTCTGATACATTGTGATTCTACAAATATACATTGAGAAAATTTTGTTTTCTTGTTTCATGTGCGTTTCTATTCAGAACCTATCTCTACCTTGAATTCTTTGTCTTTAGAAGTTTTTCCACTTGTATATCGATAATAGATCTTCAAAATAAACAAGACCCAAATTGAATACATATTCTTCTTCCAAAACTTTCTCTATTTTGTTACAGTGCAGATGATGTTGCAGCAAAACTATGACTCAGGAATACAGTGTACAACCAGAGATATGAAAAATTGTGCTCTATATGTATAATGTGAATTGTAATGCATTCTGCTGTCATTATATAACAAATTGGAATTAAAAAAGAATGCACTGCTTTATTTAAATACAAGGTCTTTTCTAGCTCAGCCTATAGCCTTGAGATGGGGAGTGAAAGCTAGTGGAACAATTCTATTTTATCCTTCTCCATTACTGAGCATCTGTTTGTTTGTTTTTTTCCTTATCATTTTCATAATTGGCCAACTAGAAGAAAATATAAAAGGATCAGAGGTCCCTTTAGAAGGCAGCGTCTTTTTTTTAAATTTTTTATTATTAGTTGTTAAAAATATTACAAAGCTCTTGACATATCATATTTCATACATTTGTTTCAAGCAGATTATGAACTCCCATTTATACCCCGTATACATAATGCAGATTCACATCGGTTACACATTCACTTTTTACATACTGCCATACTAGTGTATGTTGTATTCTGCTGCCTTTCCTATCCTCTACTATCCCCCCTCCCCTCCCATCTTCTCTCTCTACCCTATCTACTGTAATTCATTTCTCTCTCTTGTTTTTTTTCCCCTTTCCCCTCACTTCCTCTTATATGTAATTTTGTATAACAATGAGGGTCTCCTTCCTTTACCATGAAATTTCCCTTCTCTCTCCTTTTCCCTCCCACCTCTTGTCCCTGTTTAATGGTGATCTTCTCATGCTAGAAGGCAGAGTCTTGTGGCTGCAAATATTATCTTTGCTTCTGTTTCATTGATCAGATATCAATCACCAAGTCACATTAGTCTGACACAAAGATAGATGTAGATAGACCTTAGCAAGATATACAGACAATTTGGCTAACCCCCCGCCTCAAAAAAAAAAAAAAGAACTCCTAACCCTGGACAAGATAGCATAACCAGGACTTGGATTACGCTCTAAGGGAAGTAATGATAGCGACGACAAGAAGAATGACCTGAAAAAATGCATGAGACAACAGAGTTTGAGGCTGAATATAGACAAGAAGGAGCCAAGAGATGTGAATCAAATGTGGAGAGTCATTCAAATAAATGCTGTAGTTTACTGTCCCAACAGACTTCAGTTCGTGGTGTAGGAAGAAGTGACATCTATATTCAGGAGTAACTCATGAGTTGAAAAGAAGGACTTGAGGAACAGGCGAGACCAGGATTTTCAGGCAACTAGATCTTGCAGGTGAGAGTATCAGAGAGGATAGCCTAGCACAGACCAAAAATAGCGGAGGTCAACAGAGCATTCAATCATATAACTAATGGATGCATCTGTGTTAGGAAACCACTCAGTGTCAGGAGATGAACCAAGTTTAAGGACTAAAGGGTAAGAGTGCATAGGGTCCAAAGGAGGTCAGACTTGTTCCCACCAGAAAAAACTAGAAAACTTTGAGTCACAGGGAACCAGGTAGAGCACTCATAAGGGTCTTGCCTCTGCTATAAAAGAAACAGCATAATCCAGTCCTTCCTTAGAATATCCTAAAAGCAAGATTTCAAATGATAAAACTATTTTCAAGTAATTTAGCTGTATCACAAAGCTAAAAAATACACTGGGCATTGAAAATAATCACAACATCTTTCTGGCGTGGTTGCGCACACCTGTAATCCCAATGGCTTGGAAGACTGAGGCAGGACTATCTCAAGTTCAAGGCAAGCCTCAGCAACTGAGCAGAATCCTGTCTCAAAAATAAATAAAGGGGACTGAGGTTATGGCTTAGTGGTCAAGCACCCCTGCGTTCGATTCTCAGTACAAAAAAATAAAAATAAAATAAATCACAAAATCCAACTAGGTATTATTCACAAATTATATTCAATAAAAAGCTCGTAAGACATGAAACAAGGAAAAATAACCCATATTGAAGAAATAATAAAAAATGTCCCTAACCTAACACAGATATTGGGATTAGCATACAAGTACATTAAAATGATTATTATAACTGTATTCCATGTGCTCAAAATATTAGAGTCATGAAATATGTTTTTTTTCCATTCAACTATTTTTTTTTATTGTTGTTCGTTCAAAACATTACATCTTTCTTGATATATCATATTTCACAGTTTGATTCAAAAGGGTTATGAACTCCCATTTTTACCCCGTATACAGATTGCTGAATCACATCAGTTACATCAATTACATTTCCATTGATTTACATATTGCCATTCTAGTGTCTGATGACTTCTGCTCTTTATCCTATCCTCTACTATCCCCCCTCCCTTCCCCCCCCTCCCCTCTTCTCTCTCAACCCCCTCTACTGTAAAACATTTCTCCCCCTTGTATTATTCTTCCCTTACCCCTTACTTCCTCTTGTATGTAATTTTGTATAACCCTGAGGATCACCTTCCCTTTCCATGCAATTTCCCTTCTCTCTCCCTTTCCCTCCCACCTCTCATCCCTATTTAATGTTAATCTTCTTCTCCTGCTCTTCGTCCCTACTCTGTCCTTAATTACTCCCCTTATATCAAAGAAGTCATTTGGCATTTGTTTTTTAAGGATTGGCTAGCTTCACTTAGCATAATCTGCTCTAATGCTATCCATTTTCCTCCAAATTCTATGATTTTGTCATTTCTTAATGCAGAGTAATACTCCGTTGTGTATAAATGCCACATTTTTTTTATCCATTCATCTATTGAAGGGCATCTAGGTTGGTTCCACAATCTTGCTATCGTGAATTGTGCTGCTATGAACATCAATGTAGCAGTGTCCCTGTAGCATGCTCTTATTAGGTCTTTAGGGAATAGACTGAGAAGGGGAATAGCTGGGTCAAATGGTGGTTCCATTCCCAGCTTTCCAAGAAATCTCCATACTGCTTTCCAAATTGGCTGCACCAATTTGCAGTCCCACCAACAATGTACAAATGTACCCTTTTCCCCACATCCTCGCCAGCACTTGTTGTTGTTTGACTTCATAATGGCTGCCATTCTTACTGGAGTGAGATGGTATCTTAGGGTGGTTTTGATTTGCATTTATCTGACTGCTAGAGATGGTGAGCATTTTTTCATGTACTTGTTGATTGATTGTATGTCCTCCTCTGAGAAGTGTCTGTTCAGGTCCTTGGCCTATTTGTTGATTGGATTATTTGTTGTCTTTTTGTCTAATTTTTTGAGTTCTTTGTATACTCTGGATATTAGGGCTCTATCTGAAGTGTGAGGAGTAAAGATTTGTTCCCAGGATGTAGGCTCCCTATTTACCTCTCTTATTGTTTCTTTTGCTGAGAAAAAACTTTTTAGTTTGAGTAAGTCCCATTTGTTAATTCTAGTTGTTAACTCTTGCGCTATGGGTGTCCTATTGAGGAATTTGGAGCCCGACCCCACAGTATGTAGATCATAGTCAACTTTTTCTTCTATCAGATGCCGTGTCTCTGATTTGATATCAAGCTCCTTGATCCATTTTGAGTTAACTTTTGTGCATGGCAAGAGAAAGGGATTCAGTTTCATTTTGATGCAAATGGATTTCCAGTTTTCCCAGCACAATTTGTTGAAGATGCTATCCTTCCTCCATTGCATGCTTTTAGCCCCTTTATCAAATATAAGATAGTTGTAGTTTTGTGGATTGGTTTCTGTGTCCTCTATTCTGTACCATTGGTCCACCCGCCTATTTTGGTACCAGTACTATGCTGTTTTTGTTACTATTGCTCTGTAGTATAGTTTGAAGTCTGGTATCGCTATACTGCCTGATTCACACTTCCTGCTTAGCATTGTTTTTGCTATTCTGGGTCTTTTATTATTCCATATGAATTTCATGATTGTTTTATCTATTTCTACAAGAAATGCTGTTGGGATTTTGATTGGCATTGCATTGAACTTATAGAGAACTTTTGGTAATATCGCCATTTTGATGATGTTAGTTCGGCCTATCCATGAACAGGGTATATTTTTCCATCTTCTAAGGTCTTCTTCTATATCTTTCTTTAGGGTTCTGTAGTTTTCATTGTATAAGTCTTTCACCTCTTTTGTTAGGTTGATTCCCAAAGTATTTTATTTTTGGGGGGGATATTGTGAATGGAGTAGTTGTCCTCATTTCCGTTTCAGAGGATTTGTCACTGATATACAGGAATGCATTTGATTTATGCGTGTTGATCTTATATCCTGCCACTTTGCTGAATTCATTTATTAGTTCTAATAGTTTCTTTGTAGACCCTTTTGGGTCTGCTAGGTAAAGAATCATGTCATCTGAAATAGTGATAATTTAAGTTCTTCTTTTCCTATTTTTATGCCTTTAATTTCTTTCATCTGTCTAATTGCTCTGGCCAGTGTTTCGAGGACTATGTTGAACAGAAGTGGTGAGAGAGGGCATCCCTGTCTTGTACCAGATCTTAGAGGGAATGCCTTCAATTTTTCTCCATTCAGAATGATGCTGGCCTGTGGCTTATCATAGATTGCTTTTACAATGTTGAGGTATGATCCTGTTATCCCTAATTTTTCTAGAGTTTTGAACATAAAGGGATGCTGTACTTTGTCGAATGCTTTTTCTGCATCTATCGAGATGATCATATGGTTCTTATTTTTAAGTCTATTGATGTGGTGAATAACATTTATTGATTTCCGTATATTGAACCAGCCTTGCATCCCAAGGATGAATCCTACTTGATCATGGTGTATGATTTTTTTGATATGTTTTTGAATCCGATTCGCCAGAATTTTATTGAGGATTTTTGCGTCTAGCTTCATTAGAGATATTGGTCTATAGTTTTCTTTCTTTGAAGTGTCTTTGTCTGATTTAGGCATCAGGGTGATGTTGGCCTCATAGAATGAATTTGGAAGTTCTCCTTCTTTTTCTATTTCCTGAAATAGTTTGAAAAGTATTGGTGTTAGTTCCTCTTTAAAGGTTTTGTAAAACTCTGCTGTATACCCATCCGGTCCTGGGCTTTTCTTAGTTGGTAGTCTTTTGATGGTTTCTTCTATTTCCTCTATTGTTATTGGTCTGTTTAGGTTGTCTATATCCTCCTGACTCAATCTGGGCAGATCATAAGACTTAAGAAATTTATCTATGCCTTCACTATCTTCTATTTTATTGGAGTATAAGGATTCAAAATAATTTCTGATTATCTTCTGTATTTATGAAGTGTCTGTTGTGATATTGCCTTTTTCATCCCGTATGCTAGTAATTTGGGTTCTCTCTCTTCTTCTCTTCGTTAGCATGACTAAGGGTCTGTCGATTTTATTTATTTTTTCAAAGAACTAACTTTTAGTTTTGTCAATTTTTTCAATTGTTTCTTTTGTTTCGATTTCATTAATTTTAGCTCTGATTTTAATTATTTCTTGCCTTCTACTTCTTTTGCTGTTGTTTTGCTCTTCTTTTTATAGGATTTTGAGATGAAGTATGAGATAGTTTATTTGTTGGTTTTTTCTTTTTTTAAGGAATGAACTCCAAGCAATGAATTTTCCTCTTAGAACTGCTTCCAATGTGTCCCATAGATTCTGATATGTTGTGTCTGTGTTTTCATTTAATTCTAAGAAGTTTTTAATTTCCTCCTTGATGTCTTGTAAAACCCATTGATCATTCAGTAACCTATTGTTCATTCTCCAAGTGATGCTTGATTTTTCCTTCCTTCTTTTATCATTGATTTTCAGTTTCATTCCATTATGACCAGATAAGATGCATGGTATTATCTCTACTCCTTTATATTGTCTAAGTGTGCCCTGTGACATAATATATGGTCTATTTTTGAGAAGGTTCCATGTGCTGCTGAGAAAAAAGTGTAACTACTTGATGTTGGGTGGTATAGTCTATATATGTCAATTAAGTCTTGGTTATTAATTGTGTTATTGAGTTCTATAGTTTCCTTATTTAACTTTTGTTTGGAAGATCTGTCCAGTGGTGAGAGAGGTGTGTTGAAGTCTCCCATGATTATTGTATGGTGGTCTATTAGACTCTTGAACTTGAGAAGAGTTTGCTTGATGAACATAGCTGCACCATTATTTGGAGCATATATATTTATGATTGTTTTGTCTTGTTGGTGTATGGTTCCCTTGAGCAGTATGACGTGTCCTTCTTTATCCCTTTTGATTAACTTTGGCTTGAAATCTATTTTATTAGATATGAGTATGGACACTCCTGCTTGTTTCCGCAGTCCATATGAATGGTATGATTTTTCCCAACCTTTCACTTTCAGTCTATGTATATCTTTTTCTATCAGATGCGTCTCGTGTAGGCAGCAGATTGTTGGGTCTTGTTTTGTGATCCATTCTACTAGCCTGTGTCTCTTAATTGGTGAGTTTAAGCCATTAACATTTAGGGTTATTATTGAGATATGGTTTGTTCTTCCAGCCATATTTGTTTATTAATGTTACTAAACCTGATTTGTTTTCCTCTTTGATTACTTTCCCCCCTTTACTGTCCTACCTCCCACTGTTGGTTTTCAATGTTATTTTCCATTTCCTCTTCCTGTAATGTTTTGCCAAGGATTTTTTGAAGAGATGGTTTTCTAGCTGCAAATTCTTTTAACTTTTGTTTATCGTGGAAGGTTTTAATTTCATCTTCCATCCTGAAGCTTAATTTCGCCAGATACACGATTCTTGGTTGGATCCCATTTTCTTTCAGTGTTTGAAATATGTTATTCCAGGATCTTCTAGCTTTCAGAGTCTGTGTTGAGAGATCAGCTGTTATCCTGATTGGTTTACCCCTAAATGTAATCTGCTTCCTTTCTCTTGTAGCTTTTAAAATTCTCTCCTTATAATGTATGTTGGACATCTTCATTATAATGTGTCTAGGTGTGAATCTCTTATGATTTTGCACATCATAAGATTCAGCGTCCTGTAGGCTTCTAGGATTTGGGATTCTGTCTCATTCTTCAAGTCTGGGAAGTTTTCTTGTATTATGTCACTGAATAGATTGTTTATTCCTTTGGTTTGGAGCTCTGTGCCTTCCTGTATCCCAATGACTCTTAAGTTTGGTCTTTTAATGTTATCCCATAATTCCTGGAAGTTTTGCTCATGGTTTCTTAGCAGACTTGCTGAGCTGTCTATGTTCTTTTCAAGTTGAAATACTTTGTCTTCATTGTCTGATGTTCTATCTTCTAAGTGATCTACTCTGCTGGTAGTATTCACAATTGAGTTTTTAAGTTGGTTTACTGCTTCCTGCATTTCTAGGATTTCTATTTGTTTGTTTTTTATTACCTCTATCTCCCTGTGAAATTGATCTTTTACTTCCTGGATTTGTTTATGTAGTTCCTTGTCAATGTGATCTTTCATTGTCTGATTTTGCTGTCGCATGTCTTCCTTGAGACTCCAGATCATCTGTAGCATGTATATCCTGAACTCTTTCTCTGACATTCCCTCTGTTGCAGCTATTACCTCTTCTAAAGTTGAGTTGACCTGCATTGCTTGTGGTCCTTTCTTTCCTTGTCTTTTCATACTGCTCGCGTTTCTTACTGCTTGGTGAAACTGTTGTGTTTTTGAAATTTTCCCCCTAATTATTTATATTGCTCTTGTATAGTTGAAAAATCTCCCTTGCAGGGCAGGTAGTGGCTGTGCTCCTCCTCTAATTGGGGTGATCTGTCTACCGCGCTGGCGGGCCGGTAGGCCTGCTCTGCCGGTCGTTCGCAGGTCTGCCCACCCTACGGGCACAGGTGGCGGCTCTGATCTGCCCCCACTCCAATTGTGGTATGAAATATGTTTTTTTTAAAAAGAATCAGACTGAAATTCTAAAAATGAAGACTAGAATATGTGAAATAAAAAACGCACTCAAGATTAACAGATTAGATTTTTAAAAAATGAACTCTGAAACATAACAGTAGGAACTTTATAAAATAAAACAGAGAACAAAAGATAATAAAATAGAATGAAGAGATATTGATACCTGTGAGACAACTTCAGGTGAATTCATCTTGATGCAACTGGAGTCTCCAGTGGCTAGGAAACATCAGAAGCAGGGAAAGAGGGACCCAGAACTTTTCTGAAGAAATGATGGCTGAACTGTTTCCAACATTGATTAAGATGACAACCCCATAGAACAACAGTCTCAACGAGATTCCATCACAAGGGGCATCAAGGAAGCTACTCCAAAGCACAACATAATCAAATTTCTTTAAAACAGTGACAGAAAATCTTTAAAGCAGCCAAAGGAAAAGACATCTTCTTTAACATAATTATGTACTTAACATAATGTATATTGCATACAATGAAACAAAAATGAACATTATTTCTCATAGAAAATATATAATTGATAAGATATGAAGATCCCATCTTTAAAATAATGAAAGAAAAAGCTGTAAAACTGGAATTTTACACTTTTTTTAAAAAATGTGAAATAAAGACTTTTTGAGACATCACACTCAGATTTACACTGCAATAATGACACTTCTTCAGGTTGGAGAAAAACAAGAACAAAAAACAGTCACATGGAAATCTGGAATGAAGAGCCTTACAAATGAAATTTATATTCTAAGCTTTTAATAAATAAATGACTATTTAAACTAAAATTATCAAAATATATTATGAAATTTAAGACAAATAAAAGTGAACTGTGTGCCAACAAGAGCACCAATTTTATAGGAGAAAATGGAAAAGCGCTATAAGGACACCTGAAATTACACCATAAATTAAACATGTAACTCTATAAACCTGAAGCAACTGAAAACTGCAAAAGGAGAAAATGGATTCATAAAATTATTAAATTAATAAAAAAAACAATAAAAAGAATAAAGAATAAGAAAAGTTGGGAAACTAAAAACCAAATAGTATATGATATATATAATTTCCAAAATCCTCAATATGTCCTATAAACTCTGTATCATTCTACCTAATCTCTCTCTCTTTAATCTTATCTTTTATGATAGTCATCTCTCCCAGCAAACTGAAATTTAGTTTTAGTAAGATATTATGTGCTTTCCCCCATATGTTCCAAAGTGAAGTTTCCTTTTTTCTTACAGAGACTCCATTTTGAATTTCATTTCATAGTTAAATCTCTCAGTCTGAAAGTCACTGGAAACTTTCTATTTGAAACCTGACACTTCACTTCTGTACTGGCTGTCTCTCCCACCCATTTTTCTATCAGCTTGTCTTGTCCCCAAATGCCTTATGATAAAGGGGAATAATTATTCTTTGTTATTTTGTTCCTTGGAAGAGATATATATTGATTTTTAACTTGTCCTAGAATTTCAGCAATGATGATAAAATAATTAGATTTAATATTTTGGGAATTCAAACCAAAAAAGCTTGCTGATGTATAAATATGCATGGGGACAGAAGTAGTACCAAAAATGCCTCCTAACATTTTGTCTTAAATACTTGTTTGCTTATTATTATTGTCAGTATACCAAAAATTCCATAATGGTAAAGAATATTGGTAGTCCCAGATTTAGCATTTGCCCAGTACATAGTAGGTATTCTTTAACACTGATTCACTGAAAAACTAGATCCTCACATCAATCCTATACATTTTAATTTGCAATTTTCACTTAAAAGTGATAAAATTACCTTCAGAGAATTTACATGATAAGAAAGTAGCATGATCTAGAAATGAGTGCAGTTTTCCTGGAGTCATAGAATCTAAATTTAAATTTGATTTCCATCACTATGAAGCTTTGTAATAGTTTGGATGTGAGGTGTCCTCCAAAAGCTCATGTGTGAGAAAATGCAAGAAGGCTTAGAGATAAAATTATTGGTTTATGAAAGCCTTAACCTAATCAGTGAATTAATCCCCTAATGGGGGTTAACTGAGTGGTAACTGAAGGCAGGTAGAGTGTGACTAGAGGATGTGGTCATTGGGGCATGCTTTGAGGGTATATATTTTTTATCTGTTGAGTGGAATTTCTGTCTCTCCATGTTTCTGGGTTGCAATATTCTAAGACATTGCTTCCCTTCACTACACTCTTCTGCTGTGATGCTCTGCTCACCTGAAACCATGAACCTCAAATAAACTTTTCCTCTTCTAATTGTTCTTATCAGGTCTTTTAGTAACAGCAGTGAAAAAGCTGACTAAAAGAGCTGTATGAACTTCAGCAAGTCACTTTCACTTTGTATAAGTTGATCTCCTCATCTACAAAAGGGTTATAAAATTATATGTAAACTGTAGGGAGGGTGATGGGAGATAATGCAAGGACACTAGTAATATAGTGGCTGACTGAGCACTCGATAACTGCTCACTATTGCTATTATTTTAATTATTACTATTATCATTAGACATTATTATAATCTTATTATCCAAGGTCACTTAGCTAATTAGAAACTGATCCCACATTAGAATGCAGGGTTTTTTTCTGCTTCTTTCTCTACAGTTTAATACATTATAGTGAACAGAAATAATTACATTCTAAATTTTATCATATTCTTTTTCCCCCTCTTGCCTATGTTCTTCTTTGGACTCTTCAAGTACTTTGATTTTAACCTCATTGATGATTTCAACAACGTAGAGTTTAATCATTTCTTTATATTATTATGGGTTTTTGCTCTCTAGATTCATAATACAGATATTGAACCATATCTGAACCTATGATTATTATTTTGGGGAATGTTTCATTAATATTAATAAATGACAGTTGCATTATTTTATCTCTGACCTTCAACTTGTTTTTAATCTATGTACTCTTTTCTAACTTCAAAATCAATTTGAATTGATTTAACAGGTTGGAATCTTGGCATACATTTTGAAAGAATTCGAGTGTTATTACATAATGCACACATTAAATTTACTGAATAACTTTCAAAGAGTGTGGCATGAATTCAGTATTTTTAAGAACAGAAAATTAAAAGTGTTGGTAAATATGCATTGTTTCACTTAAATTTAGTTTAAGTATTAAGTAGATTTTTTCAATTCACATACTAATTCAATGGAATTTTAGTAATCTGAATGAACACTTCTCAGACTCTGAGGTGTCTTTCAGCACATTACTATCTTCAGCTACTAAATAGAATTTTAAGGACTTGATAAAGACCTTAAATGGAATAGGGGAATCTATAGCCCTTGCCTACAGGATATATTGTACCTATGACAAAATGATTTGAGACATATCTAAAGCAATTGCAGTAAGGTGGTGCTTTACAAATTTTACTATAGGGAAAGTTTCACTTAACTAGAAAAATCAGTTTCAGCAGACTAAATTTTATTTTAAGGATATTCCAAAGTGATTACCTACACACTTCCTCAAATACCCTTTTATTTAAATTTTTTATTCTAATTTGTTATGTATGACAGTAGAATACATTATAATTCACATTACACATATAGAACACAATTTTTTATATCTCTGGTTGTACACAAAGTAGACTCACACCATTCGTGTCTTCATACGTGTACTTAGGGTAATTATGTCCATCTCATTCCACCATCTTTCCTACCACGATGACCCCTCCTTTCCTCACCCTTTCATTTTCTCTATCTAAAATTTGTCTAATCCTCCCATGCTCCCCCAACCCCATTATTAATCAGCATCTTTATATTAGAAAATATTCGTCATTTAGTTTTTTGGAGATTGGCTTACTTCACTGATCATTATATTTTTTTAACTCTAAACATTTACCTGTAAATGTTATGAATTTATACTCACTTAAAGCTGAATAGTATTCTAACATGTATATATACCACTTCATTATTCATTCATCTACTGAAGGACATCTAGGTGGGTTCCATAGTTTAGCTATTGTGAATTGTGCTTCTATAAATATTGATGTGTCTGTGTCCCTGTAGTATGCGGTTTTTAAGTCCTTTGGCTATAGATCAAGGAGTGGGACAGCTAGGTCAAATAGTGGTCCCATTTCCAGTTTTCCAAGGAATCTCCATACTGCTTTCCATATTGGCTAAACCAATTTGCAGCCCCACCAGCAATATATGAGTATGCTTTTCTCCTCACATCCTTGCCAACACTTACTGTTTTTTTTTTTCTTAATAGCTGCCATTCTGACTGAAATGAGATGAAATTTTAGAGTACTTTTGATTTGTATTTCTCTAATTCCTTGAGTTGTTGAACATTTTTGTTAATTGATTGTATATCATCCTCTGAGAAGTGTCTGTTCAGTTTCTTGGCCCATTTATTGACTAGGGTTTTTGTGTGTGATTTTTTTTGTGTTTTTTTTTTTGGTGTTATGAATTTTGAATTCTTTATAAGCCCTAGAGATTTGTGCTTAAATTGATATGTGTGTGTGGTAATGCTCTCATTATGTAGGCTCTCTATTCACCTCATTGATGATTTATTTTGCTGAGAAGAAGCCTTTTTGTTTGCATCTGTCCCATTTATTGATTCTTGGTTTTAATTCTAGCGCTACCAGAGTCTTATTAAGGAATTTGGGGCCTAATCCAACATGATGGAGATTTTTTAAAATTTATTTTTTAGTTCTCGGCAGACACAACCTCTTTGTTTGTATGTGGTGCTGAGGATCGAACCCGGGCCGCATGCATGCCAGGCAAGCGCGCTACCGTTTGAGCCACATCCCCAGCCCTCATGATGGAGATTTGAGCCTACTTTTTCTTGTAATAGACACAGTGTCTTTGGTTTCATTTCTATGTTCTTGATCCACTTTGAGTTGAGTTTTGTGCAGGGTGAGAGATAGGGGTTTAATTTCATTTTGTTGCAGATGGATTTCCAGTTTTCCCAGCATCATTTGTTGAAGAGGCTCTTTTCTCCAATGTACGTTTTTGGTGCCTTTGTCTAATATAAGATAACTGTAGTTATGTGGGTTACTCTCTGTGTCCTCTATTCTGTACCATTGGTCTACCAGTCTTTTTTTTGGTGACAATACCATCCTGTTTTTGTTACTATTGCTCTGTAGTATAGTTTGAGGTCTGGTATAGTGATGCCACCTACTTCACTCTTCTTGATAAGGATTGCTTTAGCTATTCTGGGTCTCTTATTTTTCTAGATGAATTTCATAACTTCTTTTTCTATTTCTACAAGAAATGTCACTGGGATTTTGATTGGAATTGCATTAAATCTGTACAGTAATTTTGGTAGAATGCTCATTTTGATAATATTAATTCTGCATTTCCAAGAACAAGGGAAGTCTTTGCCCCTTCTAAGATCTTCTTTAATTTCTTTCTTTAGTTTTCTGTAGTTTTCTTTGTAGAGGTCTTTTACCTCTTTTGTTAAGTTGATTCCCAAGTATTTTATTTTTTTCAAGGCTATTATAGACGGGGTAGCTTTCCTCGTTTCCCTTTCAGAGGATTTGTCACTGATATACAGAGATGCTTTTGATTTGTGGGTATTGATTTTATATCCCGCTACTTTGCTCAATTCATATATTAGTTCTAGAAGTTTACTGGTGGAGCTTTTGGGGTCTTTTAGGTATAGAATCATATCATCAGAAAATAGTGCTAATTTAAATTCTTCTTTTCCTATACATATCACTTGAATTTCTTTCATTTGTCTAATTGCTCTTGCCAGTGTTTCAAGATCTATGTTGAATAGAAGTGGTGAAAGAGGGCATCCCTCTCTTGTTCCAGTTTTTAAGAGAGAATACCTTCAATTTTTCTCCATTTTGAATAAGGTTGGCCTGGGGCTTAGTGTAGATAGCCTTTATAATGTTGAGATATGTTCCTGTTATCCCTAGTTTTTCTAGTGTTTTGAACACGAAGGGGTTTTGTATTTTGTAAAATGCTTTTTATGCATCTATTGAAGTGGTTATATGTTTCTTATCTTTAAGTCTATTGATGTGATGAATTATATTTATTGATTTTCTTATGTTTAACCAATCTTGCATCCCTGTATGAACCCCATGGTGCATATCTTTTTGATATGTTTTTGTATTCGATTTGCCAGAATTTTATTTAGGATTTTTTGCATCTATGTTCATTAGAGATATTGGTCTAAAGTTTTCTTTTCAATGTGTCTTTACCTGGTTTTGGAATCAGGGTGCCACTGGCCTCATAGAATGAGTTCGGAGGTGCTCCCTCTTTTTTCTATTTCATGAAATAATTTGAGGCATATTGGTATTAGTTTTCTTTAAAGGTTTTGTAGAACTCAGCTGTGTATCTCTACAGTCCTGGACTTTTCTTGGTTGGTAGGCTTTGGAAGGCATCTTGTATTTTATCACTTGAAATTGATCTGTTTAAATTGTGTATATCATTTTGATTCAATTTGGGCAGATCATATGATTCTAGAAATTTTTGTGATAACTTTAATATTTTCTATTTTATTGAAGTTCAATTTCTCAAAATGATTTCTAATTATCTTCTGTATTTCTGTAGTGTCTGTTGTGATATTTCCTTTTTCATCATGTATGTTAGTAATTTGAGTTTTCCTTCTCTTTGTTAGCATGGCTATGGGTTTGTCAATTTTATTTATTTTTTTCAAAGAACCAACTTTTTGTTTTGTCAATTTTTTCAATTGTACTTTTGTTTCAACTTAATTGAGTTTAGCTCTGCTTTTAATTATTTCCTGTCTTCTACTAATTTTGGTGTTGGTTTGTTCTTTACTTTCTAGGATTTTAAGATGTAGTGTTAGGTCATTTATTTGTTGACTTTTTCTTCTTTAAGGAATGAACTCCATGCAATAAACTTTTCTCTTCCTACTGCCATTACAGTGTAGCAGAGATTTTAATATGTTGTATCTGTATTCTCCCTTACCTGGAAGGATTTTTAATCTCCTCCTTGATACCTTTTACAATCCAGTGTTCATTAAGTAGCATATTATTTAGTCTCAAGGTTTTGGAGTAGCTTTATTTTTTATTTTACCATTGATATCTAGTTTCTTTCAATTATGATCTGTTAGAATGCAGAGTAGTATCTCTACTTTTTTATATTTGTTAAGAGTTACTTTGTGGGCATAATACAGCTCTATTTTCGAGAAGTTCCATGTGCTGCAAAGAAGAAAGTGCATATGCTTGTTGAAGAATTAAATGTTCTATATATGTTAGTTAAGTCTAGTTATTGATTGTGTTATTGAGTTCTATAGTGTCTTTGTTCAGCTTTTGTTTGGAAGATCCATCCAGTAGTGAAAGAGGTATGTTATAGTCACCCAGAATTATTGTGTTGTGGTCTATTTGACTCTGGTACTTGAGAAGAGTTTGTTTGATGAATATACATGCTCCATTGTTTGGGGTATATATATTTATAATTGTTATGTTTTGTTGGTGTATGGTTCCCTTAACTAGTATGTAGTGTCCTTCTTTATAGCCTGTGATTAACTTTAGCTTGAAGTCTACTTTATTAGATATGAGGATGGAAATCCCTGCTTGCTTCCACTGTCCATGTGAGTGATATTTTTTCCAAACTTTTTACTTTCACTCTGTGGATATCTTTTCCTATGAGATGGATTTGTGTGTGTGTGTGGGGGGGGGGTTGTTTGTTTGTTTGTTTGTTTGTTTGTTTTGATCCAATCGGCTAGCCTATGTCTTTAGATTAGTGAGTTTGGGCCATTAACATTCAGGGTAATTTTTGAGACATGATTTGTATTCCCAGCCATTTTTGTTAACTTGGTTTTTTCTTTGATTAGTTTTTCCTTTGATTAGTTTTACCTTTAGTATAATACTTCTGTCTGCTGATTTCCATCATTGTTTTTCATTTCCTCTTCATGGAATATTTTTCTGAGGATATTCTGTAGTGCAGGCTTTCTAGTTGTAATTTATTTTAACTTTTGTTTATCATGGAAGGTTTTTATTTCATCATTAAATTTAAAGCTTAATTTTTCTGGGTATGATTCTTGGTTGGCATCAAATTTTTTTTAGAGCTTGTTACATGTTGTTCCATGATCTCTTGGCTTTGAGAGTCTAGGATGAAAAATCTGCTGAGATACAAATTGTTCTCCCCCTATATATGATCTTATTTCTCTCCCTCGAGGCCTTTAAGATTTTATCCTTATTCTGTATGCTAGGCATTTTTATTATAATGTGCCTTGATGTAGATCTGTTGTAACTTTGTACATTTGGTGTCCTGTAAGCCTCTTGTATTTGAATTTCCAATTCATTCTTCATGTTTGGGAAATTTTCTGATATTATTTCATAGAAGAGACTGTGCATTCCTTTGGTTTGAGACTCCATGCTTTCCTCTATCCCAATAACTCTTAGATTTGTTCTTTTGATGCTGTCCCATAATTCTTGTATGCTCTTTTCATGTTTTCTTACTATCTTCACTGTGTGGTCAACTTTATTTTCAATATTATATACTTTGTCTTCATTATTTGATGTTCTGTTTTACAAGTGATGTAGTTTGTTGGTAATGCTTTCTATTGAGTTTTTTTTTAATTTGGTTTATTGTTTCATTTCAAGGATTTCTATTTTTTTAAGAGTCTCTCTTTCTTGAAGTAATCTTTTGCTACCTTATTTTCTCTCTTATCTCTTTGTTGGAGTGATAAAGTTTTGTATGTATTTGCTCATTTAGATCATTCTTTAATTCACAGATCATTTTAATTATGAACATTCTGAATTCTTTTCTCACATTTCATCAATGTCACTGTCCCTGGCTTCTGTTATTATAGTATCCTGGTTTGTTTGGGGGTACTTTCCTCCCTTGTTTTTTCATGTTGTATATGTGCCTTCCTTTCTTGCAGTGTGGATCTGAGATATTACAGTTTCTACCCTATAATCTTGTAGTATTCATGCAGATTATCTGTACCTCACCTTTATTTTGGTCTTCCAGATCCTGAAGGTGTCCCATGATGGATGCTACTGCAACTAAAAATGATAGCAGCAATAGAGGAGATAACTTGAGATAGCAGTAAAGGTGCCCCAAGAGGCATGCAAGCTTTTACAGAAATGGGGCTGAAATTGTGGGCCATACACTGGCTTTGGGATACCCGCTCTGAGATGCAGATGCTTCTAGGCCGTGTCTTTTGTCAAAAGGTAGAGGTTATTGTATGGGAAAGACTATAGTGTTTTCCAAGATGGAAGTGGCTTAAGCCTGGGTTCCCAAGTATCATGGCTGATGGACCAAGAACTGCCTGGGGCCTGGGACATGTGCAAGTGGACAGAAGTGTGTCTGGGATGGGCCTGAGTTCTGGTGGGGGTCTGTTCATTGGAGGATGTAGTCCTGTGCCCAAGCTTGAGCTCCAGTTGGTGTCTGCCTATAGTGGATGAACCTGGGCCTTCCCTGGGCATGGGTCCCATGCAGATGATCAAAGGCAGATATGAGCCAGGCCTGAGTTCTAGTGGGGATCTTCTGGTCAGAGGAGGTAGTCCTGTACCTGATCCTGAGCTCCAGTGGGTGTCTGCTGGTGGCAGAATGGACTTGGGCCTACCCTAGGCCTGGGTCCCATGCAGGTGGGCAGAGGTGCATCTGGTCTCAAATACCCTTAAAGTTAATTAGATCAGAGAAATCAATAATAGATTCTCATTACAAGTCTTTAATCAAGGAAAGGGAACATTGGTCTGCAAAAGGCTGATCAAGGAGGCCAACAAGAACACAGATGCAATTGCCTACTTGAATAATCTGAAAAATCAGTGCAGTGAGTCCAAAATTGTCCAAGCTCTCTCAGTGTTGCTAGCATGTCTTGATATTGTAATCAAAGATGAAAACAAATTAGGGAAGAGTTAATTGATCATTTCAAAGGGAATCAAAACCATTAATAGACAGCATTTCATATCATCAGAAAAGGAGAAAAAGATGAAAAAAATTATAAAAAAGGTAATTGCTAACATATATTTCAAAAAGTTCATTTAAATGTTTGGAATACATCTTGAGATACTGAGCCATGATGAGTTTTTTTTGCCACTACTTCATAACATTATCTGAGTTCCTATTTAATAGAGTTATTATAATTGGATGTCTTTTAACATTAATTATAATAGATAATTCATACTAGTATATTTAAATAGATAGGATTTGATTTTTTTATAATACTAAGCTACCTTTTTATAATTAGCTAATATATATATTCTATATACATATATATTGTTAATTATGGGATTATCTTTTAACACGGGTTCTGGATATTTTATTTGTATGCTTTAATATTTTAAATCTTATCTAAAAAGTAATATTCCTTTCAAAACCATAAGCAAAATTAGTTACTAAAAAAGTCTACAATATGAAGCAAGTATATGCTAGATATCTATGCTCATGCAATAAACATAACAATCTGAAAAATTTAAACATGAATTTAATGGGTCCATTTAAGCAAAAGTGTCCTGGCCATCAATCTGAAAGTTTGACTATAGCTGGTGTCCTTATCAGGTATGCCCTAAATGTATATCCTTGAGACATTTGTATAATTAAGTTTTAATGTTAATCTAATGCATCAATGCAATAATGATCTTCTTCAATAAATACTAAAAACTCATTTTTCTGTGGCACAAATGCTGGAGGAATCATTCATGCAAAGATTGTGATTTACCATAGTTCATTCCACAAGCTCTGTTCAAAGACTTTCTTTGGTTTCAGAATTAGCCCTTGAGATAAGATTAAGTTCTACTCTCCTATTGATCATTCTTCCTCTGTGGTCATTTGTCTAAGTTTAAATAAAACAACTACTTATTAATTTCCAGTCCTTGCTACAGTAAGAGTAATTTCTCTGCACAATGATCTGAAAGACCTAAATGGACTAGCCTGGCTTGCAACTCACATCTTGTGGTTTTCAGTTTTCAAGTCTTGAAGCAATCTCTTGGGTGGTGGTTGTGGTTGTTCAAAAGAGAGTGGGATGCATTTGAATGAACTTTAGGAACATTATTAAGTTCTAAATGACAGCTGTCTCTCTGTATTTACACATCTAAGTGAATTTTTTTCCGTAGTTTTCTCTCATGGCCTATGTTCAAGCCTTTCTAGTTAATCAATTTCTATTTTTAAGTCTTCTCTTTACTCTGTAATGATCTCCTCTTTGTCCACCATTTTCATCATTCACTCTTAGATGCATTCTTCCAGCACTTAGTCTCTAGTCCTTCTATTTCATCCTCCTGAAACAATTACTGTTTCATTCTGAAATAGCAGTTTATAAAGACTAATAAATGGTCTAAAAATTAAAAATAAATTCACATAAATTCAGCTAAAATTTAACTACAATAGCTTTTTAACATATATTGATGCACTATCATTGGACGAGGGGATCTAATACATACTTATTTGGTTGCTTAAAATGGTGAACAGTTTTTGATATAAGCGTAAGTAAATATTAGAGAATATTTTATAGAACCTGACAAAGGGATTTCAATTTCAGTTTTAGTTTTTAGTGAAAACTTTAAACAGTTTAAATAATAATGCATAATAATGAAAGGAACCCCAACATCTGTCAGAAAATATAATTTGCAGATGGGGGTGGTGGTTACTGGGGACTGAACTCAGAGGCACTCAACTACTAAGCTACATCCCCAGCCCTATTGTGTATTTTATTTAGAGATAGAGTCTCACTGAGTTACTTAGTGTTTTGCTTTCACTGAGGCTGGCTTTGAACTCACGATCCTCCTGCCTCAGCCTCCAGAGCTGCTGGGATTACAGGTGTGTGCCACCACACCTGACTTGATATTACATAATCTAAGAAAGCACTTACTAAAATAATCTTCATAGATGATATCTGGATGGAAAACTGAAAATTTATCGTTCAAAAATTTTTAAAAATTACATTTAATAATTAAATAAATAATAAAAGAAATACAAACTTACATATAATTTTAGAGTAAAATTCAAGCTTATTTAATTAGAGTGAAAATGACTTCATAGATATTTTACAATCAAGCATACATTGTTATTTTCATTCTCACTAACTCAATATTCACTAAAATTACATAAAATCACTACTCAAAACTCCCTATCTGAATATAAAACTGGCTATAATGAACTAGCTTGTATGTCCTATTGAAAAGTATTGATATGGTACATTTTAGTAAAAAAAAATGTGTGGTTGAGGTTCTTGTATTTAGTCACATTTCAGTGTTTTGCCCATTAGGACCATATTCTCCTGATCAAATCTTGGAGATTTATTCTTTTACTTGCCCTCTATCACACATCATCATCAAACAAACCTTCAGTTTTTTCTCCCTATCACCAAACTTTACTAAGTCTCAATTTCATTTGATTGGTCAATGAAAAAACTTAAATGATGTTTTAAGTGTACTTAAATGATGTTTTATCTGCCATGTTATTTGCTTTGATTTTTACATTTATCATGAGCTATGACAATTTTTTTTTCTGTTTGTTTTACAGTTTATGTTCTTTGTGGAATCAAAGAAAGCTACTTTGTATATGCACACATGCCTTCACACAAGAGTTTTAATAATAACTAATTAGTGTTTTAACTACTGTAGGTATGTGATATTTTTTATTTTTTAAATAAATGATAAAATTTTTATCATTCATTTCTTCTGTGAACATTTATCCATTATATTCATATTAGTTTGGCTCTTTTTTTAGCACTTTCCTTATTTGTTTCTGAGAAATAAAGAATAAATCCTTATATTATAAAATTATAAAATAAATCCTTATATTATAAAAAATATTTATAGTTTTTTTTTAATTTTTAGATTTCTTTTTTAGGAGATTCTTTCCATTTCTTTATATGCCAAAAATTAATTTTTGTTTATTTCTTTTCAAACTCTCACACTTTTATATTCTCTAATTTAGCCCCTACATTCTCAAAATTTTCTTTCCCACAAATCAGAACCAGATTCTCAGGTTCCATGAGGAACTGGATTTTTTTCCCTTTATTTTTTTCTTCTTCTTTCTCTTCCTCTCCCCCACCACTATTTTCTCTCTCTCTCTCTCTCTCTCTCTCTCTCTCTCTCTCTCTCTCTCTCTCTCTCTCTCTCTCTCTCCCACCCCCCTCTCTTTTGATACCAGGAATTGAACCTAGAGGAACTCAAACACCAAGCCATATCCCCAGACCTTTTATTTATTTATTTTTTTTTATTTTGAGACAGAGTCTCATGAAGTTGCTGAGGCTGGCTTTGAATTTTTGCTTCTCCTCCTTCAGCTTCCCAAGGTGCTGGCATAACCATGCCCAGCTCTTCCCTCTGTTCTTGATTACATCAACTAAACTTTTCTTCATTGCCTATCAGAGTTGAAGACCCAACCCCCCAAAATATGTATTTTTTTCTCAGTATAACTTCTTTTATTGGAGTGATTCTTTATTTACATTTTAATAGACTACGTAGAAGGTAAGCTTCCCACATCCTTGTGAAGCTAAATCTGTCTATTCATATGAAATAATGACAAATAAATCATAAAATTCAAGACTAAAATGATCTTTCTCTCACAGTTTGGATGAAATTTTGCATTGTCATCACTATACTATGCAGCTGCTAAAACCAATGGCATATGAAACTTCACTATTGCCTTTTGTTTCTCATTATGTACTTTTAGATCTCCTTATTTGGGGGTACTCTGAGGTTTCATAACAAAAAATCCAAATATGAGACTATTTTTATTCATTTTTCTTGGATGTTGGTAGATCTTTCAATTTGAGGAAGTATGTCTTCAGCTCTAAGAAAATCCCATTTGTTTTTGATTTATATGGCTTTTATTTGTGGAAAAAAAAATTTCAAGAATGTAGGGACCAAATTAGAAAATATAAAAGTGTGAGAATTTGGAAAAATGTCCAATTTTACTCTTTTTTTCAGGAACTGTTATTCATCAGTTATAAACCTCCTGAATTGATCATGTGTTCTGCATTTTTATAGTTTCTTTTTTTTAATTTTTAGATTGCTTTTTTAGGAGATTCTTTCCATTTCTTTATATGCCATGCATTGTAAAATATTTTAGTAATTGTATTCAAATTAACTTCTTTTTTTCTTTTTTATGGGTTTTGTACTTGTTCTTTAGATGTGATATACTCATGGATTTATTTTATTATGTCATTTGAATATTTTAAAAAATTTGTTTCAGCTAACTTTAATTTTTATTATTCAAAATGCTGGATGTCACCAAACCTTCTGAAAGAACTACTGAATTTATTTAAACAGTTGTTAAAGGGTATAACTCATGTTAACTGCTCTTACCAAAAAAGGAAGGAGGAAAGGAACAAAGGAAGTAAGGAAAGGAGGTAAAGAGGGAGGGAGGGAGGAATGGAGGAAGGAAGATCAATCTCTTGAGAGATTATTTACTTTAGTTAAGAAAGTTATTCTAGAACAGCACTTTGATAGGACTTTAAAGTGGTAAAACCTTAATAATAATTTGGCAGCATGACATAAGTCTTGAAAAGTATTCATATCTGTTCTATTAAGTAATGCCACATGTAGTAATCTATCTTTAGGGAATATTTAGATATGTATTCCAAGATCTATGTAGAAAGATGTTCACCATATGTTTATGACAGTGACATATGAGAACAACTTCAATGCCTAATAATGTTAAAGAATTAAATAAGTTATGATATTATGGGATAAAATGGGGTTATTTTAAAATAACTTATAAACAAATAATATAGGAAAATATTACTGATTTAATTTTAGCTAAAAAAATCTATAAAATGATAACTCATAAATTTAAAACAATTTTCACATAAATTGGACTTTGTGTTTTTATATAAAAATGAGAAGAAAATTTTTTTCAACATATCAAAGTGTTGCCTGATGAAGTACTGTCTCTGAACATAAGTTAGAGATTTTTTTGTGTGTGATTTCTTTTGTTGTTCAAATTTCCTCCATTAAATTTGCATTATATTTGTAATGAAAATAAACATAACATTAGCTTATAAAAATCAATTTTTTAGAATAATTCAGTAGGCAAGAAGTCAGTAGGGGTATATGATATGTCTCATCACATTTCCTTCTATGGATTCTTCATTCCCTTATTTTTTTTTATTATTTTGGCCACCAGAGATGTTATGGGCATTAGGTACAAACTCAATTATTTTTAAATTGGAATTAATTTATTTAGCTCTACCTATGAACATATGTAACAAGACTAACAATTTCAGAAAGTGTGGATACTTATATTCATTTTAACTTTTTTTTTTAAGGCAACATGTGTATATTCTTGTAAACAAGAAAGTGGTCTGATAAGACACTAAACAAACCTGCTTACTGAAGCATGATAACATCATTTTCAGAGCATTTTCTATTACTTGGGGAAAATAACATGTTTATTATAAGATTTCAAATAACTTTATTTAGAAATTCAAGTTATACATTTTCTTCACCATGAAGCTGATATGGAACATTTAGTTTCAGATGTAAAGACAGATTGAAGCTTTATAGTAAAGACATAGTGGGAATAATTTATCACTGGTTTACTGGGATTATTTGCATTTGTGGACAGGGTGAATTCATTGTTAAATACCTCATAGGTCAAAAGTGGCAAGTGAAATTCTACCATTACTGCAGTTTTTCTTTTGGGTAAGGATACTGAATTTAAGCTGTATCTTGCAAAATATATGATTCCATATAGAGTCTGTGAAGAACAAAGGATGGCAATCTAGGCATGCTAACTAATAGATGGATGTGTAGGTCTGCCCTTATCTTGATGGCTTTCCTATGTGTGACTTATAAAGTTCCACATAAGCATCCAGTTATTGACTTGACAAGGAAAACATACATGAAGAGGGAAAGAAAGAAAAGACATAAGACAAAGCAGAAGACAGAAGAGTGTAAAAGAAGAACTCATTGTTTAAAATAGTGGTTGATAACTAAGAAGAACAATAAAGAACAGCAGTTGAAAACCATTAGTTTAGCATTTTGGAGAATTTTTGATGTTGTTTATGCTTTCCCCAAGAAAGTATTATTTATCATTATGTTTAGTCAAATAATGCAAAGATTAATATCAAAGTCTGTGCTCTACTCACTGCCCCTGCCTCTCCCTAATTCCCACTCTCCTGAGGCAACCACTCCTTCACAAATTTCTTGACACCAGCCTGATAGGTATATTTCAACCCTTCTTCCTTACTTATATAAACATAAGCAAGCATATAAAACTTTAAAAATTATTCTAGGAAAGATACTGGTATCTTTAATTATTACTTGTTAAATTTTTAATTATTTCATTGAGGGTGTTATTGCTTGGAACCACACTGACATCTAAATGGAATGTGCCTTTGGGCACTATGTACCTAGTTAAGATGCATGCACGAGAGCATGGTGAACACTAAATGGTTTATTTTACAATTTTCTTTTTAGTATTTCTTATTGAGAAGATGTATTTATGTTGGTCACTCTATTATTTTTCTTAATGTTATTATAGATACTAATGTAGATTGTGCTCATTCTTCTAATTATTTTCTAATATTTTGCTTATGATAGATATTTAAAATATTTTGTAAGGATAATCTATCATTTTAGATACATAGAGTATTTATAACAGTTCAATTTACTTCTTGAAGTATTAAACTATCTGCATTCAAATGATAAATGTATTTACTACTAAAGACTACAGTTTTCCAATATCCACTTTAGTAAAAATATCCCAGAATAACATTACAGAAAAAGTCAGAGAATCATTAAGTTTTTAAATATTTTACAACTATTTTCATAAGAAGGTAGTGCTATATTATATACTTACGTCCATACACTTGCATTAAATTAACTATTTCTTTGTTTCTCTGTTAAATGACACACAAAAAAATCACAAAACACAGAAACTATGTTCTTGAAAGCAGTGATGAACGTATTTGTAACCAGACTCTTAGAAACATATTTTTAAAACTTTATAGAACAGGAATATTTGTAGAAAGTGACTGCTATTTTTCACAGTGGCAGGTTGCTCTTTGTTGAAGATTGAATGTATTTTTTTCTCCTGTGCTGAAGCTGAAATAAGTTGTCAAAGTACAGGATGAAAAAAAAAAAGAGTGAAAGTAAGGCAGAGAAAGTGAAATATGGCTGTTATATTTTGCACACCTATTCTTTAGTTTTATAATCACAAAAAAATGACTACTGTGATCATGACCACATACTTGCTAAATTAAATTGAACCAGAAAAAGCTTCAGGAGACGCAAAGAATCCTGCATTTCCTAGGAAATTTTGAGGCTACACTCAGCCAGCACCAGGGGCTGTCAGTACAGCAACAGTGAATAGGTGGCACAGCCACTTGAGACATGGATAAGAATATCCATGAGAGGAATCTGCATTTAGTGGGAGGCAGGCGCACCCAAATCTCAAGGATCTCTAATCCAGGTCTTAAACTGAACTTGTCAAATAGTGTTAAATGAAATAAATGATGTAGTGTCTTAATGATCTTCTGTAAAACATAGAACACATGTTCTGAACCTTGATTTTCACGGATGTCACTGTAGATATTACTAGTAATCTGATTGTACATGTATTTGATATTCCCATATGCTCTCGCTTTTTTGTGAAGTCTCATATTTTACTAATCCTCTATTATCATACCCATGCTGAAAGGCAAACCATTGTACTACAGGTTTAAAGCATTTTTTTTTTTTTACAGTTTTATGACTTTATTTAACTATCAGCAGTTAGTTCTCATCCACATTAACTGTAGATTTTTGAACGTGGTAACGGGGACACAGGTCACCAAAGTATAGAGCTTGTTTGGTGAATCTTCATCCTCCTTACGTTTTGTGGATAATTGCACACTAATACGATATGGGACATTCCTTATTCCTTGGCCCAGACAGCTTTGTTGAGCCTGGTATCAATGCGCATATCTGGAGTTCCCATCTCCTTCATGGCAAATTTCAGATCTCTTTGAGTGCCCACTCCAAGGATGCGCATATGAATGTTGATGGTGTATTCCAGGATCACGACCTCCTCCACCTCCTGGTTGATGGCAGAACGGCCCTTCTTCTTCTCGCCACCCTTCTTTGCCGGAGCCATTCTGCCAGGCCCAAGTTGGAAAGCTTAAAGCAAAAATTTTCAACTAATTTATTTCTAGTGATACAAATTAAAGAAGGAACAAAAGAGAGGGTACCTTCCTAACCACAATACCATGGCTTGGCCTCTGTCTTCTCTTTGCAATAAAATTGGAAACCTTAGATTGTGATTATAACGTACATTCTCTATTTCCTCCCTGGATCTCTGTTTCTGTCTCTCACACAGCATATACCCCATCCTATCCTAGGTCCCAAGATTTCCCATTTCTGAGCAATCAGCATATAGTTTCTGAAACCTATTTTCCTTCATATTCTTTTGCTCTATTTATGTAATTCCATTGAGCTTGCATACCACTTTATTGTTATGTTCTGTTATGCATCCTTGGTTTCAGGTGGAAAATCAAACTTTTAAGAACTTAAAATTTCTTAATTTTTAAGGATTTATTCTGTCAGTGAATGAAGACCTCCATTTAGGCACTCTATTAAGATATTCATTCTTATTAAGATATTCATAAAATTATTGTAATGAAATAAAGGGTATCTGTGTATATGAAGAATACACAATAGCTTTAATTTTGTGTGTCTTAAAGTGGATTTAGATAAAGATTCTAATAATTAATGTGAAAATATGACTTAAAATATTTTTTAAAAAACTTTTTTGCTTATTATAAACAGGTGCAACCTTTGGCTTTCAGGTGAATGGTTACTTTTACTTTCCATTTTCAATTCTTTAGCCTGACAATATATACTAATGATGTGTCTCTGTCTCCTCAGGCCTCAGAGGAAACGTTGATAATGATTCACAGTCTTTAATGCTGATTCATGATAGGTGCATATATTGAGTAAGATCTTTTCCCTCAGCTCATCTTTGCTCTAAAGTTTAATATTGTAATTTAATAAAAATGGCTTTGCAGCTGTGAAAGCTGGCCTGGTAAAGAGATATATGTATTTCAAAGCTGGTTCAAGTTCAAAGTTAAAACAAGATTTTTTTCTATTGCTATGTCCATCTTTCCCTACCAAGGGAAATCACCTCTTCAAAGGAAAAGACAGTAAATCTCTAAATCTCCATATTTACTCAAGTCCCGAGACTCTGCAGGGCAAAAGCTGCCAAGTCTATAGATTTACAATGTTTTATGATAATGATTTCCTCCAAGGGCTCACCCGAGATGAAAAGATAAATTAATTTATCCACTTCCAACCACTAGTGAAAGTTTAGTCTCCATTCCAAAAGCTGCCTTCAGAGCAGCGCCTGCACTATATAATTCATCAGCAGTGATTAAAATTTAAGGGCCTCTGGATATGACCATCTTGCACTGGGCCTATCAAGTGGAAAGCATTGTAAAAAAGATGAATTTATAGATGAAAAGGACATTATAACTTTTTTTGACCTTGTGATACTGCTACTACTGTTAATGACAAAAACAACTAGTTACTTACCACTCTTACTCATGTGCCTTACATGTAACTCTCATTTCATTAAATACAACATTCCTAGAAAGGATATTTTAAGGGAGTTTAGGATAAGAGACGATAAGTGCCTTTCCAGAAATCACAACTTATAACTAATAGGAACCCAGAATAGGAATCCAGAATAGGAACCCAGATACTATGATTCCATGCCCTTAAACAACGTGGCTTCCAACACACATTATGTTAAGGATCACAGCTACTGACGGTTTTCATTTTCATCTATGTTGAACTATGTTTGACAAAACTTGCATATATTCAAGGTGAGCAACATAATGATCTTATATACATGTACTTTGTGAGATGATTACCACAGTCTAATTAACATATGTATCACCTCATACAGTTACTGTATGTGTGTGTGTGTGTGTGTGTACTGAGAACATTTAAAGATCTACCCTTTCAGGAAATTTCATTTGCACAATACATAGTTACTGACTATAACTATTATGCTGTACATTAGAACTTCAAAACATATTTATCTTATAACAAAGTTTATACCCATTGATCAACAGATCCCCATATCCTCTACTATTAATTCCTTGGTAACCATCATTCCAATTTGGGTAATTCTCTACATGAATTCAGTGTTTTTCAATTCCACAGAATTTATATTGCTTTTTTATGTGCATATCTTACTTCATTTAGTACAATCCCTCCTAGTTCAATGTATTCTCTTTTGTTGTTACAAATATCAACATTTGGTTCTTTCTCCAATGCTGAACAATATTCTATTGTGTGTACAGATAATGTTTTCTTCTTTCATTTATGTCTCAATGGTACTTAAGTTGTTTTCATATCTTGAGAAAGATATGAATGAGAAAGTACAGAACTCTTTATGAGGTGATAATTTCATCCCCTTCAGACATATACCCGAAGGTGAGGGGCTGTATCACTTGTGGTCTTTTTAAATTTTTGAACCACCTGCACACTGTTTTCTATAGTGGCTATACCAATTTACATTCCCACCAATAGTGTACAGGATTCACTTCTGCAATCATATACAGGTAAGCTTATTTTGGGTTCTATATTGTGTTCCATTGGTCTATGTGTGTGGTCATATGAGGATACCATAGATTTGATTATTATAGCTTTGAAATAAAACTGACCATCAGAAGTACAACTTAAGCTTTGATTTTCTTTCTCAAGATGGCTTTAGTTATTTGGCTTTTTGTGATTACACACAAATTTAGGACACATGTTTTCTATTTCTGTGAAAAATCCTCTTAAAATTTTTATAGTAATTGCATTGAATCTGTAGATTGAGTTGGGTAGTACTAACATTTTATGGTATTATACTTCTGAAGCATGAACCAAGGATATAATTTCATTGACATTGTGTCTTTTTCAGTTTTTATCAAAAATTTTCATAGTTTCTAATGTACACATTAATGTTCTAATGATTACATTTATTTAAGTATCTTATTCTTTTGGATCAATTCTACATGAAACTTTTCCATGATTACTTTTTGGCTAGTTCACTGTTGTTATTGTATAGAAATACTACTGAGTTTTGTGTGTTGATTTTCTAACCTGTAATTTTACTGAATTAATTCATCAATTCTAACTCTGTGTGTGCATGTGTGTGTGTGTGTGTGTGTGTGTGTGTGTGTGTGTGTAGAATTTAGGAATTTCTATATATAAGTTCATGTCATCTGGAAACAGAAATTATTTCACCTTTTCCCTTTTAATTTGATGCTTTTTTATTTATTTCTGTTGCCTAGTTGCTCTGGCCAGTACATCTAATAGGCATGCCTCCATTGTTCCTGGTCTTTGAGGAAAAACTCAACATTTCACTGTGAAGCATGATATTGGCTGCATAGTGTCATATATGGAACTTTATTGTATTGATGGACATTCTTCTTATTCTTCATTTGTCATATATACACTTTAATGTAGAGATACATTGTTTTTATTCATTTATTCTCATTTTTTCTTTTACAATAAAAAGATATTGAAGAATACTAACACTTTTTCTGCACTTATTTTGAGGATCATATGTTTTTTTATTATGTTAATGTGCTGTACCACATTTACTTATTTGAACCTATTGAACTATCTTTATATCCTAGTGATAAATCATAATGCATGACCTCTATACTCTGCTGTAGAATGTAATCTGATAGCATTTCATAGCATAATTTTCATCTATGTTCATCAGGGATATTGGCCTGTGTGGTCTTACAGTATTCTTGTCTGGTTTTAGTATCAGAGTGATACTATACATGTAAGATTTATTTGGAAATATTTCCTTCATTTTAAGCTTTGGGAAGAGGAGGCATTTTTACTAATTCTGTAAGTGTTTGTATAGAATCTGGGCTTTTCCTTATTGGGAGATTTATGATTATTGACTTGATTTCCTTATTCAATATACAGCTGTTCAAATTTTCTATATTTTTATGATTAAGGCTTTTAAGTTTTATGTTTCTAAGAATATATCCAATTCCATGTTATCTAATAATTTTCTAGTGGTCTTTTACGATATGTGTATTATTGTCTCGTGAATAATATCATGTCGTTCATTTCTTATTTTATTTATTTTAATCTCTTTACCTTAGTCCAGCTAATGGCTTAAAATTTTGTTTATCTTTTTAATGTACCAACTTTTAGTTTCATTGATTTTTTTTCTATTTTTTCCAGTGTACTTTTGTTTATCTTCTTTGATGTTTATTTTCTTTCTTTTACTAAGTTTTGGCTTATGTTTTCTACTTTCTTGAGATAAATTTTTTTATCAATTTTTTTCCTAACTGTAGCACTATAAATTTTGCTCTTAGAAATAGTTTTGCTGAATAGCATGTGTATCCTGTGTTTACATCTCAGATTTTTAATTTCTATTTTAATTTCTTCTTTAACTCATTGGTTGTTCCACAGTATGTTGCTTAACTTTCATGTATATGTATATCTTCCAATTTTCATTATACTTTGTGTGGTATAAGCATATCTACCTTACTCTGTGTTGTCTGTCTTTTCTAGAATATCTTTTCCATCTGTTAATTTCCAGTTTAAATATATAGGTAAACTAAAGTACGTACTTCATAGGCTGTATAAAGTTAGTCTCTTGCTTTTTTTTTCATTTGAATGTATCTTTTGATTTGAAATCTATACATTCAGTACAATGCCCTAAAATACATTTAATCCAAAATATATTTACATAAACTATAGTTATATATAATTGTGATTACTACAAATTAAACAGGCCTGAGATAATATATCACAGATCCCGATATGATACAGAGATATCTATGCTAGTAAAGGAATAAATTAACTCATTTTAGGGCAAGAATGGGAGAGCTGATATTTTGGAAAATTGTACTTACTTAATGCCATATATGAAGTCTAGATGATTGTAAACAGAATGGTCAGGATTAAATCATTTATTATTTTATAATCAAAGAAAATCATACTGACCAAAATCAAGCCAACTTTCTAGGTCTATCTCCTAGCTATATTACCATTTTAAAATTTAAAAAAAGGAATAGAATTGGAGGTGCAATTTATGTTTCTAGAATTGTAGACTAAAATCTACCTTTGAGACAAAAAATAATTTTGTTTAAAATCTTTAACAATGAGAAAATTTTGTGATCTTAAATTAATGTTTCTTTTAAATTGTAAATTCAATTTTAACTCTACTGATGGTCATAGATATTATATTTTGTAAATCAAAATGACTGTGTGTAAAAGAGATTGAAATGTGTCTTAAAGTTATTTACTACATTGGCCAAGAGATGTTTTTGATTTTTTGTTGTTGTTTTGTTTTCGAGTGAAAGTGTTTCTAAAGGGAAATATGAAACTCAGATAAATTATTTCCCATTATAAAGAATTTGGGGAGTATACTTCCCTTTGCCTTCAGTCTTCCTTGCTAGATTCATGGAGATTCAGGAAACAAACTGTTGGGAGCCGGCGACCGCACCCTGAAAATGGCGCTGGCCTCCTGCTTCTGATGACTTAGCGGTTAGAGTTGTTAGAAGTAAACAACTCCTTGTAAGGCTGTGGGGCTGGGCTCTGGCCTGCTTCCGCTGCGCTGTACCTATTAGACTTCTCCACGTGGTGCTAGTTCATTGGCGAGGCTGGGTACTTAAGCTAGGGGCAGACCAACCGCTCGCGCTCTTTCCTTGCTTGTTCCTGTTTTCTCATCATGATTCAAAGGTCCTGAGTAAACTGCTGAAAGAAGAATCCTCTGTCGTGTTTCCTTTGCCGGCGAGGGGTTGCGACACAAACAATACTGTTTCAGGGTAGAAAAAATCACCTGGGACTTGAACATTATAGTGAGTATCTTCTTAGTTGAAGATTTCAGGGCTATGTTGGGAATGTCTAAAGTCCTAGCATTTGCATTGGGAATATCAGAAAGAAAATTATTAGTAGTGAGGGAGATGGCTGCCACTTCAGAGGTTGCCTCGGATGAAGAAGTTCTGTTAAAGTGAGTCAGAACCAGAGAAAGATGGAGAATCAATCAATCATGTTGGGTGTAGTGGTGCACACCTGTAATCCCAGGGGCTCTGGAGGTTGAGGCAGGAGAATTGCAAATTCAAGGCCAATTTCAGCAATGTAATGAGGACCTAAACAATTTAGCAAGACCCTGTCACAAAATTAAAAAAAATATATAAAGGACGAGGACATGGCTCAGTTGTTGAATGCCACTGGGTTCAATCCTTGGTATAAAAAAAAGAAAGAAAAGAAAGAAGAAAACGGAGGAGGAGGAGGAGGAGAAGGAGGAGGAGGAGGATTAGGAGGAGGAGAAGGAGGAGGAGGAGAAAGGATCAAATACCACAGTTTGTGGCACTGAGGAACAGCAAGTTTCTGAGAAAACTGTTGGTGATATCTACTAAGCACACAGAAAAGAGCTAAGAGTCTTGTATAGCAGGGTGAAAATTATGTACACCAGCAAATAGAAGTATGAAAGACAGACTCTGCCTTATGGATGTGCAAGACTAGTAACTAAATTAGGAAGAGAATCGACAAGGATGAATATATTTGTGTTTCTATTTTGGTAGGGGGGAAAATGAGGTCTAAAAAGTAATAATTATTTTGCTGTTATTGATGTTGTTTTCCCCTAAGGGAAAATTATATATCTGAAAGCAACTTTTGGAATTTCTAGATCATTTTAGCTATATATGAGGTAACCTATAATCTAGAAGAAAATTTAATTAGAAATGCTGACTACATTTAGTATGGTGCAAATATCAGTAAACAGAAAACAATATCATAGAGTATTTATTCTTGCACCAGCAATCAAACTCGTGGGATATTTAAAAATCTATGGGAGGAGAGAGAAATAGGAAATGGGTATGAAAACAGTTTAGATTTATTTTAGAAAATGCCCATGTTTTTATTCTTATAATTTCCAGATAATCCCTGGAGAAATACCTGTAAAATAAGCCATTACAATGTGATTTTCTGGAGCTATGTTATACTTTTATTTTAGAAGAAATGCTTAAGATTGAGACATCTAAGTCATATATAATGTCAGTTTAATTTTTTATGATGCTTGTCATTCTTTAGAAAAATTTAAGTTGTATTATTCTTTTTACATTTTATATTGTATTAAAATTCTTTAATGTCTACAATATCTTAGTACTTATTTAAACAAATTATAAAATATTTCATTTGAATGCACATAAAATAATGTGCTATTGTTGTTTTAATTGTATATAAACACAGTACAGCCTCAGTCAATGAGACATGTAGCTAGGAAAGAGTATTTTACTTTTCATTTCAGGTAGTGATGGATCTTATTATTTGATGCTAGAGCAAAATTCAGTAACGGTAGTTTCTTAAAGGTCATGTGCAATATGAACACCCTATCAATGAAGTTTTAGTTTTCTAGTATATGAAACTCTTTTGGCCTAGGTTACATTTTTACATGTTAATTTTATTTATCTTGTTTTGATCATTTGGAAATATATAGGTTTTGTGAATTATATAGATGTTCATAATACAATTGTTACACATTTTATTATAAAATATAAAAAACTTCATATTTGTTAATATCATAACTCTTATCAGAAATGCTTTGTAGTATAGGGAAGCTATACAATTCAAGGTGGTAGATGTTAGCTTTCCAAAATTGCAATTTTCATTTTCAAGCCTGAATATTATCATCAGTAACAAATACTGTCGGTTGCTTTTTCTTGAAGTGTCAGGCTTACTTTATTTTTTAGAAAGTGTCCACCAATCTCTAAATGAATAGCTCTAGTCTGTCTGTGATTGACATTTCACATGAAAACAGTTTTTTATGTACAAAGGGGCATACGGTAATTTTCTTCATGATTACCACCATATTTAAGTATATAGTAGAATTACTTCATGCATGCTTTCCACTTGGTAACACAGAATATCACATAGTCATTTACCCACAATTTCAAGAATTTAGTAAATTAATTTTTATTGCTTCATTGAGAAGATTCTTAAGTGAAACTGACTTTTGTCTGTTCTTATCATAAATGTGGGGTAGTGTAATATAAAAATCACCAAAGATAACATCATCAATAAAAGATAAATTTAACATCATGCTGACTTCTTAATATGGCACATTAAGGAAGATATTTTTTCTCTTCTATGGAACTATCACCCAAAATTCAAACCTAAATCAAGTAATGGTCAATGAAAGACACACCAAAATTAATGATCTTTCTGCAAAATAACTGACTAGTTCTCTTCATGAGATGAAGTAAAAGACAAAGAAAGCCTGGGATCTTTTTTCAGCATAAAAGAGAACAAAGAACAAGACAGCTAAATACAAACATTTCTGGATTGGAAAGTGGACCAGGAAAATGTTTATCTTTACTAATAGAAGGAAAAAGGAAAAAAATGGGAAAAGCTGTAATTCAATTGTAATTTATGATATGACTAGCATTACTGAATTTTGCTCTAGCACCAAAGAATAAGATCCATCACTACTTGAAATGAAAAATAAAATACCTTGTCTTTCCCAGCTACATGTCTCATTGACTGAGGCTGGATTATGTTTATATACAATCAAAACAATGTATCACATGATTTTATGTGCATAAGTATATAGGATAGTCTAAAAATGAAACAACCAAGGAAGAGTTAGAGAACAGCTTTCTCTTCAGATATGCGATCTGAAGGAGGACTCTGTTTATAGCCCAAGATTTAGAGAATGGGGAAGGGATCAGACACAGAGAGATTTACATTACCTCCTTTAGGTAGTTGTAAGCTCTTTCTACCAAACTATGCTTATCATGTTTGAAAACTGATTTTGCACTTAGAATTTTCTCATTAGAGAGGGAGGCTAATTTCAATCTCAACCTCCTATCTTACCCATAATTTAAGTAAGACCTATCTGGGAATTTTCTATAGCAGGGCACAAATAAAGAAAAAAGATCCATCCAAATTTTATGTAGTGCTATATTACAATTTGTATTCCAGCATTACTTACTATTCACTTATAATCATCTATATAGTTTTTTAACATTATGTTATTATACATATACACAACAATGAGGGTTTATGAGAAATCTTAAATGGATTCAGAATATATAAGAAAATTTTAATATGTTTGACTGTGTCTGCTTGTTTTAAAATTAGGATGTCAGTACATATTTGGATGTTTTCAAATCTGGTGAATAATTTCTTAGAAATGCAAACGTCGGGAAAAAAATCACAAGCACAATCTTGTCCCTAAATAAAGTTTACCTACCTCACACAATAGATACCAATGTCATCCAACAGGAAAAGAAGGTGAAAGTCCTTGTCATCTTTTATTCATTGTTCTCCAGGTGCAGCAGACTGTGGAAAAGAAAGCATCACTTTAAAATATCAATTTTTATTTTATTTCTGTTAATAACCTTAAATGAAAAGAAGATATTTAACAAAAGAAACAAAATAATTTGAGAAATAAAAAATAAAACTAAAAATTTTAAAGATATTATTGTGAATTCCTTCTTCCATTAAAAAAATACTAGCAAATAGTGGGAGCAGAAAATAAGATTAGACATCTGGGTAATAACCAATAAAGGATACCCTTTTTAACAAATTTAACTGCTGCTTATCTTGGAATCTACAGCAATATAATGGGATGATCCTGTCCATAAAAGTCACTCAACACCCAGAGGTGTAAATGTCAACAATCTGCATAAAAGCTCAAGTTTAAAGATTTAGTACCATGTACAAATGAAGAAAAAAATAAGCACAAACATAACAGTTGCATTTTAATATAGGTATCCATTATCTAATGTTTATATAATGGAAGGCAAATGACTTCATTATTATCTGTGCTATTACACTGAATGCAAAATGAACTCATCATACAAGCCTACTTGCTTTAAAAACTATTGCAGCCAGATCAATGACAAGGGAAGCATATATATATGCAAACATTTTTGGGTGACTAATTTGATTTTTATGTTAACTACTAATGTATTATTAATAAAGAGTTCATTATACTTTTAGATTACTTTAGTTTATTTATGCTTTATTTGTATACAACTCATTTCTATAATCTCTTGCTTTATATTTTATTTCTTTTTAAATACTAGTATACTTAGATAATGAATACATATATGCAAATATCAGATGGAAGAATGTGGAACCTACAAAATTACTTGATTATATCCAGATCTTAATAAGTGTAATCATTTTGACATGAAACTATTTTTCCCGTTAATTTAATATTTTTCAAAAAAATATTGTGCTCTGGTTTAGACTATATATTCACATTAAAGTAGGTTCCTCAACTTATTTAGTTTATCCCTTCAACTCTTGTTGTTCTGAGTTGACCACATGAATGGAAATTTGATTTGCTTGGTATATGAATTGTTGTTTTTATTAGCTAGATTATATCCAAAATAAAATATTCAAAAGTGCACTAAATTAATATCATATATGAAAAAAAGTCAAGTCAAAAATTGTGAAGTTTTTTTTAAATTAAAACAATAAAGCAGATATATTTTTTAAAGGTAGGCTGATGCTTATGAGAAACAACCTATTCTGAGAAAATCTAGAATTCAAACAAGCTGATGCTATAACAAGATGGACTATTATTTAAGGAAATCAGCAATGATTTTGATCCTTCACCAAGATGATCAGAAATAATTAGAACTACAAATATTTTATATGAGAAACATATATTCAATATTTAATTCAGCTATCATTTGGGTTTTAATTTGATGTGTACAATCTTGATTCTTATGAACAGTATGATGGATTATTAAAACATATTGTCTCATATATAGCAATTTTAGCAATAAAAATCACTCATACAATCAGCTTAACACAGCCCTTCCTAATCTCTTATGTGCCGTGACACATACAAGAAACAGAAACATACTGAAGTGACAGGGAAGGGTGTTCACAGAGAATAGAAGAAAACCCTCTAGTCAACAATAGTCACTGTACATGGAATCTATTTTAGGTAGAGTTAGGAGACTATGATATAAATATATTTTATATTGCATAAAGTTACTCTTAACATTACAACAAGAAACAAAGAGAATATTAGTTAAATGTATGTCCATATGAAAATACAAGTTCAATGAATACATATCTCTTGTGAAATATTTCAATAGTTAGTAACTAACATTTACTTTGTAATTGAAAAATGTAGGTACCAACCGAAGATCTTTATCTGAATTAAATCATTTAATGTTCATTATAGTCTTATGAGATAGGAGGTATTATCTGTATCTTATAGATAAAGGAAGTATGACCTAAGGAAATAATTTGTCTAAGAATACATAGAAAGGAGCAAGATTCAAGACCCAAGAGCCTCAACACAAACAGTTCTTGCCATTGGCCTTTTTAATACATTATTTTTACTTTTCAAATGAAACAAAATTTTACATCATCTTTTCAATCTTAAGTGATGTTCTAGAAATGGATTTGTTGAACTTAAAATTTACAAATCTAAATTTTAATTATCTAGCGATATAAGAGGACAAGAACAACTTTAACCACAAAAGAATAAATATTGAGCCTCATTCATTGATTCAAGTGTATGAAATAATTTAAAACCTACTAAAATTGGTTCCTTATATTGATATTCAATTGTTCACTTATAGAGTGTTTTTATTAATTAATCTGTATATTATATTCTTATTTTTCTAGAATATTTTAATTTTATAAAAACGATATCCTGAACAGAATACTACACTATATTTTTTGCTCTTTAATATCACATTCTATTTAAATAATAGCTTGTTACAAACTAGTGAGCCATTTATTATTCTAAACATTTTCTTGCACAGAATATATCTAGAAATGTCTTGGCAAGACTGTAAAATGCAATGGAAGTTTCAAAAGTTTATTTAAAATAATATTTCTTTAATTTTATTTAAAATAATACCAATATTTAGTAATATTTTCTGCTAAAAATTCTTCAGTTATTACATATTATCAATCTATAATATATTATAGTTATTACAATGGATTAAAAAAAACAGAATATCTGACAATAAATCTTGTTCTACTATTAATAGTTCCTCTGCTCCAAATGTAACCTTAACAGGAATTTACATATTTAAATTAAAATAAAGCAGATTGTTTTGTTGTGTAGCTCTAGACATTGCAAATTGTGTCCAACACAATCAGAACAAGTAGTTTTTACTCCTAAGGGATGACAGATTTTTATCCACTTCACTTATGGGACTTAATTTCATATATGGAATATTCAACCAAAGTGGTGATTAATTGTGTTGCTTAAAGTAGGACAAACAAAAGAAATCTAAAAGATATAAATGTGCATTCTAACAAGTTGACCCGTGTACCCCACAAAATTATTGGCAATAATGACTCCTGTGGATTGCCTTAAAAGCCCTGGATACCACCAGATGGTGCTCTTACAGAATCAAAGAGGCAAAACTTTCACCACATAATTGGAAAAAATAAATTTAGTGAGTTCATGAACTAGAGAGGTCATTATCTTTCTTCTCTATGCTCAGAGAATACCATAAGGTTCAATAATTCAGATTTGAAATAATATTTTCAGGGTCTTGAAATTTTGGACCATAATGCATTCTTTAAAATCTTTTTTTAATATTTATTTTTTAGTTTTAGGTGGACACAATTCGTTTATTTTTTATTTTTATGTGGTGCTAAGGATACAATTTTTAAAACTGTATTGAAACTGTTAACAAAAAAAGTCAAAATCGCCAAAATTGCCTTTAAATTAGCAGGAATTTTTTGCTGTTGTAGTTGTTTTACTCAATTATTTAATTATTATTGCATTAGTGAGGATTAAACCCAGGGCCTTGCACATGCTAGATAAGTGCATTACCACTAAGCCACCCCCCCAATAATAGAAGGATTCTTGAAACATAAATATGATTCGTATGTTTATGTGTTTATAGACCACAATTTATAAATACTTCTTTCTCTGTCTCTTTGTGTGTACCTCAAGGTGATATATATTATCTATATAGTCTTCTTCACAATATATGCTCATAAATGTTAAATGTTTTTATTAAATATTATTGTCAAAAATAATAATAACTAATATGTGTATAACAGTTGATCAAATGTGAAATTTAATCCAGACCCACTAGAGACCCACTAGGAAATTATCACATATGAATATTTATGCATGTATTTAAATTTATGTTTACTGGTATACTGTATAATGAAGTTATAAGATATGGATTTGTAATGCATTTATAGCAATAACAAGGATCATAAAAAATAATACTTAGGATCACTCAAAACATCATCTTATGACAATATAGGTAAACCTAAAATATGTCTATTTGAAATATAAATATAAAATTGAGGGAAATATACAATACTAAAAAACATTATTTGATTACTTATTGAGAAAGAAATATAACAGGCCCAACATAAATAATGCATCCTTTTTAAGTTTCAAGGTGAAGTTGTCACCATATTTTCTTTCAAAGTCAACCTTAGTATTGGTGCTTTTCCCTAAGAATTTTCAAAATTAGTTTATGCAGTTTCTTGGCTTTCTTTAAGGTCATAGAGGCCTTTTTTTCTGGAAATTAATACTAGAGTTTTATGCCACATCTTACATTTAAAAAGAAGAGTAAGAATGGAAGCCAATCCTTAACAACTGCCTGAGCTTAAACCCTGCATCACCCATTTGACTGTGATATGTTGGGCAAGTTATTTATATCTCTAAGCCTTAGTGCTCTCCTCTACCAGATACAGTATTTAAATCATGCCTTCATTATTATTATTTCCCCATTGGAGATAAATTAGGTGATGTACATACATATATGTACATACACATATGTATCTTGAAAATGATTGAATATCAGCTATTGTCATTAGCATTATGATTTCTATGACAAAACATCAAAATAAGCATAATGAGTTTTTATTTTCTAATTAATTTAAGAAATTCTGTGTTTTTGATTATGGCATTTGACAACAAAGAATTAGATAACCTATTTTTGTTTTAATTATGATAAAATGTGATTTTATCATAAATGTGTTCTGTCCTTTATTAACACTTTTATGCAAAAAGATGATAAGCTCTTACAAAATCACAAGTAATATTTAATCATGTAGAGTAAAAAGAGAGTCCACATTCTTTCCATTCTCTTTTACATTCACTTGCATTTCAAGAGAGAATAGTGGTTACCATTTTTAATGCTACTTTCAAATGTCCTTCTAGGAAAACTAACAAATCAGCAGGTTTTCTGATTCATTAAAACCAAAAGTCAGAAAATCTCTGATGAATTCAGTCTTTAAATGTTGGCAGGTCTGCTCTTTGTGTTTTCTATACCATAAATAAATCTTTACATGTTAGGAAAGTTAATCAAAGGTCCAGTGTTTTCTCTCATCTGCAGAAGCTAGAGTAAAATAAAGGAAAGGGGGAGGAAAGGAAAAGATTACATTAAAAAAACAATGAAATACAAATTAATAGACAAAAGGAAGTCTAGTAGAGTAGGAAAGAGAAAGGAAGCTGGAGAAGGAGGAAGGCAAAGGGGAATTATGAACTGAAGTAGATTTCTATGCACAGATGAGTTTGTTGGGATGAAACCAAATACAATGTATAAATATGAAAGTGTAATCCATGTTTTTTTTTTAATCAGAGTTAAGAAGAGTGGCCATTCTCCCCCAGAACATTTTACTCTCTACCCCTATTTTCTCAAGAATTGTGTTACATTCAGTCCAATATAGAGGCATTAAACACAGTTCTTCTCAGTCTCAATTTTGGATAGCTACAAAATGTTATGCTTCAAATAATATACATATCATATACATATGTAATCATACATAATAAAACATTATTATACACAATAATATGATTTATTATATATAATAAACATATAATATATAATAAATTATATATAATATCTAACAAGTTCTATTATATATACTATTATATATACTATTATATATAATATATGTAAATTGACTTGATATAGTACTATATATACTATATAATATATAAATATATGATTCATGTAATATATAATTATATATATAATCATGAAATAATAAGCAACATTCAAATCAGTGAAATAAATTATCTCAGAAATTTAAAAATTTTATTCATACTTTTTAAAAGCTATGTTCTAGATACAATTTTACTATATCTCAAAAATTGCTTTCTTTGTGTTTTTAATAGTGTTAATATGTAAAAAATATGATTAGCATATATCTCTTTATTCAATAATAGTTATCTCAACAATAGCTCTTATTTAAATTTCAAACACTCTCCTAAGACCATTCGCTAAAATATCACATTATGGATAGTTAAACTTCACTGAAAATTCTAAAGCTTTTTTACAGCCCATATTTTAAAACCCTTTTCTTACTCAAACTATTAGCAAAATGTTTAAGAATTAGCATAAGTGACTGGTGTGTATTTTTCTTCCTAATTATTTATTTATTTTTTTTGGTTTTCTCCAGTGGAGGTGATAATAAGCAAATGGCAGGAAGCCAGGGATGTGTTAATGTGAAGGAAATGGGAGATGCTAATGCACAAATGGCAAAGAGAGACAAAAAGGATCGTGAATTTTTCATAGAAAAGGAAATTAATTGTAAATACACAACAAAATTTAATTTTAATGTACAAAGTCAGAACATTTTAGAATTTTATCTATTAAAAACAATTCCTCAGTAAATTCTGCATTGAACTAAGCTACATTATAATGCTTCCAGAACATCTCTTCTTTTCTATTTATATTGTTGTCTCTAGTTTTCCTAAAAGAGTAAAACTGATTTTCATTTTACTCTGTTTATTCCCTTTCTCTGTATTGTTCCCCTGTGTTTCTCTTTTCCACCAACCTTTTAATATGTTAATCATAGTCAATAAATGAAAAATTTCTTCTATCCTCTATCTGTCTTGCACTCTTTTGAAGAGTTATATAATACATATACACTGTACAATCTATTTTCTTTCCTTTGCTGCTGCTTCAGGTCTGTTAGGCTTTGCTTCCCAGAGTACCCATCATGGGGCAGGAGTCCTAGTTATATTGCTTCTGTATCCACTTGTCCTGAGGCAGTGAAGATTACATAGTAGGCATGTTAAGAGGCATAATGTGGATCTTTGGGTCATATATATTCATACTTGTCTATATGTTATGTTATTTTATAGTTAATTTTGACACTTGTTAACTGGATGCTTTCATTTAAAAATTTTTCCTCCTTACTAATGATGAGATGTGTATTAGAGAATACCAAGTGTGGGAACCCACTCCTGAGCTATTTAGCATGTTTATTAGGCCTTGAGCCAAGGAGATTTTGGTCTGGCATGCACCGTGTTTTGTGACCCCTCTCACTTAATGGATTACACAATGCAGGTGACTTCAGTCTTTGCTCAGCTAGGAAGAATGATCTTGTTTCTCTGGAGTTGGGCATGACCCATTGGGAACTGGAAAGCCCACTTCCTATCATGAAGAACATTCTGTAGAAAGATGTTGAGGTGGGGCTGGTGATGTAGCTTAATTGGTAGAGTGCTTCTTATTTCCCATGCAGGAGGCCCTGGGTTCAATCCCTGACACCATCAAGAAAATATAAAATACAAAAAGAAAGCCTTTGAAGTTTCCCCATATAAATAAAGCAAACAGGGTTTCTCTTTCTGTCTTTCCAGTATGGAAGCTCGACCCTAAGATCAAAGGGCCATCCTGCCCCTGCTCTTTTAAACTATTTTCTGTATAGTGTGATTTTTCACCATATTTCTCAGCCTTCCCACTCCAAGCAGGGGAACCTAGCTTTCCGTAGCTGGGAACGGGCAAGAACCAAGAGTAACTTAAAATCTTATTATTGTTAGTATGGATGAGCCTGCTATGAAAATTATCTCCAGTTTCCCACTGAAGTTCTGTCTCATTTGCCCCAGGATTCTGCTCATATGAAAAACTTGCTTCAACTCATAGATCCAGAGTTCATATTCTTCAGTCTTTCTGGCATGTAATTAGGAGGGATTGCACTAATAGGAGAAAGTATCAATAAACCGTGGAAGCCTTCCTATAATTTCTCTCTTCCCCTCCTGTATCGTTTTCCTCTTAAAAATCCCCAGCTGCCACACATTCCACCTCCTTCAACACCACCACTATTTTCATCACTTTCACATAAATGTCTCTGTTGCTTGAGGTAAATATTTAATTTTTAGACAAAGAAATTCAAGTTTCTAGATAACAGGAAATGGAGAACGCATATTAAATGCATAAAATTTTCTTCCATTCAAAATGTATCAGTCTTCTTTTATGACAAAAAGCCCAAACCTTTCAATGGTTTACAGATTAGCTTTGGTTGTTAGAGTAAATACAAAATTTTGCTTTATATTAATAGATTGAATTTTGTATTGTCTTTCTTACTTTACCTAGTTATCATTCTATTTGTTCTTCATTCTGATAATTTTTTGAAAAAAATATGCAAAAATTCTGGCTCATTTATTAAATGAAGACACAATTTCCCCCTAATGTAGTAAAACTATATCCAGAATCATAAGCAGAATAAGGGATATGAAACCTTTAAATTATTCCCATAATCAGGAATAAGGTTATATTTCAAAAAATATTAGAAAACAATGTGTATGTGTGTGGGGGCTGTGCAGGAGATTAAACCCAGGGGTGCTCAACTACCGAGCTATATCCCAAGTTCTTTTTTAAAATTTTTTTATTTTGAGTTAGGATCTCACTAAGTTGCTTAGAGTCTCATTAAATTGCAAAGGCTGACTCCTGCCTCAGCTTCTTGAGGCACTAGGATTTTAAGTGTGTGTGACCATGCCCCGTTAACAAACATTATATTCTATAGCCTTTAACCAATAGAATCAATGAGTGTGTGTCAATACAGTTAATAGAAGGGAAAACTATGCATCTTTTAAAATTCCTCCTGAATTCACATTCTCAGACTGTTTTGTTTTCTTCATGTCTCTCTTTTAAAGTATTCACAATATCGAATATCGTGAATCATTTAATAATTCCATGATTTTTCACAAAGTCTATAGCAAATCAATTTTAAGGCAATATAGTAACCTCAAAGGGAGACTGCCAAGTGATTTAAACTTAATTCTTGACCTTGTGTACTTTCGTATTCACTGCATGATATCTCACATATGCATAAACACACCCACTCATACTAAGCACATTGAAAAAAACATTCTCCATACATCATAACCAAAGCTAACATAAAATGTAAATATTTCAATGAAAGGAAGAGTTATTATCTGACTGGAGTTATTTGCTAGTTTTCATAAATGATGTCTGTTTCCTTTATTATTTACAAAGTGTTCTACATTTTCTGTAATCCAAACTGTGACAATGTACATCCACACAGATCAATAGTCATTTAATATTTTATCCAAAAATATAATTTGGTAGAAAAACTAAAAGGAAGAGAATGTTCAACATCTGTAACTACAAACATATTTTTACTGTTGTTTGATGGACAGATGGTTATACAAGTCTATAGTACACTAAGGAAATTTCAAATGGTAACCATAATTTGACATTATTTCATATGTGTAATTTCAGAAATCTGATTTTTTTCTCTGCTAAAGACCAGAAACTGATTTTCTCAAGAGAACTAATTAGCTAATATATTCTGATACATAGGTAACAATAATAAAAGTAACTAATATGAGTGATAATAATATATATTATTGCCTCACATTCTACTATTTGATCCCATTTATGCTCAAAGATATCTCTGTCTTGGATGTAACCTTTCCAGCTTCTCTCACTTCTCAACTAATCAGTCAGTTGGAGTTCTGAATTTTCATGATATATACATTGAAAATCAGAGTGAAGAGATAACTAGAAAACAAGAGTAGAAACAAATAATATAGGAAGGAAGAATTATTGTGATTACATGAATAAGAAAAAATAGAAAATTAGGATCTTGTAATCTTAAAGTTTAGAGAGTTTGACAGTGTTAAGGGTAATAGTAAAGAGATTTGGGTAAATATTTACAATTTTGGAAAGTACTCTTAAATTTCTTTGAGAAATGTACGTAAACATTTGGAAACATTAGAATCATTTAGATGAGAGGATTAAAGGGCTTTTTCTTTTTAAAGTTACCCTCTAGTGGAAGTTTATATAATATCTTAGCCACAGGTTTGTGGATCTTATGAAGTACCTATAAATTATCAGTGAAATTTATAATGTATTTTAAGTTGATTTGATAGTCATTATTTTTCCAATCAATTCTTTCCTAGATAAAGTGTTTTTTATTGATAGGTTAATTATATTGAAATATGAATGGAACTAAAACAATTGTCTGTTGAAACTATGGGTTCTATCAGGATTTTCTCTTATTATTTCTTTATAAACAGAGAAATTTCTCAAACTACAGAATTTAATAATATTGCTATTAATCATACTACCACCCCATTCTTTTTGGGATTTTCAGATATTTCATATGCATATTTATTAAATTACTTTATTGTGGAGGTTTTTCAAGCATTAAATATTCATTTTCCCTATACTAGAAACAGAGACAACAATGAGAAAATACATTTAATTGTTTTTCTAACCAGCTACACTAGCTAACTTAAATTTTTTTTCTTCTCATTAAAAAGCATGAGTAAAAAGTAACACTCTTTGAGGTCACATTTCTGACTTCTGTAGATGGTAGAAGAAGTTAATGATAGCTTCTCTGATGATAGAGGATCCTATTTAGAAATGTACATAAAGACTCAAAGTACATTTGCACTTACGTCTAATCAATCTCAAGTGAGATTTGATAAATTGTAAGTTCAAGTGGATAATTAAAAAACAGTCCAAATTTTATGCAGATTTTTTTTCTTATATTCACTATTGTATTAATTTTTAGTTATTTTCAGGGAAAAAATGGACAACTGCATTTTATCAGGGGTATTTGAAAGTGGAACAAGATCAGATCTCATCTGTAAACTACTATGTGTATGTGTGTGTGTCTACTTTAATCTAAGCAATGACTCATTTGATTACATCCTACTACAACCATAGATTGTGTCCCTTCTATTTAAGGGTTAATATATTGAGTGGTATATGACCATACTGATGTAAATAGAAAGTTTTCTGGTAAATACAGGGATGTTCAAGGAAACTGTTTCTCCATTATATTATATATTATATATTCCATTTCACTAAATGATCATTAAATATAATATGATTGGCTTTATGTGACATCAATAATCAAAAAGTTTCATATTATTGCAAAACACAGAAGGTAATATTTCTACAACCTTACAAAAAAAACCCCATAAAATTAAAACAAAACAGAGAAGGAAATTCAGATAAGTGTTCAATTCAATGCAGTCAATCTTCAAACAATCAAAAGAATCTCTCAGAAGTTTACTCATTAGTACTTTCAACATTATTTGACTGACTTTCCCTCAGGCTTCACATGTAATCAATTCGGTTTTAAAGAAGATGGGTTCAGCTAGGCATCAGCGCAGAAATGGAAAATAGTAATAACTATATTTTTGCAGACATAATTCACAGGTTAAACCTGGTGGGAATTGCTTTGGTGAGTGAACTTTTAGGGACGATGCATTCCATAGAATGTGTGTTGCTCTCAATATGTCTGTGATGATCACGGGATGTTGAGAAATGAACACGGTGATACGGGTAATGCTGTAGACCACCCTGCATTCACCCCCTCACACACACACCTGGATTTCATTGGCAATCTGTTGATATAAGACTCACTCCCACTCATTCTCTTTTTCTTTTTTTGGTTGGGAAATATAATCTTTAATGGTTGAATAAATTTCTCTCTACACATTGACTAATAGTAAATCTTTTTAGATCTCATTCAGCTTTATGGTTCCCTCTGGCAGTTTGGTTGTTGGCCCAGATTTATTGAAGTCCGACACAAAGCAATTGAAATCTCCCTTAGAAATAAAGTTCCTGGAATGAAGGGGGAAAAAGAAAACATAAAAAGCTTCATCCTTAGGACAGCAACTTTTATAATGCAGAACTGATCTGAATAGCTCTCTTGACGTTGGCCTTGGATAATAGTTCAGACTGTATTATTGGAAATGGACCTTGAACTCCGAGTTTCTCCTCTTGCCTTTACTAGCAATTCCACCCGTATCCCAGACGTGCTCCCTTGTTGTACAAAAGAGAATCAAATCTTAAATTAGACATAAAACAGCCTTGCCAGTATTTCTCTCTTCTGTAATCCAACAAAGCAATATAGCATCCAAGAAACTAGTAATGTCTTTTTCTTAAAAGGATTTAGATTTCTAAATTCATGTTAAATTTGGTTTTAGATGTGTAACAAAAAATGTTGTCTTGGGACTAAGAATAAATGGTGAAAGACTATAATTAAGACATAACACTATAAAAACCTATTTTCTTTAAGCAATTGGTAGTCTGTTTATTTTGCATGTATGTTGTACAATAAGACATTCTTAGAGGCAGGACTTCAATGAGCTCTGAAAACTTCCTCTTTAATGAAGTGAGACAAATGTTAAAGCAATGAATAACATGCAAAGAACATGGACTTGGAAACAATATATCTGGATACACTGGATACCTACTCCGCTGTCACACTGTTAATGTTGTCAGATAATAGAACTGTCTGAGGAAGAGAACTGTCTGGTGTCTTCCAAAAAGTTCTAAGTCAAGTGTTTCACCTTAATTTTACAATTTTGGGTAACATTCTGAGTTTCTGAGAACCTGACTAGAAAAAAAAATGTATGTTCATTTTCAACAACTTCTACAATTATAAAAATAGACAATAGTGTGATAGTTGGAAAAGAAACCACAAATATTCAGAGATCTTTTTTTGACCTCAATATGCTACTTCTGCATTATTGACATCTCTCACCAAAGTGGCCCAGTGTTACAAATGTAATTGATGAACCTGCAATGATATATACCTATCACCTAAAATACCATAGCCAACCTTAGAGCTCACACTTGATGTTCTAGGTTCTATACATTTGGAAACATGAACAGTGACACGTACTGATTATTAGAGTGTGCTGAGTTATTGCACTGGGCCTAAAAATTCTCTGCTTTATCCATTCATATTCCTCCTTCAAAACCTGAAAACCACTGACCTTTTCAATGTTTTCATAATTTTGCCTTTTCCAGAATATTGGTTTTTTTTTTGTAATTACATGGTGTGTAGCCCTTACACTTTGACTTCTGTCACTTAATAATATGTATTTATTTCCACCACTTTTTTTTCATTGCTGGATAGCTCATTTTGGTACTGAGAAGTATCCCATTGTTCCCGTATTACAGTTTATCCAATCACCTACTGAAGGACATCTTGATTTCTTCCAAGTTTTGACAATTATGATTAAGTTGCTTTAAGTATTTATTTGCAGGTTTGCACATCTATTCAAGTATTTTATCTATTTTGTTCTATGAGCTTTCATTTGTTAGTGTTGAGTTTTAAGGATTCTTTGTATACTTTGCCTCAGAGGACTTTATTAGACATGTCTTCTGCAAATACTTTCTCAGATTTTGAAGCTTGACCCTTCATAAGCTTGACAGTGTCTTTTAGAGAGCACACATTTTACTTCTAAGGAAGCACTGCTAATAAATATTTTCTTCATATATCATACCTTTAGTTTTGCATTCTAAAATGTCATGTTCATGCCTAAGTTTATTGAGAGTTTTCCATGTAAACTCTTAAGAATTTTGTATTTTATAATTTTCCATGTAACGTTTATGTCTGTGCTCTATTTCAAATTCGTTTTTGTGAAAAACATTAAGTTTTATATCTGGATTTTTTTTTAATGCAGATATCTCATTGTTCTAGCATTGTCTTTTCTCCATTGTCTTTGTTAGTTTGTCAAATGTCAATTGACAATATTTATGTGGGCCTATTTATGGACTCTTAATTTTGTTTCCATCATCTATGCATCTATTATCTTTCTAGTATCACACTTTCCTGCTGACTAAAAATTTAAAATCTCAAAACTGCTGCTGTAAGTATTCAAAATTTTTGTTCCTTCAATATTATATTGTCTATTCTAGATTGTTTGAATTTTCATACTGACTTTAGAATCAGTATCTTCAGAATGATTTTCTGGGATTTTGGTTGAGATTAAATTGAATTTGTACACCAAATTGGAAAGAACTGATACCTTGATGATATTCAGTCTCTTTATCCATAAACATGGACTATCTTTTAATTTATTAGGCATCTGAGTTTTATAGTTTTCATCATCTAGATCTTGTTCATATTTTGTTAGTTTTATATGTAAATATTTCACTTCAGGGCTCCTAATGTAAACAATAATGTGTTTTAAATTTCAACTTTTACTTATACATTACTAGAATATTGAAAAGAAATTGACTTTCACCTTTTATCCTACAACCTTCCTATGATCACATACAAGTTTCAAGATAATATTTTGTTGTTGATGTTTTCAGATTTCCTGTATGTACAGAATAAAAACTTTACATTTTTCTTCTTAATATGTATACTTTTTAGTTTTCTGTTTTCTTATTTCACTACTAAGACTTCTAGTGTGACTATATTTATCTTATATAACATTAGTATACATAACCATATAGTTAAGAAGTAGCATTTAAAAAAATTCAGTCCAGAGACCGAATCACATGCGTCTATCATGATTCAGGCTCACAGCATAGAATATACAAATTCCCTAGTATATTAAGGGTGTTTTTTTCCTATGTGTGCATGTGTGACTGATTAAATATGAATTATATAAGCATTCTAGTGAAAACAGACTTGTAAGGATTTATTATTTGTGTTTGTTTTTGTTTTAGATGTTTATTTCCCAAATTATGTGCCATGTTACCACAGGGTACTGCAGAAAAATTAGGTGTTTTTTTTATATTATATTTTCTAGGGAAATTCATGATGCTGAATATCTCAGTGGATGCATGAACTTCTAACTCCAGATAGTTAAACAGACTTAACATTAGATCACACTAAATTGTTTTGGATGACATTTTTGCAAAGTTGTATTTTTAGAAAGCACTCTAAGATAAAACCAGCACTAAGGAAAAATTGATGTTGAACAGAAAATGAGAATGGTGGTGAAGGTCTAAGTTTATGCTTTGAGAAATTGCAATGACAATAGATGTAAACATCACCTAGTACTTGTGAATATTTTTAAATTAATTAAAATTATTATTATTCCCTTCATTTTACATATAATAGTTTCCCAAACAGCAAATAAAATGTTAGGACATACATACTTAATAAGTTATTTATATCTGTCTACTTAATAAACGAAACTGTTATGGATTGTGATTCTCTATCATCTTTCTTTTGCCCAGAATTAATACGAAAAATTTCTGAGACACTAATGTCATAATGAATTAAGAAGGATTAGGAACCTTTGCTTGAGATTTCTTATTTGAATAGCAAAATTGACACTATGGATAACTGTCACAAATTGTAATGGCAATTTAAGACTTTAAGGTAGCATATTTTCTTTGTAGGTACCATAATTCCACTTAAAGCATTTTCATGAAGCCCTGAGATATGCTATAATTAGAAAATGGAAAGTTTTGTGATTATAAAGAGTAACTAAAGTTTCTTAGGCTGTTTTTTTTGTTGTAGATACATATTTGTAGGCAGGAAAGATGGAAGGTTGAACACTTAGAGGTAAGAAAGCAGCTAGTTGCCCACTGTGATAATTTTTTTGAAAATGTTTGAGAAGGCAAAATACGACATTCTGTAGGTACAGACAGAAAAGACACATGTGAGATTTCTTTAACTGGATGATAAGGAATAATATGACATAGAAAAATGAAGGGATAAATCAATGCCTCAATATTGCTACCTTTAATGTCTAGGTGAATAATGGCACTATTTGCTGACATATTAATACAATTCATATTAAAGGGTTTCTGATTTCAATAAGTTAAATTTAAAATTACCAAGAACACACACTTGAAAAAGATACCTGTAGGTAGTAAGTGAATGGAAATTAACATTCTAGGTGAAATCCTCAGTGCAAAAAAAGGATGCTGAAAAATTTGACATTCTAACAAGAGATGGAATGCCTGGAGATAAAAGTAAACAATTGCAAACAATGTATTGAAAAATAAGGAGGAAGAATTTCATGCAAAATATACTTTTGTTAATTTTATATATATTTTATTTTTTTAAAAATGGCCTTATTTCCTAGTGTTTTTGTTTGTTTTTCTCTAAATAAATTTGATATTATATAAGAAACAGATAACTTTGAATTATGATTTTGAGTCCTAACTCCAAAATTCATCTGTATATGATCATGAGCAAGCCACTTATTACCTTATCTGACTAGTTGAAATTTTAAATAGTTGCACCTACTTTTTGAGGGTATAGAAGCATTAAAAATTCTATAAACAAAAAAACAAGAAAATACCCAGTACGACACTGTAAAGATGTAATATTAGGTTGATTCTTTTTATCAAATTTAGAAAATCCAATTTAATATTTTCCTTTTCATATTTTGTGATAATTAATATAATTTCTCTTTTTTTGATAAGGTTTGGTATTCCATCAGAAGCCATCTATGGGAATCTAGTTAATTCCTATAAACTTCCAGATTTATTTTGTTCTTTCCAAGTTTAAGAGTAAATGGCCCCTACAACATCTCCTTAACTTATTTCCTAAAACACATATGTAATTATGTGTTTAAATAGTTAATAATAATTATGTGTTTTAATAATTTAATAAATCACTTAGCAGTTTCCAAGCATTCATTTTATTAATATTTCTTTTAGCAATCACTTCAAATCTAAAACTTCATATGTTGAAACTTAAAACATTATTGCTTTATATAAGTTTGTTTTTGTTACTAGTAGCAGATTTTCATTTTTTTCAGACCCCTTTAGGTTCCCATTTTAAAGAATCATGTTGATGTACTATCTTCTGTTGACCTCTATTTATCACCAAGTCTGAGAGCTATTTTGTCTGCCACATCTCTGATTCAAGACTATTAATATGAATAGCCACTACTCAAAATGAAGATGCTAAATTATCTCAGATAAAGGTGTATAGTTTATATCTTACACTTAATTTGTTAAAAAATAAAAAGCATTGTATATTAAGTGATAGTTTTAAAAAGTTTAGAAACACTACATCATTGGAGTAAAACTATAGTGCAGTATATTGTTTTTCCATTAAAGTATGTCCATTAGCTTATTTAACTTGGAAAATCCTTATTTATAGTGAGATTCACTTTCCTTAAGTATAAAAAGGCAGATAATAATACTCAAGTGATTATTGTGAGAATCAAATGACAAAATGGACACAAAGAGGAGAATGTCTAGTGCACAATGCTCCTGTCATTCATTTACCAAAGATTTTCTCAACTCAAATTCTGGATGCCCCTAGTGGCACAAATTATTTTTGCATAAATATTATCTCAGTCAAGCTGGGTATATTTCCAAATTTGGATTCTGGAGATGTGGGATTGATGTGAAAAATGGCAGTGGGAAGTCCTCAGACCATTTCCAGATACATATATCATCAAATCACTATTTCCAAAATCTTAGTTATTTCCTTCTATTTCAAACATTAAATGTTATCTGGCTTGTAAATCATGATGCGCAGGTAATTGAGAAACTGAGAGCCACAAGTACTATTTCTAACTATTTGTCCAAAAGGTATCACCTTGATAGCAACATAATTATTTTCTCCCTTCTCTTTAAATGTCTAACTGAATAAGTCAGTATCAGTATTTCATTTTATCTAAATATATGAAATACTTCTCTAACCATATCTTTCATTTTGAGTTTAAATAGAACATATGTATTTGAAAATAGTACTAAAATTTATTAATTTTAAACCTCTCCTCAATTCCAAATTGATTATTGAAATTTACAATTACCAGACAAGAAATGAATAGGATTTAGGCAATCTCCGACTTTCTGATAGCTCATTTTAAATCGACCCCAAATTGTTGTTTTTTTAACATATATTTATCACTTTTAAACGTGTTAATTGTGTTGCAAGCACTGCAGCTGGGATTAATTTAGGGAGTTTGAATTGCCTTCTCTACAGCTGGTGAACACTGAAGCAAAACTGTGAAATAAGCTTTGCTAAAAGAATTAGATAGTTTGCAGTGTTAATTATTCAACCCTTTTTCTTCAGAATTCCTTCTACGAAGTATGGTCAAAATTATAAAAGAAATTCTGCTTCTCATACTATGAATAGGAGTATGACAGTGGAGTGTTTAAGATGCTTATTTTGTTTGCATCCTCCTAGTTCAAAGTCACAAATATTTGGGAAAAGCAACACATTCTGATTAGCCAAGTGACAAAACAGAAACTCATCTATTGGGTAAACATACTAAACTAAATGAATGAATGAATTAATAAAATCATATGTGTGGGTTCGTGCCTTTGTTTATGCATTTGAAACTAGTCATATTTCTTTACTTCTGGGGTCCCAAGAGATGTTATTCTGTGTCATTATTTTTAAAGCCTCAATCCTCATCACTGTCTCTGCACATGCTTATGAATGTATACAAAGCATAAAGTCTCTGCTCCCTAAGCATAGATAAATATGCTGAACAAGGCCAAATAACTCTCTCACTCATTCTCAATATTTACATTGGATTTTAAGACAAAATATGTATTCGGATAAGTACTTCTTATAAGTATTGAAGTATGGATGGAGAAAAGGTAGAAAATTGATCTCTGGTGGCAATTCCTGTTTACATTAAAAATGGATGTCTCAAATAGAGTCTTTGAGGTTAAGTGTTAATATATAAAGAAAAGTTACTCTAAAAACACTTTATCGGGTCCATTTGCAGCATCTATGGTTGAAGGAATTTATCTCCTTTCCTCTCCTACTCAATCCCAAGCAGGCCAACTCGCCATGTCCTGCTGCCTTGACCCTAACTCCCATGTACACTCTTTGTGGGAACACAGCCTTCCTCTGCTTTCTCCCACCTGGAAAGGACACTGAACCTTCATCTCTGTAGTCTTTGTCTTATATTTCTCCAATTCACTAATTCCTGTACCCTTGTCCCAAACTGTAGACAGACCCTGGGTCTGAAAACACAGAGCTGAACCAACATCTCTTCTCATCCTCCCTGGATTTCAAATAGGAATTGCATTGAGAACAGGAGGGATGGCTCACTCAATCCAAACATTTAACTCTTTCTCTTTAAAATCAACAAGTTGTTGACAGGCTGCTACCCTCCACGCAGTCTAAAAACAAATCAACTCTTTGGTAGTGCAGTTCTTCAAAATCTGCATTCATTAGACCTAGCTGGAGGCTGTGCCCTATTACAAGAGTGCAGCTTTTATGTTAATGAGTAAGACCAGGTCCTAGATAATCTTGATAGCATATCAAAAAGGGCAGAAGTGAACAAGAAAATTATAAAAACTGGGAGCTAGTGGATTCCCCCAGAAGCTTTACTTATGATCTTTCATAGACCCCTAGAAGTAATTGCTTCCAACTTAATCTTTGGACTTTGTCTCTTCTTCTCAATCTCATTTATCCAAACCCCCATTCCAACTGTGGGAGACACTCTCAGACATATAAGTTGTTTCTGATATAATATGTTGGCCCCTCCCTCCATCACCTTTGTCCTCTTACCAGTATTAGGGACAGCTCTGTGCCCCAGAACAGCAGGAAGCAGCTAGAGGAGATGGATCGTTGCCCATCTTTCCAGTTAAGAATAATTCCAAAACAATGAGAATTTGATAAGACCAAGCTAATTCTCCTTTGTTACAATATTATCTTTGAGTCCTAGGTACGTAGAAAATTATGGCAAGGTATAACAGCACCTGAAAAAATGAAGTTGAACATCAAGATCCCAGTGATTGGTGAACAAAACAAACACATCTCGAGGGGAAGCTGCTGTAAGGGTCCTGCCAGAAGCACCCCAAGAGTCTAAAGAACATCCTGCTTCTCACAACACCTGCTAACCCCTGCCAATCCTTACAAACCCATAAAAAGCCCTTCCCCCAGGACCCTCTCTTGGAGGCAATTATTGATAATTGTTCTCTGCCTACAAATCTTTGCCCCCTGCAAGCACTATCTCTACTCAAACACTCTAACAGGCTTAATCCTCTCTTATTAGCTCTGACCACAGACAATATACTTTAATGATTTGAAATGGAGTTTTATTTTTAAACTGTGAACAAAAATACTTAATTCACAAAATATTTTAATGATATAGCATTGAAAAGTTGGTTTGTCAAGGGATCTACCACAAATTCTCAATAAATGACTCCTACGTTTTATGTTTCTATAATTTTTCTACATGTAACTTTCAAAAGTACTCCTACAGAGAGATAATGGTATAGTGAAACCACAAGTATCCATCACCTATCTTAAAAATTATCAACTCATAGTTAATATCTTTTCAAGTATAAATAACCTGGCCAAATCTACTTTCTTCAAAAAATTTCTTTTGGTCAAACTTATTAAGTCCTTTACTATGTTGTTCTTTATGGCCTGGATTTTGCTGGTGGCAAACATATGATGTTATTTAATATGTTTCTTTATTCTACAAGTTTACTGTAAATTGAAAGCAGCTATGTCTACCAGTTTGATCCAAATATTCCTTTTTTTATATATCTTACTCCCTGTGGCAATTTAGTTTCTGTATTCATATTATATCATGTCTTTTCCCCCTTGCTTGACTGCTTGATTTCTGAACTCTTTTCAAAATGAAGATTAAAATGATCCACAAATCAAGGGGAGAATATGGCCTTTGATCAGAAATGTCTGACCCTTTGCTCAATATGAAGTTCTATTTCATGTACTGCATATTTCAAGATGCTACAAGAAAAGATTTTGAAATTTCATTATAAAGAAATAACATTTTAGAAGAGAGATGTTTAAATTGATTTAATTGTTGCATAAAGTATATACATATTTATATATATATATATACACACACAAATGTCACATTGTCTATTTACTATGTATAATTTTTATGTTTTATATAACAGTTAAAACAAATTTAACTATGACATATAAAGATAAAGACTTTAGCAAAGAAAAATATTATAGCACAAATGATTTTATGAATGCAAATAGCACAATGCCCAAATATGAAATAAAAATCTATATGTTATAAAGACTCGAAACTTAAAATTCTAATTAGGACCTAGTCTTAACCTAGATTTGAACTTCAATGTCTGACTGGTTGATGAATAAATTTCTGTGATAATTTGTGGTATAATTCAGTGATTCAACATTATTATGGAGTTATTTAATATATATAAGACATTGTTTAAAGTTTTTATTCTTAATGGAGACATAACCAAAGGTCAAGGAACTTCCATCTCAGTGATAATCATTAGCTATCTTAAAGTATCTGTTACTTTTCACCAAATGGGGGAAAATTTACAGTGAATTTTCCTGGTGAGAAACAATAAGAAATAAGTACACAAAGCACTAGATTCCTGCCTTAGTGATATTCAATTTGCTCCTTATTTTGTAAATCCCTATTTGTCCTAAATATGATCATTTATTCTGATTTGTAGTCTAGTTTTCTATGTAAGAGATAACTTTCCTAAGAACCAGCTTCTGATTTTATCATCTCACTTGGATTTCTTTACACATTTTTTAATACCCACCATAACAATTTTTTTCAACTTGAGTTTTAATTTTCATCTTTTGGCAAATTTCTATTGTAGAAAAACACATGTGAAATCTACTAATAACCATTTGACGATATAGATCAGAGGATTAGGTAAATTTATATTATTGTTCAGCCTTTACCACCATCAATTCCTAGAACTAGTAGAACCTTTCAAAACTGACTTTCTGTACTTTTATTAAAAATACCATAAGTTGGTGATTTATAAACACAAACTTATTCCTCACAGTTCTTAGGCTAGTAAGTCCTAGATCAAAGAGCCAGGATATTCATTGTCTGGATATTGCCTCCTTTCTGGTTCATAGATGGTACCTTCTAACTATGTTCTCAAATGACGGAAGAGACAAGGAAGCTTTCTGGGCATGTTTTATAGAGATACTAATCCCATTCAAGAGGGCTTTGCCATTATGACCTAGTCAAATTTGAAAGGTCCAGCCTCTTAATGTACCCACAGTAGTAATTAGGTTTTAACATATAAATTCTGAGGAAACATCAGAATTTAGATTATAGCATCCATTAAATAATAATTCCCCAATTTACCCTCAAGTGTTGATAGTCACCATTCTACTTTCCGGTGTAATTTTGACTACTGTAAGTATTTCATAGAGAGAGAACTGGCTTATTTCACTTACAATAGCATCGAGATTCATTCTCATTATAGGATGTCAGGGTTTACTCTCCTTTTGAGACTGAACAATATTTCATTGTAAGTGTATACCAGAGTTGCCTATCCATTGATCTGTTGATGGACATGCATTGCTTCCAGGAATAAACTCAACATTGTTGTGGTGAATAATCGTTATAATATTTTGATGAATTTAGTTTGCTAACATTCTGTTTAAGATTTTTTTTATATTCATAAGCAATTTTGATCTACAATTTAATTTTTGTATCATCTATAGGATATCATGAAATTGTGGCCTCATTGAATGAATCAGGTAGCATCCTTTCTTCTTTTTTGAAAAGTTTCACAAATATTGGCATAAGTTTTTTAAATGCTTGAGAAAATTCTCAATAGAAGCTATCAGGTCCAGGTCTTTTCTTTGTTAAGAGATTTTTGATTATTGATTTAATTCCCTTGTTAGTTTTAGGTTTATTCAGAGTTTCTGTGTCTTCATAACTTAATCTTAGAATGTTTTATATTCCCAATTACAAGCCCATTTCCTCTACTTTATCAAATTTGTTTACACATAATTGCTCATTGTAAACTCTTTTAAAACTTTTATTTATGTAGAATCAGTAGTATTGTTTCCACTGTCATTTCTGATTTCTTGTAATTGGAGACTTCATTCTATTTTCTTTGTCCATCTAGGTAAAGGTTAGACATTTTTCTCAAGCATTTCAAAGAACTAAACTTTGGTTTTAGCTACTTTACTATTTTTGTATTCTACATATTTATTTATCTCTGCACTAATCACAACTATTTCCTTATTTCTGATAGTTCTAGGTTGCATTTGCTCTTTTTCTACTTTGGTACACTGTAAAGTTAAATTGCTTTTGCTTTGAGATCTTTCTTTTTTAATGTAAGTATTCACTTTAGCCCGCTTTTGCTGTATCCCATATTTTTTATATGCTGTGTTTTAATTTTTGTTTATCTCTAAGTCTTGTAATTTCCAATATTAAGAAACACATATCTTAATGGACTTAAAGAGATAAAATTATAAAGCATATTCTCTGACCACAGCACAATGAACTTATAAATCAATAATAGAATGAAACCACAACATTCACAAAATAGTGGAAATTCAACAACATACTCTTGGATTTTTTTTTGTTCCTACAATTTATTTTGCAGAGTATATACTTTTGTAAAATTTATTCTAATTCATTGAATATGAAAGCAGAATGAAGTTCAATTCATATTACACATATATAGCACAATTTTTCATATTTCAGGTTGTACACAACATAGTCACACCATTCATATCTTCTTACATGTTCTTTGAATAATGATGTCCATAACATTCTGCTTCCTTTCTTACTCCCAGGCCCCCTTCTTTACCCTCCCTCTCATTTGCCCTATCTAGAGTTCATCTGTTCTTCCCAAGGTTCATGCCCTATTCCCATTATGAATCAGCATCCTTATATCAGAGAAAATATTCAACATTTGTTTTTTTTTTTGGATTGGCTTACTTCACTTAGCATTATATTCTCCAACTCCATCCATTTATTTGCAAATAACATGATTTTATTCTCCTTTAATCCTGAATAGTATTCCAACGTGTACATATACTATATTTTCTTTACCCATTCATCTACTGAAGGGCATCTAGGTTGGTCCCACAGTTTAGCTATTGTGAATTGTGCTGCTATAAACACTGATGTGGCTGTGTCCCTGTAGTATGCTGTTTTTAAATCCTTTGGCTATATAGAACAAGGAGTGGGATAGCTGGGTCAAATGGTGGTTCCATTCCCAATTTCCAAGGAATCTCCTTTATTTCTTTCCATGTTAACTGCATCATTTTGCAGTCCACCAGCAATGTATGAATGTGCTTTTCCCCCCACATCCTTGCCAACACTTATTGTTGTTTATGTTCTTAATAGCTGCCATTCTGACTGGAGTGAGAGGAAATCTTAGAGTAAAAATCTTAGAAAATCTTTTTCATTTTTCTAATTTCTAGAGATGTTGAACACTTTTTCATATACTTGTTGATTGATTGTATCGTATTCTGAGAAGGGTCTGTTCAGTTTCTTGGCCCATTTATTGATTGGGTTATTATTTATTTATTTATTTATTTTGGTGTTTAAAGAACTCAAAAAGCTAAACACCAGAGATTAATGCTCTGTCTGATGTGTGTGTGGTAAAAATTTGTTCCCGTTCTGTAGGCTCTCTATTCATCTCACTGATTGTTTCTTTAATTCTTACTCTATAGAAGTCTTATTAAGGAAGTCAGGGCCTAATCTAACATGAAAGAGATTTGGCCCTACTTTTTCTTCTATTAGGCACAGAATGTCTGGTTTAATTCTTAGGTCCTTGATCCACTTTGAGTTGAGTTTTGTGCATGGTGAGAGATAGGGGTTTAATTTCATTTTTTTTTTTGCATATGGATTTTTAGTTTTCCCAGCACCATTTGTTAAAGAGGCTATCTTTTCTCCAAAATAATTTTTTGGTTCCTTTGTCTAATATAAGATAACTGTAATTATGTGGATTTGTCTCTGTGTCCTCTATTCTGTACCATTGGTCTACAAGTCTTTTGGTGCCAATACCATGCTTCAACAACACACTTTTAAGGAACCAATGGATAAAAAAAGCAATCACAAAGGAGTATGTCCCATTTCTATAAGAGAAAAATGCATATGCTATTGTTATTTAGTAGTTTTCTGTATATGTGTGCTACATATAGTTATTTTATTATATTGTTTATGATTTCTATTTTCTTATATTCTGTGTGCTTGTTCTACCCAATATCGAGAATGTTCACAACTATTACTGTTGAAGCTTCCAACAAATGTAGAATTGTTTATTGTTGCTTTCAATTCTGTACATTTTTGCTTCATTTTTTGGTTTCTTATAATGTAAATAAATGTTTATACAATACTTTCTTATGCATTAAATAATTTATTAATATGTATTGTCTATTTGCATTTTTGTTTCATTATTTTATTGCATGTTTTCTATCTAATATCTCAAGGAGGAAAATTGAATTATAGTTTCTGCTATCACTTTTTTACACAAGCATTTAAAACTACATATTCCTCAAAATGTTACTTTATTTTCATTTTACACCTTTAGAAACAGTATTGACATCACCATTCAATTCTAAGTATTATTATTTTCCATTATTATTTCAGTTTTATGATTTATTGAGCTTCAAAATATATCAGGGGTTTATTCTTTCTTGCAATAAAATATATTTTTAATAATTATTTAATCCACAATTAAATTTTAGACCCATACATACTCTTGAAAATTTCTAAATTAAAAAATATTTTAATGATAATTTCTTATTTAACTGTTAAATGTAAAAATAAATACAAACAATTCACATACAAATATTCAATTCAACAAACTTTCCCAAATTTAACACACTTATATAATAGGCGGGTCAAAAAACATTACCAAAACAAAGGTAAGAAGGGCCTTCTGCCTCCTTCCATTCACTAATGCCCATAGGTTAAATGGCTTTTAAGATTAATCACATTATCTGTTTTGACTTCACATTTCTGTTTGAATTACATGTATGTTCCCCTTTCATAGAAACTAGGCACAGTGTTAATGAGGTCATTGTGTGAATAATAGCAGCAGATCTAAACAAGAAAATGAGAAGCATTTTGTTTTACTTAAAGTTCCCTGGGTAAAACACAGCAGACCAAACAGGACCTCAGGGAAAGCACCTGGATCAGTCACAGACTGAGAGAGACTGTGGCTTCTGCAGGAATGAAAAGATGAAGCAGGGTAAGCAGCTAGATCAGTCACAGAGAGAGTGAGACTGTGGTTTCTGCAGGCATTAAAAGATGAAGTAGAGAAAGCAAGTGTAAGATCAGGTGACTTGAATAATTTGAATGAGTCCAGGAAGGAGAGGCTTGCCCTGGTTAGCAGATACCTGATGTTAGAGTGATTAAGACAGTTATATTGAGGAATGGAGCAAATGGAGCATGAAATCTTGAGAACAGAGGTAGTGGGGGTATGGACTTCATTAGTTATTTAAGAGATGGAAATGACCAAACTCCAAAACCCTGAAACTGGGGCAAGACAGCATTTTGAAAAACTGTGTCAAATATTGTCACCTTTAAATTTGACATCTCTCAACCATTGTCTTCTCTCTTTTTAAAATGCTAGTTATTTGCAGACTGCACAGTCCTATCATTAATGGTTTGTGTTAAATTTGTTTTCATTTTCTACTAGTATAAGTTATTCCAAATTGCACACTCATATTCTCTTCTATGTATGTTTATTATCAATTTGAGATGAAAAAAAAACCCAGAGTTACGCTAAGTATGGTGCACAGACTGGTCTGATTTACACATTTCTTATTAACAACTCTGAATGAAGAACAGAACTTGAATATAAATGTTTAGAAACATCTGACAGAGTAATTTTATGTCATTTGTATTTGATATTAAAATTATGGTTTGTATTTTGTATATTATTTTTTTATCTATATTAATTCATCTCTTTAACAGGGGAATCACTAACCTAACACATCTTTGTATACTTTTCTCTTTCATTCATGAAAGTTCTACATATAACTTTCTACTTAATTTCTGTTTCAAGATGTTACTTCTTTGCAACACTCATTTTCCCATTAGTACCTCCTAGCCTCTTTTCATCCTTCCCTTTCTGGGATCTATATTCTTTTTTTTTTTTTCCTTTTTTTCTCTTTTATTTTTTTATTTCCTCTTCTCCTTTAGCATCTTATATCTCTATTTAAATTTTCATTTTCTCTCTCTCAATTTTCAAGAGAGGACCAGTTAAGGACCTAATATTTTTCTGATTGTAGCTCTTTGCTTCCTCCTCCCAAACTTGATGTCTATATGGTTCTTAAATAAAACTTCGAGTCAACTTTATAATCACTTAATTTATCATTGTAGTATATAAATGTATAAAACACCACATTTGTGGCTGAGACAATCAGATGACCTTTATAATTTTTTCAATAAAAATATTTAAAGAACTATGCAATCACTGCTGAAATACTTGTTTCATAAAGGAAAGCAAAAAAAATGAAATAATATTATTTGGAAAGAAAAATAAACAATAATGACTAATTTACTAATCATTTTTTGAATACAACCTTTATTTTCTTAAGTTTTTATTCTTCTCATATTTATCTCTATTTTTAGAACTATTTTTAAAATTGCTTCTTGAAATTATTTTCTTATCATTCTCGTGGTTCATTCTTTTTTTACACACTTTGCTTTTACAAATTTCTGCTTTCTATTTCTCTGTTATGTAGTTGATGTTTCTACTTAGTTCCTTCATTAAAGTTAGTATTGTTCTTTCATTAAGTTCTCATTGTAAAGATTGAAGAATTTATCTTAATATAATATTTTTAAAATAAGCATATTTTATTTAATTTCTCCCTTATTTGTTCACTAAGCATACTTCAAAAACTTAATTAAAGTTTCTTATTTTATGTGTTCTCTGACAGACACATTTTTCCATGTGAACCAGTTAGTATTCCTTATATTCCTAAATAGAACAAGTTTGCAACCTTGCTTTTGTGCAAGTAATACCTTCATTTTATCATAAATTATAAAATCCATGACTACCTAGTCAGTAGCCAAATAACACAGAATATATTGTAATAGCACATTTTCTCATATATAAACGCATGAGTGAAATGCTAACTTTCTGTGATCATGTGAATACAAAGTATTATAATTTGTTCAAGTAATAATGAAGACTATCATCTAGGTTTCTCCACATTTGAGAAAGTAACAGCTATAAACTTTCTTTTAAATAAATGTCTAATTTCTAAATTTAGATTTGTGACCTTTTTGTCATAAAGAGAGGATTATAAAAAATGCATTTGTTTAAAAAATCCATTACCAGAACTTAGTATTTGATTTTATTTTTAAAGAAATCATGTAATGCCTTTCATTAAATTAACTTATAAAAGTAGCTTTGATATTAGCCACTGAGTTATTTGAAATCTGAGAATAAAGAGGAAAATATTGTTTACAGTTTCTATTTATATATTCCTTTTCATACAGATTCTGGTATTATCAGTGCATTTTTGCAAATATTGTCCTTTATTATTAGAATTAGTGATCTGGAAAATTGACATGTGTATCTGGAAGGTATTTGGCACAGATTCTGGCACATAATATCATTTTTATTTATTTATTTTTATTCGTTTTAGATCTACATGACAATAGAGTGTATTTTGACATATTATACATATGTGGAGTATATCTTATTCTAATTAGGATCCTATTCTTGTGGTTGTACATGATGTGGAGTTAACACTAGTTGTGTATTTATATGTAAGGATAGGAGAGTTATGTCTGAATCATTCTACTGTCTCACTGATGCCCGTCCCTTCTCTAGTCTATTCATTCTGCTCTGTCTAATCCAACCAACTTGTATTCTTTCTTTCCCTCCCCTCCCCCTTGTTGTGGATTAGGATCCACATATCAGAGAAAACATTAGGCTTTTTTGGGGGGGAGGATTGGCTTATTTCTCTTAGCATAATATTCTCCATTTCTATCCATTGATGAGCAAATGTCAAAATTTTATGCTTCTTTATTGCTAACTAATAGCCCATTGTGTATATATACCACATTTTCTTTATCTATTCATCTGTTGAAGAACACTGAGGTTGGTTCCACATAGTTTGGCTATTGTAAATTTAGCTATAAACATTTGTGTGGCTGCATTGCTGTAGAATGCTAACTTTAAGTTTTTGGGGTATAAACCTAGGAGCAGCATAACTGGCTCAAATGGTGGTTCCGTTCTACATTTTATAAGAAATCTCTGTATTGCTTCCCACAGGGGTTGCGCCAATATGCAGTCTGAACAGCAATGTATGAGTAAACCTTTTCCTTCACATTCCTGCCAATGTTTATTATTACTTGTATTCTTGATGATTGCCATTCTGACTAGTGTGAGATGGAATATCAGTGCAGTTTTAATTTGCATTTCTCTTATTACTAGAGATGTTGAACGTTTTTTCATATATTTGTTGACCAGTCATATTTCTTCTGTGTAGTGCTTGTTCAGTTCTTTTCCCATTTACTGCCTGAGTTATTCTATTTTTATTTTCATCTTTATTTTTGGTGTTAAGTTTTTTTGAGATATTTATATATCCTGGAGATTAATGTTCTATCTGAGGTGCAGGTGACAAAGGTCTTCTCGAAATCCATAGGCTCTCTGTTTACATTCTTGATTGTCTTCTTTGCTGTGTAGAAGTATTTTAGTTTGATACCTTCCCACTTATTGATTCTGGATTTTACTTCTTGCATTTTAGGAGTCTTGTTGAGGAATTTTATTTTTAAGCCAACCTGATGGAGATTTGGGGCCTATTTTTTTTTCCTCAAGTATGTGCAGGGTTTCTGGTCTAATGACTATATATTTGATCCAGTTTGAGTTGAGTTTTGTGCAGAGGGAGAAATAGGGGTTTAATTTCATTTTGTTACACATAGAATTCTAGTTTTCTCAGCACCATTTTTTTGAAGAGACTATCTTATCTCCAAAGTATGGTTATGACACCTTTGTCTAGTATGAAATAACTGTATTTATGTGGGTTTGTCTTTGTGTCTTCTATTCTGTTTCATTGGTCTTCATGTCTGTTTATGTGCCAATACCATGCTTTTTTGTTGTTGTTGTTGTTGATATAGTCATGCTTCTATTGCCATGCTTCCTTTGTCTCTTTTCTAAGTATTGCTGTGATTATTCTGGGCATCTTATTTTTCCAAATGAATTTTATGACTGTTTTTGTTATTTGTGTGAAGTATGTCTTTGGAACATTAAAAGAAATTGCCTTAAATCTGTATAGTGCTTTTGGTTGTATGGCTATTTTAACAATATTAATTCTGCCTATACAAGAATCATCTTCAATTTCTTTTTTAGTGCTCTGTGGTTTTCATTGTAGATGTCTTTCACTTCTTTTGTTAGATTGATTACCAAGGTTTTTTTTAAGGCTATTGTAAATAAGATGGTTTTCCTGATTTCCCTTTCAGCTGATTTGTCATTGGTATATAGAAATGCAAATAATTTATGTGTGTTAATTTTATATCTGACTACTTTGCTGAATTTGTTTATGAGTTCTAGAAGCTTTCTGGTGGAGTTTTGGTATCTTCTAAATAAAAAAAAATCATATCCTCAGCAAATGGGGATAATTTGAGCTCTTCTTTTCCTATTTTATCCCTTTCATTTCTTTATTTTGTCTAATTGCTCTGGCTAGGGTTTCATGTTAAATAGGAGTGTGAAGTCAGTTCTAAGAGGAATGTTCATTGAATTGAGCCTATTCATTAAAATGATGGAAGGTAACCAAATAAATAACCTAAGTTTACATCTAAAAGCCCTAGTAAAAAAAGAATACAGAATATAATTAAAATCAGAACCAAATTAATAAAATTGAAACAAAAATTTTTTAAAAATCAATGAAACAAAAAGTTGGTTCTTTGAAAAAATAAACAAAATTTATAAACCCTTACCCAAAATAACAGAGAGAAAATTCAAATTACTAAAATTCAGGATGAATAAAGAAATATCACCATGAGCACTACTGAAATACAGATGATAATCAGAAACTACTTTGAAAATCTATACCCCAATAAAATAGAAAATCATGAAGACATCAACAAATTTCTGGAGACATATGATATACTCAAATTGAATCAGCAGGACATAGAAAATTTAAACAGATCAATTTTAGCAATGAATGGAAGAAGCCATCAAAAACTTACCAACAAAGAAAAGCCCAGGACCAGAAAGATTCTCAGCTGAGTTCTACCAGATCTTCAAAGAAGAACTTGCACCAATACTTCTCAAGTTACTCTAAGAAATAGAAATGGAGAGAATCCTTCCAAACTCATTCTATAAGGCTAGTGGTACTTGATACCCAAACCAGACAAAGACACATCATGGAAAGAAAACTTCAGACAAATATTCCTAATGAACATGTATGCAAAAATTCTTAATAAAATAGTGGCAAATGTAAGGTTGGTTCAATATACAGAAACTAATAAATGGAATTTGTCACATCAATAGACATTATTTTTAAATAAATAATGCATAAATAAATATTAAAATTCAGATGTACTTTATTGACTCATAAACAATCAGAGTCTCATCTTTAAGACACTTTGCATTCAACAATTTACCTTACTTTCTAATCCTTATTTTCTTCTGCCCAATTATGAAGAAAGTAGTACTCAGTTCATAAAGCTATTTTGAAAATTATTTGGGAAAATTTATACTAAATTTACTCAAATATCCAACATACAGTGAGTAATCTTTAAGTACATAGTACCTCTTATTTGAAAGCAATTTTAGAAATAATGCAATATTGTTTCTTCCTTTTTAAATTGCCTATAACAATAAAAGGAATAATCTGGTTTTTGAACATAATGAGAACATTTAATAAATGAGAAAGCTGAGATTGAAACTCACGTGTATCTGACTCTAGATAATAGCCTAACAATCACTGGGGGGGAAAAGCAGATTAGAATTAAATGGAATAAAACCAGAAAATAAAAGAAAAAAGAAAAAAAACTTTAACAAAACAAAACAAAAAACGATTCAGTCCTATTCTTTAAATCCATTTTTCCATATGGACCAACAATATCTGTAACAACTTAATATAGGCTTAGAAAACTATGCTTATGTCCTCCATGTTGCTTACAAATAATCAATTAAGAGTACAAGATGTAATAAGTGATCAGATATAGGGACAAGACCATTGCCTACAGGACAATTACCTCTCCTTATGAAGTATTCAAAAGATGGTAAAGCTCTAAAAGATGATACAAAGGGAAAACAAACAAATGAACAAAAACACGTATCTTTTGTCAAAATTCCTACTTTTGTGAACTGTGGCAAAGCTAACTGCACTGTACGGCACTATCCGTACAGATTTAAACAGCTTGAGATCAGACGAATTAGTTCTAAAGTTCTCTGTATTTCATTCCTTTATCTTCCTTTAATGTAAAGATGCTAGGATAATAAAGAGCAACTAATGTCAGAAGGAATACATATAGAGTGACCTGGTTCATGTTCAGCAGGTTTTCATCTAATTTGGTGTTTGCTCAAGTGCCTAGTTCATCCACACATTGTCCCTAAGCAGCATGACAGAAAGGAGACTGGAAAGACATATAGAACTTTCTTCCAAGAGAGAGACCTAAGTCTTTTAGCAACTCTAACAGCATAAGTTGGAAGACATGGAAGAAACTTATCCATGTACTTCAATCACAATAATTTTTAGATAAAATTTTGTTCTTATGCATAACTATAATTTTATAATTTTAAAAAATACACTCTATGACAGAAAGAAAAAAAGGAAGGAACACAGGAAAGAAACAAGGATGGAATAGGGGAGATTTCTGCTAGAGTCTGTAAACAGGTCAAGATGGCGCCTGGCATTTTGCAGAGGGAGTGGTTTGTGAATGAATGCCAGCGAGCCATTAAGTGTGGAGATTCCTTATTGGTTGACTGCTGTATCTAGTTTATGTTAATTAAGATAAGCTGTGTGGAATGCATATATACTTCTCCTGTCCTACAATAAACGGCTCCTACTCCTGCTGTATCAATCTACACAAGTTGCTCGTCACCCCCCACCCCAGTTATTTTGCTGCAGCCGGACTGTGGCAGATTTCAACTTATAATAGACTTCTATTTTCAAAGTATAGAATAAATAATAGCCTAATATCCTGTTGTAAAAATTAGTAAAAGCTGGGGAAAGTACATACATTTTTTATAATCTTGTTATTTTTTTTGAAATTTTGACCTTACAGTTTTAAATAGTTTAATACTCAACAACAAAAAAATGTACCAGAAAGAATTCCTGTGTAAACTTCACCCATCTTTCCCCAATGTCATCCTCTATAATAGCAAAATGCTGAAAGCATGAACTTACTGATATTATACTTAAAATTTATATTGGGATGAATTAAACAGGAAAAAAAACAGATAAGGGAAAGGAAATATAAAATAAATAATATGTGTGCATATATACACATATAATATATAGTTATATATATGAAGTAAATATATATAAAATATCATATTATATACCTGTAAATTAAGTCAAACTTCTCTAATGTAAATCCATTTAAAATTCAAAATTCATTAAAAGAATTTAAACTAAAAAAATTGCTAATTGGCTTTTATTTCTCTATAGTATAGGTTGTAAATCAACGTTAATATTTCCTAAGGTGCACCAATTGACAAAGCTTTATGGACTTAACACTGGAGCTCAAATTACAGTAATAACTAAAGAATCTCACTAAATTTAAACATTGTACTTACTATAATCTTATAAAAATATCTAATAGAGATTAAAGCAAAGATACTATACTTCAAATATAGTCTTGCTATATTTTCATAACAATACCCACTGCCCTAAAACATCCCATAAAGTTCATAGATTCTGTAATACAATGAGTAGTAAATTCAAATTGATTTAACTATTCAGTATTTGCAAAATGTCTTGATAAAGGGAGCCCATGGAGTTCCACTTAAAATAGGTAATATATCCTAAAAGGTAAAACAGGAACTTTAAGGATTGATCTCAGTATATAAAATTTCAATTTAAAAGGTAAAAGAGGATCTTTAAGGATTAATCTCATTATATAAAATTCAACTTAATAAGAGGGAGATTATCTCCATTGCTTATCTATTTGATAAGCCAATTTGGGCTTTTCTTCAACTTGAAAAGAATAATGATGTGTTCCCATCCACTAAATTCCCCATATCCAATACCTGGTATTAACTTCCTGACTCCATCTGATCAGCAAGTGATAAATATTTTGCTATTATAGATTTAGATAATATTTTGGTGCCTGTCTGAAGTGCCTTCCAGCTGCAGTTTTCTTTCATTTCCTAAGGGACCTATGAGAATTTATCAGCTTTGACATCACACACAATCTTTGCAGACAAAATCTTATCTCCATCTTCCTTTCTCCAGGAGCCTCGGTTTGATACTCTTCTCAAAGGAAATTTGTTTGACATACTTATGGTTTATATCTACTAACCATTTGGGGATTTTGTGACACCATATTCCACATTTTTATATTTTATTGAATCTAACTGATGTTACTAATTATAAAGTATAAATATTCCCATTTAATTGCATACCCTCTATCAAAAGCCACTAGAACCTGACTGCATTAAAATAAATGGGCACTCCTGTTCATGTCAGAGACTCCTTCACAGTAAAGGCTTTGACAACCTCTGCTCATGAATCCCTGAGTCTCTGGAACAACTATGATGGCTATAAGTTTCCCAGGGGTTTCTGATACCAGAAAGTGTTCCTCTTAGTCATAAGCAACGGACCATCAAAACAAAATTTATGAGCTGAATTCAAGATAGTTTTAGAATAGAGGTACCCAGAGATCTGGAGCCCATCAGCCTCTGTATTCAGTTGGCCATTATGCCTTGGATCATGGAAACAGTACTCCACAAGCATAGCTAGTGAGGCCTCCTTTATATAGGATGATTCTAAACCTGGGCCTTATGGCATCTTATACCCATAGAAAAGGATAGACCTACATGTATTCACTCAGGTCCTTTATTTAAAAACATACTACAAAGCTATGCTAATCTAAATAGTGCAAAACTAGCATAAATGTGGACATATAATTCAATTGAATACAATACAGAGAACTAAAAAACAAAGTGTGATTTTTATGATTAAGTGTTCTCTGACAAGGAAGTCAAGATCACTCAATTGCAATAAGACAGTTCTTTTTTCAATAAATGGTGGTGGGAAAATGGTATATACACTGAAGTTAGACACTAACCTTATACCATATTTAAAATTTTAAAAAAATTAAAAATGAACTAAAATGTAGTACAAATTTGAAACTATAAAATTGTTTAAAAAGAAAAAGAAGGAAAAAGTTTCATGACATTGAATTTGGCAAGTATTTCCTAGAAATGACAACAAAAATACTAATGAAAAATGTAAAAAGAGACAAGTAGTATTAAAAAAAAGCCAAATACTTCTTTAAAATATCAATACAAACAAGTAACAGAGTGAAAAGACAGCCTGAAGAATACTTTAAAGATGTTTTAAAATTATTTAGCAGGTAACAGTCAATAGCTAGAATATGAGAAAAATCCCTAAATCTCAACAATATTAGCCAATTTAAAAATGCACAAATGACCTGAATATATATTTTCTTCAAAAATGTTCTACAAATTACCAACTTGCATATGAAAAAGCGGTGAACATAACAGAGACACAAATTAAAATGACATTGAGATGTCACCTCACATTTATGAGGATAGTTATGATAAAACAAAATATAACAAAGTTAATCAGTTTTGACAGGGATGTGGAGAAATTTAAATCCTTTCTCATTACTAGTGGAATTAAAAATAGTGCAACTGTCATGAAATATAGTATGCTTTCTCAAAAAGGAAAAAAAAACCTAAAAATTACAACTACCAATGATTTTTCAATCCCACTTCTTAGTATATATTGAAAAAAAATTAAACTGTGCCCTGGAGTGATAATTACACATAACTGCACTATTCACAGTAATCAAGATGTGGAAACAACCCAATGTCTATGAATGGATGAATAGAAAAAATAATGTGTCATATACATATAATGAAATACCAGGCAGTTTTAAAGATGAAGGAAATTCTCTCACGTGCTATAACATAGATGACGATAGAGGACATTATGCTAAGTGAAACACAGTAGTCACAAAAGAACAAACACTAAGTTTCTGCTTATTTGTGGCCTCTAAATTTGCCACATTAATAGAAATAGAATGCATTGTGTTGGTTTCTAGGGGCTCTGGGGAGGGACAAAGGGAAATGTTAATGGGTCTTCTGTTTTCTCTCATATGTAGAAGTTGGAGAGGAAAATGATGAGAAATGATGGGGCAGACCTCATGGGGAAAAAAAAAAACAACGAGATCTGGAGAGTAGAGAAAGGGAACCAGGAAGAAGGAGGACAGAAAGAAAAAGGGAAGAGGGGAGGTACTGGGGAACAAAATTGATCAGATTATATTGTTATATTATGTACATGTACAAGAATGTAACAAAAAATCTCACTACTAAATGTAATCACAATGCATTATATATATTAAGCTAGTCTGGGAAGAGGTATATTTCTCATATGGTCATATTTATTTGAAACTCCATGTCCTAACCCCATGAGCTCACTTTATGGATTGCTTCATAATATGGCATAATATGAATCAATATGGAGCCACTGACTTCCCTGAACATTATAAATTCTGGAAAAAAACATGAAAGAGGGAAAGAAGAGGAAGTGAAGAAAAATAGGAAGTAGAGAGACAGACTGAAGCTTTTTTAATAACCTGGATATGAGTGTCAATTTTACCATACTTTCTGATTTTTTTAGAAGCCAGTCAATATTCTGGCTCAGATATTAGGTTACCCTGAAGAGCTTGCTTGTGAGACAATGCAAGAGTTTTCAGAGGTGAAATTATTACATTATGAGGGGTATATGGATTAACTGGGTGATAACTGTGCAGGCAGGGTGTGACTGGAGGATGCAGGAGCATGCCTTTGGGGTGAATGCTTTGTCGCTGGTGATTGGAGTGCTCTCTCTGTTTTCTGATTGCCCTGTCCCTGGGCTGCTTTCTTACTCCATGCCTTTAAGCCACGATATTCTTTCCCATCAGTCTCAGAGCTGTATAGTAGGGTGACCATGGACTGAACCCCTGAAACCATAAGCCAAAATAAATTTCTTGTTCTCTACGTTGTTCTTGTCAGGTCTTTTGGTCACAGTAAAGCAAAGCCGACTAAAACTGTCTACAAATCCAGTCCACAATGAAGAGGAGAATATAAACTGGGTACATGGCACATGCCAGTAAACCCAGTGACTCAAAAGGCTGAGGGAGGAGGATCACAAGTTCACATCCAGCCTTAAGCAACTCAGTGAGACCCTTTCTATAAATCAAATATAAAGAAGAGCTGGGGATGTGTCTCAGTACTTAAGAGCCTTTGGGTTCAAGTCCTGATACCAAAAAACAAAGAAACAAAAAATCCATAGGAGGGTATCACCTAAGGTTGTGAATACTAGGGACCAAGGATGAATAAAGATCATCTTAGAGGCTGTTAAGAATCCAAGTTTATTTATTTCAATGAAACATTAATAACCTGATTAGCAAATGTCTTTAAGTCGTTCTGAGATTTTTTAAAAAAAGACTCCAAGGGAGAGGATTATATACAGAAATAAATCAATATCATTAATATTATTGTAATATAAATAAAAAGTAAATGCTCCAGGTCATTTATTAATACTATTTAATGGGTGAACTTATAATTTTTTTAATAATTGAAAGCTACCATTTAAACTTTGAGGTTAAAGTTTATATTAAAGAGGTTAAACTTACTCTCTTAAGTTAAATTAAATGATTTAGCAACATGATAATCTTGAACTTTTTAAACAGAACAAATAAAGTTGCAAAGGGGAATTGCACCTTTAAAATAGAGAGTATCACATAGTTAAATGTAGTCTTTGGGAGTAGTGATTCAATGTGTTTAATCAGTTAATCAAATTTGGTTGTTTCAATTCAGTATCATTATCAGCTCAAGAGAAGTTTCCCCACCACACACCATCTGGATCAAGCATCCCTGGGTCCAGAGAGAGATTCCCTTCCTTGTAGGATTATTTGTCTTTGAAGCTTCCTTTTAAAACAAAGCTGTAAAAGCCTTGTATAATCTTTTCTTGTGACAAACAAGAGACCTTACTTTTCAGTTCCAGTTGTTGCAACATTGAAGGAATTCATATTTCTTCATTAGTAATCTATTGAGATCTGCAATCTATGTCAAGAAAGGGAATGCAAACTAATACAAATAGCTCTGTAAAATCCCAGAAAATATTACCTCAGATGGTCTTGATTTTCATACAAACTCTTTGATGTTCTTAAAAATATATATCGAACATCTTTGTATTCATTACAATTTCTAGCTCTCTATGTAGTTCTGTATCAAAAGAAATGAGTTAGTAATGACCAAACACAGGAGGAGGGACAATTCCCACAGTCAAGACTAGTGTGGTCTATATATACCTGTGGGAGAGAGTTTCTATGGATCCCTGGAATAAACAGGCAAATGAAGTCAATTTTGACCTGTAGGCCACGAAGTAGAAAGAAAGAAAAGAGACTGAGAAGGGTATGGGAGAGAGAAAATAAAAGGAGTGGGTGCAGAAGGAACATGGAAATGAGAAAAGAAAGAAAGGGAGGAAAGAAAAAGGAAGTATAGAGAATATTGCAGAAGATTTTTCCTCAAACACTGGAATGAGTTGAACTCTTCCAGAGCTACACAAGTAACTCTTCTATTTATTTAGAAATTATGTCTTGTTTTAAGGCCAGAATTATGATATAGGGTGGGTAGGAAATCAAATGCCTGGTTATCAGTGGAATGGGATATGTTACAAGTCTACTGACCATTGTTTTAGAGAAACTATATAGTTCTTTTAGAAGATTGAAATGTTTTATCTCATAGTTCTCAATACATTGAAAATCAACTTTCTTCATTTACATAACACACTGAATAGCCTTCATTCTGTATTTATTTGAAATTAAGGATTTACAGAAAACACACTTGCCAGACATATTCAATAAAATTTTTGGAACTTTTACTCTTCTTTGTGCCTTAGATCCTGCTTTCGTACAACAGAAATGATAATAGAACAAGTCTCATGTGTAAATGAATTAAAAGAGCAATATATGTAATAAAATAAAAAGTGTTTATTTTACAAATATTTTTCATACTGTTCATACATTTTTCACATAATTTTTAAAACTTGTGTCACATTTATAGATTTTTGAAATAAAAATTAACATACTTTCTCCTTTATGATATTGGAAGGATCAATTATAGTTTAACTAGCATCATATTAAACATTTAAGCTGTTGTCAGTTTCTTTTCAGTTTATTTACTTAAGCTCTTTCACCAACTTATTTTGTATTTTTATATGCATAACTGTCATATAAGGTCTAATTAGAATCTTGGAGCAAAGGGTTTAGTTTAATAGCTCTCAATCTTAGTGATTATAAATTGACAAACAATGTGAACTCAGTGGAATTATTTTTACATATCTTTCATAATTAGATCTTAGTAATATACACATTGTTGGTGTCCTCTTATGATAGAAGAAGGGCTTTGTGTAGTGAATGACTCAGATATGCCCAGCATGTACTCAGCTAGGTACATCCCATGGACAAGGGAACGATATACATTCTCTGGAAGAAACAGAAAAAGATGTATTTATGTGTAGCATTTATAAAATTGATTTTTCTATCACTACAAATGTGTCTCATTTGTCCTTACCTTGATTCATTTCTAATCCTTTCACAGTCAGCTTCTATTTTAGGTATGCATTCAGTGAATAAGTTAGCTAGTAAATCAATAAAAGGGTGAAGTACCTCTCATATTCTTTATTTTCTTTCTCATCTTGTTCCTACTAGGGAGGATGTCAGAGGTCTGTCTATGGTGGGAAAAGATAACTATTATATTGCTATCTTAATTCATGTTCTCCCTGCTCAAAGGATTTAAGTTTATGATTGACTAATAAATTTTAAGGTTATGCTTTTTGTTTTTCAAGGCCAACACAATTGGTCGGAATTTCATTAGTTTTCAGAGAGAATAAGTGTCTAATTATATGGTGTGTGGAACTAGAAATTTAGAAATAAGACAGTAACTTGTCACCAAGGCAATCAAAGTTTCCTAATAGTTAGGAATGTCCTGCATTCTATGCACACAGATTTTCATAAAATACAATATATTGAATATGTTTTATATAACATATACTTTTCTAGGCACTCAGGACATTAAAATATCTGCTTCAATGTTACTTATATTCTAGTAAAGAGAGAGAGTAAGCATATAAACAATATGTTGAATATTAACTATATCACATGGGACCTCTAGAAAGAATTCATGGAGATGGAGTTAGGAATTTAATTAATTTAGGAGGAAAATTTTTAAAAAGAAAGTGCAAAATTAAATAGGGATATTTTTAGACAATGCTGATCTGACATCTATAAAAGGACAATAGGGATAAAGGAGGATCGGCCAAAAGATCTCCAGGCCATGATGCATATCTGACAGATGTGACCAATGAAATGTGGAATTTTGGAGACAAGACTGTAAGTCATTTATCATCATCATCTCTCCTGAAGCAAAAATGTCTCCTGATCTTACTATCCTTTGGGTTCTCAGCAATTGGTTGACATTTACATAGGAAGAGTTTGAATTTTAGTTAAAATGCTGAGGATGATACTGAAGGTGGGGCAGTTGGTGGTTGTACAATAACTTCATTCCATGAAATTAATCAAATTCTTTCTTGAAGGGAGATCTGAGAAATTGCATGGCTGTCATAAATGATGTTAATTTAGAATTAAACTTGTGCAAGAGATAGAATGTAATAGTATAGTATATGAAAGTTCTATTTTAGGTGGCTCATTTAGAACAAACTCATTTAAAGGCTGTAAAAGGGGTAATGTTTAAACAGAAACATTAATAAGGTTAGGACATGAACAATACACAAAACCTAAGAAAAGCCTTCCATACAGAAGAATAATTACAAAATATATGAGTTAAAAGTGTTTGGTGAGGGTCTGGGGTTGTGGCTCAGTGCTATAATGCTTGCCTAGCATGTATGAATCATTGGGTTCTATTCTCAGCAATGCCTGTAAATAAACAAATAAAATAAAGATACATCAAAATATTTTGATGTATCTTTATTTTATATATATATATATATGTGTGTGTGTGTGTGTGTGTGTGTGTGTGTGATTTAGAACAAAGATCTTCATATATATTTAAACCCAAGTAATTCCATCAGAAACACTAAAAATACAAACTATCTGCCAAGAGTTCTTTAAAAAAAGTGTTTAGTGAGAAATGAGAAAGAAATTCCCCTGATTCCCCTGGAATTAGGCTGATATGATATAAAAATACATACGAAAATATAAATGATGATGAATAGCCAGGGAGCATTGGGACATAGTTTGGTGGTATAGCACTTGTATAAAAGGTACAAGGGCTTGCCTGGGTTTAATCTCTAGACTCTAGCAAACCAAAAGCAACCTGAAAAATCCCCAGTATAAGAAAATGTGGTGGTAAGAATGATGCCAGACTATAGAATATATTGAAAAGTCTAATTAAAAGTGCTATATTGGTGCATGAATGGGCTTAGTGACCCATGGTGTGAAATATATAATCAAAAATGACACAAGAAGTTATGAAATTTAATGTGCAATAAAAAAACAAAGTATTAAAATAGTATACAAAAGATGATTTTAAAGAATGATATTGTGGTTCTGGAACAGATGTAAAATAGAACATATTAAAATGAATGTGCTCCCCACCACTACACTTCCAATAAACTCAGTTGCATCAGAATTATACCTTAAAATATTCAAGATCTTAAAAATAAAACATGAATGAGTTCATGAATTTCTTTAATAACTTCAGAGAGGGTGAAAATGTGCTAATGAGGGCTTAGAATTCAGAAGTAATGAAAGATTGATCAATTTGATTATATAAACTTAAAAGACAGAAGAAAATAACCTTGTGTATGGATAATACACATTTTTAAGTTATTTTAGGTCCACGATGGGCCTATTCAGGACATACATATTTGGTGGGATAAAAACTGAGAGTAGTATAGATCTGATCACTTCATGGTGATTCAAGTATTAATGTTCTAATGACACATTCAAATTGTGTCTTATTGTCAAGGAGGATTATTTTTTATTGCAATAATAATAAAATCCATGAAGTATAAACATATTATTTGCATGTCAAATGTAAATAATCATTAGTTGAAGATTTTTGATGACATGAAGATAGAAATCTGAATAAAATTTAAACCAGTAATTTTCTACAACAGTTGAATTTTTTGTTCTTTGTTTTCAATGTTTTTTTTTTAATAATTTCTCTGTTATCCTTAATGATTTCCTCAGGGATTGGGACACTAGAAATTTGTCAATATAGTCAAACTATATGTTTACAATACATTATGTACCAGGAAAAGATTTTTAGAAAGAAATTAGCTATTCTGTTTACAAGTGAGAAAACATGACCTAGGAGTCATAATCTAGCTTTGCATAATATGATTATGTTTAAAGTCTTCAAATAATAATCACTTTTTCTCTCACTTACCTCATTTTTTCCCAGTTACCTTAGCCGTAGAAATATTTATTTTATTAGACAAGTTTTTGAAAACATTTCCTCACATTTTCTGTGCTAGCAGGAATTGACTTTATATCTCCTGTTTCAAAAATTAATCAAATTTTTAGCCTGGGCTATTGATAGATTTCATTTCTCATAATGAGATGCACCCAGAGTTTCAATTCTGTGTACCATCAAGTAGGGTTTTTATTTATTCATCATTTTCATTATGAGTAATCTTCATGCTCAATATTTTAGTCATTTGAATAAATAGTAATGTTATACTGTACAATGTCATGAAAATGAGGTTAGTCTATGTACGAGTCAAGTGAAAAGACTTTCTCTCATCTCAGCTGAATTTGTGAAATAATAAATAATGTGAGAGGGAAAAGATTAGCTGGTGAAAATCAACCCCACTATCTAAAGTATATCAGTAAGTTAAAAATATAGAGAAACTGTATGAGACAAGTCATAAGTAGGAAAAAAATCCTGTAGTAAGTTTCTAAACATAATTTTATTATATATATAATATTAACACATCACTTGTAGGCAAAAGAGCATGATCCATGTTAAAATTTCTAAAATAAAGCATGGAGCTTAGGAAGCATTATTATAAATAAATTTATCAAGCAAGATTTAAGGAATCTTCAAAGATTCAATATAAACCCTCCTTAATTTTGTTTCTGAGTAGTCTTTCCTCACATTGTAATTTTATGACATGATATTTTTATTATAGTGACTCTCAAATGGAAAAAATAAAATATATTGTAATATTCTCAATGAAAAACTGCTTCCATTTTCCAGTATTATCAAAATCATTTAGGAGGAACAAAAACACCAGACTTTGTCTCTAAGGAAAAAAAAATATATTTTTTTTACTTTTAAATTGATATATGTGAAAATAGCTTTTCTCAAGATTAAGTATAAAATTGCATAAAATTCTCTCAACAGAAGTTAAATGGTTTACATTTAATATAACTAGTACAGGCAAATTCTTAAATGCCAATGTCAAAGGTATATTGAACCCAGTTTATGCCAAAATTATAAAACATTTGAAACATATGATTCGCATTCTAAATATCCAAATATCCTTAAATTTGAACCTTAGTTTCTCTATTTATTATAAACAGGATGAGCCATGTAATTCGTGGGTCTAGTACAAAGTATTCTTGGGACTCCCTGCTGAAATGTTATTAGGAACTTCTAGATTGTAGTCACAGAGTATTAAGCCAGGTGTGGTGCCCTGTTGAGCATGGGACTCTGGTGAAGCTAGTCTTGATGGTGGAGTTTTGGTTATATTATTTAGCTCTTTTAGACTTGGTTTATTGCTGTATATTTAAGGCGTTATTGAGATTTATTTTTTGTCATGGCCATGTAAAAACAAAAACATATTTTCATGTGTTGATCGGTGAACTGAATAATTTTTGGTGAGGCTCCCTTTCAATTCTTTTGCCAAAATTTTGCATTGATTTCCTACTTTTTAAAATCAGGAGTTTTATAAATATTCTGATTTAGTTATTTCTTTCATGTATGTATTGTGAATGTTTCCTCCTACTTAGAAACTTAACATATTATTTAATGGTATGCTTTGCGGACAAAAGTTTTTAATTTTAATGTACTCCAATTTAACTTTTTTCATACTTAATATTTGTTTTTGTTTTGCATATAAAATCTTTATTCTTCTCAAAGTTGTAAAAATATTCTCTTCCCTTAATTTTTTCTTCAGATCTAGAATATTTACTGAAATTGAATTTCATGGATGGCTTGAGGAAGAGGTCAAATGTAGTTTTCCACATAAATATCCAATTGGACTATTTATTTCTATTTTAGACAATACAATATTGTATATTACTATACCACAATACCACATTTATCACAGTCTTTATTATATCTGTTTGTGGATGTGTTTATAGACAATCTATACTGTCCCATTGGTCAATTTTTCTATTCCTGCATAAATATGACATAATCATAGAACTTGATATCTGTTACTACACTTCCTCTAGTTTTCTGTCTTTAATAACACATTGGCTACTTTTTTAAAGTTGTTAATAGAACTTTTTATTTATTTATTTATATGTGGTGCTGAGAATTGAACCCAGCATCTCTCACATGCCAGGCAAGTTCACTACTATTGAGCCCCAGCCCCAGCCCATATTGGCTACTTTTTATAATTAAGAATCATATACTAATTTTCTCTAAAATTTGTACTGTGGATTGCATTTGTATGGCTAGGGTCTCACATATGTTAGGCAAGTGGCCTGTCATTGAGATGAATCGCCAGCTGTACATTGTTTTTTAAATTTTTTTTCATTTTAATTTGTTATATATGACAGCAGAATGCATTACAATTCATATTACACAAATACAGCACAATTTTTCATATCTCTGGTTGTATTAAAATTAGAGTCATACCATTCATGTCTTGATGTCCATATCATTCTACTTCCTTTTCTACCCCCATGCCGGCTCCCTTAACCTCCCTCCCCTTTGACCTAACTAGAGTTCATCTAATTAATTCTCTCATGCCCTCCACTCCAACCCCATTATGAATCAGCACCCTTAAATCAGAGAAAACATTTGGCATTTAGTTTTTTGGGATTGGCTTACTTCACTTAGCATTATATTCTCCAACTCCATCCATTTACCTGAAAATAACATGATTTTATTCTCTTTTATTGCCAAATAATATTCCATTGTGTATATGTACATTTTCTTTATCCATTTATCTAATGAAGGGCATCTAGGTTGGATCCACAGTTTAGTTATGTGAATTGTGCTGCTATAAACATTGAGGCGATTGTGTCCCTGCAATATGCTGTTTTTAAGTTCTTTGGGTATAGACTGAAGAGTGGGATAGCTTGGTAAAATGGTAGGTCCATTCCCAGATTTCCAAGGAATCTCCATACTGCTTTCCATATTGGCTGAACCAATTTGCAGTCCCACCAGCAATGTATGGGTGTGCTTTTCTCCCCACATCCCTGCCAACACTTATTGTTTTTCTTGATGGCTGCCATTCTGACTGGAGTGAGATGAAATCTTTGAGTAGTTTTGATTTTCATTTCTCTAATTGCTAGATATGTCAAACATTTTTTCATATATTTGTTGATTGATTAGATATCATCTTCTTAGAAGTGTTTGTTCAGTTCCTTGGCCCATTTATTGACTGGGCTATTTATTTATTTTTGATGTTTAGTTTTTGAGTTCTTTACATACCCTAGTGATTAGTGCTGTATTTGATATATGCAGTAAAAATTTGCTCCCCTTCTGTAGGTTCTCTCTTTACTTCACTGATTGTTTCTTTTGCTGAGAAGAAGCTGTTTAGTTTGAATCCATCCAATTTACTGATTATTGATATTAATTCTTTTGCTATAGGAATCTTATTAAGGAAGTAAAGACCTAATCTGACATGATGAAGATTTGGGCCTACTTTTTCTTTTAATAGGAGTAGTATATCTGGTTTAATTCCTAGGTTCTTGATCAAATTTGAGTTGAGTTTTGTGCATGGTGAGTGATAGGGTTTAGTTTCATTTTTATTGCATATGGATTTCCAGTTTTCCCAGCAGCATTTGTTGAAGAGGCTATCTTTTCTCCAAAATAAGTTTTTGGCACTTTTGTCTAATATAAGATAACTGTAATTATGTGGGTTAGTCTCTGTGTCTTGTAGTCTGTACCATTGGTCTCCAAGTCTGTTTTGATATCAATACCATGCTGTCTTTGTTACTATAGCTCTACAGTATACCTTAAGTTCTAGTATAGTGATGCTACCTACTTCACTCTCCTTGCTAACGATTGCTTTAGCCATTCTGGATCTCTTATTTTTTCAGATGAGTTTCATGACTTCTTTTTCTATTTCTATGAGGAATGTCATCAGGATTTTGATTGGAATTGCATTAATTCTGTATATGTGCCTTTGGTGGAATGTTCATTTTCACAATATTAATTCTGCCTACCCAAGAACAAGGGAGATATTTCCATCTTCTAAGGTCCTGTTTGATTTCTTTCTTTAGCATTCTGTAATTTTCATTGTAGAGGTCTTTTACCTCTTTCATTAAGTTGATTCCCCAATTTTTTTTTGAGGCTATTGAAAATGGGGTACTTTCCTCTTTTCCCTTTCAGAGAATTTGTCAATGATGTACAGAAATGTGTTTGATTTATTGTTGTTGATTTTATATCCTGCTACTTTGCTGAATTCATTTATTAGTTCTAGAAGTTTTCTGGTGGAACTTTTTGAGACTTATTGGTATAGAATCATATCATCAGCAAATAGTGCTAATTTTACTTCTTCTTTATTCATATCCCTTGAATTTCTTTTATCTGTCTAATTGCTCTGGCCAGTGTTTTAAAACTATGTTAAATATCACCACATAATCAGTGTAGATTTTATTTTTATTCATTTATTTTTTTGTTCCAGGGATTGAACCCAATTGTTCTTAACCACCAAGTCACATTTCCTTCCAATTTTTTGTTTTCTTTCGTTTTCTTTCTTTCTTTCTTTCTTTCTTTCTTTCTTTCTTTCTTTCTTTCTTTCTTCCTTTCTTTCTTTCTTTCTTTCGACAGGGTTTCACTAAATTCCTCAGAGCCCTTTAAAGTTCATGAGTCTGGACTTAAATTTGTGATTCTTCTTCCTTAGCCTCCCCAGTTGTTGAGATTACAGATGTGAGCCCTTTGCTTCTCCCTCAGGGAATTTTAGAGTGTTTTAAAAACTATTCAAATTATTAAATGCAATATAAAAATGTCCTTGTTACTAAAACATAATTCACAAATCCACATATTTTTGCTAGTGAATTATTCTTAATACTTAATAAAGAAATATTAATTTTATTCAAAACTGTTATGGAAAAATAAAAGAATAAAAATGTTCTAGAAATCTAGAAAAACTTGTATACAAAAAATTTACAATTTTACAAAGCATGAAAATTATTCCAATTTTTTCATTAAAACATATTTGGAAACAATGTATAGAAATCTATTTATTATATGCGTATCCATTTATCTAATAGAATTTAGCAGTATATAAAAAATTATGATGCATAATTACAAATGTCATGCATTTTAATTTTCAAATATCAGTGAATGTATTTGTTGCACTAGTAGAATAAGATAAAAAGTACATGATCATCATCATAGAAGCAAGAAAGTATGTGAATATATTCAGTATGCATTAATAGTTTCTTCGAAAATTATAAACAAAAGAGAATGTCTTTACAGAGTATCTAAAAATGCAATTATCACCATCCTAATGGTAAAATTATAAAATCTTTTTACAACTGAAAAAATAGATGAGAAAGCTTTTAATTGCTGTTTCTAGTTAAAATTATATTGAGGCTGCTAAAAACTAAACTGATATTCAAGAGATAATTGTACTTTTTATGACAAAGACAAACAAACTGATTAACTTTTTAAGGCTCACATCAACAATTGCAGTTAATAATATTAATTCAACTGAGTAAGTGTAAAACATTTACTATAAAATTTTCATATATTATTAGGAGATAGTTAAAAAGATGTACACACATAAAAAGAAGAAGCACTGATGCCATGGATTGGGAGCACAATATTGAAAGGATGGAAACATATGTCAAACCAATTCTTTACTCAAACAAAAAATCTTGGCAAGTTCTTATGTAAATTAACTTGGTGACTAGAAAATTTGTGTTGAAACAAAGTTTAAGAATAGCAATGACAATGTTGATGAAGGGCACCAAATCTAAAGTATGGTATATTTACAAGGATAAGCAAATAGGCCTTATAGAAAGCCCAGAAACCAATTTTTGAACTGATGTCACTCAGTATTGTAAGAAAATGAGGAAACTTTGTGAATTCTGAAGGAGTTACCATGATATCTATGGGAAATTTTCACAACTTAATTTTTATTTCTCACCATACGCAGAGGTTAGCTCCAGGCACCCTGTAGATGTAAATACCAGGGACTTTTTTTTAAGTTAGTGAATATACTGACCATGTGTTAGTAGGAAGATTTCTTAAATGAGACAAAAAAGGATTAGATATATAGGGGAAAAAAATCAATATGTGGATTACTTGAAAATCAATAATATTTTATGAAATAACATCAAACAAAAGTAGCAAAAAGAAAGAAAGCACACAAATAACCACATATTAAAATTAAAGACCTTTATAGAACGACTTTATACTTTCATGATGTTAGTCTAAATATTACCAAGATTTCTTTTCCCATAATTTTATATATAGATTCAATGCAATTCCAATCACAGTCATAACAGGATTTTTAAAAACGTTAGAATTTTATGAATAGGATAACCATGATCCTTAAAAAGCCACAATATAATATCAGTGAAGAAGAGCATGTCATAGTCCCTCACCTCATTATATATGCTAACTTTTTGTGTGACGAGGGGTGCATAATCCTGGCTTAGGGAGAGACTGAAAAGAAATGGAATAGAAACCAGAAGAAACAGACATAAATGATATGTTCAGTTACTAGCATGAGGGGTGAATATCAGTCAGTAGTTCTTGGAGTATTAACTTGCTTTATGGAAAAAAAAACGTGAATAAGCTCAGATTTACATCTTTAACAAAACTCCAAATCTCAAACTCTATAGGAAATTTAAGATAAAATTGAGAATGTTAAGGACTTCTATGTATCCAAAAAGACAATATGCTAGATAAAAGGTAGATAAAAGTTAAAACACCAACCTAAGAGAAAATATTTTTGACAAAGTATTAGTATTCAGAATATGATAAAAATACCTATTAAGCCTGGCAGTACACCTGTAATCCCAGCATCTCAGGAAGCGGAGGCAGGAGGATTGCAAGTTTAAAGCCAGCCTCAGCAATTGAGGGAGTCCCTAAACAATTTAGGGAGATGATGTCTCAAAAAAAAAAAAAAGGCTAAAAATGGGCTGGGGATGTGGCTCAGTGTCTAAGTGCCCTTAGGTTCAATCCCTAGTATTCAAAAAATATATCAATGAATGAAAATGGTCAAACATTCATGTACTAAATGTAAGCTTCACATGGAAGGGATTTTACTTTTCTCTATATTGTTCACAACTATTTCCCTATGACCTAAATTTGTACCTTAAATAGGATGCTCAACAAAAGAATCAATAAATATCAACTTAAATAATAATCAGACATCAAACTAAATCCATGTTAAGTACCTTTTTTTTCTCTAAGAAACTACTAATAAATACTTACCATGACACCTTTGTAGGATTGCTATACAGCAAACAACCAAAACATCAAAACATGATTTTAAAATATAGCCTTACAATGAAGGAGAAAGTTTATTTTATATCGTTGGACATTAGTATCAGGCTAATAACAGGTTTTCTTTTCCTTAAGACTGGGAAAAATGGGCAATTCAATTTCCACCAATGAATATTATTTTAGAAAATTACTACAGATTGGAATACATGCTTTACTTTAATCGTTGCCTTAAATTTTTACAAAATGTTAAAATGTATTTATATATTAGGTAAATAAAATGCTTATTGCTTTAATTAGATATAGCAGAGATTTTTTAAATTTGTTCTAATTAGTTATAAATGAAAGCAGAATGTATTTTGGGTCATTGTACACAAATGGAGCATAGCTTTTCATTTATATGGTATATGATGTAGAGTTACACCATTATGTTCATTCATACATGTATCTAGAGTAATAATGACCACTTCATTCCATCATCTTTCCTACCCCCATGTCCCCTCCCTCTCCTATCAAGAGATTTTGATACACATTTTCAAATAAAGTCTGTAATATTTAAAGACAGTTATTTCTGCATATAACTGATTAACAGTGCTACCATTTAATTAAATGGAAACTAGTTGTAAAAATAATTTTTAAAAAAAAACACATTAACAATAGTAGTTAATAACATTAAATTGAAAGAGAAGTATGAAACATTTATGTAATTAAGCATATATGACTAAGAATTTTTGTCTTGATTAACAGATTAAGAGAATATAAACAGAATGCTAACTCAGATATATCAACTGTTTTTTGTACCTGTTTGTCTGAAGGCATTGGAATAATTTCTGTATATTTTCCTTCATATTTTAAGGAATTATTAAAAATCTATCATCAAAAATACATAATAATTATTTGCTCAGAGGAAATATCTTTGTATTTTATTGCTGCATAACCAACTTTTTTAAAAAAATTGGATTTATATTTGAAAGTATTTTCATATCTATTAGAGTTTGGAGACAGTAGAGGTTTTGATAATTTTTCTCCATTTGACTCTGAACTTTTAAATCTATTTATTTATTCCTCTGTGGTTTTTGGAAATCATTGCTCTGCCCTAAGGGTTTTGCTTTGGGAATTGACAAGTGTTTGAGACTTTAAATAGTGCTTTTATCACAAAATTGTCAGTAAATAGCATGGCATAGGAATGGTAGAATGCTTTATCTTGTTAAAATACTTTTCTTTAAATTTAGTATGAGAAAATAACGTAAACTTTCCAAACTCTCTTTTAATACCTGATGCTTTAGGCTACTAGGAGGTTTAAAGTATCAGTAGTAGGAATAAGATTTGATTGACTATCAGGGCTGTTAACTATAATGATGTTTGTAGCCTTTTGAGAACCCACAGTGTTTCAAAGGTAAACAGTAGCAAAAAAAAATGTAGTTTATGATCTATTCTCATTACTTTACATAAGAAAAAAAACATTAAATATGTCTCCAAACAACATTATGGAATATAATCTATGAAATAGAAAATAAATAGTGTTTTGTACCACAACTAAAATTTCTTCTTAGTTTATTTTTATTGCAATTAAAGACTATAGATTATTTCAAGATAAAAATTCACAGTACACAAAAAATAATATGATCCTATTTTGTTCATTTATTCCACATTTCCATTCTGAATATGCAACTTCTATGTGGATAGACTATCTCAATTTTTCTGTAGTTACTAATAATATGGAATTAAATATTATTGCAACTTTGAAAAAAATCAGCTAAGATAAATATTTCAGAAAATATATTGTCATTTGCTCACTTGACATTGTTCTTATCAAAACCTCAAATTCAAAATTTCTAGCTAAAATTGCTTTCATATTAAACTGATTTTTGTTTATAATGAATACAGATGAATTTGGCAAATTATTTGCAGTATAAAAGAAATGTAATTATAACACAACTGAAACTAGATATTTTTGTGGATAGTAACATTTTATTACCTATTATTGCCAGAAACTTAATTAATATTCTAGGCAATTATAGTAAGCTAATTCTTTTGATGCTGTCAAATTATTTGACTATGGAAAGAGGCCCAGTTTTATAATTATATTATCAACAATAACAATAGGTCATCCAAGATTTAATGGATAAATTTTAAAATCTAAATGTGTCTTTGGTATAATCAACTAGTTTGAAAAATATTTAAAGTAGACCTGGTTCAATTCAACACTTTCAAATATATTATACTGAAAATATTATGGATAAATAAGTATTTAATAAAACTTTATTCTTTTTTAAAAAGTGTGATTTAAACTGTTGTTTTAAAGTCTAGAACATAAGTGCATTGTAGTTGAAACTTGAAGAATTTGAAATAAAAAGTTTTGGGCAAATTGTTTTATACAGAAAGATGAACTAATGTCAATGCCTTATTTTTATTTAATAAAAAGTTTTATTCAATAAAACCATCAGTATGCTATAATTATATGACACAAGTTCTTCTGTGTTGTTATACCTATAGTAATTTTTTGTTTGGTTTCACTTTTTGGTGCTGATTGAACTCAGGGCCTTCCTCTGAGGTATACCCTGAGTACCAATGTGCAATTTAAACATATATATAGCTTTTGAAATTTTGTCTAAAATATAAAATATTTCAGTGACTAGTCTTGTACATAAGCCTAGTAATCAGCCTGATCACTTTTTTAAAAAAGTATTTTCTATACATGCTCAATTTGATTAAAAGAAAATGAAGTCATAACTCACATACTTGTTATATCTTTAACTCTTAATTATTTTAATTATACAAATTATTGAGGTTCAGTGTGATGATATGACACATGTATATAGGTCTGATTGTTTCTTTAAAATTTGCCTAGAATATAGATTGATGATTTGATTTTAATGCTTTTGATCCACATTACCAAGTTATATGATGTTGATTAGAAAATATTAAAATTCTAAGGTCTTCCTAATTATGTAGGTAAAAGACCACATTTTACTACTAAATGTACATATATATATATGTATATATAATCTCTATATCTGCATCAGTATATATTATTTAAGACAACAAATTTTAAAAGTATGTAAAGGAATGACAGTTCTTACACAGTTCTTACAAGGGTGTAAAGATGTACATTTCAAGAGCTCTTCTGGTGGCTCATATTGGGGGTGAGACAATCCTCTAAGCCAGGTCTGTTTGACACTGATTCATAGGCTTTTAACTAACACTATGTTCCTGACATTCACTTTCTCTATTCTGCCTACAAATGAATTCCTTGCACAAGCTCTAACAAAGCAGCATGAAAATAGTAAAAAAAAAAAAAAAAAAAAAAGTACTCAAAAAAGGAATAAAACTCTGTGACAACTACTTTAGAGTTGCAGTAATCTAATGATTAAAAAATTATACTCATTTCTGTGTGTGTGTGGGGTGTGTGTATATATAGGTATACAAGTATATAGGAACAAAGCATCAATTAAATGCAGCACTGTTTCTTAAGAGTAATAACTTGGAAATTATCTGAACATATTTCAATAAGAGCAGGATAAGGAAACTAAGGCATGGACATTCACTATATAAACAATAGTAAAAATATAAATATGGATAAATTCACAACGTTTATTTTTATAAAAACTTTTTGAAATCTACCTAAAGCAGAATTCTTCTGTAAAAATTATAAAATATTAAAATTGACATTATTATTATCCAAGAACTACTTGCTTGTTATGAATATACCTAACATGATGGAAATGATAATCAAAATCATGATGTTCCTTTCACTGAGCACACAGAGGAGGGAAGCAAGGAATTATTCATTAGAAATTCAAATAACTTTGTATAACCATTCATTTCTTAAGTTTGTGATTGCTACAGTTTTTCAGAAAGTTTGTGCTTTTGTACATTTAAATATTTTATTATAACTTTTCAGAAAATAAATGTAAAAAAACAATGTTATAGACTATTCATTTTCCATATGTATCCTTGGCAACATTGTAGAGATTAATCTATCATATATGAGTGCTTTTATTTATGAATTGACTATTCTGTTCCTTTGGTCTGTATGTTAATTTTGATGCTAAGACCACTTTGTTTAATTACTATAGCTTTGTAATATATTTTCAAACCAGGAAATGTGATCTCTAGCTTTGTTCTTTTGGGGATTACTTCATTGATTGCATAGGGTCTTTTTTGATTCCACATGAATTTTACAATTGCTTTTTTTCTTATAAAAACAAATTGTCATTGGAATTTTCAAAGGGATTGCATTATCTATAGATTTGTGTGGAATTGAAATCTTAAAAATAATTCTTTCAGTCTATGAGCATGGAATGTCTCTTCATTTATCTGTTTTTTTTTTCTTTAACTTCTTTTATCAGTGTTTTATAGTTTTAAGGACAAAAGTCTTTTACCTTATTGATTGTATTTGTACCTAAGTATTTTTCTCTTATTCTTGCTATTGACAATGGGATTGTTGCTTTTAATTTCCATTTTTAACTAACTTCATTAGTTTCATATGAACACAGCATATTTTTTTATGTTCATTGGGCAACCTTCAACTTTACTGATATTTATTATTTCTAACAGATTTTGGTAGAACCCTTAATAGTTTCTACAGATAAGATCATGTCATTTACAGAGAACATTTTACTTCTTTAATTTAGATGTCTTTGATTTTTTTTCTTCTTGCTCTGTTTAGTACTTCTAGTGCTACGTTGAATAAAAGTGCTGAGATCAAGCATCTTACCCTTGTTCCTTATCTTAGAGGAAAAGCCTTTTTGCTCGTGAATAAAGTGGTTACTTGTGAATTTTAAATATATTCCTTTGTTATAGTGGTAAATTCCATTTGTAGCTATTTTATCATAAAAGGGTTTTGAATGTTGTCATATGATTTTCTTCATCTATTAAGAAGATCATAGGATTTTTATCCTTCATTCTGTTGATGTGGTATACAGCACTAAATGATTTGGATTTGTTGAAACATTCATACATTCCAGGAATAAATCTTATTTGGTTTGGTATATAATTCTCTCACTTTGTTTTCTAATTTAGTTTTAAAATATTGTGCTGTAAAATTTTTAAAATCTATTTCTGTTTTAGTCTTTTTATTACTGTGACCAAAAGACCTAACACGAACAACTTAAAAGGCAGGAAAATTCATTTTGGCTCATAGCTTTAGTGGTTCAGGCCATGGTTGATCAGCTTCATAGTTGTAGGCTCAAAGTGAGGTAGATCATGGGAAGAAGCAGCTCAGCACATAGTACCCAGGAAGCTGAGAGATTTCTAGCCCAATTTTCAATGTCCTCCTTCTCCTCTGAAGCCTCATGACCCAATCTTTATTGTCTGTTGTCCTATCAGTCTTCTGGTCTTTTGAGCTCCCACCAGAATCACTCATTAAGCTCTATATAGAATGCTATTTTTTTTCTGTTTTGTATCTCTAAACGTTTCAAAATTTCTTCCCTTGAAAACCAATTCTAAAAGTGTCCCAATCACACAGTCTGTCAGTTTTAGTAATGGCCCAACTCCTATTACCAATTTCTGTTTTAGTCAGGGTTTTCGCCACTGTGCTCAAAAATTCTGACAAGAACAACTTAAAGGAGGAAAAGTTTATTTTGGTTCATGGTTACAGTGGTTCATTCCATGGACAGCCAACTCCATAGCTTTAAGCCCAATGTGAGACAGAAAATCACGGAGAAACATGTGGTGGACAGAAGCAGCTCAGGACATGGCAACCAGGCATCCTACTCACCAGAAAAGATATATACCCCAAATGAATGCCACTGGTAACGAACCTTCTCCAGCTACACCCTACATTCTTAAAATCACCACCTACTTAATCCATATTAGAGGATTAATCCACTGATTATATCACAGTTCTCATGATCTACTAAGTTCACCTCAGAATGTATTTGAATTGTCTCACACATGCACATTTGGGAGGACACTACATATACAAAAGTTAATAATATCCATCAGAGCTATTGGCCTGTAGTTTTCTTTTCTTTTAGTGCCATCCTCAGGCTTTAGTATCAGGGTCATGTTGGCAACAAATCTTTACAAGAAGACTAAGGATACACATTACAGAAAGAACAGGACATTCAATAAATGATTCTGTGAAATTGGTCATTAACATGAAAAAATAATGAACCTTGATCCTTAAAGTACACTACTCACAAAAAAATCATAAAACTCAAAATAAATAAATGAATGAATAAATAAATATCAAAGAAGGAAAGAGAGCAAGAAGAAAATGGAGAAGAAGAAAACAAAATCCAAGAAAAAAGAAAAGCCTTACTTTCCTGATAAAAAGCCCTGGAAAGGAGAAGTTCAGAGGTACTTGGTAGTGTTATCCATATCCACTGGCATAAGAAACAAATATTCCTGTTGCAGCATCACCAACATGACCCTGAAAGTAAGATCATTCCCTTCCCTACACCCACCTTCAGGGATAGCCTTAACTACTCACAGAAAGAACTCCCCACAGTCAGAAAGTCAGTGCAGCTGGTGAGGACCATCAGAAACAATAAGATCAAATATATCATTATAAGAACCAAGATGTACAGGATATGATTGAAAATCTTTCTAAAAACCAGGAAAAAAAAACTTAATTGAGAATTGACCATTTATAAACTCAGCATGAAGATGAGTCTTATTTTGGAATTATTTGTCAAATATTTTAGAGCATCTATTATATAAAAAGCACTTATTATTTGTAGAGATAAATAAAAATGACAAAAAATATACTGTATCATCCTATATATGGATAATAAGCAAATTACTTAAGGAAAGTAAGGTATTTATATATGATTGGGGGTGGATTATACAATGAAAAATAACAATACAAACACAATTAATTATATATAATGAGTACATTGGGTTTAGAACTGGGAGGAATGATAAGACAGTTTTAATACTATACTCTATCATTCTTCATTTTGGAAATTTCAGCTTTATGTGACGCTTACTAAACGTGACTATTCAAAGGTATGTAGAAAGAATATACGAACTAGATAAACCGAGCCATGCCATTACAATAAATGGGAGAATAGATATTTTGAAAACACAGGTTTAGATATGAAGTGCCAACCTAAAGCTTATTGATGTGTGAGACAATGCAAGAGTCAAGAGGTGGGATGATTGAATTACAAGAGCCTTAACCTAATCAGTGTCTTAGTCCACAGATGTGGATTAACTGGTGATAATTGCAGACAGGTAGGGTTTGGTTGGAAGAGGTAAGTCACTGGGGTATGTCCTTTATATTTTATCTGCAGAGAGAGGAGCTATCTCTCTCTACTTTCTGATCATTGTGTGCTTTCCTCTTTCACACCCTGATACTGTGATATTCTTCCTTTCCTCAGGCCCAGACAATGGATTCAGTCATCTATGGACTGATTGACACCTCGGAAACCGTGAGCACCAAATGCCCTTTTCTTCTCTAAAATTGTCCTCATTGTGTGTGTGTGTGTGTGTGTGTGTGTGTGTGTGTGTGTGTGATGCTGGGCATTGAACCTAGGGTTCATATGAGGCAAGTGCATGTGAGGCAAGTGCCCTACCACTAAGTTATATCCCTATCCTCTAAAATGTTTCTTGTGTCTTTTGGTCACAATAGTGAAAAAAGATGACTAAAACAACATCTTATAGACCAAATAGTTCATTAAGTTCTAGAAATCATTCAATCTCATGGTAGAACTATAGGAATCAGTATTCCCCAGTTTATATGATTACATAAAAATTACTATTTACCTAATGCTGTTCTTTCATTATTTTACAGATAGGGAAACAGCTTAAAGAAATTTAAAGCAATCACTCAGGATCATAAGTTGTTCATTTACTTATTTTTTCAGTGCTAGGGATCAAAAACAGGGCTTTATGCACATAATATTCTACCACTGAACTATACCTCTGACCCCAAGATCATACATTTACTAGATGTCATAGTAGGTGCCTATAAAGAAATCAGTCTCCCTAGCATATGATGATGATAAAGAAATCTGTTTCCCTAGCATATGACGGTTATATTTATATCATATAGCTCTCATTCTACATTTCATCATTTGGAAAAATAAATTATAAATCATTATTACTGCAAATGAAAGACAGGATGTAGTCTTCAGGAAGAGATGATTGGTGATTTTGTTTCACCAAAGAGAGAGTAAATAAAGGAACAATGATATGAAAATGCATGTGTTTCTATGAGGATCTATATCTAAATTAGCAGGTTGATGCATCATGCAAATAGAGTAATCAAGGTAAGGTAAATTTTAGTTAAAGAACAAATGTAAAGTCATTTTCAGCTGAAAATTCAAAATTATTTTCATAACCAGTAATTATTAAATGTACTGAATAACTGAATGGGGTATTGATGCCTAGCATGGTTGTAGAGGTATTTACAATAAATCTAAAATTTTAAATATATCAGAAAGCTAGTATAAAGTGTTTGAAAATGGAGCACATTTCACTGACACAAGAGGATATCATGTACAGTTAAGTGTGTCTTTTCTACTAGCTGTTTCTCTTTTTGATTAATAAATACCTCTTATTTTGCTTTGAAGCATCTACCACTTCAATGGTCTCAATTTTAATTTTTAATAAATTTTCTATTTTCTTAAATATAATTGCAACATTTGATCTTTTTTAAATTTCTATATTAATTGTTCATGATATCACAAAATAAAGTATTTTTTTTCTGTTTTACATGTTAACATTGTGCTTACATATTATAAATGTTCATATTATGGTATTTGGTTGCTGTGAAACCTTCTCTCTTTGACACAGCTCTGGCTCCTCTTGAAGAGAGCGTACCTGGTCCATTCATGAATTCTATTTTAGTTTCCTGCAAGTATTTTATCTTGATGGAAAGAAAGACTGCTTTTCAGTAGTTGGCAATTCTTTTAGATATAAATTTAAAGAATGCAGAAAATGAGCTGGAAAGCATATTAAGGAAAGGTCTGACAAGACCACTTGCAATGTGCTGTTTGTTAGTATGTGTGTATGTGCACATTCATGTAATTAGTCAGACTCTGTTATGAAGTGACTCCAATGACAGTTTTTGCATGTGGATTGAATAAAAAGTTTATTGAATGTAAGGAACAACCTCATTTTTTAAAAAAATATATTTTAGTTTTCAATGGACCTTTATTTTATGTATTTATATGCAGTGCTGAGAATCAAGAACCCAGTGCCTCACACGTGCTAGACAAACACTCTACCACCGAGCCACCACTCAGCCCCAGGAACAATACATTTTGCCCAACAAAAGTCATCTCCATTAATCTATAGTATTGTTGCTTTCTAAAAGAAAAATCTTCTTGTTAATTATAACATAGACTATTTTATTTCTCGTTTTATTCATCTAAGTGTTTAAATAAAACATTGCCCCATCATCTACCTGAATCCTCTTAATAATATTAGTAAAAACTGGAATCCCTTAAAGCCTACTTATTGTCTTCCTCTTTTAGGTAGCTTGATCTACACTCATGATTAATATTTGTATACATCAGTGACACCCAATGTCTCCACTACACACACTTGAGTTCCAACCTTACACATCCATTTATTATATGACATTTTCACTTGCACATAAAAATACTTTCATATTAATGTTGAAACTATTACTATAATCTTCCTGCATTAACTCAGATTTTTCCCATTCTAGTTCTTTCCATGTTTTCTTTTTTTGGTAAATGAAAGCTTCTCAAAGGATTCCCAAGCTAGAAACCTCATAATTACTCTGAATAGTTTTTAATAATCTTTCACTGTCATTTCCATCACTAAATCCTTTGTTTTCTATGTCCACATTTTTCCAATTAATATTCTTTTTTTTCCATTTCAATGGCCACCAAACAAGTCTTAGACTCCTTTTATGAAAGTTTTATTTAAGATCGATTTGCATAGAAGTGATCATGTTTAAAGTAGCACATAACTTTCTGTTACCCTCAGAGAATTCCTCACTGTTTCTTTCAATTTTCCAACCCACCCTCTACACAACAACCAATCTGATTTCTATAAGTATAAGGTTTGTTATGCTGTTTTGGAACTTCACATGGGTCAGTAGTAGGTTCTTACTAATCTTCTATATATGAATACATGAAAATTTGTATATTCAAATATGTTGGATTTGGGAGTTATAAAAATACTTATCTATTAGAAATAGAATTGGTATGAATATTTATGTCTACATTGTTTTATGGACACATAGTTTAATTTCTCTTTGGTAAATACTTAGGAGTATGTTGGGGGTTTTAGCCCCCATCTCCTCCTGACCAGTGGGAGAAACAGGGAAAGCACGCCCCCACCAGGACAAGCCAAGAAAGATAAAGGTCGACTGGTGGCCCACACCCAGCTCTTCCCTTGCTGGAGGACAATCAGAGAGGATTGAGCCAGGGAGACAAGTCGAAGCAGGATCTCATTTATTGAGGAAGTACACACAACTTATATACTGCACAGGAGCCAATCAAGATAAAGGTCAGAGGGGTGGAGCGAGTTCACATGTACACCCATCCCATAGTCTGTAAGGGAAGGCACAAGCTGTCTACAGGGTGGAAAAGTCCTGGACCTATCCTGGAGGTGGTCCGACTTTTCCGTTACCACCCACAGCACCGCCTCCTGGCTGATTACCAGGAGTCATCCCAGCCACCTGTGTGGCCCCAAGTCCGAAAGCAGGCAGCAAATAATGCCCTACAGGAGTAGAATTGCTGTTTCAAAGTTTAAGCTTATGTTTACTTCCATAAAATTCTGCTACCATGATTTTAGCTTCAAAGCATTAAGGTGTATCTGTCAAAAGAGGGGTTTCCTTGCTTTTAGAAATTGTAAAACCAGGCATAAAATGAAGCAAATTTCCAGACAATGGACAACAAATACTATAAGAAATACTGTGATTCCTAAGAGTAGAGAAACAAACAGAATATGCAGTACAATTGTTCCATCTAACTGAGTTGTGGCAGCACATAAAAGGAACACAAACTCACTGACTTTGCTGAGTTGAGGAAGTAGAGATAAAAGTCCAAGGAGATGGAGGTGGCTAGAATTTGAAGTTCTGAGTACCAGAGAGGAAAGAACTGCAGAGAGAAACTACTAGGAGGGGCAGAACATTTCTTCCAGTCTTTGGCTACACTTACTTTATACATAGATAGGGTAAAATACCACAAAATGGGGAAAGAACCAAAGAAAATAAAGCCAAAAGTGCCCAGACCTCACCCAAATTAGATTGGAAAGAACTCATACTACTCAGTATGTTGGATAGAGTTCTCTGCAGGGTCTTGCTCTAACCTGAAGGGTTGTTCAGTAACCAAACACTACTAAAAAGCGAGTATCAAATTAACAATGGAGATTTGTGAAAAATTTAACTGTGTGCCAGAATAAAATCCTACCTATGTTTAAGATGTAACAGTTACTTGTTAATGAAGGAAAGATGAAGGCTGGAGCAACTGTGTATGTGTGTGTGTGTGTGTGTGTGTGTGTGTGTGTGTGTGTGTGAGAGAGAGAGAGAGAGAGAGAGAGAGAGAGAGAGAGAGAGAGAGCAGTTTTCTATTACAAAAGAAAGGAGAAAAGATACACAATCAATGAGAAATCATGGGTACCAAGAGGAATCCATATAAATCTGAATGAACAACTGCCCTTGTGGTGTACAGGATATTAAGTGCATACATGCAGGGATGTGCACCTGTGCACAAACATACATGCACATGCACACACACATATCCTCCAGCTTTAAATATTACTTAGAAAAAGAAGACTCTAAGAATCTTGATGCAGGAGTTAATACAAATCCTTTGTCTAAACAGAGCAGCCATTGTTTCCTGACAATTACATGACTGAGGAAAAAGAGTTAGTTGAATAAATTCATGGTCTCTCATTATAATTTTTAAAAATTCAAACAACTCTATTTGTGCTAGTCATATTTTCAAGGATATATGTTTCACAATGTATAGCTTGTAAAAATGCTATTGATTAACTTATTTTGAGTTGTTTAAAGATGGGTCAAGGACTTAACAAATATATGTGCCCAAGGAACTATAGTACCAGTTGTAACTAAAGAAGCATTGGTAGAAATTATGAAAATAAAATGTCAATGAATGAGAAAAATTTTAAAAAAACGATAAATGGTAAAATTTATTTTTAAAAAGTCTTAACTGAGAATATCTTATTTTGCAAATTTTTTTTTTCTAAAATTTGGCTCCTTATTTTATGAAGATTGTATTGAACTTACATCAGAAATTTGAAGAGAGTAGGTGCCAATGTCTTGCCTGGGCACAGAATCACGAGCCACCACACACCTTGTAGATTCAAACAGCAATTCTTTATTCCCGAACTCACACCGGCCGTCACACACGTTCTGGGGAAATCCAAGTTCTGCCCGCGCAATTCACGTCCCAAATTACTTTCTCAATTCCACGAGAACTCAACGGGAACTCAACGGGGAACTCAGGCAGCAGGAATGCCCTATTCCAGCAGCAATAAACTTAAACCTGGAACTTCCCTAAAACCACATTGTCTTAAACCGGGAACACCTTAAACTTGTCTTAAACCGAGAACACCCTAAACCCAAGTAGCGGGATACTTCCTCAAACCTGCAGGGTACACCTTAAACCTGGATCCACCCTTGTCCTTGAGCAGGGTCACCTTTCTCAAACACACATGCAAGGTCACAGCGGATTTCCAAGGCAAGTCCATTTAACATGGGGTACCCTGGCAAGGAAATTTCGATGTGTCATTCCTACCTGGCAATGGCCCTCAGCAAGTAGGAAAAGATAAACTATTATAAATCTTGACATAAATGCACAAATTTGCAAATAATTTTATTCATGGGTATAAAAATTCTTTGATTTCAAATTAAATATTCCACTTATTGAAAAAATTTCCTATATTCATAGATGAATATACCACCAATGAATCAGCACATCATGTACAACCACAAGCATGGTATCCTAATTGGAATGATTTATACTCCATATACTTATGTCAAAATATACTCTGCTGTCATGTAATCTAAAAAGAACATATAAAATAATAATAATAATAAAGAATGAAAAAGTGTGCATATACTCATACCATTTTAATTTTAATTAAATTTTCATTTGATTTGAAAAAGACATTTGTCTTACTTTGGATTTTAGATTTTCTTCTAGACATTATTTACCAGTTATAGAACTTCATGTTGAGAAATACTTGTTTTCCTCTACTTTAAAACTTTTATTCCCTTTCTATGTTGCATTCTACAGCTCTGAAATGGCAGAAAATTTAAAGTTACTTTTCCTTGAAGAATATGCAGGTTTCTAACTCCACAGGCAGCAAGCTCCTAACTAAACCAATATTCCAATTCACTATTAATACAATATTCTCTATCTTAGGTAAGGAGGTTCCGTGAGTTCTCTAGACAACAGTATATAGTAGATTTTACCTACTCCTAGCTGTAATCTCAAGGAAAAAAAAAATAAGGTCTAAACAAGTTCTTGAACAAGTCATGTGGTAAAATTTATGGAAAAATATTCCTTAAACCACAAAATTAAATATTGGTTACATAGTTACAGCTTCATAGGCCAAAATGTGGATGATAAAATTGTGCATGGTGTTCATTTGAACTTATGTGTCTCTGGGTATGCCTGGCTACTGGGGCAAAAAGAAAGATTATTTTCAATAATAATGAAATTAAAACTCATTTAGGGCTTATGGTATGTTAGATACTATAAGGTACTAATTCAGGTCTATTTTATTATTGAATTTTTCTATCATACCATGTCAGAGGTATTATTATTACCCTCATTTTTACAGATAACTGAGTTAAATAATGCTTGATATCACTCAAATTCAGGTATCTTAACTTCAGAGCTCATTTGCTGAACTCTTTAATTATTGCCTTTCAAAACAGTCCATTTTTAACTACTAGTTGCATATCGCTATTTTTCCTAAATTTTCTCCTTTAATAGGAATGAAAATAATTTTTTTGCATGAAACTTCAAGACAGTGCTTTATTGGTTAGAGAAATTGTTTTAGTTCTTATAGAAAATTTATTCAGACAACAAATGGGGAAGTGGAAAAGACAGTGAATATCTGGCTAGAAAAAACTCAAAGAGTTCTTTAGAGTTTATATTAATAAAATAAAAACTATAATAATATTTATAGCATTATGCTTGCATTCTCAACATACAGAAGACCTTTTTCCATATTAATAGTCTCTGTAGGTAATAAATAAATAAATAAATAAATAAATAAAAATTTAAAAATAAATTAAAATCTCCTTCCCTCCTGGAATGTGAACACCTTGAGTAACCACAGACCTCAACAGCTATTTAAATCAGAGGCTCACATTTATTGGGTTCAGGAAGGTACAGAAAAACAAATAGTATTGACATAGTCTATCTGTGAATATCCAGTTAAGTGAATGTCATCACTTTTCTTAATACTTAAATTTACACTTAACTGCAAGTTATATATTTAGTTTATAATTGTGCATCAAATATGTAATTTCTTTCTTTTATGAGAATGATCTTAGTAGTATGCAATTGAAGTCAATGATACCAATAATTTCTTCAAGTTCACATCACTAGAATTAATTGGCAAAGCAGAGATAAAAGTTCAAATGTTTTTACTTCAATCAAGTGATTTTTTTTTAAGAAACACAAGACAACTAGATGGTTACTGAGGACATGCCACATGGCATGTCAGAAACTCCAAAATAAAATAATAGCAAGGTTATTTTTCTTGTGGGGAGCAAAGGATCTTTGGAAGAAAAATCAGTCTGACACATGAAATAGGTAAATAACTTTTTAAAATATTTAATACTACACTTAATACTCACAAGAAAATAAACAAAATAATGATTGAAAAGATATAATTTTAGATTTAAATATCATACACAAACACACATCCCAATCAATGCCCTTTTACAATTTATGTAACTGATTCTGTGTACTTCCAATTTACTTACTTAAAAATTAACATTGCATGTATTTATTTGATACAACGTGATATATATATGTATATATATATGTATATATATATATTAAAAATGAAGAGTTAAATGGAGCTAATTAAGCTATGTCTGTGTGTGTGTGTGTGTGTGTGTGTGCTCGGTGAAACAACAATCTACTCTGTTAGCAACTTTAAGAATGCATTATTATTAACTCTAGTGACCATATAATACAATAGATCTCTTGAACTTGTTCCTCCATGTAACTGAACTTGTGCATCCTTTGAACCGTGTTCCCCATACATCTACCCCCACCTTGGTAACTGCCATTCTCTTCTTTACTTCCATGAGTTCTACATTTTTTTAAGAAACATACAGTTCTAGTCAGGTGAACTTGAAGAAATTATTAATATCTTTGCCTTCAGTTGCTTGCTACTAATATCATTCTAGTCAGAGTAAAAAATCAAATATTTGAAGCATAATTATAAACCTAAATATATTGCAGTTAAGCTAATATCATATGGTATTTGTCTTTCTTTGGCTGGCTTATTTCTCTTGGCATACTGTTCCCAAATAATAGAATTTTCTTCACTTTAAGGCTAAAGTCATATTCCTTTGTTAGACATACCATGTGGGGACAAGTGCATGGAGTACTGCATACATGGCATATGTTAAAGGCATCTGAGTGGCAGGCCACTCCCCTCGAGTTAGGCATGTGAGCAGCAGGTGGCTTACCCTGTAGGCATAGCCCTGGGCATGAGGCCATGTGTTACAGTCCCTGTGCTTGCTCCACAGCCCATTCCTTGATTGGTCGCTGCAAGGACAGTTAGCAGACATTGCATTGGTGGCTGCCTATAATCTGCTTAGCTACTCCTGTGTATATATACATAGTAACTGCACAATAAAATCAGACCTGCTTCCTGCTTGGTCTCCAGAGGTCTTGATTAGTGACTCTGCAGCCACACTCTCTTCTACCCTATTCTGTGGACCTCCTTGATGGACGAGAGAGAGCCCACACAATACCACATTTTCTTTAATCCACGAATATGTCACTAGCTGGCCAGGCTAGCAAAACAAAACAAAACAAAAAAACCCAAAACCCACAAACACAGAAATACCTTTTATGGGGGTCAGAGATGGCTCTGAGACCTCAGGTGTCAGCTCCCATGCTGGAAGGCAAGGGGGAGCTAAAGAGGTAAGAGGCAAGAGAGCAGGTGCACCCCGAACCCCCTATTTACTGAGGAGAAGACATTTGATAGAATATCCCACCCAAATAAGGCAAGGGACCTTGTTACGACAAACAGGGGGTGTAGCCCAGTCCCATTGGGTGATGCCCAATCCCAGAGCTGCACTTCCTTGCCTGGAGAGGGCAAGGCCCACTTGCAGCACACTGCATTCGATGCCAGTTCCACACCCCCATTACTCAAGGCTAAGAGGGATGTTTAGTCTCATTTTGTATCTTGACCATTGTGAGTAATGCTGCAATAAACATTGATAGAATTCAAGATTTCTCTTGGTCTTTCTGATTTTATTTCTTTTGGATATATACCCAGTAGAGGCACTACTGGTTAGTAGTACTCTTTTGAGAAACCTCTACACCATTTAACAAAGGTTGTATTAATTACATTTCCACAGTGTTCATGGGATCCCTTTTTTAAGTATGCTAACCAATATGTACTTTTCATCTTTTTGATAACAGCCATTCTAACAGATTTGATTTGATAGTTCTTTGTAGTTTTATTTGCATTGTCTTTATTATTGGCAATGCTGAGCACTTTTTCAGATAAAATCTGAACATTCCTATATCTCCTTTTAAGAAATTTCTATTTTTTGTCAATTATTAATTGAGTTGTTTTATTGTTATTGAGTTGTATGATTTCCTTACATATTTTGGGTATTAACCTTTTATCCAGTGTAATTTTTGAAAACATATATATATATTTTTTAATCCATGGAATCTTCATTGTGGGGATTGTTTCTTTTTCTGTGTAAAAGGTTTTGGTTTTCTGTAATCCCATTTATTTTTGTTTTATTGTTTTTCCTTTTATGATCTTCTCCAAATAATCATTGCTCATTCAAATATCACTGAGTTAATCCGTTTTCTTCATCGTGAGCAGATTTGTTTTTCTCTGCTCTTCCACTATTGCATACTGCCTCCTTATCATAGATCCAAAAATAATGGATATAGACAGCCATGAACTTAAACTTCTGAAACCTTTCCTTCTTTAAGTTGTTTTTCTGAGATATTTTGTCACTGCAAATGAAAGCTGAATAAAATGGCCATAATTGTGTTCAGGTACATTTCTTCTTAATATGTTGAACGATTTTATAATGAAAGGGCATAGGTTTTGTCAAATGATTTTTCTGTTTCTCTTGAGAAGATGATATGGTTTTTATCTTTTATTATCTTAATGTCACAAATGTGACATTGTATGATTTACATTTGTTGAATCCTCATTTTATCATTAATTAGGATATATCCACCTGATCATGGTGAGTATTCCTTTTCATGTATTATCCAATGCATGTTTCTAGTGTTTTGTTGCTTTTGTTGCTATTTTTTCATCAATATCAAGGAGGGGTGTTGGTCTTTTATATTTTTTTCCTGCAGTTTCCTTCTTTGCCTTTGCTATATAGGTAATTTTAAGATTAATATATTGCTTTTTCTTCTATTTTTCATAACATTTGAAAAAGATTAAGGTTATATTTTCTTTAAATACTTGTTGGAATTCAGAAATGAAATAGTTACTGGGCCTTTTTTTTGACTGGAGATTTTTATTACTGATTTAATTTCCTTAACTGTTATTAGTTTGTTCAAATTTTCTATTTTGCATGAGTCTGCCTTGGTAGCTTATATGTGTTGGGAAGTTTATTTATGTTTTCCTGGGTCATTCAATTTATTGGCATATAATTGTTCATAGAAGCATCTTATAATTCTTTGTGTATCTGTGGTAGTCTTTGTTTTAATGTCTCTTCTTTCATTTATTTGATTCCACTTTGTTTTTCTTCTTAGTCTAGCTACAGATTTGCCAATTTTCCTTATCTTTTCAATACACCAATTCTTAGTTTTGTTGAAATTTTATACTTTTAATCTGGTATCTTTCATTTATTCTTGCTCTTCTCTTAATTATTTTCTTACATCTACTACTTTGTTTGGTTTGATTTCTTATTATTTTATGATATTTCCTAGTATGAACAATAAGACATAGAAAGAAGTTATGGCAAAATTCTTATTATTTCAAATCAATTAGAAGTAATTCACCAGAAAACTTGGAAAAATATTCTTAGAATTATTATCAGAACTAAAATGTGGAAAACCTTTAAAATTATAGATTTTGGAAATCAATTACATGAGCTGATAATTAATAATATATCCAGTTATAAATTATACAATTGTTCAGTAGAAAAGATTATCATTTACCTAACATACAAACACTGTAAATAGAAACTGAATCTTTGCCAACATCTGATGTGTATAAGAGGAGGTAGTAATGCTTGATTTCAGTTTTAATGTGAATGTATTAAATTTCACTCCATAACACCAAATAAGAACTTTTTTTCTGAGTATTTAATAACAATAGTTGGTGTAGTCAATACTATTTTCACATTCTTACTTAATGAAAATATTTAGAAATAATTAATAATTGCTTTAGAAAGAGAACAGATTCAAAGTCTAAAACAATAATTCTGAAGCTGAGCCACTATTAAAAACAGTACAAGTATGAAGGTTCTTTAAAAACTAAAAGTGGGCAAGGCATGGTGATGCACACCTGTAATCTCAATGGCTTGGGAGGCTGAGGTGGGAGGATGTCAAATTCCAGGCCAGCCTCAGCAACTTAAGGAGACCCTATTATTTATATATATATATATATATATATATATATATATATAATTACTGGGGATGGGGCTCATTGGTTAAGTGCCACTGGGTTTAATCCCTGGTACAAAAGTAAATAAAAATAAATGTAGAAATAGAGCTACCATATGATCCAATAATTCCATTACTGAGACTATATCCAAATTACATGAAACCAGAATGCCAAGGAAATGTATAATGCTTATGTGTACTGCAGCACTATTTACAATAATAAAGATACAGAATCAGCAGGTGTGCATTGACTGATGAATAAAGAAAATATGGAATATATACTTAATATAGAATCATTCAGTCTTTTAAAAATAATGAAAATTTTTCATTTGCAGCAACATGTATGGAACTGAAGGATATTACATTAAGTGAACTAAGTCAGGCACAGAAAGACAAATATTGCCAAGTTCTCACACCTGAAAACTAAATTATCAATCCCATCGAAGTAAGAATTGACTAGTAGTTACCAGAGGCTAGAAAGTATGTGGGGCATGAAGTGGATGGAAAAAAATTCCTAATTCATCCAAGGGTGAAATAGGATAGGAGAAATAACTTCTAAATAATATGGTAGGGTAAATATAATAAGTATGATAATAATTTGTATATTACAAAATGGCTAATAGGAAAGAGTTTGAATGCTCCCAAAACAAATAAGTGATAAGTTTAAGATGATATACTAATTATATTGAGCTACTTATTATAAATTGTATACATATATGGAAATATTACACTATACCCCATTAGAAATGTATAAAAATTATGTGTCATTTTCCAAAAGGAAATGGTAAGAGATCAAAAATTTCTAATTAAATTTTTATTTATTTTACTTAAATATAAATAATATGCATTTATTAGGTTGTGAGGAGAATAAGAGTAACGAAATCCCCCTAGTCCATTCATATTGTCCACTTAAATTTAGACAAACAAAGGGTCATATATTTTATAGATACAAATGTCCTCGTTAGAATGAGAAGCTGATTAAAGGCTATATAAAGGCAGCTAATGGTGAGAATAAGAGACACATTTTTTTTTCAATTCATTCAGGATTTAAAATAAGACAAATGCAAGTAGAATAGGATGAAAGATGGTGGAAAAAATGGCAAAAAAATTTGTCTTTTCACTCATTCATTCCAAACTGCAAGAATTTGCTATGGGTTAAACAGTTTTATCTGAGTGCTGGCTCCAACATTATTTAATAACATGGTCTCACTAGACTTTTGTCCTTGAAAGTTATGAAACTCATCAAATAATTAAATATATAGCAAGGATCTAAAAACTTGAAACAAATGCACAAGATTAATGTCTTTTAAATTGTACATCTGTGTTAAAAATTTTTCTCTACCTTTTGCAATTGTAATTTATATCACACTTTTGTCTTTATAAAAGCTCTCTTAGTAGATATAATACTCAACTTTTACTGTTGATAAAATTAAACAAAAGTTAGGTATTAATTCTCTTTATTTTATCTTTTTAGAACATACGTTTTGAATAACACTGTAAAACATCATCAGAAATTGTGTGAAACAATAAGCTAACATTTACAGTAGAATGCCTACTCTAATTTTGTGTGCATTATTTTAAGAGACAAGATATTACATTAATATCAATATATAAGAAATAAGAATGTAAATGACCTAACAAGATCCAGAGGAATCTTTCTAGAGTTTAGCAAGGTAAAAAATATTTAGCTACAATTATAATAATATCTTTATAATAATATCTTTATAATAATATCTTTATAAACAAGGTAAAATTTGAGATTATATTTGATGATAAAATAACTACTAGAAAGGAGTAAAAGATACTACAATACATCATTATAATATGCTGATAGAAGTATTGAAAACTTGCTATATTTCAAGTCCTATGTTAAGGACTTTTAATGTATTAGTTCATGAATTATCACATTAGCCTATGAGATAGGTACCATGAATATACCTCTGGATATATGTGGAAAGTGTTCTAGGGATTTTGTAAAATATCTAAGTCACAGAGCTAACCATCAACGAATACTGGGTTTGAATCCATGTTGAACAGAGCCACCAGACTGGCCAGTGGAATCAGGTTCCTTCTTAATCAATCATAATGAAATAAGTATTCACACATGCCACATACTATCATTTAAAAGTTGCTTTGTTAAAATTGTTTCTGTTATTATTATTTGTACTGGCCTTTCTTGATTAACTTACCTTTTTTTGATATTTTATGTTTGGATATGAGGTGTAATCAAAAACTTCCTGTGTTCATGCAGGAATGAACAGAGATTAAAGGTTTGTATTGTGGGAGCTAAAACCTAATCAGCCCATCTAATTTGAGTGGGCTGACTGAGTAGTAACTGTATTCAGGTGGGAGACTGGGGTCATGCCCTGGGAGGGCTCATCTTCCCTGCATCTCCTTTACCCTCTGCTCTGTCTTTCTGCTTTCTGGTTGCCATGCATGCAGCAGTACACCTACACCATGCCCTTCCATCATGATGTTCTGTCTCAACTTGGGCCCAGAGCATAGACTCAACTGATCTTTGACTAAAGTTCTGAAATATTGAGAAAAAAAAAAGCAAAAACAAAAACAATAAAACCTTTTGCCTCAGTAAGTTCTTGTCAGGTATTTTGGTCACAGTGACAAAAAGTTGACTAACACAATATATTCTGATAGTTTATAGTAAAAAAAATACAGGATTTCATTTTTGGGGGGAAGGAAGGAATATTGAAAGAAAATAATTTTTGCAATATCATTATAGGCAGAAGGAAAGGAGAAAACAGTGAATAAGAGGCATGGTTTTTTCTTAATTTCCATATCTTATCAATTACCTAGTCCTACTTATTCTAGCTCAGCTTTTCTCTATACTGAGAGGATGGATAGTCAATAATATAATTCTAACTCTGTCAATAATATATGTGAGACTACTGCAATTATTTTATATTTGCTTTTGTCACTTTTATAATCTGCCTTTCACATTTCTTCCAGTTAAATCTTTCTGAAATTCAGCTTCTATTTGAGAACCTACTTGTTAAAAAACCTTACTTGTAAATTCTGATCAAGATGTGCTGTGAGTTTATACTATGAAATTCATCCTCCACTTTAAAGCCAGCAATGAAAGCCAAAATAAACAAAATTTTCCAAAATGAAGTAATATATAGTAGAAAGAAGTAAGCAGAAGATAATCAGATTTTGTAAGCCACAACCTACACGAGTTATAGTGTAAAAATTGAAATAGGTGTCTGGGAGTTCAGTTTCCTGGGAATAATGTAAAAGCAACAAGTGCAGTTGGAGTGAGGCACCTCTTCAGCCTTTGTAAGACTTTTCATGACTCTGCTGTAGTCTAAGACATTTCCTACTGTGTTTGTTTCTTTTTCTTCTTTTATATTGGTGTCAGATCTGCATTACTGTTTGAGATCATTCCCTTCTACCTTCTGTGTCCTCTCTCGGTGTTTTCTTTTGCAAATGTCTTGCATGTAAAATTCCATACTTTGATATTTTTATTCCAGGTACTGAAATAATGGAATTGATAGCAAAAATAGTTCAAGACACAGGCAATATGGAGAAGTTTTGGGGAACTTGGTTATTCATTGGCTAGCAAGAGAAAACCAATACCAAGTGAATTTGTAGACAATGAAAGCAGATACTGGAAAAAAAATGAACAAATTAGTAATATTTCACTGCTGCCCAGCCTGGTGGTACATGCCTGTAATCTGAGCAGTTTGGGAGGCTGAGTCAGGAGGATCATGAGATTGAGGCCAGTCGCAGCAATTTAGTAGGGAATTGAGCAACTTACTGAGACCCTCAAAAAATTTTTAAAAAAAGGCTGGGGGTGTGGCTTATTGGTAAAGCACACCTGGTTCAATCCATAGTACCCCCCCCCCAAAAAAAATTCAGTGCTTTATGCAAATATATTCATAATAGAAGATGTGCTTGGTAATGCAAGGATTCAGACATTTAATAAATATACAATACCTACAATAACAGTGAATTGGCTGATCTTTACCAGTGCATTGACTTTCTATACAGAATGAATCAAAGCTGGAGATATCTTAGAGCCAGAAAGCCTCATGGATAGCCTTAAAAAAAAGCCTTTACTTCTCACAGAAGAAGTATGAATGAAGCTGTAGAGGAAGTTTAAGATTAATGGAATAGCAGAATTCCAGAAATACAGCGATCAGTCAAACCTTCCACTGAGGTCAGGATCCTAGTAGAGAAAATCCTGATAAGTGATTTGGAGATATTATTTATGGTTTGGATATGAGGTATCCCCCCAAAGCTCCTGTGTTAAATGCAGGAATGATTAAAAATAAAATGATTTTCTCTCTTTGCTTCCTGGCTGCCATGAATGAGACTCCTTCATCACATCCTTCTGCCATGATGTTCTGCTTCACCTTACCCTAGAACATTGGATTCAGCCAACCATGGACTGAACCTCTGATGTTGTGAGCCAAAATAAGTCTTTTCTCTTATCAGTTATTCTGGTCAGTCATTTGGTTACGGTGATAAAAGCTGACTATTCTCTCTCTCTCTCGCCATATAATACACACACACACACACACACACACATACTGGGCAGGAGCCTAGTTTTCATCCAGGGGATCAGAAAAAATAAAGGAATGTTTAACATTTCATTGATAATATGGCCATTTTGATAATATTAATTCTGCCTTCCAAGAACATGGAAGGTCTTCTTCAATTTCTTTCTTTATTCTAAGGTCTTCTTCAATTTCTTTCTTTGGTCTTCTTTCCTTAATGTTCTTTAGTGTTCTTATTTGGGTGTGCTTTTTGAGGGTACAGGATGCAAGACCCAACAAAGGTTCAGGGAGAGGGCAAACTTTCAGCTAAGATGATTTCTAGAAACTGGGAGAAGAATAGTCTCTACCTAGAAAGGTCAAATTATTTTATTCAATATTGTAGACCAGGTGATAAAAATGTTAAAGAGATACAGGAAAGAATACATGTTATAGTGAGACCAGAAGAGCCAGGATTACATTTCTGAGGAGAGTTTGGAGGACATATTCACCATGTGCTGCTGAGAGGAGCACCTGCCTAGGAAGTTCATAGGTTGCTGTCCTCTGCAGTCAAACTAACTTAATCATCAGAGGGCTGGTCTCACTGTAGAAGAAGACAATGGGCACCTGAAATAATAGAAGCCAGGCTGAGGTACTTAAACACAAAATACTAGGAGAATGAGAGAATGAAAAGGCAGCTAATAGAACTGACATCAGAGGGAGTTATGAACAATGGTGATGGCAGAGGAATCACAAATGATATGCCAGTAAGGGTGCCTCCTAACATCCACAATAAATATTCCTTAATAAGCTTTATTATTTGCCATAATTTAAAAATCAGAGACAGAGCCTCAGAGAAGTGAGGTGAATTCCACTTGGCTAAGGTATATAGTTACCAGTGGAAGACCAGTTTGAAACTCCTTTTTGGATTTTTATATTTGACTTTTACTTCTTCTCACATTTAGGGCTAGAGTTTTGATTCTGTGACTACTATGATCCTTTTAATATGTGTCTGGGGGTTTGTCCCTGGGGAAAACAGCTTCTCATGATCATATAAATTTGAAAATCCTTGCCTACTCTATTATTTGCTTAGGAAATTGAATATGTACCGAAGTATGTTAAAGGCTTAGTGACTTCTGAAGTAAATAAAAAATAGAAAACAAACTAAAACTAACCTTCCAAACAAACAAGGTTCTTCAATACTGTTAAATCTGGTGTTATTCAAGTTGTATGACTATCTTATCAGTTAGGAAATTATGGATGGAAATAACAGGGAACTCAACTCAAATTGAATTAGTGAGTTCAGCCATTTATGATCTCTCATAACCAAAACCATAAGTAGAGTAGCTTCTGGCTGAATAATTTAATGGATCAACATAATTAGAAAGCACAAAGGACATGTCTCCTTCCACTCTGCCAGCATCAATTTTTATTTATTTTTCAATTTGATACCATAAAACCATGTATCAAAATGTTCATGAATGCAGAGGGAAACACTTCCTGTATTGAGAAAGGAGAATAAAATGAGCATCTGTCTTGACCAAAGACCCCAGCACCAAGCCCAAACCAGTAAACTCCAGGGCCAAGCTAGCTTGATACTCTCAGCCTCCAGGTATAACTAAGTACTAAGCTTCTGGAAACAGCATTCAGGCTGGCCCCCTGAGACCCAGGTTATAGCCCCACTGCAATGATCAGCAACTACATATGTCCTCAGAATCTAGGCAACTCGTGTTGTGCCAGAAAAAAAAAAGTGAACTAAAACACCAGGATGTACATTAACAGATCCACAATCTAGGTCAGCTCATTGTAGACCTGGCTCCAGACTTGCCACCATGGCTCCAACCACAAGACCTATTCTGTGAACCCTAGCAAAAAGCTGGTTCCTATGAATTCAGATTCAGGTCCATCTCTAGAGATTCAAGCGCAGGCATGTCCCAGTACTGGGCTTAATCTGTTGTCAGAGGCTCAAGCCTTGCCTTAGTGTCAGATTTGGCCCCCAAGAACTCAGGTTTGGGTGAACTCTCAGGCACACAGGCTGTGATCCACCATGGCAAACCCATTCACTCTCTTCAAATAAGCAGACACTAATGCAGGGCTGCATGATCCCCCAAATCAATAACAATACCAAATAAATAAAACAACGCACCAGTAAATGACTCTAAAGAAATAGAGATCTATGAACTTACAAAAAAATTAAAGAATTACCTAAGCAACTCAGTGAGCTGCAAGAGAATATAGATAAACAATTTAACAATGTCAGAAAAACAACACATGAAAAATGAAAATTTTAACAAAGAAATAGAAACCATAAATAAAAAAAAAATTGAGCCAGATGCAGTGGTACACACCTGTAATCCCAGCAGCTTGGGAGGCTGAGGCAGGAGGATCACAAATTCAAAGCCAGCCTCAGCAAAAGCAAGATGCTATGCAATTCAGTGAGACCCTATCTCAAAATAAAATACAGAATAGGGCTGGTGATGTGGCTTAGTGGTCGAGTGCTCTGAGTTCAATCCCTAAATACCATAAATAAACAAACAAACAAACAGACAAACTCTGGGGCTGAAGAACATAACGATTTTACTAAAAAGTTCCACAGAGAGCATTCATACCATACTTGATCAAGAAGAACTAATGAGAAACTTCTGCCACATGGTATAGAAGGAAATCTCAGTTCTCATTAATCACAGTATATAACAGAGCTATCCCTGAATAAAATAACTTTTTTTGTTTATTGATTTAAAAAATAAATGACAGCAGAATGCATTACTATTTTTATTACATGTATACAGCACAATTTTTCATATCTCTGGTTGTATATAAGGTATGTTGACACCAATTTGTGTCTTCATACATGTACTTTGGATGAGATAACACAGCAGTCTGGTTAAGATGCTTCAACTTCACTGTGGCCTGTGTGCACACAAATATACACACACACAAGCACATAGATGCACACAAAGGTAAGAAGAACAATTTCTTTAGTCTGCATCATCCCGTCCTTACTCCAACACTGCTCAGCATCAAGGGGGAACTCCCCAACCCATGAGTTTCTCTTGCAAGGAAAAGAAGCAGGGTGAATTACTGGGTTCTCCACCCTTTGGGAGGAGTATATAAAAACATTTTCTGTTTCACCCCACTTAGATCACAGAGATTGGCATAACTGAGACATCTAGAGATAACTAGAAACAAAGAAGAAGATCAGGGGTCATAGGTACTTGTCACATGATAAAAACCACTGTGGTCCCCAATGGCCTTATATGCAGATAATGTTGTTAATTGATATACAATGAAAAAAGATGTAAATTGTGACTTCAAAAGAAAATGCAGGCTTAGGGAAACAAAATATAGAGTTTTTAGTGTACACATGAAGTTAACTTGTTACAAGTTTAAAATATACTATTTGTGTATGCCTCATGGTAACCATGAAACAAAAGTTATACTAGTTGTACAAAAGACAAAGTAAAATCAGTGGCCACCATCTTGGAAAGCTGAAGTATCCACCGCCACTCTCCGACAGATTGCAACAACAAAACAGGTGTGTGTCACTCAGCTCATCCCCCAGATATCGGGGAATTCGCATAAAATCTCTCCTAGGCTTTCCGGGGGAGAGAGTATCAGAGTGAGCCTGCATAAAGACTAGGGGAAAACTAGAGACACCTGACCTTCAACGCCCCCCTCCCATCAGCAGCCAAAACAAAACCTGTCTAGCCAGTGCTGGGGGAGGGGCAAGCAGAAAAAATCAAAGCGATAGAGTGCGGGGATCCCAATAGCCAACAGTGGGACCCTGGAGATCCAGGCCGACTGATTCGCGCGGCCTGCCCCGTGGCTACAGAAGGCGTGGCACAGCAGAGAAGCGATTAATTAGCAAGCAGGGAGAAAAGTGGCTGCGATTCAGTGGAATCCCGCCAGCCAAGCCAGCACTGACCCCCGGGCTGAGTAAGGGATTTCAGAGGGGGAAGGAAGTGGTACAGTTCTATCCCCCAAAACGGAAACAAAACAATAGAGTGCCGGGGTTCCCAATAGTCACCCTCCACACCCAACAAACGGCAGGCCCAGAGTACAGTTTGAACTGCCGAGAAACATCACTCAGGGGAAATCTGGTCTAGCATGAGAAACCAAGACTAGCTGGAGAAACCAGGAGACTAGAGGCAAGGCCCTCGCAACTGGGCGGCTGGAAACCACAGGCCCGCTGGCGACAGTTCACCCACTGCCCGCGTAACTGGGCGGTAGAACGCCCGCCCGCAGGCGACCGATCACCCGCCCGTGGCCTGTGATACTGGGCGGCTGGAGACCGCCTGCCTGCTGTGACCGGGAGCTGAAACCAAACAGAGACAGTCCAGTCACACCCCCCCCATTAGGACACCCCAGCAAGGAGCCTGGGGCCCGTCATAGCAGAGTAGTGTCATCACTGGAGCTCGGACGTCGGAATTCCTTCCCAGCGGAATCCACATTAGCAGGCATAGTTTAACAACACAAAGGAGAGACATCAGAGTAATACAGAAACAAAACAAATCTATAGAAGAGAGCAGAAGCACGACAATCAAAAAGAGCTGGAAAGTAACGTGGACAACATGAGAAAACAAGGGAAAAAATGAGTACAAACAATGCAAGACAACTTAATTCTACAGGAGGACATAGAAACATCAGAAGCAGGGACAGGGAAAGAACTCAAGGCATACCTAACTGAAATGGAAAGGAATATTAGAGAAGACATGAGACAGCAAGTCCAAGCAATAAAAGTATATTTTGAAAATGAATTAAACAAACAAATTCAAATGGCAAAGAACGAGCTCTACCAGGAGATAGAGATCTTAAAAAAAAAATCAAACAATAATCCTAGAATTGCAGGAAACTATAAACCAAATTAAAAACTCAAACAAGAATATTACAAATAGACTTGATCAAGTAGAAATCAGAACATCAGATAATGAAGACAAGGTTTATCAACTTGAAAAGAGTAGTCAACACAGAAAAGATGCTTAAATCCCATGAACAATCTATTCAAGAGATATGGGATGTCATAAAAAAAACAAATTTGAGAGTCATCGGGATAGAAGAAGGCACAGAGATTCAAACCAAAGGAATGGACAGCATATTAAATGAAATAATTGTAGAAAACTTCCCAGAGATGAAAGATAGAATGGATTGCCAAATCCTGGAAGCCTACAGGACCCCAAACATTCAAAACCATAATAGACCAACTCCAAGACACATAATTATGAAGATAGCCAACATACAGAACAAGGAGAGAATATTAAAAGCTACGAGAGAAAAGAGGCAGATTACATTCAGGGGTAAACCAATTAGGTTAATGACTGATTTCTCATCACAGACTTTGAAAGCGAGAAGATCCTGGAACAATGTATTTCAAACGCTGAAAAATAATGGATTCCAACCAAGAATACTGTATCCAGCAAAATTGAGCTTCAGATTTGACAACGAAATTAAAATCTTTCATGATAAACAAAAGCTAAAAGAATACGCAGCAAGAAAACCAGCACTGCAAAGCATTTTGAGCAAAACACTACAAGAAGAGGGATTGAAAAATAGTGCCCAAAACTAACAGCAGGAGGTATCTCAGTAAAGGGGGAGGAAAATAACCAAAAAGTAAAACTAGCCAAACTAAAATAAATAAATAAAGAAGCATGACTGGAAGTACAAATCATATCTCAATTGTAACCTTAAATGTTAATGGCCTAAACTCACCAAACAAGAGACATAGGCTAGTAACCTGGATCATAAAAACAAATCCAACAATATGCTGCCTTCAGGAGACTCATATGATAGGAAAAGACATACACGGGCTGAAGGTAAAAGGTTGGGAAAAATCATACCACTCACATGGCCCTCGGAAGCAAGCAGGAGTGGCCATACTCATATCGAATAAAATCAACTTCAAATCTAAGTTAATCAAGAAGGATAAAGAAGGGCACTATATACTGTTAAAAGGAACCATCCACCAACAAGACATAACAATTATCAATTTGTATGCACCAAACAATGGAGCTGCAACATTCATAAAACAAAGCTCCTCAAGTTCAAGAGTCAAATAGACCACAACACAATAATTATGGGTGACTTCAACACACCGCTCTCGCCATTAGACAGAACCTCTAGACAAAAACTGAATAAAGAAACTATAGAACTCAACAGCACAATCAATAACCTAGACTTAACCAACATATATAGAATATATCAACCATCATCAAGTGGATACACGTTCTTCTCAGCAGCACATGGATCCTACTCAAAGATAGACCATATATTATGCCATAAGGCAACTCTTAGTAAATATAAAGGCGTGGAGATAATACCATGCACCTTATCTGATCATAATGGAATGAAATTGGAAATCAATGATAAAAGAAGGAAGGAAAAATCCTACACCACATGGAAAATGAACAATATGTTATTGAATGATCAATGGGTTACAGAAGACATAAAGGAGGAGATGAAAAAATTCTTAGAGTCAAATGATAATACAGGCACAACATACCGGAATCTATGGGACACAATGAAAGCAGTTTTAAGAGGGAAATTCATTTCTTGGAGTTCTTTCCTCAAAAAAAGAAAAAACTAACAAATAAATGAACTCACAATACACCTCAAAAACCTAGAAAAGGAAGAACAAAACAACAGCAAATGTAGTAGAAGACAAGAAATAATTAAAATTATAGCAGAATTCAACGAAATTGAAACAAAAAAACCATTGAAAAAATTGATAAAACTAAAAGTTGGTTTTTTGAAAAAATAAATAAGATAGACAAGCCCTTAGCCATGCTAACGAAAAGAAGAAGAGAGAGAACTCAAATTACTGACATATGGGATGAAAAAGGCAATATCACAACAGACACTACAGAAATGCAGAAGACAATTAGAAAGTATTTTGAAACCCTATATTCCAATAAAATAGAAGATAGTGAAGATATCGATAAATTTCTTAAGGCATATGATTTGCCCAGATTGAGACAGGAAGACACACACAATTTAAACAGACCAATAACAAAGGAAGAAATAGAAGAAGCCATCAAAAGACTACCAACCAAGAAAAGCCCTGGACCGGATGGGTATACAGCGGAGTTCTACAAAACCTTCAAAGAAGAATTAATACCAATACTTTTCAAGCTATTTCAAGAAATAGAAAAAGAAGGAGCTCTTCCAAATTTATTCTATGAGGCCAACATCACTCTGATCCCAAAACCAGACAAAGAAACTTCAAAGAAAGAAAACTACAGACCAATATCTCTAATGAACTTGGATGCAAAAATTCTCAATAAAATTCTGGCGAATCGAATACAAAAACATATCAGAAAACTTGTGCATCATGATCAAGCAGGATTCATCCCTGGGATGCAAGGCTGGTTCAATATACAGATATCAATAAATGCTATTCACCACATCAATAGACTTAAAGACAAGAACCATATGATCATCTCGATAGATGCAGAAAAAGCATTTGACAAAGTACAGCATCCCTTTATGTTCAAAACACTAGAAAAAAACAGGGATAACAGGAACTTACCTCAACATTGTAAAAGCTATATATGCTAAACCTCAGGCTAGCATCATCCTAAACGGAGAAAAACTGAAGGCATTCCCTCTAAAATCTGGAACAAGACAGGGATGCCCTCTATCACCACTTCTATTCAATTTAGTTCTCAAAGTACTAGCCAGAGAAATTAGACAGACAAAAGAAATTAAAGGTATAAAAATAGGAAAAGAAGGAATTAAATTATCACTATTTGCGGATGACATGATAATATACTTAACAGACCCAAAAGGGTCTACAAAGAAGCTGCTAGAGTTAATAAATGAATTCATCAAAGTGGCAGGATATAAAATCAACACACATAAATCAAAGGCATTCCTGTATATCAGCAACAAAACCTCTGAAATGGAAATAAGGAAAACCACTCCATTCACAATATCCTCAAAAAAATAAGATACTTGGGAATCAACCTAACAAAAGAGGTGAAAGATTTATACAATGAAAACTACAGAACCCTAAAGAGAGAGATAGAAGAAGATCTCAGAAGATGGAAAAATGTACCCTGTTCATGGATAGGCAGAACTAACATCATCAAAATGGCGATATTACCCAAAGTTCTCTACAGGTTTAAAGCAATGCCAATCAAAATCCCAACTGCATTTCTTGTAGAAATAGATAAAGCAATCATGAAATTTATATGGAAAAGCAAAAGCAATTCTATGCAGGAATTGTGAATCTGGAGGTATAGCGATACCAGAGTTCAAACTGTACTACAAAGCAATAGTAACAAAAATAGCATGGTACTGGTACCAAAACAGGCGGGTGGACCAATGGTACAGAATAGAGGACACAGAGACTAATCCACAAAGTTACAACTATCTTATATTTGATAAAGGGGCTAAAAACATGCAATGGAGGAAGGATAGCATCTTTAACAAATGGTGCTGGGAAAATTGGAAATCCATATGCAACAAAATGAAATTGAATCCCTTTCTCTCGCCAGCCACAAAAGTTAACTCAAAATGGATCAAGGAGCTAGATATCAAATCAGAGACACTACGTCTGATAGAAGAAAAAGTTGGCTCCGATCTACATATTGTGGGGTCGGGCTCCAAATTCCTTAATAGGACGCCCATAGCCTAAGAGTTAATAACAAGAATAAACAAATGGGACTTACTTAAACTAAAAAGTTTTTTCTCAGCAAGGGAAACAATAAAAGAGGTAAATAGAGAGCCTACATCCTGGGAACAAATTTTTACCCCTCACACCTCAGATAGAGCCCTAATATCCAGAATGTACAAAGAACTCAAAAAATTAAACAATAAGATAACAAATAATCCAATCAACAAATGGGCCAAGGACCTGAACAGACACTTCTCAGAGGAGGACATACAATCAATCAACAAGTACATGAAAAAATGCTCACCATCTCTAGCAATCAGAGAAATGCAAATCAAAACCACCCTAAGATACCATCTCACTCCAGTAAGATTGGCAGCCATTATGAAGTCAAACAACAATAAGTGTTGGCGAGGATGTGGGGAAAAGGGTACACTTGTACACTGCTGGTGGGACTGCAAAATGGTGAGGCCAATTTGGAAAGTAGTATGGAGATTCCTGGGAAAGCTGGGAATGGATCCACCATTTGACCCAGCTATTGCCCTTCTCGGACTATTCCCTGAGGATCTTAAAAGAGCTCACTATAGGGATACGGCCACATGAATGACTATAGCGGCACAATTCACAATAGCTAGACTGTGGAACCAACCTAGATGCCCTTCAATAGATGAATGGATAAAAAAATGTGGCATCTATACACAATGGAGTATTATGCAGCACTAAGAAATGACAAAATCATAGAATTTGCAGGGAAATGGATGGCATTAGAGCAGATTATGCTAAGTGAAGCTAGCCAAGCCCTAAAAAACAAATGCCAAATGTCTTCTTTGATATAAAGAGAGCAACTAAGAACAGAACAGGAAGGAAGAGCATGAGGAAAAGACTAACAGTAAACAAAGACGAATGGGGGGAGAGAAAGGGAGAGAGAAGGGAAAGCATATGGAAATGGTAGGAGACCTTCAATGATACACAAAATTATAAGAGGTTATGAAGGACAAGGGGGAGGGGAAAAAAGGGAGAGAATTGAACAACAGCAGAGCAGGTAGAGAGGGAAGATGGGAGGGGACGGGAGGGGAGGGGGGATAGCAGGGGATAGGAAAGGTAGCAGAATACAACAGTCACTAATATGCCATTATGTAAAAATGTGAGTATGTAATAGATGTGATTCTGCAATCTGTATTTGGGGTAGAAATGGGAGTTCAAAACCCAATTGAGTCAAATGTATTAAAGATGATATATCTTGAGCTCTGTTGTATTGTTTTGAACAATCAATTAAAAAAAAAAGACAAACTAAAAGGAACTAAAACATACCACTGTGAAAATAATCAAATCCCAAAGGAAGATGGTAAGAGAGAAAGAAAGGAAAAAAATAATCCACAAAACAGTCAGAAAATGATAAAATTACAAGAGTATGTTCTTACCAAAAATTAGTACAAATGGAGATGTACTAAATTCTCCAAAGGAATAAGAGTGAATGAATGGTTAAAAAAGAAACAAGAGACTGCCTGCAAGAGACTAGCATTAGACTGAACAACACATATGAGATTAAAATGAAGAGACCAAAAAGATATTCCATACAAATGGCAACAAAAGCAAGAGGGTGGGGAGAGAAAAGAAGAAGAAGTCAGAGTATACTTCTATACTTAGACAACTTAGACACCATAGATTTTATGTTAAAAATCTCATAGAGGCAAAGAAAATTGTCATTTAATAATAAAAGTTTTAGTTCATCATGAGAATATAACAATCAGAGATATATGCATTCAATACAGAAGCACCTAAACAAATAAAATATAAATATAAATGAAGGGAGAGATAGACTGCAATAAAATAATGATAGGGAACTTAAAAAAAAGCCTCAGTTTCAACAAAGGGTAGATTATATAAACAGAAAAGCAATAGGAAAATATCATACTTCAACAACACTATGGACCAATGGACCAAATATGATTTGAGAACATTCTTTCCAACAACAAAAGAATACATATTCTTTTCATTTGTACACAAAACATTCTATAGAATAAATTAAATGTTACTCCATAAAACAGATCTTGATTACAAGGTTAAGATGGTAGAACAGAGGAGGTTGCTTTCCTGACTGCTCCATGGCATGAATCCAAGAAAGCAGACAGCCATCTTCTTGAGAGCAAGGTGGGTGAACATAAAAAAGGGGGGGCGGAGGAGACTTACTGGAATTTAAAATTGGACATTCAAAGCAGATTAGAGACTCAGGAGGTTGGATATAATAAAATAAGAAAAAAATTCCCCGTGGCACAGCCACTACTGTGACTGGCCCAGAAGCACCAGTCAGCGTGGTCTCTGTATGAACAAAGTAGAGGGATAAGGGACATAAAAAAACCATCATTTTAGGAGCCCTGAGACATATCTGGGTATGGAGTGTTTAGAGATCAAGGACATTGCCCTACTAAACTGAAAGGCAAATCACACAATATCTTTGTGCAGGAAAGAAGCCACTATCTCTCCAGGCAGTGTGTGGAGGAAAAAGGAAGAAACCATTTTGCAGCCATGGCTGGAGGCTGGCAGCATAGGGAGCTGATTTCTGGCCAACCTGAATTTGGTCCAAAATATAGGTCCAGTAAACACTCACTGCATGACATAGAGTTTTTGCTTAAGTGACCAGGAAAAAAAAATTAAACATGTAGAGAGGTTTACACAGAGGATAACTGGTTCTAGAAACCCATCCAGCTCTACTCCCTCCCACTCCAATCTGCCTGCTTACAGGGCTGGCTGGGAAAGATGCATCCGGCTGGGAATTTAGATAGGTGGGGTCAGGAGATATTGAGTTTGGAGACTATTTCTAAGACCAGGAAATGTGTGGGCCTCAGGCGACATAAGGGACTAAGAATCAGCTCCTCCACCACAAAAGTGGAACCCAGGGGAGATCCCAGGTTATAGTCTTCCAGGGTGGACCAGAAATTACTAGGCTGTGAAGGTACACTGATTTAAAATCTCCAGACCAACTGGCATTCAGGTGAGCCCAGAGCTCACCTAAACCTAAACCCTGACTCCAGGAATTCTGCCTATAGGAGTTCTTTTTCACTGCAGCAATCAGAAGGTGGAGCATCACCTTCCAGATGACCCCATGTAAAACTGCTGAGAAGAATTGGGATTCTTTTGAATCCCAATGGAAAGAATTCTGTACTTTTCATCAAGATATTTTCTTCTGTCTTTTTGTTTTCCTCTGTTTGTGACCTTAATGGCACATGAACATTTATACATACTTGTATTATTTTCCTTATTTCTTGTATTTTTGAAGCCAGTTATTTTTCATGGATCAGTTATTTAAAGAATTTGATGTTTGATTTCTAGCCTGCGACCTGCGCTGGCTTCATGAAAGAAGGTTTAAATCATGATAAAACGCTAGGGAGCTTTAAATTAAAGAGACAAGACTCTAATTACCTTTTAAACCAGCTCCAGGACGGCTTCTCCTAGCTCCAGCCTCCAGCCACCTAATGCAGTAGTGAGGTTTACTGAAGAGGTTAACAAGAGAGAGAGAACTTGCCAGGAGTGGACTTTTATTGGGGAACAAAAATTTCTGGGGAAAATCCCAACCAATGGAGATTAATTGACAAAAAATTTGGTTCTTTGAAAAAAAATCAGTAAAATTGATAAAACTTGCCAAGCTAACAAAGAGAAAAGAGAGAGAAAACTTAAATTACTAAAATTCCTGATGAAAAAGGAAATATCAACACAGACACTACTGAAATGAGCATGATAATCAAGAACTACTTTGAAAATTTACACTGTAATAAAATAGAAAATCTTGAAGACATGAACAAATTTCTAGAGACATACAACCTACTATAATTGATTCAGGTGGACATAGAAAATTGAAACAGATCAATTTCAAGCAATGAAATATAAGACACCAAAAAAAAATTCCAGACAAATATTCCTCATGAACATAGAAGCAAAAATTCTTAATAAAATACATGCAAATAACATACAAAAACATACTAAAAAGATACTGCACCATGATCAAATGGGATTTATCCCAGGCATGAAAGTTTGATTTGATATATGGAAATCAATAAACATAATCCCTCACATTAATAGACTCAAGACAAGACTCACATGATAATTTCAAAAGATGCAGAAAAAGTGTTTGACAAAATATAGCATCCATTCATTTTTAAAACACTAGAAAAAAGAGGGATAGCAGGAATATACCTCAACATTGTGAAAGCTTTCTATGATAAACCAAAGGCCATCATCATTCCAAATGGATAAAAATTAAAAGTGTTTTCTCTAAAAGCTGGAACAAGACAAGTATGCCCTCTTTTACCGCTTCTATTCCATGGTGCTAGAATCTCTAACCAGAGCAATTAGACAAAAAAAAAGAAATTAAAGGAATTCAAATAAGAAAAGAACTCAAACTATCTCTGTTTGCTGATGACATGATTCTCTATTTAGGAAACACCAAAAACTACATGAAAAAACTTCTATAACTCATAAATAAATCAGTGAATTAGCAGGATATAAAATCAACACATATAAATCAATTACATCCCTATACATTAGTGATGAATCAACCAAAAGAAAAATGAGAATAAATATCCCATTCACAATAGCCTCAAAGAAAATAAAATATTTGGGGAGCAATCCAACAAAAGAGGTGAAAGATGTCTAAAATGAAAACTACAGAACACTAAAGAAAGAAATTGAAGAAAACCTTAGAAGGTGAAAAGATTTCACAGGTTCATGGATAGGCAAAATTAATATTTCATAAGGTCCACACTACCAAAAACACTATACAGATTTAATGCAATTTCTATTAAGATTCTAATGACATTCTTCATAGAAATAGAAAAATTAGTCATGAAAGTCATTTGAAAAAAAAATAAGAGAACCAGAATAGCCAAAGCAATCCTCAGTTAGAAAAATGACCAGACCTTAAGTTATACTACAGAGCTATAGCAACAAGAATGGCATAGAATTGGCCCAAAAACAGATACAAAAGAGCAATGGTACAGACTGGATGACACAGAGATAAAATCACTTTAATACAGTTTTCACCTACTAGACAAAGGTGCCATAAGCATACCTTGGAGCAAAGATAGTCTCTTCAACAAATGATGCTGGGAAAAATAGAAATCTATATGTAGCAATATGTAATTAGGTCCTTATCTCTCACCCTGCATGTAAATCAACTCTAAGTGTATCAGGGATCTAGGCATTATACCAGCGATCCTGCAACTATGACAAGAAAACATAGGCGTAGTAACCAACTTCCTCAACAAGACTCCTAAAGCAGAAGAAGTAAAATCAAGAATTAATAAATGGGTAGAATCAAACTAAAAAGCTTCCTCACAGCAAAGGGAACAATCAAGAATCTGAAGAAAGATACAGAATAGGAGAAAATCTTTGCCACATGAAACTCAGATAAAGCATCAATCTCCAGGTTATATAAAGAACTCAAAAAACTTAACACTGAAAACCAAATAACTCAATCAATAAATGGGCAAAGGAACTGAATAGGCACTTCACAGAAGAAGAAATATAAATGGTCAACAAATATATAAAAAAATGTTCAAGATCACTAGCAACTAGATAAATGCAGACTAAAACTATACCGAGATTTCATCTCACTCCAGTCAGAATGTCAATTGTCAAGAATACAAGTACCACCTAAAAATAAATAAACAAAATAATAAAGATATTGTGTACATCTGCAACTAAAAAATAAAATAAAAAAGAATATAAGTAACAATAAGTAATGGCAAGAATATAGGGGGAAAGATATAGTTCCTTTCATGGTGGGACTAAAATTTGGTGCTACCACCCTTGAAAGCAATATGGAGATTCTCAGAAAATTTGGAATGAAATCACCCAGTTATCCCATGCCTTGTCATACACACAAAGGACTTAAATTCAGTATACTACAGTGACACAAGCCACATCAATGTTCATAGTAGCTCAATTCACAGTAGCTAAGCTATGGAACCAACCTAGAGGTCCTTCAACAGATGAATGGATAAAGAAAATGTGGTACATATACACAATGGAATATTACTCAATTGTAAGAAAGAATGAAATTATGTCATTTACTGATAAACGATGGTACTGTAGGCAATGATGCTAAGTGAATTAAGCCATTTTTTGGGGAAAAATCCAAAGGCTGAATGTTCTAATATATGGAGGCTGATTCGCAATAGTTGGGGGAAGGGGAGAGAGGAGTGTAGGTTCACCAGGTTGGAAGAATGAGAATGGGAAAGACCATAGAATGAACTGACATAACTTTCCTATGTTCCTATATGAACATGTGACTAGTGTAACTCTACATCATGTACCACCATAAGAATGGAAAGTTATATTCCATGTATGTATTATATGTTAAAATACATTCAATTGTCATGTATAACTAAAAGGAACACATAAAAAATTTTCAGAAATCTTGTCTCCACAAATTTAAGAAGATACAAACCATATCAAATATCATTTTCAATCACAGTTGAATGAAACAATTCAATAACAAGAAAAAAATGGAAAAAATAAAAAATGTCTGCAACTACAACATACTCACTCCTAAACAACTAATGGTCAAAGACAAACAATTAAAAGTAAAAAAAAAATCTAGAGACAAATGAAAAAGGAAATAAATCATATTAAAATTTATGGTACTTAGAAAAAGAAGTTCTAAAAGGTTCATTTAGAGTAATAACTATTAAAAATAAAGACAAAGATTCAACCATTGGTGGTAGCACATGCCTGTAATGCTAACTACTTGGGAGGCTAAAGGAGGGGGACAATAATTTTAAGGCCAGCTTTGGTAACTTAGTGAGACTGTGTCCTCAAAACCATGAAAGCTTTTCCTCTAAATCAGGAATAAGGGGAGAATTACCACTGTCATTTCTATACAATGTAGAATTGGAAGTCCCAGCCACAGAAATGAAGTAATGGAAAGAGGTAAAAGCTTCCAATTGTAAATAAAGAACTAAAATTGTTTCTATATATAGATTGCATAATCTTATGTAATGTTAGAACTAAAAAAATTAATTAATCCAGTAAAGTTTCAGAATACAAAATTAACTCATAAAAATTAGTTGCACTTATGTAAAATAGCAATAAACTATGGAAAAGAAATTAAGAAATAAAGCTTATTTACAATAATGTGAAAGTTGTCAGGCATGAATTTAACCACAGAGTTGAAAGATCTGTGCATAGAAAACATTGATGGCTGAAATTAAAGAAGAGATCAATAAATGGAAAAACATACCCTGTTTAGGGACTGGAAGAATTAATATTGGTAAAATGTTCATAGTACTCAGAGCAGGCTACAGACTCAATGCAGTCCCTATCAAAATTCAAAACACCTTTTACAAAAATAGAAGAACCATAGTTAAAATATATATGGAAACACAAAAGACTCAAAACAGCCAAAGCAATCCCAACCAGAAAGAACAAAGTAGGTGGAATTATAGTGTCTGGTTTCAAAGTGCATTAAAAACTGCATTAATCAAAACAGCATGAGAGTGACATAAAAACATAAGTATAGCCCATGGATAGAAAATACTGTACTGAACCCAGAAATGAATGTGCATATTTACCATTAATTAATGGTAAATATGCCAAATGCCAAGAACAAACAATAGGAAAGGAAAGCTCAGTTTAATACATAGTATCAGGAAAGCACTTATCCACATAATAAAGATTGAAATTGGCTTTTTACCTCATATAAAATCAAACTCAAAATGCATTAAAGACTTAAACCTAAGACCCGAAACTACCAAATTATTAGATGAAAGTACAGGGGAGCCAGGTATGGTGGCACACGCCCATAATTTCAGTGGCTCAAGGAGGCTGAGACAGAAGGATCACAAGTTCAAGGCCAGGCTCAACAACTTGGCAATGCTCTAAAGAGTTTAATGAGACCCTGTCCCAAATTTTAAAAAAAGAAAATTGGTTTATGATGTAGCTCAGTGGTTAAAGGTCTCTGTGTTAAACACCTGGTACCAATAAATAAGTATATAAACACACAAACTTCACAGGGGAGAGCTTTAAAACATTGCATTGGACAATGAATTTTTTGCATATGACCCCAAAAGCAACTGGTAACACATCAAAAATAGACAAGTGAGGTTGAATCAAACCAAAAAATCTGCACACACACAAAAAATGAACAGAATGATGAAACAACCTTAGAATGGGAGAAGATATTTACAAACCACACATCTGATGAGGAGTTAATGTATTGGGAGAACTAAAATTACTCGATAGCAAGAAAATTAGAAACCTGATTATAAGATGCGCAACGAACTTCAATGGATATTTCTCAAAAGAAACCATGAAAATGTCTAATAATTTTAAGAAAGGGTATCCAAAATCACTAATCATCAGGGAAATGCAAATGAAAACCTCAAAAAGATACAACCAAACACCTTTTGAATCACTATCATCAAAAAGACAAGTGCTTTCACAGTGCTGATGGAAAATTAGAAAGTAAATCCATCACACAAAACAGTAAGGAGTTTCCTCAAGAAACTAAAGTGTATCTACATCTGATCAAGCAATCTCAATTCTGCACACATAGCTAAAGGAAATGAACTCACTATGGTGAAAAGACACTTTGCTGTCCACTGCCACATTATTCACAGTATCCAATATGCAGTATTCATCTAAATGGACAATCCACACCACAGATAGGTAATCTGTATAAGTGGATGAAGAAAATACAATGCAATATTATTTAACCATAACGAAGAAGATATTCTTGCCATTTGTGACAAAATGAATGATTCTAGAGGACACTGTCCTGCCTGAAAAAAAAAAAAAAGACAAATACCACACTATCATTTATAAGTGAAATCTGAAAATATTAGTTATTGAAGCAAAGAGTAAAATGGTGGTAATGAGTGTTAAGCAGGGGGGTTTAATGGGGAGATTTTACTCAAATAGGAAGAAGTTTAAGTTATTCTTGAGAAAAAAGTTCTGGCATTTTAATGTGATCTCAGTTACTAATTCTTTACTATTCACTTAAATTTGCTAATAGAACAGATCTTAAATGTTCTCACCACAAAAATAAGGAAAAAATGGTAACAATGTGAAGTGAGGTGACGATTACATTAATTAGATTGATATGTGAAAATCATTTCACAATGTAAATGTGTCAAAACATCAAATTGCATGCAATACACTGTATTGTGGTGAGCCGTTCCTGTGGACTGTGGTCGCCATTACATGATGGCGCTGGCTCCGCTGTGGTCTGTGAAGGACAACTCCATATCAGAGAGAGTTGGCGTATTGTCAACTCCTTATCAGAGAAAGTTGGCGTGTCGTTTTCTAGCACCCTGTGAGAAGGGTCCACGTGGCAGCTTCGCATTGGGGTTCGAGGTGCTTTATTAAGGCTGGGAGGGGCATCCAATTATTATTCCGGGGATTAGAAGAATTATTAGAAGAATATCAAGGGCCTGAATAAACTGCTGAAAGAAGATTCCTGAGTCGCGTCTTCCTTGCGGGCAAGGGGGTCGTGACACTGTATGTACAATTTTGTATATCAACCACACACAAAATATAGACCCTTTTATCTGTCATCTATAATTTAGTATATTAGAAATGAAATAAATAAATAAAATAAATTACAAGCCAAAATATATTTTTAAATGCCTGGAAATATTTTTGCTGACATGCCAATTGGTCCATGTAATTCTGTATACTGATATTAAGAGAAACTTTTCATTTTAAAAGTGGGAGATTTCTTGTAGACATATTTCCCAATTTTCAAACTTTAAATGTTGATCTGATGTCTAAGATCTCCTAAGTCAAACAAAAATGAAGTTAATTTTAAGATATTTAAGTATATTGTGTCAGCAGTACATCAAAGGAACAACATTTCTATATTACCAGGGGCCAAGCATTATTAAATCATTTAATGGTAGAATTTATTTTTCATTTTGATTAATAATTTACTATTAATTTAACTCTTCTTGGAACACAGCAGAATGATGGCACAAGGAGTTTCATAATTAATATCTGCATTTTAAAAACTCTATCACAACTGACAGCTGTGGGTTCCTTTTTTTTATCTATAAATTTGAAGAATGATAAATGTGTTTGTCAAGTTTCTGTTACTTGGTTGAAACACCTGAGGTAATTAACTTATAAAGAGAAAATGTTTGTTTTGCCTCATGACTTGGAGATTCCTGTCTACGATCAATGGGCCCAGTTTCTTTAGCATTGTGGCAAAGCAACACATCATGGTGGAGCATGTGGTGGAACAAAACTACTATCTCAAAGCCAGGAAACAAAAGGGAGAGAGCTGAGTTCCTACAGCTTCTTTAGGGAGCTAGCCTCAGTGACCTAGAGACCTCCCACCAGGCTCTATTCCCTAAGAGTTCCACCATGGCCTAACAGTACCACACTTGGAACCCAACTTTTAACACATGGAACTTTGAGGGCCATTAAAAATACAAACCGTAGCAATGAGATTCCAGCCATGTCATTTAAAAATATCCCAGAAAGCAACTACCTAATTAATTAACTGTTATTTTATCAAAATGCAGTTTGTTTTTAATAGAGGTGGTTCTGCTGACTAATGATGTCATTCATTAAGGATTTAGGGTCTATGTTTTCCCAGCAACCCTGTAGTGCATAGTTTAAACGTAGTGATATTAAGATGGCTACTGCCGCTCCAGCAATCATGACTGTTCAAAGACAGAGGGAGTATGCAAGATGAGATAGTGCTTACCATGTGGGTTTCTTTTAATTGAGACAAGAAACATTCTTCCAGAAACACTGATTACGAACTCATACTTCAATATTCATGCATTTGTCCATTCATAGTTTTTGCTGAGAAAATGAGGGAAAAAGTTGTCATGAACTGTCTTTGATCAATTATGATTTAATGTCTAGAGTTATTCATATTTCCACCATAAAATAAATGAGGTCCCATAAAGAAAGGAGGTAGTTTGGATCTTGCCTCAGCAACATGGTCTGCAACACCTGCCTAATTTTTATATTATAATGCTGGTAAGAAAGGCAAGAGAATAAACTTTGGTATGAATCTGTTTCTTCCCTTTAGAAGTGATGCTATATTGAACACATTACAGAAATATAAGAATACTTCAGAAACTCAAGCAATTACAAGATTCTCATCACTCTTCATTCTCACCTACCTTCATCTGCACCCATAATCTTCCCCTCCTTTGCTGCCTCACCCCACAGATGGATTATCTGTTTCCTATCAAATGTTCTCTCTCTACCTGCTCCCTAGCTCTCAGTGCTTGTTAACTCTTCAAGGATATCAGTCCAGTAATCCTCACCAATTCCCTTTTGCACTATTACTTTTTCTTTCTGCTGGATTTTTCTCATTAGCATGCACATCTTTTCTCCCATGTTATTTTTATTTTTTTTCTTGAAAGCTTTCATTCCACTTCCTTATTCTCCTTTATAGGCAGCAGTTCTTGAAAAAGTAACCTATATTCTATGTCAAATTTATAAACTTGTTCAAAAGAGTTGCAACAACTGTAAAGAACAATACTCATGTGTCAAAGTTGGAAGGCAGAACTGTGTCTTGAAAGTAAGAACATATTTGTCATTATTAATCCTGATTCATTATGATGTTTCCATTATGACAAACAGGTAAGCTGTTTCTGTCATGTATGACCAAACAAGAGAGAAAGCATTTGGGAAAAATTAAGAGCAAAGTCAGGGTGAAAGGAAGGACATATTGAATGGACTAGGAAGAACACATATTGAATAAACTATTTGTTGGATAACCATGTTATCCACTGTCTTCTAATGACTTAGTTAACTGTGTAAGTATCAGATATCTATTAAGCATACACGGTGGATATAATCCCTGATAAAGCATTACTTCCTTTTGGAAGCAGCAGTATTGACTGTCACAAGAGAAATTGGTGTTCCATGAGGCAAAATTTGGACCCCATTCATAATGGGAGATGGAATAATAGGAAGAGGCAGAAGAAGAATTATGAATGACTTGGTTAAGTCTTTCAGGGACAATCAGTCTAAGTTAAACATGCTCTCATCTCAGAACCAAGAACAATGAACACTTAAATAAGATATATTAGGAACCAAAATACATTTAAAACAAATTGGAAGTTAATATGAAAAGCAGTTTTATGTCTTTTTAAATGTAACTCACAAACTCCACCAGGTTTGATGGGTCGCTCAAAATTATATTAATAAATGTTAATTATTATTGTTTTGGAATATTTTAAAAAGATGTTCAGATAATCATAGGTTTATCTGAATGCAGTCAGTGATTAAGTGATTTCTAGTCTTACAGTGAGATTTGCCTGTACCATCATCCTAGGATGTCTGTTCCTGGCTCTCTTGAGACAAATTTTACTTTCAGGTTTTTGACCTTTTTTGTAGTTATAAGTAAACTGGATAACACACACTCAACTATCACAGAATCATTTTTTATTAAAAAGATGAGAAAGAACCAAAGTATTTTACCAACATTCTGTTTATAAATGGTGACCTTGTGGATTCCATGACCTCGTGGATTTATGAGGTTTGCATTTTTGCATGTTTTATCTATCCTCAGGGGAAATGATTCCAGCAATACCACCTGGAAAGGCAAAAAACTGAAGTAGAGGAAACTGAACTCAATATTCCTCCAAAGTTTCTTTTGCTAACCTGTTCCTTTTATTAGGAGCCATACCTTCATCATTGGAGAATTCTATAAATCTTTGTTTCTCTGGACTATAAGTACTATTTGGCTATTATTTAGAAAAAGGAAGTAAAGATCAATGGGAAAATAATAGAATAAATAATGATGTTCCATTGTCCTTTCAGTATCTTAACCCTATGTGTATATGAGTATATGTGTCTTTGTGTGTTTGGATATCACTAATACAGAACATGTGTACTCTTTCTGATAAAACCAGATGAGAAAATATGAGAGGAAGCATTTGCAAAGTAAGAGTTTATTATTTTTAGTATGCTGACCTGAAGATATGTTAAAACTTCAGAGCAGAATATAATTGTCTGCATGGTAATGGCTTAGCTCCAAAACTAAAATAAACCTAGTTGTAGTTATTTATGCATACTATAACTTGCAAAATACATTTGCCCTACTTAAGGATGTACCAAATCTGGGGGGAGAAAGAACATTTTTATTTCCCACTACAATGAATGATTGTTGTTTTGATTATTATTGTATTTCATGTGACTATTGGATAGAGTGTGTTTAAAAATATTTATAGAGTGAACAGCACAAAAAGATCAGCCCTCCCAATAATAAAAGACTGTTTCTGAACTGAACATCAAATAATAATCTGAATATTTCAATTTTAATAATCAGTAGAACATATACTTTGTCTGACCAAGGGCTAGTTTTCTCATTGGATAGCTTCAACACTCAAACTGTGTTCTCTGGCAGCAAACATTCACAATTCTTCTGAGCCCACAATGAACATGTACTGCACCTGGAAACAATTAGGTGCCGGGGCTATTGGAAGAGTGCAGGTGTTCTGGCAAGCAGAGAACTGCCTTGCTCTATAACCAGCTGAAGAATCTGATTAATTGACTTGGTTTTAACCTCAAGCAACATCCATTGAGTTGTCCAGAGAAATGAGAAGACAATGAACCTTAGTTACAAAGGGAGAATAAAGCCATTATGTGTTTGTGTGGAAAATAAATGCAATTCATCTTAGAAGGACATGTAATAAGGTGTTAGTATTAATAATTCTTTGGCTTTTATGAATACTTTTCTTTCTCTCAGTAGACTTCAATAAAAATAATGGACCTTATACTGGAATGGCAAAAATTTCATTAATTTGAAAAAAAATGATCGTCTCAAGAAACTACTCTTGAGAAATCTATAATGTATTTTCTTGAAATCAATTTTCTTCTAATCTATGGTAAGGACTTGAGGATGATGCTTCTAGGGAAAGATTAATAAAATTTCTGAATTTAGTGCCTAATTGATTATAAGACAACTATTTTTCTTTTTAGAAAATATTTTATGTAGAATAATTGTACTGCTAAGTATACCAATATTACAAATGTCTCTCTTACAGTTTGTCCAAGAAATATACTTTGTAACATAACCCATAATGGTTGATTGATCACAGCTTCAACATTTAAATTTTCTATTTATTTTTGATATTTTGTGAATATATCTAATGGCTTTTTAGAGCCTCTGAAACTGGAAGAAAGCTTTTGAGAACTAATTCATAGGCTCTTTTTTGTTTAACAAAACATCAACTTTAAAAATATATTTAAGTAACTGCCTGCCACTTTTCTTCTTCCCTTAATGATTAACTACCTTTGAAATAATAACATGCAAGTCTTGTTTTTGAATAATTTAGATGTTATCTTATGTTACCATCCAGCAAGTAGACAAGGTTATGCAAAAAAAATTACATGAAATTTTTCAAATAATATCATCTATTAGTTTTAATTTCTATTAGTAGAGAGATATGTTCTAATTTCCATTCCATTTCTTGTGAATTTGACTCTGAAATTTAACAGTTCATTTTATTTCATACATATGTATATGTATATATAATATGCACTTTGTATATAATACACACACACAATTATTTTTGCCTCAAGTTTGAAGGTGATCAAGAAAATGTTTTAAATCCTAAGAAATATATATATAAAAGATGGAAGGTTTTTAATGATAAAGTTGCCATATATCACCTTCTTTATATTATTCTTGTTTGTCTTAGTCTTGTTAAAGAACTAATTTTATTTGACAAACTATTTCTTTCCCATGCTGTCTACCAGCTTTCTTGCTCATAACACCTTCTAAATTACTATGTAATTGCTGGACATTTTTATTAATTTTAATTTTTCTTCCTTTTATACTTGATTCTAACATTTAATATCTAGAAAAGTTGATTATAATAGATAATGCAAATTTCTTGTATTAGTAAGTGAATAAATAAATGTTTTCCAAAGTTAATAACTCAAAGTTAATGCTGTAATTTACTAGTTAACAATATTTATTTAATGTGTTTGAATACCAATTAGTTATCCAAAAAATTAATATTAGAGCTACAATAGCTATTGTCATTAATTCTAGCAATCATCTGTTGGCCATTTACTAGGTGTCGGAAAGTATATTCTCCTTATATCACAATAATATAATATTAGCATTGCAATTCCTCCTTTATACACTTTAAAAGTGAGAAAACAAACTAAATTTTGTCAATAAAATATCTTTCAAAAGATCACATAACTAGAAAAAAATGGTAGGTATACAATTTCAAGCCTGCTCTACACCAGCTGTGTACTTCTAATGAACAAATAAATAGCCAGAAATATGAAAACAGATGTGTTTTGTAAACGTAAATGCAACACAAAAGTGTAAATGGAAACAAATCAAGTTATTCTTATGCTCTTTTTTGACACTTCAGAATAAGTACGACAGTTAAAGCAGTTTAGTAAATGAATTTTGTATCTTGGTATGTGTGTATCCAGCGGTTCCTCTATTCTGCTGACACCCAAAGAGGAAATTAAACCATGAAAATAGATGTCACTTCATCCTTAACCAAGAGGCAGATACTTGGTTTGTAACTTTGTAGTCCTGATGAAGGAAGGGCTAAATAGAAGCATAGGAAAGAAAGGAAGAAGGGAAACAAAATGAACGGAGAGATTTAGTCCCTTACCTCTCCATCCTTTAGCAAATACAGGGGATGACTTGGTCAGGACACTGAAGCCTATCAGTAGCTCTTGATATAGCAAAAACATCAGAATAGTGCTGCAGAAACTGTCATTTCTTCTGAGCCTCACAGACTCTTTTTGTTCAAATTTGTGGAAATGCACATACAACAAATTTTAGAGTGCTTACAGAAGTTAGGTATTTTTGCAAAGGATCTTCATATATTCATTGCATGAGTCCCTGTTCCCTATACTTTGACTTTTCCTTTCTTTGGTAATCTTACTTGCATGTGAAAGATTTAAGTTATGACTGGGTTTAAAGCCATTGAAAAAAAACCTGGAGAAAGAAAATGGTCAAACATTATAATAGTTTCCAAATTTTTTAAGGCTTTTAAAACATATCTTAGATGTACCTAATATTGCAAAGGTAGTACTGAGCATAACTTACCCCTGTTGACATTGATCTTGATCATCTAGATCCGTATGTTAGGTTTCTCTCTACAAAGGTGCTCTTCTTTCTCCACTCCCTTTCCATATTAGACTCTTTAGAAATAGTATCTCTGTGCTGCTCATATTTAGGGAGAGAGAATTAAATGCACTTCCTTAAGGGGGAGATAGCTACATAGACTATTTAAAATGTTTCTACATAGGGGCTTGTTGATTCTTTCTACTCATTTATTTAAAGCATTCATTGATCTCTGAATGGACTTATTGATTTGTGGGACAGATTTTATTTGATTACACTTAAATATATACGTCTTATTCTCAAATAATCTTATTCTTTGTATTCTTTAATTCTCTCTCACTTTACTCTAAAAAAAGCATATAGAGCTTTAGAACAGAGATTGGCACAGATTTTTTGTAGAGAGCTAGGTAGTAAATGTTTTTGGAATATCAGAACCACAAATGTTTGAGAGCAGTCACAGAAAATATATTAAAAATAACTTGATAGGTCCAATAAAACCTTATCACCAAAAAGTAGGTGGGCCAGGCATGATGGTGCATGCCTATAATCCCAGCAGCTCTGGAGACTGAGGCAGGAGAATCATGAGTTCAAAGCCAGCCTCAGCAATTTATTGAGGCCCTAAGCAACTCAGTGAGACCCTGTCTCAAAATAAAATATAAAAAGGGGGCTGAGGATATGGCTAAATAGTTAAGTTTCCCTGAGTTCAATCCTCAGTACAAAAACAAACAAACAAACAAACAAACAAACAAAAAAAAACCAGCAAGTGAGACAGATTTGAATCACAGGCCTAGAATGTGGGCCTCTGTCAAAGAACATGAATTTTATGTACTATTGCTTCTCTAAAATCTTTACTGGTAGATATGCTTCTGATGTCCTAATAACTTCTCTCCTGAAATAACTTTCTTTTGTGTTTTTTTTTGTTCCACATAAATAGATGTATGTGGTTTTATTAATAATTTAAAAGCTTTAATATTTCCTCAAAAACTAATGATAGTATTAATATAACCCAACAATCACATTTCTGGGTATTTACCCAATAGATTTGAAATCAGTACATTGAAGATATACCAATTTTACCATGTTCATTGCAGCATGATTCAAAATGGTCAAGATATAAAGTCAACCTTAGTGTCCATTAAAGGATGAGTGGATAAATTATGGTATATGCATGCAATGAGATACTATTTAGCATTTTAAAGGAAGCAATTCTGTCATTGGAAACAATGTGGATATAATTGGACATAATAATAAATGAAATAAACCAAACAGAAAGACAAATACTGCATGTTCTCACTTACACATAGTTTAGAGCAACCAGACACACAGAAGCAGAGTAGAATACTGGTTTAAAAGGCTGGGTGGGAAAAATGGAGAGCTGGAAGTTAAAGGGTACAGAGCCCTAATTAGAGAGGCGAGATATTCCTTTTATTATTTTTGGAATGCATTACCAAGCATGGTGAATATAGCTAATAATTAAATACTGCACATTTTAATTTCATTAAGAAAGTAAAATTTTAAATGAAAGTTACCAAAAAATGTTAAATATTCAAGGTTACACATGTTATTAGCTTGAATTAAATATTCCACATTGTATTTAAAAATCCTAACACCACTTTTTGTTCCATAAGTATATGCAAATATAGTTTATTAGTATATAATAATAATGAAAATAAATAACAAAGTAAATGAAAGTTTTGATGAATAAAATGTGGTCCATAACTAAAAAAAATATTAATCCTGACTTCACAAATTTAGAGAAGAAAGAATATATAAGCTTTCCTTACTTATACTTTGGCTTAAGACATAACTAAACAACCTGTGGCAGTATGCTTGGCTCTATTAATTATGTCTTTCAGAGCCAATGATATGTCTATCTTTCAGAGTTGGATATGTGACGAGGGGCAGATGAAGGGAAGGGTATCTCGGGTAAGTCAAGTCATTGCAGGCTAAATGATTCTGAGCATCATTTACAGAATTGCATACTACATTGTGACACATATATTCAAAATAAAAACAAAAAGATTCAGAATGCAAACTGAAGAACAGTCTAAGAAATAATTTTCTTCCTTTTCATGCCAAAACTGCATAAGGCCCGTTAACATAAACATTGTATTAATGATAAAACATCTACAAGTTGATTAGCTACAATAGCTTCTGTCTATTCAAATGCGCTGGTTCTGAAGGGACATTGCTGCACCTAATTTGATTTCCCCCTGAGCAGTACATGATGTGTTATTTGATGCCCTTCAAAGGACACGATTAGCCAAGCTATAAAGTGTCTGATTTTATTAGCTTTGCTGGGTTTTATCAGTTTGTAAATGTGTTATTTTCTCCATTTATTGTGCCTATGGGATCCAGAGATAGAGTAAGCATCAAGTTAATATGTTTTGGGGAGGCAGCGAAGGCCATACTTTAACACTTATGCTGTGTTGTGATGACATTGAAGGTGGAGTCGTGGAAACTGTAATGTCAGGGCCATTTATCAAGGCAATTCTTCAATGTTGTAAACCTCAGCTCTGACACTGAATTCAACAGTAGGCTTTTGTTTTAAATAGAACCAAGTGTTCCTGGGCTGTACTGCTAACAATCCTCCTTAACTGAATAACAAGTAGTCAATAATAAGAAAATAGGTCAGGCAGGTGGTCAAAGGAGGAAAAAGAAAGGTGTCGGACTAAAATACTGTGTTTGAGGTTTTTTGATTATAGAAAACTCGGGTTCAATTTTAGTTATTTAAGTAAAAAAGGGAAATGCTCAATAAGCATATAAAAATGCCATCAACCCTTTGCTTTTAATTGGGATACAAACACAGTACATTTATTGAACTAGATAGCTTGGCAGGAAACAATTTCAATGCCATGTATTCAAAGGGTGCCAAACCAAATGACATAATCAGCATTGGAGATGCTCAGAGCAGTTAACAGGTGTTTGTGGCTTTGAGTTCCTGCATTCTTTTCAGGTTGCCTTCCATTGAGTTTTCTCACTGCTTATTCAAACCATTTGCCAATGCTTCAAAGCTGGATAGTGTACTTATTATCCAGGCAATTAATTCATTAAAGATAATGCCTACTCACATAATGTTTTTTTTTCTTATTTTTTTTTTCAGTCTGATAATTACTGTTTTCTTTTCATCTGAAATTCAAAAGAAAAATCTAAGGCCTTCTCCCACACATGCATCACTTTTCATTTGATCATTTCTACCCACTTACGTAAAGGGATATGAATATGGCTTATAAGTGATGTGTTTTAGTGATACGCATTGGTAGGAATAATAAATAACCACTAAACCTTACTTTATAAGCTTAAGGACCCAACTGCAATTCAGTGTGTGTGGGTCTCCTCACATGCACATTTGTGGTGTGTGTATTAGCTGAGGGTAGAGCTAAAGTACTTTATGTGTCAGTTATCTTTCCCAGTACACTTTCTGTTTTGTATGTTAGATATTATATCCTTAACTCCACACTACTACCTTCTGAGATTAAAACCATTTTATACAGTTAACTCAAGTGATTTGTACCTATACCCTGTAACAAGTGAATAATGGATTAGGGCTGAGATGATTGTGAGATGAGGTTCAAGATACCAAGAAAAAGGAAAATCTAATTTAAATGGTGTATACAAGATAGGCTATGAATTTTTCAGTTGAAAGGTCTACATCAGCAATTCTCACATTCCCTGTAGGTTTTTTCCCCATACCACTTATCCTGTTTATCTTATGTATAACCTTCACATACAAGAAAAAATAAATCTCTGAATTCTATCAAAGAATATGTTGGTAAATTGGTGCTTAATGTTACAGTTGATATGAAGGAGAAGGTTACATGTTTTTACTAGGTCACTGTATTTTTTTTTCCCCATGGAAATGGAGCAATTGTTGTTAAGGATAATTGTTTTCCTGTTTTCCTAAAAGGAAGGGCATAATTGTCTTCCTCCATTTTCATGTGCATTAATCATTACATAAAATTATTTTACTTAAATTTTTAATAACCCGTTGACTATGCAAATACCATACTATACTTTAGCAATTTGTAAAATCCTACAAAGTTTTGATTAGTTATTTGAACGTGAAAGAATAAATCAATATCTATATCTACTATATGCCTATCTTATCTATGAATGACTTGACCTGGCCTATACAAACTATTGTGTTCATAAAGATTGCATTGAAATGTGAGCAACTATTGATATTAAAAATCAAAAAATTATTCTCTGCTATAAATTATTTTATCTTATACTTGAAATGGTATTCAGCATACACACATGTACACACACACACACTCAATCACATTAATTTAGTTTATTTTTTAAATTGTCTTAGATTAATAATCCAAGGTGAGATAAGAGTTAGCAATTTAAGTATTATGAACCATAGAGAAATGAGGGCACTTAAAAAGGCATATATTTCAGAAAAAAAAATCCTTGTACTTCTTCCTTTTTTAAAAATTCATGTTGTATTCTTAAGTCCTTAAAACCTTCTTTTGGTCCAGAAGGGTATTACCTGGGCATAGACAATGAAGTATTCATGACAGACTTTGCACTGCCCACAGAGAAGTTAGTATACTGCAAGGGTTTGTGTTTTATTTTCTTGAACTTGCATTTAATGTGTGTTTATAGAGTCTAATATCTCAGGTATGGATTCTAGCATTACTTTTTGCAGTAAACTTGTTTAAAGGGCCGAGTAATGCTAAGAGTACTGAGTTTTCAAAGGTAATTAATTCCTTCAGATGGTTACAGAAAGTCATGCTGTGGGTCTTCAAGATCTATTTTGCTTTAATAATAGAACTATGGATCCTTAATGAGGGCAGCCACAAAGAATTTTTTCAGTATTTTATTTACTATTAACTATCTCTTTTCAAAATCAATCAACTACAATTGTTGTATATGAATTATTTTTCTGTAATCATTAACTATACATTTCCTAACTTAGGAGTACTTTTATCTTTCTTCATCCTTGGCTAAGAAAGTGTGTATGTGTGTGTGTGCACGTGTTCACTATAACAGTTTGCACACATATACATATATATAATATATAATATATATAATTATGCATGCAATTCATGTGTACAATATGTACAATGTATATATGTAAAATATGTAACTCTTTATGTTATTTACTTGTCAAAACATGGACAACTTTATACTTTTTTATTGGTAAAGCAGTGATGGGGAACAAACAGGGAAACAAATAGGAAAAAAGAGATTATAGATTTTAATGTGTAGAAAGTATTTCTTCCTTCAGTGGAAAATAATATAATATTTTGTCATTTCAAGGAACCTTAGTAGCATTAGTTTTATGCTTAGAACTGATTCTCACTTAAAAATTAGTTATTATTATAGGCAATGATATTTGCTCACATTCCCCTCATATAACACAAAATAATTATCACAATCAAGAAATCAAACATTAATAGATTGCAACTGTATTCAAACACACAAAAATACTTTAGTAATATCCCATGCAGCAAAAAGAAAAAAAGAAATTAAAAGCAATCAAACAAACAATGATATGGTCTAAAATTCAAGACAAAATCTCAGCTGGCATATAATTTTCATGCCTTCATTCTACTTTAACCTTCACAATTAGATATTCTCAAGACCTTATTACTTTTAAAATTATAGACCATTGGTTTTGTAGAATGTCCTTTATTTGGATTTGGCTGCAGTCTTCGCAGTGATAGCATAGAATTGATACTGTATCTCTCAAGGTGCATTACATCAAGAGGTATATGATATTGATTTTTCCCATTGCAGATGACATAGACATAAACATTTCTGGCTACATTATCATGGTGCCTGTCAGGCTTTTTGATTTTTCTCTTTGATTTAATAGACAACTTATGGGGAAATATTTTGAGCTATACAAAAATCCTAATTTTTATGAATTCTTTTGCTCACTATATATATATTGCTATTGATAAATCTTGCCTGAAACAAGTATAGTATGGCACTTTCTAAATTTTCCTAATTCCATCATGCTTCCTACATTTGTTATCTAAAATTTTATTTAAAGAAAAGATTTTTGATCTCCACTTATTTATATATTTCTTTGTATACATCAGTATGAAATCAGGACATCTGTAGCAACAAATGCCCACATCCAAAAAAGAAGGAAACTCAAATTAATAGCCCAACATTTCACCTAGAATAACTAAAACCAAACAAAAAAGAAGAACAAGCAGTAACAGAAACTAAATCTAAATTAGCAAAATGAAGTGTATCACATTTTATTCTATACTTACAATCTGTTAGTCAGATTGTGTATTCTGCTGCTGAAATTGACTGAAATTTGACAAGTGAGGACTGTTTTGAGTTGGTGATTTGTATTTTTGGAGAGGCCCTCATCACTTTTCAATAAACTTTTTTCAGTACTTGAATATCTTTTATGCTTAGCATAAAGTTCTCTCAGTTCCAGTTTGGGAATCAAACATTTCTTAAGTAGCCCTCTTCCTGTGTTGCTGAACACCTTTTAGGAATCAAGATCTGGGACCTGGATATCTTCATTGCTACTGGAGTTCTTGATTTTACAAACAGACCTTTAGAGCTCAGAGTGGTCTATCTACCTTTCTTAATTTCACCTATCTTATATATGAACATATAGATATATAAATATGAATGTATGTAGTGATGTGGCTATCCCTAAAACTATTAAAAATTTAAAAAGACATATTATTAAAACATACTATTAAACTATTAAAACAAATTTAATAATTTTAATGGAGGTTGAATGGTTGTATAATTTATTTAAAAAAATATTTGTTTCTGCTTCAATTCCATTGCAGTTTTGTATCTTTATTTAGGTATTTATTTGGGGAATTTATAAAATATTAACATGGTTCTAAAAACAAAAACATAGCAAAAGTTATAGAAAAAGTATTGCTCACAAATTTCCTTATAACTCAAGCCGGTGATTGTCACATTTTCTTTTTGATAGTAAAAGTCTATTTTGATTGTGTTTTTTTAACACTTACTATTACAGTGTATTAATATCCATCCTTATAGCTATAAATTCATGAACAATCATAACTGGATTCTAAAGATTAACTCTTCTAAATATAATTTTTGATTGAAATAGTGTGAGTCTCTGTAGACTAAAATTTATCTCTTAAAAGTGATATTTTGTTATAATTGCCACAAATGCAAGAAAATAATAATTTGTTTAGGAACTTACTTATGCATTTTATTAACTTATTCCCTCTAATTTTATAGACAAAATATGTATTTCATTTTTTTTCTAATCTGTATGGAAAAGTGTCTAACAAATGAAACACATCTGTGAAAGCTTATTTGCCATCACTATTTCTTCATTATTTAACTTTATGCTTCTACTATGTATTTTTTCTAAGTTCTTAAGAGCCTTTCAGGGTTTTAAAGACTATATGTATAAAAATATATGCAAATATACTCATGCATGCTCATATATGTAATATATTGATATAGGTGTTTTATGTTGTTTGTATTCTATTGGATTTGATAGTCTATTTATATTTTTATCTTATTTACTTGGAATTCTATACTTAACAAAGTTGATTCCCCATATTAATAGGATATAGTATCAGCCTTTTATATTTAACATTCATTGTTTAACCCTGATTTTTATCTAACTTTTATCATATGCTAAATACTTTAAGTTCTTGGAGTTTGGAAGGAACATTTTTTATTATTTTATTATTTAGTCTGTATATTCTTACATAATCATCATACTAGTTTTAAACTGGAACGTTTTAGGCTTTTGCAATATCTTCTAAAGAAGACTCCCTACTTTTCTTTAACTTCAAACATAATAAGACATTTGTTATAATAAGGCATTTGTTTTCCCAAATTAATTTTAGAATATTTCAAGTACTCCAAAACTGTATTTTCTTTCTGGAATTTTGACCACTGTTTTATTCGTGAAACAAACTTTCCCATTTATTGTAATCACTCTACATCATCATGATTCTCTGGCTCCTCCTTCTCTGCTGAACACTTAAATGCTGGTTATATCTCAAGTTTTATTCCTGGTATGTCTTTTTAGAAAGTTTTATATGTTCTCCCTCAGTGTTCAATTCCACATTCACCATTTCTAATTAGTAATCTCATGAGTTTATTGAATATAAAAACACTTGTATTATCTACTGAGTCTGAGACCTGATCCCCATGTATCTATCTCAGAATGAGGAACAAAATTATTTTTCCAGTTATGCAAACTAGAAATATGGGTGTCAACCAAGACCATCTCTTTCATGTACCCAATAACTCCTATCCCACTTTTAAAAATTATTTCCAAGATAGTCCTTCCTCTCAATTCATTCCTATATTATCACAGATCATAGTCACTAAATATATCAGTTATGTTTCATAAATCCAATATATCCTTTTATGATTGAATTTTTCAAACTGATTTCCAAGTACATTTTTCCCCTTTGATATTGATGGCTTTGTCCTAGACTATTAACTCCTTGAGGGTTGGCAGTGTCTGTCTTATTTGTCTGTACACACTATAGCACTGTAAACATAAATTGATTCTCAGTTAATGATTGAAAAATGGAACCATATGGAAGAAAATGAAAAAGGTAATATTGAAGATTTGTGTAGCTTGAGAGTTAAGTGATTAGTTAATGGCCATTAAATAGATCAATAAAGTGATCTACTACAGATGTGTGGGCTGTGTGTGAACTATGTTGTGCATAATAGCCTCTTGAGGGTATAAGTCTGGCACTGGGAGCTCCCTGGGGCACACCTCACAGGGAGTGACTGCCTATGTTGGTGAACTTCCCTTCAAGCTCTCTCTGCCTAAGATCCCACATAGTACCTGGGATGACTGTGACCTGCCAAGATGTCAATCAACCTGCTGACTGCAAGACATCACAAAGTACTTTAGGCTTGAAACCTTAGCCCTGACTTTGATGTACCCCCTTAAATAAACTACCAGAGCCATTTTGTCTTTGTCTAGTTCAAGAACCCATGTGGACTAGATCTATCAGGAGCTTTGCCTTTTGTAAATATATTTCTGAGTGTTTGTGTGTTATTATTTGTTAATTATTTGAGATATTAAGATTTAGGATGGCTATTTATGGTGGCTTGGATTCCTCTGGGCAGAAGAACCTTGCAATGAGACGCTGCCCATCCTCCCCCTGATAATCTGCTAATACAAAGTTAGTGTGAATAGCAATTCGAAAGTAATACATTTGGGCTGGGGATGTGGCTCAAGTGGTGGAGCGCTAGCCTGGTGTGCGTGCGACCTGGGTTCAATCCTCAGCACCACATACAAATAAAGGTGTTGTGTTTGCCAAAAACTAAAAAAAGTAAATAAATATTAAAAAATTCTCTCTCTCTCTCTCTCTCTTAAAAAAAAGTAATACATTTGACTATTTAGCTATCTCATCCACGTTGTTTGAAAATTAAGTAAGTATGATCCAATGATCTTACTGTGAGGGCACAGTTGATGGTACAGACACTGGAACCATATTGCTTGTATTAAAATACATGAGCTGTTTTTATTATTTTGGTTTTACTGTGTTTTGTTTGTATAATCCCTCTCTGTCTCAATCAAAAGTACAGTTAACAAGAAATCTTAATATCACTACATCTGCAAGATGGGTATAATGATGGAGATTACCTCTTAGGATAAGACTGAGTTAATATAAGACAAGAGTCTAAAACAAATTCTAGTTCATTAAAAAGTCATAAAACAGCTATTACTACTACTATTGTTAATATTTATAACTTTTCATACTTTTACAATCCTATGTCAAGTTTATGTAAACTTTCTTAATCTAAGCCAAATGTTGGAAAATGATTTTAAAGTAGCACATGCTCCAAGAATATTGTTCCATTATGACCTCTTGTAGTTGTTGAGCTCCATCATTAGCATTTCACTTCATCACTTCCTCCTACTCCACACCTACCTTACATATTTGTATGCATCTATTACTATAATTGAACAACATTTTCCTGACCTCCAAATGTTAATCTTCTCTGTCTCACCTCATGACACATTGAATTTCTTCTGAGTTTCCCTCTACAGTACCTGTACATGTTATCAACAAAATGTGTGATAAAATTGCTCTGTTTGTCTATTAATGTATCTTTCCTGGTCTATTTTTATAATCTAAAAAAATACAGAGATGTTCACTGATATAAAATGCTATTTGTATGCCTCATTTTAAAATTTTACCATATTGTTACCCTAAAAGCAAAATCAGAGTGTAATACTCTCATGCCTTAAGCATGTAATAAATTTTGTGCTTTTTTCCTGGAAAAAAAAAACATGGTTACTATAGCACATTTTTTCCTATAAAAGAAAATAATTGAAAGGTAGAACTATAAACATTTAATTTGATTATTCTTTACTTTTTGAGAGATCAATATCTCTGTTACTCTAGCATAATTTGATATTTATTCCTCAGGAATTTGTAATAAAATGGAAAAAAGTGAATTGTATTTTATTTTTTTAATCAAAAATACAGTTAATGGGGCTGGTGATGTGGCTCAAGCGGTAAAGCGCTCACCTGGCATGCACGGGGCGCTGGGTTTGATCCTCAGCACCACATAAAAATAAATATGTTGTATCCACCGAAAACTAAAAAATAAATATAATTAAAAAATTATTTCTCTCTCTCTCTCTCTCACTCACTCACTCTCTCTCTCTTTAAAAAAATACAGTTAATGAGACATCTTAATATCACTCTCTGTGATCTTAGGGTACCACAGCATGTCTCACCTCAGGGTAATCACAGTTTGATATAAGCTAGGAAATAATGTGAATTATATCAGTTTGTGCCTAAATTCAATGTTGAATGCATGCTGTCATTCATTTGTCCATTTTTTGAGTGTGTTTTTGATAGACTGACCTCTGATTAGATTCTATCAGATTAGTGTGAGTTCTTTTATAGTAAGATTAAAGTGACTTTTTCTTTACTTTTCTTTCTTCATTTTTTTATAAATGACCTGTCTCTTTCAAGAAAACAAGATGGACTACATTTCATAAGCTTTTATTTGAAGGATTTTATGAAAGTTCCTTTCTCGATATTTATTATTTTTGACTACATTATGGCTTGAAATCCAGCTTTAGGAATTACTATTAAGCCTCTTTGGTAGGAATGACTCAGTTGAGTTACTTCGAAATTCGCTTGAGAAAAGTTATTATGTAGTAACTTTAGCAATCTGGACAATAAGAAACTCAACTTCTTTGTCTCAGAAACTTAAAAGGTTTGAAACAATCTTTTACTATTAATATTTTTTATTAATAAAATGTAATGTCCCTGAGATAGTTAGCATATGTTATCTCTCATATCTTACTGAAAATTAGTTTATTAGAAAGAGAATGTACCAATTGCCAAGGGAGAAAAGATGCTAAATATGGAGAATTGGAAAATAAGGCAAATTGCTGTCAGCTTTGTTTTGTTGATTAACACTGTGCACTATTTCTGCAGCAGGGAGAGATATTTTGTATTATGTTCTTTGGACATGACCTTTTCCTTAAAATGAATGACTGCCAAAACAGAGATCTGAAAGGTCTACAAACAAAAATACACATAATATCTACAACCATGTGTGATAATAACAATGCCTTTGAAATACATTGAGGATTACTTCAAAATCAGTGTGATTTTCAAGAGCTTTAATCCCTCATTCACTTCCATCCATATCTCCTAATGCTTACTCTGTACAGTTCCTCAGATTAAAGATGAACATCTCTCCTGGTCCTCACATTCTTCTTCATCTTCCACAGTAGTTGTCAGATAACACGTTTAACAAATATGCATTAAATAAAGTTATTTATTTATGCATTGGTTTTGTGTTTGTAATATTAATATGTGCTTCCTTTGTATCAAGAGGCTCCCTAAGCTTTATGAAAATATAAAGTTTATTTGGGTGTCATAAGCCTCAGTGTTATTTCTTAAGTGAGTTTAAAATTATAGAACCAAGAAAAATATACTACTTTATCATCAATCATTTTGTATTATTCTAAAGATATTACTGAGGGCAGAAATTTCTCAACAAAATTATATTTAATTTCTATGTGTACATACACTAACCAATTTCTGAAAGCTTCTTCACTGTAAAGCATTTCAATACTCTAGTTAGATTCTCCAAATTATTATTGTGTATGTATGTGGACAGTAAATGTAATATGATTTGTTTATTGTTCATAGTATTATTTTTTTAATTAAGAAAAACTATTTCTTAGCCCATGTTTCATAATAGTCCATGGAAAATTTATATGGAACCTAATCCAAAGAAATTCTTTATGTTCTACAATCACTTTGCACTCTGGAATACATTAATCTTCTGCACCTACTGACATTCTTTATGAAATTATAATTTCTGTAGAAATTTGCATATGCATTTTTTTTTTGGTTCAACTGCATCGAATTTTACAAAGAGTGTCACCCTCTGGAGAAAACAAATACTTCAATAAAGTGAAATCTCAGAAAACTCTACATCTGAAGTTTTGTTAAGGCAGTGAAGGTCACAGGTGCTGTTGTCCTCAACACCAAAGTTCTTCCCACATAATTGAGAAATGGACCCATTGTATAAAAATATAAATAAACTGAAAATCATGTGTCTTCTTAAAGAAATCCTCATTTTTCCCTGCATAGTTATTTTATTTTTGGAATAAATACATTTGCAATTACTCAGCAACCAACTTCTTCAAAGTGAAATTTTATTTTATAATACATGCAATATAACCTTGGTAGTTAAGCTTTAATTTTTCTATTTTCTGCTTTTGTGATTTTAAGCTTGGTCTAAAACTTTCTTCCATGCTCTGGCATATTTTGTATTTCAAAATATTATTTTTTTATGTTCTCTAACAGAAGCAATCATTTATGGATTAGTAATCAGTTGTAAGCATTCTTATTGGCTGTTTACGAGACTTATTAGAAGTGCAACTGGGAAATTAATGTTTTTTGAATTAAAATCACAGATTTTTCATTATAACTATTGCCATAGCAATGGGTGTTTATTTCTAGTTCAGCATATTATTGTTTGAATATAGGCATATAATATTGATTAAATATCTGCATGCATAAATGTTTATAGGTGCTATGTAATTGAAGAAATGTATGGAATTATATAAATCCAATTAATACTGCCTTCATTAGAAAGACAGATTAGGAAATAAGGGGAAGGTAGGATGAGAAGAAAAATATGCATACTTTTCTTCAGAAATTCCCAAGTCTTTTGAATTGCTAAGGGAGCACATCTTAAATTTTTAAAAATATTTATTTTTTAGTTATAGATGAACACAATGTCTTTATTTTACTTTATGTGATGCTGAGGATCGAACCCAGTGCCTCACATATGATAGGCAGGTGCTCTACCTCTGAGCCACAACTCCATCCCCACATCTTAATTTTATAATACCACTATGGAATTAAATTCAATGTCTTTATTTCAAAACACTACCAAAAAAGGAGAATTTAAGGAGAAATATGGTCAAATAACTCAGCACTTAGTGCTTAAAATATAATTCTGAGCCAATGTTTTATTATTATAGTGAGAGACAATTTTTTGACCATCTTAATCAGTTTTATTGATTCATGCTTTCAGTTCTTATTCAGTTCAAAACAAGGCACATTAAATACATCCTCTTATTGCTCTATAAATGCATGCAGCTCATTCTGTATATCAAAAGTAATAAATAATGGTGATAAAACACCAAGACAGTTATAAAAATGACAACCCAGCCACAAACATAGTATTTAACAGTCCAATCTAGAAAAATAACCCAACACAATACATAAAAGTGCCACATACACAAACATGCAGTGTGTATATCCACTCCACTACTGGGCTTATAATTGATATTCATTGAAAACACAACAGGGCTTTTTTATTTCCTACAAAAAGTAGACATAATGCAACACAGTGTAAGTCATAGCGTCACTGACTTCCATATGATTACATTCATATGCCAAAAATTTTTACAAATGCATAAAAAGAAGAAAAATAAAATCAACAATGATCCTTATGGTATTTTAGTAAAAGAATGAAATTGTTATATAAAACAGGAAGCTACATATTTTGAGAGACAATTTTTTAACAAAGAGTTAAAGATAATATTCAATCAAATCACCTGTATGACTTAGAACATTGGAAGTGAGATATGTTTCTCCATTTATGTGTTATATTTCTAGGGGACAGGTGATGATATTTCAGTAAACATAAAGAGGTAGAAGGTTCAAACTCTATACTTAAATAACCAAGACCATTTTTCTTAAACTTTGTGATATACCATTGCATTTAGTTTATAATGAGTTAGTAGTTTATGCTCTACACTTTTTTATTATTTTACTAATGATATTTATATATTTATTCATATGAGATATTAGTTATCCTATAAGTATTTTATTACTTTAACATAATTGCTGGGTGACTCCACAAATGTTTTCACATTAAATTCATTTTTATCCTTCCTCCAAAGTATAAAACTTAGAATGTGCTTATGAGATTATACAATATTTAGTTAACTGTTCTTAAAATTCCGACTGTTTCTAAGGTGAAGTAGAAGACATAAGGTTAAAGTTAGGTAGAAAGGAGATGTGCATGACAACAAAAAGTCCTCACGTTTTAAAGACTAGGTTTAAAAATCCACTTTCACATGGATTAAGTTTCAGATTTTATGGTCCCTTTCAAATAATTTAATCACAGACAGCAGTATTAAATCAATTATTAAAACTTATCTACAGATATACCAATGTAGTACTATTGGAATTCACAAAGTTAATTACATGAAAAAACAAGGAAGAAAAAAAATATCCCCTCATCCTTGTAATGGTCCAGATGTCAAAAAATGACCCCCATCCCCAAATGGTTCATATATTCAGTTAGCAGCACAAAATAGATGTACAAACACACTTTTAGATTACATCTCTTCAATATGGATTTTACATGAATAAATATGCCTAGTTAAGATGGAGTTAGTGTATTCATCTCCACTGTCCACACTCTACCCTCATTCAGAGTGTATATTTTTGTTCTCTAACACATTTGATCTGTGCCTCCTTTTGATCCATCCTTCAGTTCCTTTCTGCAATGGCATCAAGGATGCTTATGGTTTGCGTCAAGGCCTATCACTGTTTTGAGGAACCTTTTCAGGATACTTGTTCCAATGCCACTTCTATATAGAAAAACAATAGACATTGTTCAATCTTTATTTGACAAAAAAATTGAATTTTACAATATTTTTTCTGTGTACATTCATGAAGCTTCTCTTGATTCATGCACTTCTAAATTTTGAGTTCTCATTTTCAAAGTCCTTCTGGCCTCAAGGAGTGTGTGAACACATTTTTTCTTTCAGTTTAATAAGATTAAAACATGACCTTTTACTTTACAATATTTGTACCATGTCTTATCAATCATCCTTGTCTTTTAAAATAAATGTTCCTTCAGTACAATTCTATATTAAATAATCTAGGGAAGCTTTGTATAGTATAATGCAAAATGACTTCAAGAGGCCGAGCGTATGAAATGTGCAGGTTGAGGCAAACAAGTTTAAAAGAGAACATTCTTCAGAAGGAAGCTCAGGAATGCACTAATGTTTTTCCTTGATTAAATCTCTCTAAACACACAATGTGCTCTTTTATGAGTGGTATAGGACTTGAAATTTTTTGAAGATTCTATGATGTAGAAAAGTAACACTATATTTTGTTTTCATGTTAAATCACAGAAGACAAAGAAATAGAGCAGTTAAATATTGATTATCATATAATTATGATTCTGATTAAGTGCTTAGAATTAGAACAGAAATCTGATATCCATAGAATTTGTTAATACCCAGATGTATTCATTATTGAATAACTTTTAGTTAACACCTAATACATAAGAGGATCTAAGCTAGATCCTCTAGCTCAGAATTAAATCATGGTTGTATATGAGTAAGAAATTGTCCCCACTTCCATGAAATAATAAATGATCAACTCGGATGTTGAAAAAGTCTGAGACAATACAGGAGACTAGAATTCTCTCTGTTAACTTAATAATTATGTGAGCACTTAATCTAAATTTTGTAGAAAATGTTTATGAAAAATTATACTGCATGATAAAACTGATAAAGTTGAGGCCTGGCTTATAAATGTCCAATGTTAATTAATATGCTTATATATTACCATGCATATTTTAACCCCTAAAATATACTACATTTTTCTTTGATGGAAACAATTTTCCATGCATTATAGTTATTTTAGGAATTGAAATGAGAAAGGGGTGGGAGTGGTAGTAAGTACATACTTATCATAACAAAAGTCAATAGGGAGAAAAGAATAAGAAAGCAAAAGTTTCCTTCTTCCTTTTTTATTCTTAAAGGAAGTTTAAAGTCAAGTTGAGTTATTATGGATAAGTGATCACAGAAAATTCTACCAGCTTTCTGAATTCTGTTACTATTTTCTGTGATTTTGTTTGTTTTTCCTTTTAAATTGAAACAAAAATTTACACTCTGAGATGATCATATAATTTTTGTACATCATTCATTTGATGTGGTAATATCATGTTCATTTATTTGCCTGTGTTGGATCATTTTTCTGTCCTTGGCATGAACTTGATCACAGTGAATCATCTCTGTCAGGTGCTGTTGTATTTGGTTTCCTAAAGTATTTTTGAGGATTTTGCGTCTGTGTTCAAAAGAGACATTGCCCTGTAGCATTCTTTGGTTTTATTCTGGTCTAGTTATAACATAAGTGTAATGTAATAAGTGTACAAGTGTTTAGTCCCCTAGAAGGAATTTAAAAGAATTTTCTCCTTATCCAATATTTTTTTTTTTTTGGAAAAAAGTAAGAAGCATTGTTATCATTTCTTCTTTAATTAAAACTTGATATAATTCAACCAGTGAAGTCATCGGGTGCTTGGCTTTACTTCGGGGGCTATTTTGTTTTTCATTTATTTTACTTTACTTTTACATCCATTTTTAGCTGATATTTTAAAATACAAAAAAGTTGCATATTGTTGGAGCATCATGTTACATTTCTATACATGTGTACATTACATATTGAAATTAGTTTCAACAAATGTATTTCCTGAAACATTTATTATTTCTTTATGGTGAAAATGTTCAAAACCCTTTCTTCTATTTTTCTGGAATTAACAGTACATAATTGTTATCTGTAGTCAACCTACTGTGCAATAGCACGCCAGAGCTTCTTGCTCCCATCCCCACCCCTACTCTTTCCGGCTTCTGCAAATCACTATTTTCCTCTGAACTTCTATAACATCAATTTTCTTAGATTCTTCATATGAATGAGATAATATAGTACTTGTCTTTCTGTGCCTGATTTATTTTGTTTAACATAGTATTTCCAGTTCCATCCACATTATCATAAATAGCAGTATTTTGTTCTTTTTGATGGTTGAATAGTATTTCATCATGTATATCTACCATGTTTTATTTTTTCTTTATCAGTTGAAGGACACTTATGTTGTGAACATTTCTTGGCTATTGTGAATATGAAATGAAAGTGGGAGTGCCTATCTCTTCAACAAGCTTATTCCATTTGCTTTGTGTATATACTCAGGAGTGTGATTTCTGATTTGTATGTTAGTTTTATATTTTAATTTTTTGAGGAAACGCCATACTATTTTTTATAATAATCATACTAATTTACAGTCCCACCAAGAGTGTACAAGGGTTCCCTTTTTTCCATGTCCTTGCCAGCAGTTGCAATTTTTTAAAAATAATAACCAGTACCAAAGTAAGATGATTTGCATTTCTCTGACAATTAGTGATATTGAGCATTTTTTTTTTCATATATACATTTGCCATTTGGATGTCTTCTTTTAGAAATGTCTATTTAGATCTACTGCTAATTTTGTTGTTGTTGTTGTTGTTACTGAAATTTTGGAGTTCCTTTTATATTCTGGATATTAACTCCTTGTCAATGTATATTTTTGCAAATATTTTATCCATCCTTGTGGGTCGTCTCTCTTTGCTATAAAGAAGTTTTTTAGTTTGTTATTGTCCAATTTGTCTACTTTTGTTATTGTTTCCTGTGCTTCTGGTGTCTTGTCCAGAAATTCCTTGCTCACTTCAATGTCCTGAAATATTTCCCCCATGTTTTCTTCTATTAGATTAATAGTTTCAGGTGTTACATTTAAGTCTTTAACGCATTGTGAGTTGATTTTTAACTGATGAAAATAAAATCTCAGTTATTGTTCAGCATGTGGATAGTCAATTTTCCCAGCACCATGCATTAAGAAGATTATCTTTCTCCAATGCTTGTTCTTAGAACCTTTATTGAAAATCAGTTGACTGTAGATGTATGGTTTAATTTATAGGCCCTCTATTCTGACCCAATGATCTATGTGTGTGTTTTTGTGCCAGTATTGTGCTGTTTGATTAGAACAGCTTTGTAGTAAATTTTGAAATCAGATAGTGCAATGTCTTCTACTTTTATCGAAGATGGCTCTGCCTGTGTGTGTGTGTGTGTGTGTGTTTCCTTGCACATTTTGGATAGTTTTTTTTTCTATATGAAGAATGTCTGACATTTTGATAAAGATTGGATTGAATCTGTTTGTGATAGTTTAAACATTTCAACAATACATGAGATATCCTTCCACTTCTTAGTATTCAATTTATTTAATCAATGTTTTATAGTTTTCATTAAAAGATCTTTCATCTCTTTGGTTAACATTTATTCCTGTCTTTTTTGTTTGTTTTGTTTTTGTAGCTACTGTCAATGGGATTTTTTCTTCATTTTTTTATGTATACTTTATAGGAACACTCACAATCCTGAATTTTGCATGTCAGTTTGTATTCTGTAAATTGGCTAAATTTGCTTATTAGTTCAAGGGTCTTTTAGAAAATTTTAAAAGATACTTTTATATGTTAGGGTTGTTTTATACATTAGATCATATTTTCTGTAAACAATGCCAATTTGCCTTATTGATTTGGATTGGACTTCCAATACTATTTTTAATAGAAATGGTAGAACTAGGTATCCTTGTCTTGCTCCAGATCTTGAGAAAAAGCTTTAAACTTTTTTCCTATTCTGATGATATTAGCTATGGGTTTGCCATATATGACTTCTATTGTTGTGGTACACTAGTTTTTATCTATTTTTTAAAATTGTTATCATAAAAGTATGTTGAATTTTATAAAATATATTTCATTGCATCTATTTAAATGACTGTATAATATTTTTCCTTCATTTTGTTAATGTGATGTTTCATATTTATTGATTTGTTCATGCAGAGCCACCCTAGCACCCTTGGAATGAACACTACATGATCATGATGAAAGATCTTTTAAGTGTGCTTTAGAATTTGGTTTTCTAGTATTCTTTTGAGGATTTTTCCATTTATGTTCATTGGTAATATTGGCCTGTAGTTTTCCTTTTTAATTGGATCCTTGTCTGGTTTTGGTATCAGGATAAAACTAGCCTCATAGAGTGAATTTGGAAGTATCCCTTACTCTTCAATAATTTTGGAATATTTTTGTTAGGATTGGTAACAGTTTTTCTTGAAATGTTTGGTAGAATTAAGCAGTGAAGCCATAAGGTCATGGGTTTTCTCTGATTGGAGAAGTTTTATTACTAGTTCAATTTCCTTACTCATTATTGATCTGCCCATATTTTCTCTTTCTTTATGATTCATTCTTGGTAGGTTTTATGAATCTGGAAATTTATTCATTTCTTCTAGGTTATATAATTTTGTTGGCATGTAATTGTTCATAATAGTCTTTTATCATATTTATTTCAAGTATCCATATAACCTCTCCTTTTTATCTTTGTTTTGAATTTTTTCTTTTTCATAGTCTGGTAAGCTCTGTTGATTTTGTTTCTTTTCAAAAAACCAACAGTTCCTTCAATTGGTCTTTTAAACTTTTTCATTTATTTATGTTCTCATTTTTTATTATTTCCTTAATCTTAATTATGTATCTAGTTAATTCTTGTTTTATTCATTTCTTAAGGCACAGTACCAAATCATTTGAGATCTTTCTTCTTTCAGATGTAGTTATTTATAGGTATAATCATTCCTCTTAGAACTGTTATGGGTCAAAACCTTATAATAGTTACAAATAGTTATACATAAAAGCACATTATATATAGCACATATTACACAGTTAAGTATAGTTATATATAAAGTTATATTCAAAAAATGCATATGTGTTTTATATGCATATAACTAGGCATAGTTATATATACTTATAATATATAGTTTTATATAGGTATATGCAAAAGCATACAATAGTTATAAATATACATATATATATATATATATATATATATATATACTTTTAAAATTATAGTACCTGAATATGTACAGTAAATATTAGTAATCTAAAGGAGAATCTAAACTGGAAATCAGGATGAAATCAGAAATTGCAAATACATGGAAGTTAAACAAAATTCTCAACACCTCATGAGTTAATGAAGAAAGTAAACAATTGCATTTTTAAAATTATTGAATTGAATGAAAATGTTACCAAAATCTATGAAATTCTATGTATTTTTAGGCAGCTAGAAAAGTGAAAAGATTAGAAATAATTTATGCGTGGCCCTTCAGGGTTTAAAATGATTTTATTTTAAAAATTGTAAATTTCGTTTTTATATACCTAGTGATATATCATCTGAAGAAACAGATTTTTTTGAAAATAGCATATGGAAATATTTATTAAATTTAAAAAGTCAAGACAATACAAATATATAAAAGCCTCACAAAAGAAGGAGAACTTTAAAGTGAGAAGAAAAGTAAAAGCTCAGAAAAAAATTTTAACAAAATATTTTGAAAAGCAAGAATATAATAATCATATGGGGCTATAATTATTTGGGGATGGGATGTGCTTGATTCTCATACAAAAAGCCCTGGGTTCAATTCCAGTAGTGCAAAACAACAACAACAAAAAAAACTAGAAAAGCAAAAATTCATTAAAGAAATTATGCAAATTCATTAAAGCCATTGAAAAAAATGTAACTCTACCATCATGAGAATCTAGGGGGAAAAAAAAGAAACTCTTAGAATAAACCATCGGGTAAGTAATCAAGAAAGACGTGCATTACCATGTCCGTGTACTTAGTCCATGTTTCTTACATATTGACCACTGAAATGTGAGTGCTACCCAGGAGATCTGATTAGTCAGTTGCACTAACACATAAATAATACATATGAATAGTCCTAAATGGAAACCAAAACTAGGCAAACAGAAAAATAAATGTATATATGTATTTCACTAACAGAGGGGAATCTTACTGCAGCAGCTAGAATATATTTTCTTATATATTCAAATACTTATTGAGTACATACTATGTGATAAGCATTCTAAAGGTGTAACTATTATAAAAATGTTTAAGTTTAGTCAATTCTTGTGGAAGTTACCTGCTGAGTAAAGCTTTTTAACAGAAAAACTCAGTATTTTTCTTGACTGACCTTATCTGTTTCAGCCCAATTAAATATTTAAACATTCTAAACTGCTAGAGTAGGTTAGGGACCTTTTGCTCCATTACTTTAGTTCCTATTTTGTGTGTCTGTATGCATGAGTGCGTATGTGTTTCTGAATGGGGTCCTTTTGCGGAAAGATGATAAAGAGAAGTATAAATCTAACTTTTCTAATTCCTTGAGTTTCTGACTTCCAAATCCTTTGACAATCCTGAAAATATTAACTATTCTATGCCCTAATAGAACTTTATATATAGCTTTATTAGGCAATTTCCATGTTCTTTTCTTCTCACCTAAACTTTTAATACCTTTCTTATGCAATGTATTAAATGGATTAATTTCTCTTCAAAATTATGGCAGACTGCATTAGTTATGTTTTAATTATAGCATGTAATTGTTGAGTCAGTAAAACAATGACCTACTAGTTATTTGCCATAAACATTTAAAACCCACATAACCACATTAGAGCAGGAAGACAACCAGGATTTTTAGAATAAAAATATATTAGCCATCTAATACGAATGGATATTGTTGGTTCATAGTGTACATGTTTAGGTCATACACCTTGTTTTAGCTTTTGTATTCCTGTGACCAAGAGACTTGAAAAGAACAACTCAGAGGAGGAAAAATGTATCTTTTTTGGCTCATGGTTTCCAAGATTCAGGCCATAGTTTGATGATTCCATTCCTCTGGGACCAAAGAGGTAAAAGATCATACCAGAAGGGTACGGTGGAGGAAACACAGTTCAAGAAATGACAGTCATGAAGGAAAGAAAACTCTGTTTACTAGGAATAAAATGTAAACCCCACAAACACAGTACCCCACTTTCTCCAGTCACATCCTACCTGCTTACAGTTACTACCCAGTTAACCCATAGCAGTAGATCAATCATATTCCACTCATAATCTAATCTCTGAACATTTTTGTATTATCTTGCATATGAATTTTTTGACATACTTTATATCTAAACCATAACACACTTCTTTATTAAACACTTCAGTTGTGAATAATACTGGTTACAAGAATATAAAATACGGTGGTATCCAGATGTTTTATTCTGTTAATAAGTAATAGAATCAGGGAAGCATATATTTTTGAGATTGATAAAATGAAAAAATCAATTGCCTGAATACATTTTGAATTTCAAAATATAAAGGAACTACAGTTCATTGGCCATTAACAATGTCAAGTTATTGTTTGTGCAAGGTATTTTTAAGAGTAGCTTTGTTTCATAGTAATTATACTTTAGGTAATATTATATGCCTCTATGTATATATTTAATGAGGAGATTTAAGAGAATTAAGATATTCTTATAATAAGAATGAAACCTAAACACCTACTCACACCTTAGGAGACTTTTCAAAAGAGGGCCCCTCTTACTTCTCTAATGAAGTAAGTTCTCTCAGGCTAAGATTCCCTGTCTTAATTGTGTTTCAGCTGCGCTAATCAAGCCACTTTGTTCTACTCCTCATCTAGATGAGGACATTTTTACTTTATTAACATAACACAAGTTCCTTTGACATACAGCAATCCCTAGATCTTCACTTGACCCAGTCACCTCATTAGTTAGCACTTAGTCAAATATTTCCTTAAAGAACCTGACCTTACCTTTATAAAAGGTAACTTTCCCTTCTAACGCTCCTTATACAATTACATTCTCTAATATCTTTCATAAAATTTGTCATTCTTGTAAAATGATGTTAACTTATGCATATGCTTACATGGTTTTCTCTTTCTTCCAAGAAGGCCGGGAGCTTGTTTTATTATTTCTATATCTACCTTTGGTATATATTACAATTCCTGACACAACACATGCAAAATTAATTGTTGAATAAATGAATAATTGTAGTGACTAAATGAACATATTTGCTTTCTAAAATGCATGTAGCCTCATAAGGCAGACCATTCATTTGAACATTGTAGATTTGTGCTCCACATAACTTTCTCTATACCCTGCAGTCTCCTAATTGTGATACATATTAACCTGAAAATCAGTGAACTGATGCCTTGGATATAAAAATTAATGCCTCTCCACCCCCACATTATAGATCACTATGTCTCAGAGTAATACAAATTAAGGCATTTTTATCTGAGATAGTATTAGAAAAGCTGAATAACATATGGCTTAACAAATATGATAGGAATGAAAATATATCTCTATCTAACACTGACTCAGTTGGATAAGCTTTCTAAAGATTTGTAAATGAAGCTTCTCTGATTATATCCTAGTTCTATGATAGTTGTCCTTTCTAAATAAGAAAAACTTCTATATGGAGAGAAAATTACAGGATAAACAGGATCTGTTGCTAAGACCCTCCACTCTCTTCTTTTTATAGGGCTTTATGATCTTCAATTTTCAACAATATTATGGGAAAATCTGGGCTTTTATCAACAGGAACAGAACTAACAGGAGACATATCTATATATGATTTATGAGATTGGCTAATGGGATCAGAAACTGGATAGTCCCACAATTGCTGTCTGCAGACTAGAGAGTGGGAGAACCTGTAGCTGCTCTGTCAAGAAGCTGGAACTTTAGAAGAAGGACCAATGATAGGGCCCCAGTCCAGAACCAAAGTCCTGAAAACTTCCTGGACAGTCTCCACTTCAGAAGACTAAGGAGCAGAGTCTGATATCTTCCATCCCAGGTACAATCAGAGTATCCGCTCAAGAAGAATTGAGCCTCCCTCTCTATCAGCTTCCTCATTTTTCCACCTTTTTATTCCATCAAGGTTCATTGGACGGTGCTGCCCATATTCAGGGTGCCCCCCTCAGTTTTGTGTTCCACATGTCAATCATTCCTGAAAACACCCACATCAACACATCTAGAAGTCTTTTAATTTTAGGCATCTCTTAATCCAACCAAGTTGACAATTCAGATTAACCATCACAGAAATCACATATGTAGATCCTATTGCTAGCCTACATGCACTTGCTCTCTCTCTCTCTCTCTCTCTCTCTCTCTCTCTCTCTCTCTCTCTCACACACACACACACACACACACACACACACACACACACACACACCCCACAAGAGGAATACCACCATCAGATGGCTCTTTTCAATGACAAAGGATTATGAATTAAATAGCTTAAGGTGATTCTTATACTAATCCTGGTGATTCTATGTGTCTATACTCAAAATGCGTCCCCAATTTATTAAAGGCATGTTAACTAACTATGTCAGAAACTGTATCAGAATGTTTTTATACTTTAATTTAATTAAGCCACAACAAGGGGGAGAGCATCATCATCATTTGACAAGCAAATAAGCAGGGGTAAGAAAGATTATGTAACTAGCTTAGAACTATACCTGTTTCCTAGGAAAACTAAGATCTCCCTTATATAAGGTGATTCTCTTCCCACAATAGGAGGGTTTTGTTTTGTTTTCATTTAAAAATAAATAGTGCTTACTCAAGATTAATTTGAACCTGGAATGAAAGTTCACTGATATATCATTTTCTTATATTCTGATTCATGAACGAATATATATTACTAACTTTTATGTTAGATGTAGCTATATGAACAATGAAATATTGCAAATATCACTGAGAAAGAGAAATTTTCTCTTTCAACTTTTAGCACAATCAAGTTCCACACCACAGTACCATGTTATATGTTGGCAAAAGATAGCACTTATCTCAAATAGTGTTAACATAGACTGGTAGAACCCCTACCAGTCTAAATATCTGTACCCTTCCAAACATATTTTCCATTGAGAATTTGGCAAGGCTTACAGAAAATTTTGAGTGAGCATTAAATCTTGGTTGTATGAAGCCACTAAAATTTTATTGTCATTTGTGATATTCTAACCTATCTTGAATAATCCTAGCCTATACCAAATACAATATGAAACTTACAACTTCCTAACTGTTCTCTAATTAATGACCCTTCACTCAATAAAAAAAATTAAAATGCTCTTAGCCTTTTAGTTTGAATTTTGTGTATGTAAAAATAATATAATTATTTTATATTTATAGTCCTCTCAAATTTCACTAATTTTAACATCGATTTTAAGAAACAGAATGTTAACATTGGTGTAATGCTATTAACCAAGCATTTGACTTGATTCAAATTATTCCACTAATATCTCTTTGTAGTAGTTATTGTTGTTCTTTATAGATATACAGTGTATTTTGACTTACAATACTTACATGGAGTGTAACTTATTCTAATTAGGATTGATTCTTGTGGTTGTACAGGATGTGGAGTTTCACTGGTCGTGTATTTTGAACATAGGAAAGTTATATCTGACTCATTCTTCCATCTTTCCTATTCCTATCCGTATCCGTCCTCCCTTTCACTAGCATCTCTTTACTCTTAGGATTCTAATATTGCACAGGATATTTAGTTATTATTTCTTTATTTCTTTTTAGTATCCTGAAACCAGTAACAATTCACCTATTTTTACTTTTTTTTGTTTCTTTTTATGACCTTGATTCTATTGAAGAATATTTTTCATTCATTGTGTAGAATTCCCTCAGTGTGGGTTTGTCTTTTTTTTTTTTTATGGTTAGACTCAGGTTATAAATTTTTGGCACGAATAACACATAAATGACATTGTGTCCTTCTCAATGTTTCATATTACAAGTTTTGATGCTAATTTGTTTTATTATTGGTGATGCATTGACATTAATCATTTGGATAAAATGGTTGCTGCCCGATTTTTCCAATGCAAAGTTGCTCTTTTCCCCTTTGAAGCTAATAATTATTAGGTGGGGAGAGACTTTCACACTATGTAAATCTTCTTTCTTCTCAAACTTTTTCCCATTAAATTTAGCATCCATCAGTAGGTCTTGTTTGCAGCAATTATTACTATGATATTTGCCAAAGGATGATTTTCAATTCCATTTTAAACAATACATTTAATTGAAATTTTATTTCATTAAAGAGCCCTCCCGTATCCATTTAGTTACTTATATTTTATCTATATTTGTATGCACTCATGAGTATTCTATAACTATTGATTATAATTCAATATAAGAACTTTAATCAATTTATTCCTGTTTTGTCCATTAGATTGTCTCCTGTATTATTTTTATAATGCTTCAATTTTCTTTTTGTCTTTTTACTATGCCCTTTCTGACATTATAAAAACATCCAGGCTTATCTCTAAAAGTCAATCAGTAGGCTTAATTATTTATCCAAAAATCCTTTTTGCTTTTATGGAAGACTATTGTTTAGAAATAAAAATTTGGGCACTAGTTTTACCCATTACTACTGGTATATCATAGCTTTTAGTCCCTGTCAAAAAACAGAGATAAAAAATTTATGCATGTTTAATAACCCACACCTATAATCTATACGCCAATTTCTATTTTTTGAATAGTACAGGAATGAAAATTCTTAGCTCTTAGAGATACCTCACATAGAGGAAACTCTAGCCTAGAGATATACATATACTCTGTTAATTAGTTACCATTGAACATTAAAAAATCATGTCTAATTTTATGAAGATCTATTGGTTTACACATTTTTTTTAAAAAAATCATAACAAGTTTACATTTTCAGCACAGAATATAAAACATAAATAAGATGTGATCTCTGCTGTCAAAGTTTTTACAATTAATGAGAAACAAGTAGAATTTTGCTTAAATATAGCTCTCTCAAGCCAATATTTAACAAATCGAAAGCTATGCAGGTGAGTAATCACATGATACATATTACACAAACCAATAAATTCTATCAGAGCAGATAGCTGGAAATGGAGCAGAGAGCAATAATAATATTGTCATTTAAAGAATGTATAGTGTATACTAGGCACTGTGCTAAGTGATTTTAGACGTATTTTCTCATTTCATGCTCTTCAACAACTTCTAGATGCCATTGTCATCTCCTTATTATAAATAGGCAATCTAATATGCAGAGAAATTAAGTAGCTACCCAAAACAAACAGGTCTTAATTGGAGGAGTAGAAATATTAACTAAGGAAGTTTAATTGAGAGTTTTAGCTTTCAGTAATGATAGTTAAAGGAATGGGTTGAGTATGGGGCTGACCCTGCCTCAGAAAAAGAAGAAGAAATAAACAGAAGGTTATTTTTGTTTGCTTCATTTATCATGAACATTATCAGTAATGACAAGGAATTTTTCAAGTCTTGGGGAAAACATAAGTGGATTCTTCTAAGCCCCTAGAATTGTTATTTTATATACCATCAATTGAGATCTGGGTTGAAATCCTTACTATATCTGTTAGGATTTGTTAACTGTACATGGCAGTCACACACTAAAATAACAAATCTTTAAGTGCTGCATATGATCTAAACCAACATAACATCTTCACCAAGGCTGAACTTTTGATGATAAGGAAGAAGAATATTTGCAAGATATTCAATATGATGGTTCTTAAATGAGTGATTCATCCCCCAAAGTAGTTACCCTGAATTTTAATGGTTTGCAAGTTTAAAGTGAAAAATATAACATCATGTAGTTGGAACTTAAAATATTAACTCTAAGCTATTTATTGACTCTACAGGGTAGAGTACCATAATTTTTACTAAAAGCATAAAATGCAAAACACTACTAAACATCACTTATATTGCTCAGTTAATCTTAATAAATAATTGTTACATTAGAGTATGTTTGAATATAATGTTATTCTGAATGCTCTTAAAGAGAAAATAATTATAAAATCACATTGATATTTTGAACATGTATGTAAATCTTGGCTTAGAGATATGTAAAAAGAAATAAATATTTATGGTGATTAAATAAATCCATATCCATATATGTTCATGTGTACCATATAACAACTGATGTTATCTCATTTTCTTATTTTCAAACAAGTATTTATATGTTTAATATGAGATGTGAAATCACATTGATCATTTTTATAAAACAATGAAGTAAGATGAGAATACAAAAACAATTTCTAGTCAAAAGAAAAAAAGGATGAAGTGCATCTGATACTATCTCTCATTTTTAATAATAGTATTACTATATCCTCAAATGTAATGCTGGTTAAAATATTACACATATTTACAAGTACATGATATGTATTGTTTCCCTTCACTTTTATAACTGAAGCAAAACATTTTTTGAATTGTCTAATTTTCTTTTACAAGTTATTAATTAGACTATAAATCTAAATGCATATTTAAAGTCAATTATGTTATATAATCATAATGCAACACAATCTTTTTTGAGAGAAAAAATAGTTTAAAAGCATTGACTTGTAATTTCTAATTATAGTTAAAATGATATTTATCCTAAAACTTTTATTTTTTATTGCTATAATATCTGTTTATCAGCAATTCTAAGAATCAATTAAATAGTTGCAATATAAGCAGTAATGAAATAAAATTATATTGCTTGATCATAGCTATGATCTTCATAATGCAAAAAATAAAAAATAAAAAAATAAGTGGTGCTAACTTTTAATGTGCTATTTTTCTTGACCACAGTTCCAAAGGTGACTCTATTAAAGCAATGAAACCTGACTATGTAAATTTCAGTTAGAATGAACAGTCAGTACTTACTACCCCTACTTATGTGTGAAAAAAGGACAAAAGGACAGGTTAAGATTCTAACATTAGTGACTCCACTTAGCATGGTGGTAAATACTTGTCCAGGTATCAGAGATCTATAACAATGTGGACATTAAAAATATGTGAAAAACTTGTGATCATTTTATTCTAATCTGAAACAAATTCCTGAAAGAACACTATAAATATATTTTTTCCCATTTGGCATCTACTTTTGCCGAGAAAATATCAGTGAGCAAAAAATCATCATGAATTCTACTTCTGTTGATTAATTATGTATGTGCCAGAGCTTCACATTGAAATGGTGAAGCTCACCTGAGCAAAATATCAAAATTCAGGTCCATATATGATTTTGCAAAATAGCTGATAATCATCTCAGTTTCTCAACAGGCATTTCTTTTGAATGAGTTTTATTTTCTGTTTATATTATATAAAATTACTATTCATACTTAACATTTGGGATGCTTCAGTTTCCTGTCCACAGTAAGGAACTACAAGGATCTCTTCATACTGTATTCTTCAATTTAAGCATTTGTCAATCCAGCATGGAAGTATTTACACTAATTTTTTAGAGATAATACATTTACTAAGTTTCAAACCTCACCCAGTAAATCATTCATAACTCAGTGAGACCAATGACAATTATATTCTAGCAACTTAAAGGTCTAGATAATTTAAATAAACCTACCAATAGTAGGTGTGTAGTGGTCAAGTCATAGTAAAACAATGTCTATATTGTCTAGCTTTTCTATTTTAGTATGAGAAAATAAAGAAAGTTTCTTTCATAGATGCAAGTTTATGTGGCGCCTGCTTATTTCACTTCCTCTGTTCTATGCTTTTTTGGTTAGTTTTTCTCCACAGAGTTATTCTAATATTACCTTGGTTTGACTCTTTTTCTTACCTAAATCAAAACCAAAGCTTCTCTCATAAGCCGACCATTGGTCTTATCAAAAACAGTGCCTTTTTCATTCCATATTCAACATTTAATAATAAATATCAAATACTTACACATGATAGATAACCACTTAAATGCTAAAAGAAAGAGTCCTATTTACAAGAAGGCCATATTTCATTGGGTATTAGACAAATAAATAAAGAAGAAATATCAGATTTTACAAATTCATTTAAAATTAAGTTATCCATGTATTCAGAGTTTTCAAATAATTTGATATTTTGCAATATATTTTTGTTGTCTTTTAACATCATATATTTTATCAATATGTACATTAAAAGAAATTTTATCTGCTTATCATTTTTGTTGCTATTACTTGAAAATGTTATTAAAAAGCTTGTCAAAAAAAAAAAAACTAAACTAAAACAAACCTGGGGTATGTAGCAAGTTTTTTGCTCAGTGATATCTCTGTAAAGTGCTTGCTCCCTGTTGTTTAAATGAGCAAAATTCATTCTCAGACTTATTTGTGTGGTGTGGGACTACCTAAGTTGATCTACCTAAATAATCTTTTTTTTAAAAAAAAAAATTCAGTTTTTACAGAGGCAACTAGGATAAATTTTTTTAAATATAAAAATTATATAAGAATTAACACATATAACAATAATATATACAATTTATTCATCTTATTTTGACTCTAATGTATTTGCATCACTAATAAAGCTAAAAATTTTTCAACTTAAATGTACAAATACTCCAATTTGCCTGTTATAATTAAAAGTAAACATGTAAAAAGTCAATTTGGGAACTGACTTCAGTACAGATCAACACACTAGGAAATATAACACAAATGTAAATGTCCCCCAGTTGTATAGTCTTGTCTGAATGATATATATAATCACAATTTTAATTTGTTGTTGGCACTCCATTCAAAACATCTTCTAATGCCCTTATTTCTATATACTCATTATATTCTGCATGACACATAATGACATTCTTCTTCATGTTGACCTACTAGGTTAACTAAGTATGCATGACATACTACCCAGAGCATAGAAAAGGCAAACACTAAACTTTCTGAATGCCAGCAGTGTCAAGTCTGAAGTATGTAAAGTTTAGAACCTGGGAGTGTAAGAAATTAGATGATTAATTGGAAACTGTGTCCTCTGGGGAAAAGGAAGAGTTGTCAGTGCCACTTCAGACTTTTGCCCACGTTTCATCCACTCTGCCACTGGCTGATTGCCTTGATGCCTGTCATCTGGTTTTGATCTCTCCCCCATTAGTGTACAGAGCAGATGAAAATCAGGCAACGTTCCATCTGGAACTTGTTGGGTCAGTTTATTCTATGTGGAGACAAATGGTAAAGACTTGGCAATAATATTGACACAATATGAGGAGTTTTACATCTTTGATTGGATTTCAGCCATCACAGCAACAACCTGCACCACTGTGTTATAAATTTTGGATGCAGCTACCTAACAGAAGGCTAACTGAGATTATGAAGAGACAACTGTTTGGCTCATTATAAAGTCAGATGTGTTCTTTGGCATTTGAGTGGACAGCAGAGACTTTGACATTAACACATGGCTCATTAGGAATGAATTTGAGTTTGGCCTTTTGCTGCACTTAAAACAAAATATCTAATATAGAGAAGCAACTCCTTGAAAATGCCAATACAACCTCTTAAACATACACACAGCTGTGATTTAAAATGAAGGCATCATACCTCTAGGCATTTGCCATCAAGAGCATAGTGCGTGTCTTAAAATTGTGAAGAAAACAATGAAACAGCACACGATCATCTTCTTTTTATCTTTCTTGTTCCTAGTGACAAAAACACTGCCTTTTCCTGTTCCTTCTAACTGATTGTCATGTTCTAGAACAGGTAGTCTTGTAGTATCACAATAGGGTCATGTTTACAGCACTGCGTGGTAGTTAATAGTGAGTTACCAGTTTTATGATAAACTTGATTTTTACAACTCAACTAACAGTTCAATTTCCACCACAGTGAAAGTTGAAACATAAAACAGGTTACTACCTTGGATCTACAAAACAAAATACTGTTTGATGTCAAGGCAGCTTAGAGATGTGTATTAAAAGTGGTATGTACATAAACTATTTTGGCCCAAATTCCTTATTTATCTTACAACCATGATCAGCTTTGCATTTTCTCTAACCTGCATCATTTTTGTTACTACAAATGCGTTCAGCTTTCTACACTAAAACACAGAGGGCTTCACTCTATTTGAATAACATTTTGTTTAATATTGAACAAGGCTATGTTATAATCTATTTCACTTTTCTGAGAATGTAAAATTATAAACAAATAAGGCTGCTTTAATAATTTATGCATATCAAAAATATGCATCAGATCAACTGAGAGAACTGTGTCTGCCAGTCCTGTCAGTTAAGATGAAAATTACAAATTCCTTATACTGTGAGCTATGTTTCTCGAAGCAAATATGATGTCCAAGGAAAGAGCACATCTGTCAAATATTTCATGGACAACATGACATGAATAAAATCTTTAGAACTTGAATAATGCTGAAATGCACAAAACAGGTTTATATAATTTTAAACTTTGAAGATTTTAAAGGATAAAAGGAAGTACCCAGCATCCATAAAACAAAATAATAGACACAATCAATTTCTTTAAACAAAGTTTAGTTTGAGACTGAATTGACATCCATAACCATTCTGCTGCTACTTACTTCTGGTAGGGACTAAACAAGGTATGTGACACACTGCAAATGATGGAACACTTCCTTAGAGATGTGTGGACTAACATCAGGGTAGAATTTTCCCAATAGGCCTTCCTGTTTTGGGTTGCACTGAAATATAAGAAGGAGTCTCTATTTGTCTTTATTTTGATATGTCTTTGTGATCTCTCATATGTAGAAGACACTTTGGTGAATATTGACTAACCTGTGTTGAATTACATTTTTCTTTTTATAAGTTCTCAAAAATAAGATAAATACAAATTAAGCTTGCCAAAATAAATCCTAGAATAAGAAATGAAGTAGCTATATAGTTAATATCACCAAGTAGGAATTTGAACAAGTGCTTTCTAGACATGACCAAAGACTAATTTCACAAAACTAAGTCTCATTTTTTTAATAATCAAAATGGAGCAAACCACTTTTGCCTTTCTAATTTTCAAACTAATAAAGGACAAAATAGTAAGCATAATTAGACTTTCAGAAATTGTACATATAGGAGTTTAGGAAAGATAGTATGCATAAAGTAAAACAGGCTTGAGGAAAGACAGTTGAATGAACCTGACATAACTTTTCTATGTACATATATGAATACACAATACTGAATCTCACCATTGTATACATCCACAAAACTGAGGTTCTAATAAGATATATTCTGAGGATTCCAAGATGGCGGGCCAGAGGGAGGCAGCATTCTGTGTTGCTCCGTGACCCAGATCTCATGTAGTCGGAATACTGCATCACAGAGAGTATAAGAAGACTCCTATACAGTTGATTTCTGCAGAAATCACCAGCACTGTGACCCCTGCACAGGGCTCAGAGCCTCAGCTTTCGAGTAGAACTCTGGAATCCTGGTTCCCTAAACCCAAATCCCCCAGTTCTAACTCATGCATGGATCTCAAGCAGCATAGCTCAGCACCTTTGCAGAATTCCAGACTGTGCCCCACTCCTACATAGGTCACTCAGCTACTAACTACCCACAGCACAACACCATCGTCCAGTTCCCCCAACTTCACCAGACACCCTAGAGCTGGAAGCTGACCCAACTCCATCTTGGATAACCTTTCTCACCATATTGGTGGGAGCAGCTGTCAGATCATATCTCCATCTGGCCAGGTACCAGGTATCCAACTCCCTGGCCCCAGCAGGGATAACTCGGCACATTGACAAACCAACACAAAAATAGCTCTCAAAAATGGTCAGGTGTGCAGTATGACCAGGGCTCCTCCCACCTGGGGTGAGCCTGGGTGTGAGAGGTCCCTCAGTTGGGGACTGCTAAGTGAGAGGGAGATGGGACTAAAGTTTGGAGCCTAACAGAGACACCATGAACTGGGAAATCTCCAGAAAAGAGAGGGAAATAATACAGGGTGCTCAAGTCAGAAGAGCTGTCCCAAAGAAAGACCTGTGAAGTGCAATTTCCCTGCAGCAACTGTCAGGTGGCCTTCCCCACTTCCAGACTCCCTACACCAGGACCAGTCTTCCCACCCTGGTTACCTACACCATCCTGAAGGCAGAGACAGCAGCTTAAAACAGACAATCCCACCTATTGGATGAGAAGAGAAACAGAAAAGATACAGATATCTAAAACTAGCAACAACCCTGGATTCTTCTTTTGAGTTTTTTTTTCTCATTCTCTTCTACCTCTCTATCCTCCAGCCCTCACATCCCCAACATATGTGAAACCAAAAACTTTGCATAAAATAGGATTTTGAGGATCAAGTCATCTGAATAATATAATATAGAGATGTTGTATATGCCCTTTTTTCTTCTTTCATTTTGCTTTACCCCTCCAAATTTTATTATTTTAACATCCTGTATATTTCTAAATATATGTGTGTCTGTTTTATGTACTCTACTGTCTTCTCATGTATTTGTCTACTCTAAATTACTTCCTGTCTATTCTCTTGCTACTAACCCTCTTCATTAGATTTCTATTTCATATTTCCTAAGATATATTAACTCTATGTCCTCACATTTTCTAAGATATATTAACTCTTCCTCCTCAGCATATAGTCCTATGCCCCACACCCAGTTCATTGTCCACTGTCAGAAACTGTAAACCTTTTTAAAAACTACTGATTATATTTTAGGTAATAATTGAATCCAACATTTCTGGACATTGAGACTAAACTGTAAATGTCTTAAAAACAAAAAATTTGTTTATAGGTGATATATTGTTGATGTTGGGATCTGTTAACATCATCCTTTTCCACAAAGGAGAGATCCTGGAACCCTGCAAGAGAACACAAACCTATAGGGTAAAAACAATAACTTCCGTTCCACAGAACTGGAACAGAAGACACACGAGCAACATGAAAAGACAAGAGAAGAAAGTACCACAAACAAATCAAGACACCATATCATTAGAAGCATTGGCAGCTACAGCAGAGAATTTACAAAGTAGTAATTCAGGGTATACATGGTTAAAATGTTTTGTGATCTCAAAGAAGATATAAGGAAGCAAATACAAGCAGTGAAAAATCACTTCCACAAAAAGCTACATAAACAAGAAGCAAAGAAAAAGATCAACTCAACAGGGAGAGAGAGATTCTTAAAAAAAAAAACAAAACAAAATGAGAAACCCTTGAAATGAAAGGAAAAAAGCTGAAATGTAAGCATCACCAACAGAGTAGACCACCTGGAAGACAGGACATCAGACAATGAAGATAAATAATCTTGAAAAGAACATAGACCACACAGTGATAATGGTAAGAAACCATGAGCAGAATATTCAAGAAATATGGGATAGCATAAAAAGACCAACTTTAAGAGTTATTAGGATAGAGGAAGGCAGAGAGATCCAAACCAAAGGAATGAACAATCTATTCAATGAAATAATATCAGAAAACTTTCCAAACATGAAGAATGAATTGGAAATCCAAATTCAAGAAGCCTACAGGAAAATGAACGTACAAAATCACAACAGATCCACACCAAGGCACATTATAATAAAAATGCCCAACATGCAGAATAAGGTGAGAATTTTAAAAGCCATGAAAGAAAGGAATCAGATTACATATAGGAGGAAACCAATTTGGATAATAGCAGATTTTTCAATACAAACCCTGAAAGCTAGAAGATCCTGGCACAACATATATCAATCTCTGAAAGAAAATGAGTGCCACCAACAATCTTGTATCCACCAAAATTAAGCTTTCAATTTGAAGATGAAATAAAAACTTTCTACAATAAACAAAAGTTTTAAAAGATTTTATAGCTAGAAAACTGGCACTACAAAACATCCTTGGCAAAATATACCATGAAGAAGAAATGAAAAACAACAATGAAAATCAGGAGAAGGAGGTAGTACCCTAAAAGAAAAATTAATCAAAGAAGAAAATCAAGTCAAGTTAAATAACAAAAATAAATAAATATGGCTGGAAATACAAACCATGTCTCAATAATGACCCTTAATGTAATGGCTTAAAATCATTAATCAAAAGACAAAGGCTAGCAGACTGGATTTAAACAAAAAGACCCAACAATGTGCCGCCTACAGGAGACTCATCTGATAGGAAAAGACATACACAGACTGAAGGTGAAAGGTTGGGAAAAATCACACCACTCACATGGACTGCAGAAGCAAGCAGGGAGTTCCATCCCTGTACCAAATAAAGCAGACTTCAAGCCAAAGTTCATCAAAAGGGATAAAGATTGACATTACACACTGCTCAAGGGAACCATACACCAACAAGACAACAATTATAAATATATAAAACAAATGACCTCACATTACTTCTCAAAGCCCTAGAAAAAGAACACATCAGCAACTAAAGCAGTAAAAGGCAAGAAATAATTGAAATTAGAGCTGAAATCAATGAAATTGAAACAAAAAAATCGAAAAATTTCACAAAACAAAAAGTTGGTTCTTTGAAAAATAAATAAAATTGACAGACCCTTAGCTATGCTAACAAAGAGAAGGAGAGAGAAAATCAAATTACCAGCATACTTGATGAAAAAGACAATATCACAACAGACACTATAGAAATACAAAGGAAAATTAGAAATTATTTTGAAAATTTATACTCCAATAAAATAGAAGACATTGAAGACATCCACAAATTTCTTAAGTCATATGATTTGCCCATATTGAATCAGGAAGATATACACAATTTAAACAGACCAATAACAAATAATGGAATAGAAGACACCATCAGAAGCTTACCAACCAAGAAAAGCCCAAACTCGGATGGATACACAGCTGAGTTCTACAAGACTTTTAAAGAAGAACTAATACCAATACTCTTCAATTTATTTTAGGAAATAGAAAAAGAGGCAGCACTTCCAAACTCATTCTATGAGGCCAATATTACTCTGATCCCCAAACCAGGCAAAGACACATCAAAGAAAGAAAACTTCAGACCAATGTCTCTAACGAACATAGATGCAAAAATTCTCAATAAAATTCTGGCAAATTGAATACAAAAACATATCAAAAAGATCATGCACCATGATCTACTAGGATTTATCCCAGGGATGCAAGGTTAGTTCAACATACGGAAATCAAAAAAAATGTAATTTATCACATCAATAAACTCAAAGATAAGAATCATATAGTCATCTCAACAGATCATTCGAAATGGAGAAAAATTAAAGGCATTCCCTCTAAAATCTGGAACAAGACAGGGATGCCCTCTTTCACCACTTCTATTCAACATAGTTCTTGAAACACTGGTCAGATCAACTAGTCAGACAAAATAAATTAAAGGAACATGTATAGGAAAAGAAGAATTTCAAATAGCACTATTTACTGACGATATGATTCTATACCTAGAAGACTCAAAAAGCTCCACCAGAAAACTTCTAGAACTAGTAAATGAATTCAGCAAAATAGCAGGATACAAAATCAAGACCCATAAATCAAAGGCATTTCTGTATATCAGTGACAAATCTTCTGAGAAGGAAATGAGAAAACTACCCCATTTACAACAACCTCTAAAAAAATGAGATACTTGAAAATCAACAAAAGAGGTGAAAGATCCTTACAATGAAAACTACAGAACCCTAAAGAGAGAAATCAAAGAAGACCTTAGAAGATGGATAAGCAGAATTAATATTGTCAAAATGATCATACTACCAAAAGAACTATACAGATCTAATGTAATTACTATCAAAATCCCAATGGCATTCCTCATAGAAATAGAAAAAGCAATCAAGAAATTCATCTGGAAAAATAAGAGTCCCAGAATAGCTGAAGCAATCAATAGAGGAAGAGTGAAGCAGGTGGCATCACTATACCAGACCTCAAACTATACTACAGAGCAATAGTAACAAAACAGCATGGAATTGACCCAAAACAGACTAGGAAACCAATGGTACAGAATAGAGGACACAAAGACTAACCCACAAAATTACAATTATCTTATGTTAGAAAAAGGTGCCAAAAACATGCATTGGAGAAAAGATAGCCTTTACAACAAATGGTGATGGGAATACTGGAAATTCATATGCAACAAAAGGAAATTACACCCCTATCTCTCACCATGCACAAAACTCAACTCAAAGTGTATCAAGGACCTAGAAATTAAACCAGAGACTCTGAGTCTAATAGAAGAAAAAGTAAGCCCAAATCTTCATTATGTGTGATTAGACTCCAACTTCCTTAATAAGACTCCTATAATGCAAGAATTAAAACCAAGAGTCAATAAATGGGATGGAATCAAACTAAAATGTTTCTTCTTAGCAAAAGAAACAATCTGTGAGGTGAACAGAGAACCTACATCCCGGGAGAAAATTTTTACCCCTCACACATCAGATACAGCACTAATATCTAGGGTATATGAAGAACTCAAAAAGCTAAGCACCAAAAAACAAAAACAAAAGCAAACAAATAACCCAATCAACAAATGAGCAAAGGACCTGAACAGACACTTCTCAGAAGAGAGTATACAATCAATCAACACATATATGAAAAAATGCTCAGTGTCTCTAGCAATTAGAGAAATGCAAATCAAAAATACTTCAAGATATCATCTCACTCCTGTCAGAATGGCAGCTATTATGAAAACAAACAACAACAAGTGTTGGTGACGATTTGGGGAAGAAAGCACACTCATACATTGCTGGTGGGACTGCAAACTGATGCAGTCAATATGGAAAGCAGTATGGACATTTCTTGGAAATCTGGGAATGGAACCACCATTTGATCCAGCTATCCTTCTCCTCAGTCTATACCCAAAAGACTTAAAAACAGCAAACTACAGGGACACAGCCACATCAATGTTTATAGCAGCACAATTCACAATAGCTAAACTGTGGAGCCAACATAGATGCTCTTCAGTGGATGAATGGCATATACACAATGAAATATTACTCAGCAATTAAAGAGAATAAAATTATGGCATTTGCAGGTAAATGAATGGCATTGGAGAAAATAATGCTAAGTTAGCCAATCCTGAAAAAACAAATGCTGAATGTTTTCTCTGATATAAGGAGGCTGATTCATAGTGGGGTAGGGAGGGAGTGCATGGGAGGAATAGACGAACTCTAAATAGGGCAGAGGAGTGGGAGGGTAAGGGAGGGGGCAGGGGGTTAGCAAGGATGGAGGGATGTGATAGACATCATTATCCAAAGTACATGTATGAAGACATATATTGGTATCAACATACTTTACATACAACCAGAGGTATGAAAAATTGTACTGTATATGTGTAATAAGAATTGTGACACATTCTGCTATCATTTAATTTTTAAAAAATCAATAAAAAACTATATATTCCATGCTTCTCTAATTATATCAAAATGGACTCTGTTGTCATGTATACTATGAAGAACCAGTTGAAAGGAAAAAAATAGCAACATGTTTGAAAATAAAATCTTGAAATCTACAAAATTTTCTAAAAGTCCAAATTCCCAGTAGAAAATGGGAATCTCTTGAACATATGAATTTCGTTCTGTTAATTAGAAAATATATTTTCATTAAGTACATGGAATTTTTTTCTCTCTCCCTTGTTTGTTATTTTAAGGTATTATTCTCATCCCAGAATTCAGACAAATCTTGAGTTTTTCTGAGCTAGAGTTCCAAGTGCCCCTGATGTCTGCTATATGCTGAATATAAAACTCTTTTAGAAGTGTCTGAAGAATTAGTCATTTTGTGATATTTTGAATCCTTCTAACCAACTTGAAACATTCCATACTAAATAAATAATAGTTATAAAAACAAAGGAAGAATTCTCTTTAATACCTTTTGTATAAAGAATATTTGTATCTTGTTTGTTGTACATAAAAAGTATATAGAAAATAAACAGCTCGAAACATGTGCCAGACCCAATTATTCTGAATAAATTTGCTTGGATTTGAAAGTCATAGAGCAAGGTTGACAATAAGAACAGGAAAGGGAGAGAATGTACAAGTAAAAATCTGAAAATGAATAAAAATCTGGAAATGATGACCTATAAACTAGGAAAAGATTTATAAACTTCCATAGACATATGTAAGGATGTTTATTTTTGAAAAGTATACTGTTCTGTTGCTACTTGGTAAATATTCATTCAATTTCCAATATTAAAGCAGAAAGAAGACAATGTAAATGTCTCATTTGTAGCAATTGTGGCATTTAAATAAACATGGTGTCACAGAATCACTATTAAAAATTATATTTCTGTCAAATAAAATAGATAGCAGACTTAATTTTAAAAGCCTCATATTAATGATAATGGAGACTCCTTTCCACACATACACACACACCCCTTTTTTGTTTGCTTTAAAATTCCTCCAGTTGCCACTCAATTAAAAACTAAAAGATCACTTTGCATTTTTGTTTGTAAATAAAGGATATTCAACCAATGTGGCACCAAGAAAAGCAGAACAACAATGCGGCCAATCCACATTTCTCATAAACTACCTGCACTTTCTGTGGGGGCAGGGCCTGGACCGCCGGCTGCATCAAGTGAGCAGGTATCTACATGCCTGTCTACATGAAAGGACACACTTGGAAAACGGTTCCGAGCTCACTGCACTGTTTACCTCACTCTCTCCTTGGTCTTTTACAAGTCCCCAAATACTCATAAACATACCAGGAAAAAAATCCCATTTATTCCATAGTGCCCCAAGGTGTATAAGAGAACTAAGTCACTCTAAAAGTGATCTGGGATTATATACACAGGTGAATCTAGGGATAAATAAAGGCTTTCAAAACAATTATTATTATGTAGCAGTTTATGGTACTTAATTTTGCCTCTGTGTGCATTTCCTTATTCATTACCAGTTCTACCTATCAATACCCAGCTTCTGAGATAAAGAGGACACTGAGAGAGACTTGAAAGATAATCCTTCAGACTTGTGCCATGCGTGTGATTGTATCTTAAAATGAAAAGATAAAATTGATTCACAGCACACAGGACATGCTTTGTTTTAAAATCTGTAGTTCTGTTGTCTTTTTTTTTTTTCTAGTTGACTGTATTCATCTTTATGTGTGAAGCTTCCATTTATGGGTGTAGACTAGGAGAAATTGTGCTCAGTTTTATACTTTCATATACATTTTCCCCATTCTTTTTGCTTGTTCTTGGCAGTACTTTCCATCCTTTGGAATTAAATTTGAGGGGAATCTTTATCCCCATCATTTCTCTAACAAGGGACACTTTAAATAGACTTTGGTTACTGGTGAAACTGTAAGCTCTGACCTCCGAACGTCCTAAAGGAAAAAGCTCTCATCCATTGCCAGAAAAGGTCTCTTAGGGACATTTCTCCTTGTATTTGGCTGGATTTCTGAGCCTGAGCATTTCTGTACACCACAGAGAAGGTTATCCCTCCTGGTATAATCATCCTATCAAACAGTCATTTATCCTGAACAATGCTGTGCTGCTGCCTACATTTAGTCTCATAGTGAGAATGAAGTCATTTCTCATGAAATCCCTTAATAGATATCTCCACAACTCATTATTTTTTATTGTAAATAAGGTGCTAGGCAGTAATGAAACATGATAAAATGTAAAATGCATTAATGCTTTTTGTTAAATCTCAAGATGGTATTGTACCTTAAACCATATTTTTCAGAAAATCTTTCTTACATTTAAGCAGATAGAACTTGAAATTATTTTATTAAACAATTTCACTTTCATAGGTATTTAAAACAAATGACAAAGGATAAAGGAAATAGGGATTTTAAGTATTAGGCATACTGCCTGCATTCATAATGTACTGCCAAAAGGAGGGCCAAAGAGAAAAATCATTTTACTACAAAAAAAGTTCCCAGTTCAAGTACAGGATCAAAACCTGATATTTGGAAACAACACTTGAAAAACACATCAATAAGTCAAAACTCATCAAAAAAAAAAGAAAAATACCTTTTTTATCATTTGGACATTGATACAGGTTGGGATATATTCAAACTCTTAATTTCAGAACTTTTGTTGGTAGAATGTGAAAAGTCAATCAACTACCCCCATCACATAGCAAAACGATTGAATTCATTCACCAATTTTGTACATAAACTAGTCTGAAGTATAAAAAATATATTTATCCTTTGATGTGATTTATTCAAAAAAAATGTAGAATAAATAAATACTTGATTGAGCTCTCCACTAGCTTTTCCTTTCATGTCTCTATTCCTTTCTCCAAAACAGTACTCCTTGGGGATTCTTTAGGAATCTTTCCCTTTCCATCATAAAGAGGGAAGACAATGAACATATTCAGCTAAGATTTAGATATTGCAATGATTAATTAATTAATTACTTTGAATTTGTGAGGGGGTATAGGGGATTAAACTCAGGGGCACTTGGCCTCTGAGCCACATCCCCAGCCCTATTTTGTATTTTATTTAGAGACAGGGTCTCACTGAGTTGCTTAGGGCCTTGCTCTTACTGAGGCTGGTTTTGAACTTGTGATCCTCCTGCCTTAGCCTCCCAAGCTGCTGGGATTATAGGCGTGTGCCACCCGGCAATATTGCAGTATTTTAGTCCTCATGTTACATTATTTATTTCTGACATGTTCTGCCTTACATTTCTTCCTGGCATATATGTCCCCCTGTCCCTGCATGAAAGTGCACATAAATGTGACTGATGATTATGCAAATAGGCTAGGGGAGTAGAATGTGTACCATTCAGGCATGCATCATAAAGCCATTTACCTCTTCTGTGCTCTCTTTATTTCTTGCAGAATGGCCTGGAAATGCCCATGCTGACCTTGGAGGCCACATGTTAACAAAGTTCTCTCCATAGGTCTGCATTTCTGAATGACCAAGTGAAGGAAAACCTTTTCTACTAACCTGAAACATCTGTCTTTGCACAGTAGCACAACACGTCATAAAATTAAATTCCATTTGATTCATTACCCACTTCCTGGTCTATGTGTTTCAGCAGATAATTTCAATACCAAATACCCTTAAAAATCACACACATATGGCACACCACCAGACACTAACATACATAGGTGGTAGAGGAAAGTTTGCTTAGCAATATAATCTAGGTATCTTTCCACACTAGTTCAAAATAGTTATCTCATTGTTCTAAAACCTATAATATATTTTTGCCATATTTTAATTCACTACTTTCCCATTGACAGGACATTAAATTTCATTCCATTTTAGATATGAATCTATTCAGTGCTTACTAAAAGACCATTATGCCATAATTGTTCATCCTTGATCTAATTTATATTTTATCAGTTGGCCGGATTTGATGTTTTTCATTTTTTAAAAAATGCTTGGATGCTACCTTCTGCAAGTGCTTTTTGTATTTGAGATATCCTGTTCTCTATTTAAATGAGAATTTGTGACCATGCTCATTTCCCCTAAGGTCCATAAGACATTATTCCCCAGTGATTTACTTTGCAATATAGAATATGGAGACAAGCCAGATTTTTTTCTTATTTTTTGTATCTCTTTACCTGAATACCCATAGGACTCTGTTTTTTTTCTTGGTAATAGCTGAAAACAAAATCCCTTCAATTTTTATAGGTTACATATTTTACTCTTTTACTTTAATAACTATATAAATTTGTTAATATTGTAAATAGTTAATAAAGTCCTCTACTAATTCCTCATGGAACAAATAAGCTATTTGAAATGGAGATTATAGTTTTTACCTAATAACTATTACTTTTTTAGTTGTGTTTAATAATTTTCAGGTACAGTAATTATGCATATGATGTTAACAATTTTGCCTAATTCCTTTATCTATTACCATCTCTTGGGTTACATTTAATTATTTATTTACTTACTTTAATTTTAGCCACTGAAATTTGAATGATTTTTCAAACATGATATCTATTTCCCTAATTCAGTTTTCAGGTATATCATTTCTAAAGATTATTGCTTTTAATTGGTTTCACCTCCATGAATTTTATTTAAAAATTTTATGTCTCTTTATTTAAAAGTTTAGGTATCTTTCACTGAAAGTGAAAACTTATTTATTACTTCATATTATCATATTTTTCACCCTGGTTATCAAATACATTTCACTGCCTCTATTTTATTGGGTGTCATTTTCTGCTTGTGTAATAAAGGACAGTATTTATTTAGTTATTTCATTATATAAAAAAATTCATGCACATTATTTTTGCCATTTGCTACTATCTATTTTCCAAATTTATCTTCTCTACTAGTCTATCCATAGGGCTGTCCTTATTACTAAAATATTTATATAAGTTAAGACTATCAAGAATAGCAATTTATCTAAAGATAATAAAATTAAGGAAATTGGAGACTACATTGAAGGTGACCAGAGAATAATATATATATCCATAGGACAGATGTAATTTAAGACTGAGCCAAACACACAGGCCATTCTTGTAGCACAGATTCTTGCAGCACATATTCTCAACTCAGATCAAAGACCTGAAGGTAATTTGGAATTGAAAGAAAGAGGCCTACTCCAGTGTATAAAATGTGTGGAACCATTTCTTTTTAAATGTATTTTATAAAATCCTGGGTTCTTGTATAAGTTGACCCTTGTGATATCTACCCCCTCAACTCTTCAGATATACCCAGTCTATATCATTCAGGAAGCATATATTGATTCCTAATTAGTTTTCTTAGAAGAAAAGAAGAGCAAAATGCATCCAAGTTAAGAAGGACAGGAAAAACATATTTTAGGAAAAACCTGAGAAAGAAACACTTTAATAATAATCTTGGTTAGGTAAAACCTTTCTAAATTAAATTGCAACATCAAGGATGACATCTGATGAGAAACACCAATATCTAGAGAACTTTATTCTTTCCCAGAAACATTTTTTTTTGTAAATCACAGTGTGCAAAGATAGCAAGGTATGTGCAGTATAGGATAATAGTAGGAAAGAGATGATGTAAAACTTCTTAAATAGAAAAAATCGTATGTATCTTCTATGGTACATTTGCATATAAATACAACACTGTTATATACACTGTTATATATGTTATTAAGAAGAAACCTCATAAAACAGTACATGGTAAGTGTGAAAAGAGATTATTTGTAGAGAGATAATATAACTCTCTTTGAATAATTCAAATAAATGTTAATTAATTAAAACAAATGGAGTAGAGAGGAAACTCTGCATTCAAGGTCAAATTTTATAGCATATTTGATGAAATGAATGCACAGATGTCTATGAAATTGAGTTCTTAGTTCAAAGAATAAAAGAGAAGAGAATAAATGGAATAAAATTTTTGACAAAATTTACATATAATGTGTAATATCTTGGGAGAGTAAGTTATGAATCCAATATAATAGTTTTAGTTGAAATTAATTCCAATTAGGGATTCTATTTGTATGAGAATATTTGTATTATCTTTCATAAATGTCACTGAGAGCATTAAGTTTAGAGATTATAAATAAAATTATTAAAGTTAATAATATTCTATTAAAATTTGTCAAGTAAGAATTTAAGTAGGAGTACAAAGTAATCAAATTGAAAAGGTCAAAGAAGCTCCACATCTAATGCATTTAATGTATGAATTGGAGGAAAGGATCTACAAAGGCAAGAATCATTATAAATGTAGTAGCAGAATCGGGTGCTACTAGAAGAAATTAATTCCTGGGCCTAATGGAGAATACTACAAAACTTGGAGTATGTGTAACATTATCGAAATATTGCAGAAAAATAAAATATGGTGGAAATTTTCTATGAGCCAGTAAGCACATTTTTTTTATGAGCCAGCAAGCATAAATTCATAATAAACAGAAAAAAAAGACTAGTCAAAAAAACCAGTTTGACTAATGGTCAGACAGTAATGTTTTAAGAAATGTGTGACCTTGAGAAAGTAAGCACAAAATATTATTTTAAGATGAAATGTGGTAAAGGAAATAAGATTCTAAGAAATGTTGTGCTAAAGCTTTCTCAAGTTTGGTTGTTTGCATTGTGAAAAGATGCTTACATAAGAGAAGAAATGGAAGAAAGCCAGAAAGAAAAAAAGAGAAGAGATACAGAATAAAGGAAGGAGAGAAAGGAGAGAGAGGGAGAGAGTAAAAGGTACAAGAGCGCTGGCAAAGATTTATATGAGAAAGAAGGAAAGAAAAAAGATGTATAGTCTTGGAAAAATGAGAGACATTTCAGTTCAGAATGCAAGAAAGGATGGGTGTATTGAAGAAATAAAAGGGATGGAGTGAGCATTTGTGTGTGCATATGTGTGCACACATTGGTCATGAGTTTTCTGCCATCATTGGTAATCTACAAAATATGAGTCAAAAAGCAATGTTTCTATAGGCTTACCATGTTTTCTATGGAATTTTGCAAAAGTCTGGACACACAAAGAGCTGTATGCTTCACATACAGTTGTGTGAAATGTATGGATTTGTGGCTACAGTCTTAGAGGTTGTGCAATTTTCTCTTGCAATGTCAGGTAATGTTAAGGCAACCAAGGTGATAAGAAGATCTTGCTTCACTCCTTTTTAGGACTAGTCACTATTTAGGGATAAAAATGAGGTTCAGAAAATTTGGGAGAAATTCTTGGGGGGAAAAGTGTTGTTGGAATTAAACCTGAAATACTGGGTTAGGAGGTTCTTACTCAGAGCACTATTATTCTACTTGAAGATCACCATTTATAAATTCCTACATAAATCTGTTTTACCATACTGAAAGATTTTAGTTCTTTTTCTATTTTTCACATACCTCCCACATTCCCTCAGGGAGTATTCAAATGTTTTACTTTTGTGTTTTCTAAATTATTTCCTTTGTCAAATAACAGGGACATGAGAATCTCATTCACTCATTTTTCTTGTTCCTGTCAACATTTTACATCTCTTGCTTTTGCCCAAATTTTGCCTGTGTTTTCAGATATTCAGTCACCATTTATTTATATATGCTTTACCTTCAAGCTACCGTAAGTTTCCTATTCTTGCCTTCCTGTGAAACTTTCAAAGTCTATAAGCATTGTTTCTATATCTTGATAACAAATTTGCCCCCTTCTTATTTAGTTCTTACTTTTGACACCGTTACATTTCATAAACTAAAATATCAAAAAAATCGTCAGATAAATTTTGCATTTTCCATTATCTTTTGTATCTCCGTCAGCTTCTAAGATATCCCAAAGTGACTTTCACCTGTTGGCATTCATACCTTTGTATATACCTCTTCCCAGACTATCACACTAGAGCAGAGTTTATGTTTGTGACCATTGTAATGTGGCAGAAGTGATGGCACAATAGCATTAAGAATTCCAGGAAGGTCATGGAAGCTTCTATCATTTTCTCTCTCTATCTGCTCTTCTCCCTCCCTCTTATTGCTCTAGTGGAATACAGCTGCCATGTTGTGAACAACCATATATAGGAACACTTAGTGTGGATCTGGAATTCTCTCTAATATCCCCCATGTAAGTTTCTACCAGCTCTTATGACAAGTCAATGTATCATATGCCTTTATTTGTGTATCTTCATTATCTGTCTCCCTACTAAATTGTACTTTCCATAAGATAAAGGCCTTTTACTGTTTCTTCACCACTATAATTCAGACAACCTTATATGATTCAAAATGCTTGAAGAAATTCTCATTAAAGAAGACAATTTGGAGGTCTTATACTCAAAAAGTAGGAAAAAATGAGTTTTATTACCCATTTCTTTCTTATGGTACACTCCTTATGTTCCATAAGAAAAGCACACTGGGTTGAAATGCTACATATGCAATCACTTTTCATTAATCAAGATGCATTAATAAAAGTTTGGAGCTGCTTCATTTGAAGTAGGTGATTTAAGATTTCCCTCGAGTTGCTGGATACTTCTATGTCCTTTGTATAAATGTTACTTTGACATTGATTTTCCATTTCAGGATGAAGAATTTTTTGTTTTACTATTTTCCCAAATACATTCTTAAGATGTATCCTTGTTGATGACCTTATGATGTTCACTAATCCCACAACTGAAGACAAGAAAAAGATTTCTGGCGATGTCACTATCCCACTATCTCCCAAAGAAACAAGAGTTTTAATACTTGACCTCTAGAAATTAATTTTGATCCATGTAGGCTGCAGTAGATTCAATTTATAAGGTGTTCTACAAGTGAAAAGCTCTGATTTATTGATTTTTTATCTAGCACAGTTCTTGAAATCATGGAACACCAATGTAAGTTATACTTCTATGAATTTTTAAAATTATAGTTGTCATTAATTTAAGGATATTCTTCAAAATATTAATTGTAGGTACATACCTTTCAGTAAAATTCTTATCATTACTTCAAAATAAACTTTTTACAAATTAAGACATATTTCTGAAATTAAAAGTCAGTGTGAAATATTTTTTCATCAAATTTCTGAGTTCTAGATAAATAAAAAGTTGCACCACAAAGTCCAAAACCATTCCAGAAAAGTCAAGCTTTTATCTATAAAATGCCCAGAAGAATTTCAAGATAAAATATTAATAAAGAGTTAATATGCATTAGACCATTTACAATTCCAGTGTTAGAGGAAAGTCCAGTAGTCAGAAACTAAATAACTATGTGCACAATTTTTATACTTATACAAACTAACTCACAGAGTATGAAGTATGATTTATAAATACTTAAGATTTTTTAACTTAAAATAAGTTGTTGAAATTGTTTAAATACGTAGTGTTGCATTTTTTAAAAAAGTCCCTCTCATTGTGTTCTATGTCATTCACTCTGTAATCAGTGGTTGAGTTTGAATCTTTTTCACTTTCCCATAGAGCTATTGGAATTGCAGATTTCATTGCAACCACTACGTTTTTATTCTTGAAGTAACTTCATAATTTCTACATACAAATCTAGGAACTCATTAGCACGTATGTTTGTATTTACAACCTGTGTTCCATTTGGACATACATATCCTGAAGCCAATTTGAATCATACCCTTCAAAAATAAATCTTGAAATTACATCCAAATCTTCAATAAAATATTAAGATATGCCTTGTCTGTTTCATTAATTTATTATAAGAATTAATTAGTAATAAGTTTTTAAACCCCTTGCCTTGGCTTTATGCAGTTTATAAGTGATTTCACAACTTTCAGATAATTAATTCTGCTACTATTCTTTGATCATTAATCAACATTTCATATTCCTCTGTTTATTTCTAATGGTACCCTGCAGCTTTTAAATTTACTCTATTCCCACTTTATTTTCAAGACCTAAAAGCAAAGCTTAATTTTCTAGGTGGAGCAACAGGAAAAAAACACCTGTGCTTTAACCCCATGAAGAAAAAAGAAGAAACAGAACAAAAAAAAGAAAAAATTGAAAATGAACCAAATAAATAAAAATAATTGAAGAGAAATTTTTAAAACTCTTTCTGCTTCAGTGAAGTCTTTGGCATCTAATTCACTGTTCTTATGTTCTTACTAAGATTACCTAAATTTTTACATACATGTACTACAAATTTACAAAATTTATTAGTTATTACAGTTTAAGATCTCACAAAAATAAATATATAGATGTGCCTTTAGTAGATAAAATACATCAAAAAATCTATGGAATCTAAAAACACGTCAGAGAATTTTCCTGAAAGGAAAAGACCCCCAAAGCACTCATAGTATTGCTGTATCACAACAGTCAGTGTTATATTGTGGTTTTCATTTTTAATATCAAAGAGAATAATGATGAAATAGTTACTCTATAAAAAAGTAAGATATTGGAACTAAGACTTGAGCATGTAGCTGAGTGGTAGAGGGCTTGCCTAGTAGGCACCGGGTTTAATTTCCAGCACAGCACTTTTTTTTTTTTAAAGTAGGAATTCATTCTACTGACCAAGATTAAAATTTTATATTAAAATATGCAAAGAAGTTTATGTGATCTCATATATTTTTTAAGTGGATGATATGGCTTTTATAAATAGCAAATGTAATATGTTAGAATTGTAAATGTTAAATTTATTTCTAATTTAGATATGAGAAGATTCTTCTCATGAAGTGTTACTAAAGGGTATAGAAAAACTAAGGTATAAAGTTGACAAACCAGTAATATTTTTTAAATTAAACAAGTATATTTCCTAACACACAGGACAGTAAATTACAGTGGAAAAACAACCTTAATATGATCTCTATCTAACTGGAAATAATGTTAAAATACAAAGACTTTGAGAAAGGTTGAAGACGAACAAAAAACAACATGATGTTATCTAAAACTCAGTGCATGGTGAAAAAGAAGCTTATTTACAAATTAGGTAGAACTGAAATGTCTAATGCAATTATCAAAACAGAAAAACTATGGTAACAATTTATTGAAACTTGAAATTGCTTATTCTTACTATAGCATCTTATTCCTACTATAGCAACTTCCATTGAAACAATTAGATCAAATTTGAATATAAACAGTCATACTGGTGGGTATAAAAGATATATAAGAGCCCTGCATGTCTGCTGATGCAGTAAAGACTTGAAAAGCTTTCAAATAAATCTAATAAAAAAGGAAGTAAGTCAAGTTTGCCTTAAATATAGCTGCCCATTTGGGGCAAATTTAGGAATAAGGCTATAGTAAAAGACACTCAACAGAGGTTTTGAGGCCTTATAGCCCTCGAGAGATAAAAATTGAAGTTCTGGGATTATTATAAATTATTATATAAATTATTCTATTATAAATTATTATATAAATATTATATATATATTTTTTTTAAATTTGGTACTTGTGGGGTTAATACCTCAAAGAAAAGACAAGCATTAGAAGCATGAGTCTTTTGTTGGGTGTTTTTCTCATGACATTTTCCAAATTTTAAATGCACAAAGACCAGAGAGGTAGGAAGACAAAAATGAAATATAAATAAAATTAAGATGAGTGGCATTTTATGAGATAAAACATTCTGAAGTGACAAAAAGTGGAGTTCAGAAAGAAACATTTGAAAATACGGGAGGATCAGTGAGAAACTGTTGAAGGCTATGCTGTTCCAAAAGAGACATTGATGAAAGTAAAAGTATCTTGGAGTTTAAGATCAACTGATGACCTACAAAATACAAAAATGTCCCTCTTTCATAAAGTGGACTTTAAATAACAACCAATGATGAATGAGTTCAATGTCTACCGTGAGGAGTTAGCCTCCATTTTTGGTGTTTGATGGCTCACAGCTTTTAAGACTCATTCCTTCTTTAATTCACCTTGTGTCCCGCATCTGTACAAACATTCACTAAGACCTAAACACTAATTCAGGATTTAAATGTTCTCAAGTAAATTGATCCAGATGTTTTAAAGCCAAATTACACAATTCCTATTCTTCCTTCTTCCCCCAAAGGAGAATTAACTTTGGAACAGGAGATCTACTTGGGTTAAGAATTCACTCTTTCTGGAGTTCTGTTTTTTGTTTGTTGGTAAACCTTATGCCTCTATCTCAGCTCTTTTTGTTTCCACTTGCAAAAACCGAGTCTCTCGTTGCCAAGTAGCCTTCTGGTTTTGAAACTCCACCTTCATTGGTGATTAACCAAACTCAGACTTTCATTATCATTCTTCAGTACTCTGAAAGCACCTTGCAATAGCAATTCAATTTCACAGTATTTTAAATGAGTCCTTTCCCTGTACTAACAACTCATGCTTTGCACAGACATTCTCTTTCATTTCAGTTCACCATTGATGAAAAGTTTGACAACTAAACCATTAGTACATGCGGGAAGCTTTCATTGTTCCATCCACTTTCAGTGATTTTTTTTTTTTTTTTTGGTCAGCCTGCTACCAAATAATCCAGCCTCAAATTCCCACTTCTAAGACTTCTCTTAGAAATACTTTCATTACCAACTATTTTACATGTATTCTCTGGAAGCATATCTGAGGTGAAGATTTGTATGATGGATATTTCTAGAATAATCTCAGAAACAACATTTGAAGGGCATGAGGGAGGCTAAGATAAATACTAGAAGATGTCCAACTGCAAATTGTTACAAAAGACATCTCTGATAAAACCAAAGACACTGCATCAAATAGAATAAAAAGTAGGCCCTAATCTCTATCATGTGGGATTGGGCCCCTATTTCCTTAATAAGACTCCTATAGTGCAAGAATTAAAATCAAGAGTCAATGAAGGGGATGGACTCAAACTAAAAAATTTCTTCTCAACAAAAGAAACAAACTGTGAAGTGAATAGAGAGCCTACATACTGGGAGCAAATTTTTACCCCTCACAATCAGATAGAGCACTAATCTCCTGGGTATATAAAGAATTTAAAAAGCTAAGCACCAAAAAACCAAATAACCCAATCAATAAATGGGCCAAGGACCTGAACAGACACATCTCAGAAGAGGATATATAATCAATCAACAAGTATTTGAAAAAATGTTCATCATCACTAGCAATCAGAGAAATGCAAATCAAAAACACTCTAAGATTTTATCTCACTCTAGTCAGAATGGCAGCTATTATGTATACAAACAACAATAAGTGTTGGTAAGGATGTAGGGAAAAAGGTGCACTCATACATTGGTGGTGGGACTGCAAATTGATGCAGTCAATATGGAAAGCAGTATGGAGAATCCTTGGAAATCTTGGAATGGAACCACATCAATGTTTATAGCAGCACAATTCATAATAGATAAACTATGGAACCAACCTAGATGCCCTTTAATAGATGAACGGATAAAAAAATGTGTCATATATAAACATGGAATATTCCTCAGCAATAAAAGAGAATAGAATCATGTCATTTGCAGGTAAATGGATGGAGTTAGAGAAGGTAATGCTATGTGAAGTTAGCCAATTCCAAAAAATCAAAGGCCAAATGTTTTCTTTTATATAAGGAGGCTGATTCATAGTGGGACAGGGAGAGGGAGCATGAGAGGAATAGACAAACTCTAGATAAGGCAGAGGGGTTGGAGGTCAGGGGAGGGGACATGGGGTAATTAATGATGGTGGAATGAGATGATCATTATTATCCAAAGTACAGGTATGAAGACACGAATTAGTGTGAACATACTGGGTATACAACCAGAGATATGAAAAGTTGTTCTCTATATGTGTAATAAGAATTGTAATGCATTCCACTGCCATATATATATATATATTTATAAATATTTATATATATATATATATATATTTTTTTTTAAAAAAGGAGCACTGGATTTGAGATTACTCTTTACATTAGTTCCAAATTGAGTTAAGGGGACTTAACCAAAGTGTCCATATGGCATTCTGTGTACGATACCATCATGAAGAAGGTGCGGAATTGGGTAGAATAACTCCTTTACTCCAAGGGCAATTCTGAGACAGACATATCTAAAAACTGTCAGTGACAAAAATTTTTGGGTAGCCTGGAGAAAAAACATTTCAACCCTGAAAGGAGAGGTCACTAGCATGAACAACATTTGCTATATTACATTTCGTGTAATTCCAACTTCAATTTTTCTAAAAGGTAAAACGAATCTATAGCAATGGAAATCACAATAGAAGCTAACTTTAGGGAGATAATCATTGGGACAGGGCATGAAATGGATTTCTATGATGTTATTAATGTTCTATTTGATATATAAGAATGATTATATGGGCAAATTCAATTTGTGGAAACTCCTCACGCTGTAAAATTATAGATTGCATATTATTGTATACATGCAATATTTCAACTAAAAGTTTACTTTAAGGAATAAATAGATGCAATAATTTCAAAATAAGAACCAAAATAATTAGTTTATAATTTAATCTTTGGTTTACTTTCACACCAGTTTGTGTTTGGGGAATAATATTTCATACTCTTTAACCTACAATATATATTATTTAATTTTCCATAGTGAATGTGCATTATCATCATCAGAATGTTAACAATTAGCTAGTTTGATAACTCATTCCTAAAATGTCTAAAATATTATTTTACTAAATTTCCAAACTAAGAAAAACAAGTAGCAGAATAACTGCAATAATACTAATGGCAACTGATTTAAAATATATATACTTTGGTGATTAAAAGTTATTTAGCTCAACCACTATTCCTGGACAAGATTTAGGAGATGGAGCTGACTAAATTAAAGGAAAGACAATATAATGGCTTAGTAATTGCCATGTAAATACCCCATCATTACAGTGTAAATATGTGATTGCTTCTCTCCTTTAAAGAAGGCTCTGGTTTACATGGTATTTACTTTAGGACTATTAAATGTAATTATAGGATACATTTCAGGAGAATGAAAATAAAGTGATTTTTTTTTGCTTATCTATATACCTTGAGGTTAATATTTACTTTCCAAAAGTCATTTTTTTATATAAATGCATTGGTTGTCTCTATCTTTATCAATTGTTAAAGTTACACAGTTGCCCCATAATAAGTTTTCAGCATCAGGTAACTTAATATTTTGCATAACTTATTTTGAAAGCATAAGAATATTACAGCTTAAGGCATGGAAATATTAACACTAGAAGATCAAGAAATTTATTAATGATATTGATGTCACATGTTGATATCATTACAGTTTTTATTACAATGCTCTTTGAGTTGACAATAGTTTGTAGCTGATATTTGTGGTCATGGGATATTTCTTATTGAAGAAATATTGCTTATTGAAGAAATCACACTACATTCCCCAGCATCCCTTACAATTACATTTGGTTATGTAACCAAGTCATGGCCAAGAATTTGATACTCGTGCTGATGTACATTTCTTCAAAGTCTGGCCCCATAAAAACTCCTTTAAATAATTTCCCTGACTTTTTTCTCTAATTGTTATCCATAGAAAGACAATCTACCAGAAGTCACAGAGGCTCAGAGAACAGAAGAGAGACAACTTGAAAGGAATCTAAGGAGCTGGATAACAAAGTGCAATGCTACACAATGACCAGAACTGCCCACTCTGTGGTTGTGTTAAGGCTCATGAATCTGGATGTATGTTTGTTGCTTACCTAACTAGCCTAAATAATTACTTACTCTATGTACCACAGAAAATCAAAGAGTATTTGATGTACTGCCATTAAAACACACTCACACACACACACACACACACACACACACAATGGGGCCTTTGTTTAACAATCAAGGGATGGATATAGAGATAATCTAGATAGTTCTGCTGAGCTGGGATGAAATCTCCATCTGCTGTAACTTTCAGGGCAGGTCATGTACACAACAAAACTATTATTCTAGAGAAAACATTTGGGAGATGACGGTGTGTTAGTTATTTACTATTGGTTGCATTTTGTATGTTATTTCAAACAAGATGTGCTTACAAAGTTTCAAGAGAAATGGAAAATGTTCAGGTATAAAAAGTCTTTAAGAATTAGAAAGGCAACTATTTTAGACGCTCCTTTAAAAAGATCTATGTATTGAAAAAGAAAAACTTGAACTAAAAGGCCCAATGAAAGTTACATAGTTTTTACTATGTTATTTTATTTAATTCATTTAATTTTCCATAGTGAGTGTGCATTATCATCAGAATAATAAAAATTAGCTAGTTTGATACCTCATTCCTATAAAAGTTTAACTTATGTCTAAAATATTATTTTACCCAATTATTTAAATAAGAAGTAGAATAACTACAATAATACCAATGGTGACTACTTTAATAGTGTGTGTGTGTGTGTGTGTGTGTGTGTGTGTATGATTCAGCTTAATTATGTTCCTTTCCAAATATGTCTTTTACATTAAGTAACCTCAAGATAACTCTTATTAAATTGAGAGAAAGAGTAGGAGAGAAAGGACCATCAGAAATAAAGCTGAACAAAATCTGGAAAAGAGATTTGGGTGCGTATTAGACCACAAAATTGACTGGACTCAAACAAATGAGAGGCTTAGTAAATTTACTGGGAATTATACAGGCAAAATAAATCAAAAGTGTTGTGCAATAATGTCTGTGAATTTCAAGTGGAAAAAATAAAACCTGACAGTAATAGACCCCCATGCTGAACACACTCTCTTTTGTTCATATGAATTATGATAAGGGATAATAACAAATAAGAAAGGCTCTATGAATGTTAGAGACATTTCCCAGGGAAAATAAGTATGTTTTACCCACATGTCAAAATCAAAGTCCAGTGAAGGGATTTTCCTCACTAACCCCTACCCCAAATGTAAGTCTTAATGAGACATATTCAGCATAAGGCAAAACATTGAAATGTATCTATGTTTTTTTTTATTTTTATGTTTTCATTTGCCCTTCTGAGCCTTTTCCACCACCATGTATTTAATGAAGTAGGGAGAGATCAATTGTTTTTCAGGTTAATTAGTTGCTGGATCAGGAAAATGTAGCTTCAGCCCAAAAAGCTATACTTTAAGGTGGATGGAATGACTACATCGGATGTTAACCCATGTGTCCTATATGTGGAAGGAAGGATATAACGATATTTGCTAATCCAAAGGTAGACTATGTGGAGACTACTTTTCCCTCTACCATCCTGCTTAAGAATACATTTCCCATAAAATAGACTGAGAGGTCAGTTTGCACTTGGGTTTGTGTAGCTTGTGCACAGAAATGGACGAAATAAAAACAAAAAGTTGAACTGTTATGAATTCACATCTAAGGCCTCAGGCAACCCATAGCAAAATCGGAAGCCTGAATCACCCTTCAGATTTAGACTTTGTGGCAAGTGGCACAAATATTTACTTTCTACAACTGGATAAAAGACACAAATGAGCAAGAATATAGCTATCATAGATTTCTTTCTAGAGAGGAGTTCCCAAGAGTGATTTAACTGAAAATAATCCTCTGCCAGTTTTCAGAGCAGTCAAATGAACACACACCTCAGTATCTAAGGCTGATCCAAGTGACACATAGCATCCACAACATTCTAAAACTCAGAGTGAAACTACGTTTCCCAGCCACTGTTGTACTTAGCTACGGCTAGATAACCAATTTATTCTCAGTTTCCAGGTTTGGCTCATAAAAATCTCCTCTGTGATTCTCTATATTCTGTCTTCATATACATAATGGTTTTTAACATGATCAAGGAGATGACAAGTTTCCTGGGTAAATCAAGAAGAGAGAGCCATCCTCAGATCCTGAATGCTGGGATAAAGGTCATCATCTCACCAAAAATCTAAATTTATACTTTTTGCAAGGGTAAAATAAACTCATAAGCTCATTTTGTGTTAAGAAATAGAGATTTTTGAGTTATTTATCATGAAACACAGGCTATTTAATTTTTCAGAATTAATAATTTCAGTAGAAATGATGGTGATGGCCACAAAAAAGTTACAGAAAGAAATAGGCTTTACACAGTTGGTAATTCACTTGACTCTCCAACTCTGTTTTCCATTGTCTAATTAAGAATTGGACTAAATCATCAAGTTTCTTTCTAGCATTAATTGTCATCGATTTCATTACACCCTTTCTGGGATAAAATGGTGCCACAGCAATAATCTTTAGATTTTAATAATTCTATAGAGTTGCACAAGTCACCAAAAGTGAAATTTTATATCTAGAATTCGTGTCCAAATGAATGTAATTCACTTAAGGGAAGTCATCTGCTTCATCCCTGACAAAGATTCAACCTAGACTGCATGTTTATGATTAATAAACTTCTTTTTGGTATGCCAAAGGCCTTAATGACAGCAAACTTTGCTACTGATTAAAAAAAAGTATTAGCACCTCTCTCTAAACCCTCTGGGTTTGCACTTATAGGAAGTCTTAGTACATGGACTGCTTATCCTAGTGGAAAGGATTTTCAGATTTTTTTTTTTATCTTTTCTTTCAAGAAACTGATATATCTTTGCATTCCTAAAAAGATTTTCCTGATCCAGTCAATCATAGTAATCAGCATGCTTCCTCTATGAGAGGTGCTTTTCCTGGCTATTAATAGTTGTCGGACCAGGTATAGTAGGAGACTGAGAGAATTATGGCATAATGAGTGCACTAGGGATAGTCCTACTTAGCAGCAAACTGATATAGCTTCTAAAAGTGTGTACAGACTATTGTCAGGAGGGACAGCTTCCAGGAAAATTAATAGTCACCTTGTGCTTTTTTAAAAAATCAATGTATTATTGGAATAGTATTCATTCAAGGTTGCACAGCTGGTTTGATGCTGATTATGCTTTAAGCCACAGAGGATAATTAAATAGGAGAGGAAATGGTGTAAGGTTGTTCATGACAGAAAAGATGCCAAGAACACTACAACAAAGGCCACTTGCAGATAAAAGAGGGAAGCTATGATAAATTTAATGAAAAACTATTAGTATACAACTTTTTTCTCCCTCCTTCTAACAGAATTTGCTTTGTTAAAATATTGTGCACACTTGGAGAGTTCTGCCCTTTAAACAAAACTCTAACACACATTCTTGTTGTTCTCATTCTCTGGCTTATACAGTGACTAGGACAGATAAAACCCAATTAGAGTTTAGCCTTATGGGCTTTTTCATATATATGTTAATCAAATAAAGCAATGTTCTCAAAGAAAAGGGCTCTTTGGGGGCCTAGATTAAAACATAAAAATTTTAAGAAATACAATCTCACCATAATTATTTTAATGGCTGTTCATGAAATAAACCTATATCATCAGATCATTTTAGGGAACTTGCATTTCATTGCTAATACTTTAAAACATTTTATTAGCATTTGTTTTTCTTTGTTATGCCCTTTTTAATGATGCATTGGTATTAATCTTTTAAATATTGATGCTTCTTTAAGCATAATAATTAAAATTTCTCAAGTATTCAGACACAATTTTAAGAGCGATACTAAACGCATTCATGTTGTACATTTTTGTTCTCATCTTTAGGAAGCCAACATGATATTTCCCACTTGAAATGACTTTTTCAATGATTTTTAGCTTATTTTAATTTTTTTCCTTGCAGAATCTTTAAAATCTTTAAAAATTTTTAGTATTATAGTATAGAATTATAATATTTCAGAATTCATTCAGAAACAGAATTAAAATTTATATATATACATATTCACAGAGCCTAAAGTTTGAGTTGATTCTGCTTGTCTCTGGTGAAATTGCTAAAGTTTATAAATGACAACACCAAATTCAATGGTTCTCATAAGTATATATAAAACATCTATTTTTCAACTTGGACCACTGCTCAAATGCATTTCATGGAGAAATCACAGCTATCTGTTACATTCTCTTCTATGAATTTTAAGCTCTGTAAGCAATGATGCATTTCAGTGAACATCTTTCTATGCTCTTATTACATGAGATGAGGTAAGAGAAAGATGTAAAAATGTCTCTTCACTGTTCAGAGGAAACAAAACTTTGGGCTAGGAAGTATTCTTTAAGGAATTATTTCCATAGATTCTGCAATGAATCAGGAGCAAAATTCACCCTGTATTGCTTTTGTTCCGAATTCTGCTGATTGTTTGGTCTGTCATCATATATAAAATATCATTGCTCTGATATCACTCTGCAAATATGCAAAGTGATTGCATTCCAAACATGATTAAGAATAAACACAGGCCTTCAAATATTCTACTTTTTATTCATTTAAAATGATCACTTTACAGAAGAATATATTCTATATTTTCATCAGAGTTTGATTTACTATTCAAATAAATAGGATCTTCTTTATGTATCAGATATTTTATAATAAACTCCTATTGTCATTTGAAGTTATTAATTTAACATGTTATTATCAGTTCATCTCCTATAAACCACAATGCTGCCAAAGAACTTTAACTATTCTCCTTCACCTGATGAAGATGAAAAATACTATTTTAATTGCCCTTTCATAATGTGACAGAAATAGAAACACAGGTTCTTATAATTTTTAGTTGGCATAATTAAATGGAAAAAGTTCTCAGATCTTGATATTTAAGATTTTTTTAAATGGTGAAATAAATGCATTGATTTTTTTTTAAATCACAAGTTAAAAAGTGTGTTGTTAGTTTTTTGTTTAGTTCTTAAAAAGTACTAATGGTACCATGCAGAGATTAGTTTAGAGATTCCAGGACTACATTCTCTCTGCTAGGGCAGAGAAAACATATTTTTTTTATCATTCTCACCAATCCTTGGCAAACTTAGGTTCAATAGTTGATACTCTCAAATGTGGTCACTTTCACCCTTCCATATGTGCTCCTAATTATAAAAACACTGCAAATTAAAAATTCATATTTAGATAGATCATTTCTAATGGTATAAAAGTACATGCAATTCAATTCACCCTTGTTATACATTACCACATTTTTCCCCATACCTGATGATTTTCATGAACAGGCCTTAGAAAATCTCTTGCCTAATGCTATATTGTTTATTTGATTCCCCTCTGTATGATAAATGATTTCTCTAACTATGTTGTGTGAGAGGCTATGTACAGATGTTTTACCCAAGCTCAATTTCATGATATGATTGATTACTAAAGAATTTTTTTCAAAATATGTATCCATTTGATGAAATTTCCTAAATGCTATTGTTTAATTTGCATCATGGTTGATTTTCTTGGAAATCAAGCAGAAATGAGACACCCCCAAAATATCAACTGATCCACTGTAGCTGCTGCTACAGAAGCTGCGTTCCTACTTTTAAAACATGCTTTATTTTTAATTGACATATAATGCTTATACAATGTGATGTTTTGATATGTGTATATATTGTATAATGTTCAAATTACAGTAATTAGCACATGCATAATCTCAATATGTATCTTTTTGGGGAACATTCACAATCCTCTCTTTTTAGCTCTTTTGAAATAGATAAGGCATTGTTATTAATTACAATCACTGTACTGTGCAATAGAACATCAACACCTATTCCTCCTAGATACCTGTAACTTTGCACCCATTAATCAATATCTCACTTTTCCCCTTCCATTCGTCCCCTGCAGCCTCTGGCAAACACAACCACTATTCTACAGTCTTGCAATGAGATGAGCTTTTTTTCAGATTACACATTTGAGTGAGACCATAAGGTAACTTGTCTTTCTATGCCTGCTTCATTTCACTTAATATCATGTCCTCTAGGTTCTTCCATGTTATTACAAATGACAGGATTCCATTTTTTCTTAGCAGGACAGTATGTGTATATATAGCATATTTTATTTAGCCCTGTGTTTATGAACACTTAGGTTATTCCATGTCTTGGCACTTATGAATTGTGCTGCCACAAACATGGGTGGGCAGCTACCACTTTGGCATACTGATTTCATTTCCTCTGGTCATACAACCATTGGAGGAATTATGGATCATACACTCGTTCTATTTTTAATTCTTTGAGCAACCTCAATGCTACTTTCCATAATAGATGTGATAACTTACATTTCCATCAATGACGTGAAAGATTCCTTTTTCTCTCCATTTTTGCCAACAGTTTTTATTTTTATTCTTTGGCTTTTTCTACCTTCTTTAAACCAGTTAATTTTATGTGTGGTTTACATTAAAACACAATATTCTTTAGGAATATTAAGGTAATCTAAAAGATATTATTTATGCTTGTTTAAGGCATATTTATAATTTCCCACTTATGGATGAAATTTCTGTGTTTACCAACTTTGAGTTAAAATGAACAGTCAAAAGACAAGATTTGGCTTAACAAAATTACTTTTTATACTAATTTTCAAGTCATTCAATATTTTGGTCAAAGTTCAATTTTAGTAAAATTACTAAATCACTGTAGCTTAAAGATTAATTTGATATTATTGATGTTGGGTATTTTAAAAAGTCCTTTAATTTTGAAAATTATAGTGTGATACCTGGCTGTCTTTATTCAGGCAGTTATAACAAAAATACCATAGAAAAGGTGGTTTATCAATTACCAAAAATTATTTCTCAAATTCTGAAAGCTGGAAGTCCACAATTGGCATCAACCTGGACAGGTGCTAATGAGGACCCTCTTTGGGGCTGGAGACCACTGTCTTCTCTTGAAACTTTGCATAGTAGAAAAAACTAGAAAACTATTTGGGATCCCTTTAATAGGTACACTAATCCTATGCCTGAAACGCCACCCTTATTGCTTAATTATCTCCCAGAGACCCAGCTTCCTAATGCTGTCATATAAGGGTTTAGAATTTCAACATATGAATTTAAAAAGAACACAATATAAGAACATAATATGCAATCCATTGCACTAACTTTTTTATATACTGCCTGTAATTTATAAATATATAGGAATTTTTGTGAACATGAAACAAAAAGAGAAAACATATTAGGCACAAGAGTGAATTTATAAGAGTACCAGTTCAATGAGTTTCCATGTCCACCCTGATTCATCTTTAGTTCAGATTCTTTCCTCTCAGAAGCAGTTTTGCAGGCAAGTAATGCTTTCAGTAATGTATGATCAAACCTCGACTCCCTATATTCTTTAGATTTTATTGGCTTTAACCAGATAGTTTTATTAAAAAAAACTCTTTCATTTATCAATGTGGGATGTAATTGGACCATTTGGGTACACTAAAGAGTGTGCTGATTCTGGTGAGGTTGCTTCTTTTGAAGGCACTGATGGGATTCCCTCTGTCACTTCAGGTGACCACATGTGGCTATGCTAAAACTCAGCAAACTTGTTTTTGTATGCCATGTTCCTTTTTGTCTCAAGGTCCATATGCATCCTATTTTAAAATTGTCTAATCACAGCCCACCTGTTCCATCATGTGAAGACTTTCTAAACATTATGGTTACCCTTCCTCAATACCCTTTTCAGTCCACCCTCCCTTTGGCTACATGTTTTCAAAACATAGGAAGTTCTTTCTTCACAGTGATCATCCTAACTGTGATTATTTTGCTTTCCATTGTTTTATTGTTTTTGTTAAAGCCTGCATCTCCTTATATTCCTTAGAAAGAAGATTGAACCTCTACATTTTAAACACATTATTACCAATAAACGAAAATATCCCATAATATTTGTAAATAATCTTTTTTAAAGTGGATTTTGAAGAATTTGGAATATAGATTCATATTTTTCTTCCTTACCAATTGGAGTAATGTTTTCCAGTGAAATAATCTTAAGAATATTCTGGAGTAACAGAACTATTAGAAACAAGGAAATGTTTAATAGGTGCCTACTATTAGGACACATTCTGCTGCAAGAAATATAATGAGTAGCAGTCAAAATTGGTCTACAACGAGAGGGAAATTTATTACTTCATATGACTAAAACTCAGTCATAGAAAGAATCTAGATTTAATTAACACGGTGCTCAAAAATATCTTGCAGGCTGCCAATTGTATACATCATTAGAATCCTATAATCCTAGGTGTTTCCTAGACTAAACTACTTGAGCAAATTTATGTGTCAGTTCCAGAAATTAAAAAGAAAACACAGAGAAATAGTTTCTTTGTTTGTTTTCTTCTGTTTTGAATATGTTTTTATGTGCCACCAGAAGTTTTTGTGGTCAATTGTAAAAATTAAAAACTAGATACACTCAAAATAATACAGCCAACAAATAAGAAGTTAGCTCCATATGTACTACTATGAAAAAATTACTCATAGTATTTTGTTACATTAAAAATATAATAAAGGATCTATAATAGGACTTACATTTCATTTAAATTTGAATGTGTAGTTGCTAAACTTCATTGAATTTCAGAGAAATAGTTTTTACTTAGGAATATTTTTTTCTTTGCAGCAGAGTGTCAGTCAGGTCTCATCAGCTGGAGTTACACTGTATACACCTAGAAATAAACGAATTACTAAGCCAAGAGGAAAGGGACCACCACAATTAGCTGAGATAGTAAAGATATACCCAATCTCACCTGAGCTATAAGCTACAAGCAGGACCAAAGGATACAACTAATCAAATCAGTTTTCTTTTAGGAAAAAGGGAAAGGTTGGGGGATCAAATTTAGTGATCCATAAATGTAAGGAAAGTAAGACAATTTCTTGTAGCATTTTCTAGTTTAGCTAAAGAAAACACTGGTTTAAAATTGCACTTGTGTTTTCCTAAATATGTAACACAATATTCACGGTGTAATTTGTGTGTGCTGTTTTCCATTTTAAAATGGAAGGCAGTCTAGGCATGGAGTTTAGATAGAGTATGCAACAAGCAAAGGATGACTGGAAAAGCTACACAAAAGGTAAAAACGTGAAAAGAAAGATAACTGTTATTTTTTAATCAACAAATATTTTTGTAAAATGTATTCTGTCAATAGTACAGAGCAAAATTATGACAATGGCATTTCCTTGGGGGGAAAATGATGATGGATAGATAGATCGATACAAAAATGGAGAACTAGACAGATAAATAGGTAGAATGTGTGCCAACAGAGGCACCACCAATAACAACAAAAAAGACACAAAATGTGAAAATATTTTTTTCTTTCTCCTGAGGCAAATTAAAAAATCATAAATTTCTTACATGATCCCCAAATAAGGATTCTACTTCTCTCTCTGTTTCTTTCTCTCTCAAATGAGCTAATGCTCTGCTAATGCATTTAGTTGGAATTAGATGTGAAGCTCAATTAACATGTGTTCCTTGTATTCAAGAATATTATGAAAAGCATCCTAGCATGATAATAAAACCTCAATGTATCCAAGCAGGGAAGTTAATCACCATCATTACCATTTATACCTCATTCTGATAACTGCTGAGTCTTGCAGCAGTAAATTACATAGACTCCATAAAACAGCAAAAAACAATATTATGTTCAACAGAGAACCCAAAATACCATATAAAATATAAATTCTTCATAAGATTTAACAATTATTTATGAAAAAATAAAGAAAAAAATCCACTAAATAACACTAATTTTATCATGATAATGGGAATTTCAAAGAGCACACCAGTTATATACTAGCTAGAAATAGTCTTTTATACCAGCATTAAAACTGATAGTCATCTTTATTTTACCTAGTAAATTAGAAGCATTTTCTAGTACTTCAAGAATTAGTACAAAAGCAGAAATTAATATTTATACAATAGAATTTAGCTTGCCTTTCAGAAGTATTCTGAGATCATGATCTTTCCTGTATCTCTACTTACTCCTTTCAGTCAAGAGATGGTGTTAACTTTGCAAATCCAACTTTGCAATCCAACAGCTAATCATGGAACCATTTAATCAAGACTTGAGAACAATTTACCTGTGTGGGTTCCCTTAGTGTTTCTATTATTTTACAAGATGATCAATCAAATAAAGCTGTAAAGAGGGAACACAAGAGAAGATCAGAAAAGTAAAACTTCTTATACTCACACTCTATAAAGAAAGGGCCTGGATCATGAGACAGAGCCACACAGGAAAGGTGCTAAGATCTGTGCAGTTGCCTTTGAATCAGTGGCTAACATCCTTCAACATCTTAAAAATTAAAAAGTGCATATTACCATTTTTTTGTTTTTTTAATGATTTTATTAGAAATTATTACTATTATTATTATTGTTACCAGCATTTGTTAAGATAAATTGTCTTAACTTAGCAAGGATATCTTATACTGATTTATGTATGTTCTCATCATTTCTTAATTATTTATATTTTAATCCAAAGACAAAAATTATTCTTTTTTATTGATGTAAACCACAAATATATTTTGTATAATAATGTAAAATTCACACTAAAGACAAGACATAATATTTTAAAAATACCTTATGCATGTTTGGCTCCTCATTAGACTCCATTATCAGGTAACAATTTATTTTCTTTTGTCATTAGAGGTATTTCAGCAAAATTTTTCTCCACATATCCTATTTACTACTTAACATTTCATTTATAACAAATGATAGAAACCCAAATTAGCTTCCAAATAAAAATGATATTTAATGGTTTACTTAATTCAGATATTGAAGAGTAGGATTTAAGCATGCCTGCATAACCGGGTACTCACTCTGAAATTGAGACCTGGTCTTTCACTTTGGTATGTCTTTTGTTTCTTCTGAGTTCTGATTTCTCATATAGATATTTTGCTCATGGAGGAGATATTGGTATCAAAAAGACATCCTAGTCTCTTAGCAAGTGAGCAAGAAAGAGGACATCTCTCAACAATCTCAGAAGAAAGATCTTGGGTCCTAATTCCATTATCTTCAGGTTAACAATGTAGCCAGGGAGCTCTGGGCTCTGAATCACGTGCCCAATCATGTGAACAGATTTAAGCCCTCTGGAACTTCTTGGACTGAAGTGGGGGAGGGCTAGTCCCCAAAGGAAAATAAGGAATTAAGGCTTTTATTAGAAAGGTGAATAGGTAAGTAGGCAAAAGCAACAGGTGCTCGTGCAAGCAATCTAACTGTCCATCAACTAGATAGATGAATTGTTGGTCAATCCATAGTGGAATACTACTCCTGAATTACAACAATCTACAGACATATGTAACAATGGGGATGAATTTTAAATGCATATGCTAAGTGAAAGAAGCCAGATGCAGAAGTCTATATACTGTGTGGTCCCAGTCATATGATATTCTATAAGAACAGAAATCAGATCAGTGGCTAACAAAGCCTGAAAATGAGGAAGTAGGTTGACTACAAAGGGGCAAGAGGGAACTTATTTTGAATGATAGGAATGGTCTGTAATCCCAATAGTTGTGGTTGCATGCTCAAATGGGTCAAAAGTCACTGAATGGAACACACCAAAAGGATACATTTTCTTGTGTAAATCACAGCTTAATGAGTATCTGATTTTAAAAACAGAAAAATAACTTTCAGCACGATAGGGTATTGATTTAATATTCGAGCAGCCATCTTAAATGTTAACCACCATCTTATGTGATGTTACGCTTTCCTGTAATTCCTCTTACTCAAACTACCCCACTCCCATTAGTGAAATACCCAATGGTACCATAACCCTAAGCCAATCCCAGAAGGACACAACCCCTATGCTCTGGAAAGACCCATTATACCATCCACCTAAGCCAATCATATGTTATTCTCCACCTGCCTAGCTTTGACACAAGCACCTCAGAGCCTATCCCATAGCGCCACAACTACAACTTCCAACCCCTACCCCACAAAAGCTGAACACCTGAACATATTGGGGCTTCTCTCCTCTCTATAGAGAGATGGCCATAATTTGTCAGCGTTGATAAATAAACTTTCATGTGGATCTCTGCCTGGTTTTCATCCTTCATTTCTCACTTCCCCGTTTCTTGCTTTTTCACTTTCCTTTCCAGCACATCCCATCACTCTTGGAATAAGCCTTGCTCTTCGGCATTTGTTGCAAAGCCCTGCAGCATTATTTCATATTGTGCAAAGGGGAGGGAGGGGAGGGAAGGGGTATGTGGGCAGAAAAGATGGTGGATGAGATGGACATCATTACCCTAGTTACATGTATGATGGCATATATGGTGCAATGCTACATGTGTTCAACCAGAGAAATGAAAAATTGTGCTTCAATTTTGTACAATGAATCAAAATGCATTCTGCTGTCATATATATCTAATTAAAATAAATAAATTAATTAATCTAAAAAAATAAGTATTATATTGGGGTATTTCTTATTCAAATTGAAATATATTCCAAGATTACATGAAAGGCAAAGTAATAAATATACTATGTTTGATAGGTCTGTATCTTGTTTTATCAAAATAATATTTTATAATAAACTAAGTTAAAAGTTTAAAAAAATAGTAAAAATATATTAAAAATCTCAACTCTCCTATTCCATTTCTAATTTTTTTCAGGTGTAGAATAATTTCTTCACTTGAAAAATGAAAAGATGTTCATGAAATACACCATTACCTAGATATTGACACTTGCCTAGCCAATTCAAATTATAAATCATGTCATTTTTAATGCCCAAGTTGTGTATGTCTGTGCACACACAGACCTTACCATATTGTTATATACATACCAATATTATTTTTTTTTACTCAAAATTGAATTCTGAATATATTCCCTTGCTACTGGTCTTCATATGCATTCATTTTACAAGTTCAGTCTTCTATAATATGAAACTTGCAATATAATTTCAATTGTTTTCCGGTATAAGATATTTTTCTGGCATCATTGTCTACAAGCCAGTTTTTAGAAAAATTAGGTGATTTATTTAGTTTTCTGATATCTATTTTATATTCAATTCTATATCCCAGATATAATTTGATCAAGCCTAAAAATTTGTGCAGGATACTTTTGCATGGATATTGTCTTAAAATTGCTTTATCTACATAGAGATTCAGTTATCACTTTTTTTCCCTGTATGTAGGCCATATTGACCAAGCAACTACATAAACTGTAAATTAATAACTCAGAAACAATGTATGAATCAGTTCATTCCAAACTTACACATTTTGAAAGTGATTTTTTTTCTCCTTGGAATAGAAATGTGATGTGGGAATAATTGGAAGTAACTGGTGTTTGTATTACTATGGCTCTGTTGTATTTAATACAAGTTTCACAAACTTTGACCCATAAGCATTAGTCAAAGTGGGTTAGTTCTTGTCTATTCTCACAATTATATATTATATATTATGAATCATATATGAGGTGGCACATAATAAATATTTCAATCCTGCAGAGTTTATTGGGTATTTTGGAAGGGTACATTCAACCCAACAGACAGCTGTAGTGCTAATTAGCTTTTAAATTTTATTTTTTAAAAATTGGGAGTTCATAACCCACTTCAATCTAATGTATGAAATATGATATGTCAAGAGCTTTGTAATGTTGTGAACAACCAATAAAAAAATAAAAAATTAAAAAAAAATAAAAAATAAAAATTATATATATATATACATATATATATATGCACATGCATGCACATGTATGCGTGTCTATCACATGCACAAAGCAATGCAGAATGACAATAAGAATGAGCCATATTTTTCATTTCAACAGCATTATGCATGGGTTTCAGAAATGTAAGGCAGGTCAGCAGCTACTAGATTTTGAAAAGTCAGTTTAAATACATTAGTCGTAAGGAGCATCTCTATAAAAGTGTTGAGAAAGTGTGGATCAGTTCATCATATTAAATCTCTGAGAACTGGATAGAGTCAGGTATATCTCTGTGATAGTGACTAAGAAAAGTAACAATTGTACAATATATTACTCGGAACACTGCATCAAAAATTATCATTTTCTGTCAGTGTTTTCACTCTTTCTCTGTTCATTTCTGGTAGCCTTAGAAGAGAACAGTTATTCTTTGTCAGGTTGAGGGCATTCAAGTGAACCAAAAGGTCAATCTAATTAAAAAAGGGAAAGAACTTCAAACCACAAGGGGAAAAAAGATCCAGCTAAATGCCAAGGAATTTATATTACTGAATACATGAGGTAAACAGTCAAACAATGAGATGAATGCACAAAGGTGTCAAACACAGAGCAAAAAAGGTAGTGTGTGACCTTTAAATTATTATTTTTTTAGTAAATTAAATGATATTTACTCCTTGAAAGAGAAACATTATGCAGTAAGAATCATTTATAATATAATTAGATTTTTATCACAGCTTACTTTTGTAAAGCTTTGGTTTTCTCCAGTGATTCAAAATAGATTTATATTTATAAATATTGAGAAGGGAAACTAGATTAAAAGGTAGCATCTTCTCTGACTCCTTCCAAACAAAAATTTAATTATGTATATTTTTAATATTTGCAAAAGCTATTTTTTTTTCATTTGGAATTCTCCTACCCTAAAAACGTTAGGTCCACACACATTGCTAAAATTCAGTTATACCTTTTTCAAGAGTAAATTTTAAAACCACAGTATTAATGTAGGTTTGCAAAACAAATTAGTGAAAATGGTTATAGCTGGACCTTCGCACCCTATCTTTTTTCTCATGTCATCCTTTCTTTTTTTAAAATCCATTGTAGCTAATGTGGAGCCAGAAGTGACTGTACAGTACAAATTTAGCAATTTCAAAAGGGTGAAGAAAGACCTTCCTATATTCAGCACACTGTCTAAAATGTAATCATCATGTGGTTTTAATCTATTAGAACACTTGAGTCAGATACTTCATGGTGGAATGTATGAGCAATGGGAAGTGGGCCTTCCATTCTCAGCTTTGTTATCTTATCAATGATATAAGATCTTGTATCTACTGGCATTTTATCATCAGCTATTACTCCCCCATACTTTAGAAAATCATAGAATAGAGAACAATGTCTCTGTAAATTGATGATTTCCAATTTTGCCTAACTTATTAGCTCAAAATGCATTTTAACTTTGTCTTAATAAAATCATTTCTAGTTGAAATGAGACTGAGGATACATTGTTCAGGTGTGAGATTTGGATTAGTGACCAGATTTCAAGATAAATCACCATTTCTCCTGTTTCTTACCTCATTTTCCTCTGTGGATATTGTCTGCAGTTGTCCTGTCTTCTTCTGCAATATTTTTATTCTTCAGGATGACTAGCACTCAAGCCCTTAGCACTAGCACAATTGGTCTGACCCTGGTAACAAGCCAGTTCTAACCAGTTTTCTTTACCTTGATGGCTCTAGCCTCCCACACTCTTGAAGTTACTTCGGCTTCTATGCAACAATCTCTTAGAATCCCCAAAGCAGCATGCCTACTTGATCAAAACATGAATTTGTCTTGCTCTACATAACATCTTGGATAAACCCTGTAGTGTTTATGGTTTCTTGGGTTAATGCCAGGAACAAAGACTGTATCTCTCAGTCTTTGTTCCTGGCATTACAGGAAGCCTACAAAACCTAGCTTCTGAACAAACAATACATTACTGAGTGGTTTCTTCCTTGGTGCTATATTCTCACTTTTCCTGCTAGCTTCGTTAGTGTTGTCAAATTATTAGTATTTCTTCTGCCAATTCTTCAGCTTTAAGACATAATCAACTGCTATTTCTACTAAACAGAAACAATCACAAAGTGGCTGATTGTGTGTCTGCAGATAGGCTTTGTCAGCTGCTCTTTGAACTATAAAATTTATAGAAAAATATATTTCTCAGAGGGCACTTTTCACAGAACTTAATATATTTAATGGCTATAAACAAAGCAAAGTCAAAGGAAAAAAGAAATAATCTGAAGAGATGATTCATTGCCCATGTATATTTTTAGTTTTGTTATTATTAATTTATTTTTGATGGCATTATGAACAGGGGATATGTATAAAAATTTTTAAACAAAGTTAAAATCAGATGTGTAAAATGAAAAATGATATTGCATATAAGCTGATATAAACATGGGAAAACATGATAAATTAGCTTTATTTCATTAACATTTTCATGTGTTGAATGCTTTCCTCTAAGGAAATATCTTGATACTCGAAGGTCACCCAAGCCCTCTGGAAAGCTTGTGAAGTCTCCTCTTTATGGTGAGTGTCCTAAGATTTAGATTTCCTTTCTGTGCAGGGTTGTCAGTGTAGACATCAAAAACAAGCAAAATTACAAGGAGGCAGAAAGTTGGTTCGATTTGAGATGAAGTCGAATGATTCTGCTTCACATACTTCATATACTGCTTCACACTAGGACTTAGGCAGTGATTTTTAAAAAATTTTTATCGATGGTCCAAAGACTCACTATGAATTATGTACTGTAAAACTGCCCTAGATAATTAAAAAAGGCTTGATGACTTAGGACATAGTGTTAGTCTTACCCTCAATCTCTTCAACATGTCTTCAGTTCTATCCTTATATAAATTATTACTGAATATAATGGCATGCCCTGACTAATCCATAGCACAAATAAAGATATGAATGTATAGTCAGGATATGGGTATTAGTTTTTTTTATTTGTAACAGATTTTAATTTTTGAAAAGATTCCAATTTTTGAAAGGATTAATATGAGGCAGAATTTCTATGATGCAAAAAACAACTCTTTTGAGTATTTTATCTCATCATGTTTTATCCCCAATAGCTCATGCATATTAAGCAGCCAATGTATATTTTGATGTGATTTATTTTTAATATTTACCATGGGTTTATACATCTAATGACAAGTTCTTGATTTGACTGTTTCTCAGAAGTTGACTCATGTCAATAATTCTAGTAAGACAGAGCTAAAATTTATAATAAAAATTTTCTTTTATACCTTAATGTCTGCCTTCTAAAGTGAAGAAACACTAATATAATTCATGTAAGGAGAGCTGCATTATAATTCATCAATGCCTTGGTAAGGATGAACCACAGTAAAGGGCACTTTTGTTTTAATGCAGCAGGCTTTCACACCAATAACATTTGGAACACATTTTTTTTTTTCTGATCTAACTCATTCTTGGGGTACACATCTTCAGCCATGGACAGTAGTTGGAAAAGTATTTTAAAGTTTCAGTGTCAATGTTTCCTTTTCTAAATTTCTGTTTAGTCAAGCTTTTAAATGATGTATGTATTATTCCTTTAAACATTTTTTTAAAAATCAATGGGATTGGACTTAAGTCTTATCTGGGAATGGCATTAGTTAGCCTCTTTAAGAAGCTTTCTCTTTCTGTACTGATCATTTGTTTTGTATGTTTAATTCATACATACACTCTGCTGATGGTATTATAGATACCTTACTGTTGCCCTCCATCCATAATTTTGTTTCTAAATAAGTATATTGTGAGGATCTGCTGTCATCATTTTTTTTCTTCTTTTTGCAGTGGGGAGATACTGGGGATTGAACCCAGGGGGCACTGAAACACTGAGCCACATATCCAGCCCTTTTTAAATAGTTTATTTAGAGACAGAGTCTCACTGAGTTACTTGGGGCCTTGCTAAGTTGCTGAGGCTGGCTGTGAATCCAGGATCCTCCTGCCTCGATCTCTCAAACTGCTGGGATTACAGGCATGTGCCTTCGTGCCCAGCTTTATTGTCATCATTTTTCATCTCGAGAAATTACTTGTAAATTGAAAGCAAGATAGAGTAAGCAAATCTTCCTCCTTTTTCATTTTTGTTTCATATGTAAGATGTGGATATTTAATCCTGCAATATTTATTATTGATGAAAACATTGCTTTGTAGCAATAGGCACCCACCAGGTGACATTAAATATTTTTAGAAGGAATTGTACTTACATTTTTTCTGATCTTCCTATGCTAGAAAAAAAAAATCAAAAAATTCAAAGTGTTTTTCTCACTTCTGAAGATCTGATCTTTCTTTCCTGTATCTTTGTATTCCATTACAACAAATTTTGTCTCACAGTGAGAGTGCTTAACATTTACATGATAGACACACATCTCACAAGTGGATGAATTGAAGCATAGTAGCATTGAAGAACTTTTCTAGGTTCACAAATTGCCAATACTCCAACAGAAACATTTTTATATGTGCTACTCCAAGCTTACAGTTTATTAAGGCAAATTATAAATTCTGGTAATGTTTTCTCCAATTTATACAATGTTACAGCCAACATCTCTGCTTCAACATCTGTCTAGTTTTCAGTATAGAGAAATATTCAGGAAACGTCTAAGCAGATGAGAAAGAATTGGGGTGTATTTTACTCCTAGACAATCCATTTCTTTGGAATTTTAACGAACCTACCTTCCTTGTTTATTCCTCTTACCATGAATTACATAAATGATAACAGACCGTTTCTGGATTGCCTGTAATTGCCAGCAGAAAAAAAATGTATTTGCACTGAACTTAGGGACCTTTTGAGTGACATCCTTCTAGGGATACAGTAACCACAAAATGGAGACAGAATAAATATTCTGGGAAAGAAAAAGATTATATATCAACATGTTCACCAATAGTATGTGCACTGACATTTAAATCTACTTGATGATTTGTAAACATTTATTTGACATATTAATAGATACAATATGTCAAATATATATATATATGTATATCAATAAATATATATATATCTCAATAAACACTTGTTTCCATACCTTCGCTATTATAATTAGTCCTATAATAAGCACAGAGGTATGGCTATCGCTTTGAGATACTGATTCTAATAGAATTCTATTAGAATTATCTTTCCTCCACACCCTCACCATTACTTGTTATCTATTGTCCTTTTCATAATAGCAATACTAACAGATACAAGGTGATACATTATTGGAGAGGGTCTTTTTTGTTGTATATGACTATGGGGCTCATCCTGACATAATTATAAAAACATGGAATATATATTTTTTTCTAATTCAAATCCTAGTATTTCCCCTTCCCATCCCCTCCTCCCTTTATCTGTTCCCTTCCCTCTACTGATCTTTCTGCTATTACTTACAGTTTCTTTTTAATTGTTGCCTTGTGGATATACATGATGATGAGATTCATTATGGTATATTCATATATGTACATAGTAAATTTAGGTCAGATTCATTTCACTGTCTTTTATTTTCCCATCCATCCTCCCTTTCTTTCATTCCCTACTGACTGCCTCACTGATCATTCTTTTATTCTTTTTTTACTCCTCCCACATTTTTTGATTAGCTTTCACATATCAGAAAACATTCAACCAAGGTGATGTTTAATTTCGATTGATTTGCATTTTCCTGATGAACAATCATATCACCCACCTGTTCCTATAAATGTTGCCTAGTTGTATGCCTTAATCGCATTTGCAATAGCATCACAAATAACAATATATTTAGGAATGAATTTAACCATGAAGGTAAAATATCTGTATCCTAACAATTATAAAACATTGACAGAATGAATTGAAAAACACATAGACAAATGGAAAGCAGCCAATGAAATAGAATAGGAAAGAACCATATGTAATCCGTCAATTATTTTACAAGGGCATGAAGAATACACATTGCTATAATATGGATTGGGAATGTCTCCCAAGGTTATGTTGCAAATGCTTGGTATCCAGTATGATCCTGTTGGAAGGTTGTGGGAAAATTAGAAGACGGGGACTTTAAGAGGTGGGGTATAGTAGTAGGTTTTGGATCATTCCAGGCATGCCCTTAAAGGAGACTGTGAGACTTTCTCTTTTCCTCTCTCTGTATCCTGGCTTTCATGGGTTGAGTACCTTTATGCTTCTCCATACACTCCCACCATGAGGTAACACCTCACTTCATGCCCCAAATCAATGTGGAACCAACCATGAACAAAAACTTCTAAAACTATGAACCAAATAACTCGATTCTCTTTTTAAGTTGATTATTTTTTCACAGTAATAGAATGCCAACACCACATATAAGGATAGTTTCTTCAATAAATGGTGTTGGGACAAATAATTATTCACATGGAAAAGGCAAAAAACATAAATGAAATGGTAGAAAATAATTATAAGCCATTTCAATTGGGGGCTATTATGATATATATATATATATATCATATATCATAATATATACATACATATATATTCACACACACACATACATATATAAATAGATATCTCCCAAATAACTCAATAGCAAAACTTACAAAATAAATAAATAAATACAATTAAAATATAGACAAAGCATTTGAATTTATATATATATATATATATATATATATATATATATATATATATGTTACTGAGTTTTTCATAAGATATGATAAACTGGGATAATTATGACTACTACATTGAGAAGAAAAGCAGAATATATTCTGGATGATTATAAACAAGAATTATATATGTATCAAGGACTAGTATAACACATATATCAAATATATCATGCATTCAAAACAGCAGATATCTCTTAGAATATGTTTTAGGTAATATGAGATTATTATTATTATAATATTAATGTCATTCCATAGCATATAAATGGAAGAATGATATATAATTTTTATTTTATATAAGAAACATCATTGGGATTAGCATTTAAAATTATTCAATATAATTTGACAATTATAGAAAATATTGAAAAGTAAATATAATTTTTATAAACAAATGAGGAGCAACACAATATGTTTTATTTTTAAAATTTTCTTATTTTTCTAAGTGTGTTTTCTTTTTATGAGAACAGCAAATATGAGAGGTTAAAATATCCATAGTATTCATATTTTTAATAATTTTTTGATTCAAACAGTATTGACATCGAATATAATAAAATACTTCATTACATGTATAAATTTTGCTCAGTTTGCCAAAGGTGCTTTAAAAATATCATAAGATAGTCATGAAGCTAATTTGATGTAATGAAAATCAAAGTTATTTATTTTCCAGTGACATTTAATGTGTAACAATTGTTGTCTTGTGGGTAAACATGATGATGATGTGGATATACATAATGATGATGTCCACCAATATTATGTGCACTGATGTTCAAATCTACTTGATGTTTTTTAAACATTTATTTGACATAATTATAGATAAATCTTGAATATATATATCAATGAACACTTTTTCCATACTTTCGCTATTATGATTAGTCCTATAATGAACATAGGCATAGTTATCATCATTAGTGTCAACAATTAGAAAACTCTTAAGTTATACTAGCCTTATAAAAACAAAAACACTAATTTTTCTCACAATATTGTGTCAAATTGGTGACTTTAAACCTGCACATCTTCAAGGCTTCTAGAATATGACACAATAAAATAAATTGTGCCTCCCACACTACTAGTCCAGACATTGCACAGAATGAGAAGAGTAACCCCAGCTTCTGTAGCACTGTTTATCCTGTCTACTCTTCTATGGAGTTCTCAGACTAACCTAATTCAGGAACAACAACAACAGAAGGAACTAAATTATTTAAAATCTAATAATACCATTAATGACAGAAAACAATGGCTCTTAAAAATGCTTTCATAATTAAACTAAAATGATATAAAATTAGAACAGGTATCTGTATTGATATAGTATTATAGAAAAGGTTTTTAAAAGTAAGATTTCAATTGTTCCTTAGATTATGAGACATTCTGGAGATTTTTATAACTGAGAATTAACATAATTGGCAAGTTCCAATTTCTCTGTTTGCAAACAAGCAGCTTGCATTTTGAATTAGAAATGTTGGTAGAGAAATAGCAGTTTTGACTGTGAAAACCTGCTAATGAAAGCTGCTACTTTATGCTCAATGCATAGAAATTGCATAACTACTGTACTGAATTGATATTTCCATACCACAGATTTTCAAAAAAGAAATCCAAAGAATGTAATTCATAGCTTAGCATTTCTTCTTAAATATCTAATGTTGATTGAGGAAAATAGCTGAACAAAATAACAGAGAAATATTGTTAATGACAGTAAAAAATTAACACAAAAATACCCATTTTTCTAATTCCAGGAACTGATTCCAGGAACACAATAATAATTCCAGGAATACAAATATTTATTTTGAAAATGTGGAACTAATACCCAGTGCAATAGTAATATTATTAGAAAGTAATATTGTAATAGCCAATCAAATGAAAAAGCATGATACATGGAAATTTTAACCTCAATCTTTATTTAGGATGACTGTGTATATTGGTGTATTATTAACATTAACTATAGAAAATTAGTTTTTACAACACATGTGCTGATATTAACACAGGCATTACTGTAGTTGAAGATAACTATGTCACAATATGTAAATGTATCCTACAGCTTAATATTAACTTTAGTTTTTTTATAATGTGTAACATCAAGAGCTGTTAATATTTTAGCTATGATAACATCACCATCATCAAACTAATAATATAGATTAAATAATTTAATTCTCTTTAAAATTCCACAGTGTAAAAACTATTAGCATCTCTAATTTACATATAAAAATGAGACTCAGAGATATTAAGCAGGTTAACCAGGCCACAGAGATGATACACAATAGACCCAAGGTATAAGTTAAGCAATTTAAACCCAGTAAGGAAATATAGCGAATGATTTCACACAATATTCCACTTAAAAAAAATACCAGCTGTACTCAGGCAAAATATTCTGGTGGCTCCTTTTTCTTTTTTTCTTAGGTACTTTTTCAGGCAACCATTAAATTAAGTAGCAAAGTTAAAAAAGAAAAAAATGAGCATAGATTTGCTTCTGGGTGTCATTGAGTAAATATTTCTCTCTTTCTAAGTATCATGAACATAGAACTATCTTGTTCAATGAATACTATGATCTAGAAATAGTAGTGACTAGGGAGATTAAAAAGATAAGAGGAAGTTGAGGCTATGAGGAAAGAAAGGCCCAGATTACAGACTAAGCAACCACAGAGAAGTTAGATGTTATTGTGCCTGTCATCCTTCTGCTAAGCATTTAACAACATTTAATGATTCTTGGTACAAAGCAATAGACTGAACACCATGGTCAAGAGACAGAAAAGACCATAAATAAACGAACAATTTTCACAAAACAGAATTCTATATGATTTTCATGTGAAATAAAGCTTAGTGAACAATAGAATAAATATTGAAATATAACTTTGCAAGTATAGAACTCTAGATGAATTATCCTTCAAAAGTGAAAACTAAGTAAAAATAACTCCATATGAAAAAAAATTGAGATAATTCAGTGCCAGAAAACCATACTATGTAAATACTAAATCTAATGTCTTTAGACAGAAGAACAATGTTCCCAGAGTGGAATGTAGAAAAGCAGAAAATAAATAATTAATACACAAAAATAATACTGTTTATAAATTTAAAAAGGATAACCATGTTCAAAATGTATACATATGTAAAAAGCATGGCAAACATAGCACTAAAACAAATAGGATAAATTTAGTTAAAATAATACAAAGTCTGAGAGGTTAGGTATTATGACATTATTATAACTCAAGAATGCATACTGCATTTATGTGGTAGCTACTGCAATAACCTCTTTGCTGGTACATGGTTGACATGCTCTTTCACACAATAGTTATGAATAGATTCTCTTAGCAGACTTTCCTTGGCTTCGAGAGAAGAAAAATGACAGGAAACTCTTCAAGCCAATGGGCCAAGTATTAAACTTGTGTCTTCAGTGGGGTCTCTTACAAAAACTCAGGGACAATTCTTTGGCCTACCAAGTAAACTCGGAAGAGCAGTAACACATTAATGTATGGAAACAACTCTAACTTATAAGCCATAAAGCTCCACACAAGAAGCCTTTATTGTGATTCCCATGGCCCTGAAAAAAATATATCACTTTATAAGTCATCCTACATGTAAGAGAAATTAAAGCTGTGCTTTTAAAATCTGATATATGTGTATACACACACACACACATATATACATATATATATATATATATATATATATATAGAGAGAGAGAGAGAGAGAGGGGGGGGGTACTATAGACTTCTATAGTTCCTTTAATCTAGCTTCCAGGTGTTGATTACTTTCTGTGGTACCTAGAATTCCACTCTCAATAGGACTGTACAGAAATTGCTAAGTTAAAAAGGGACTGTCCCAAATGAAGCAAAATTGTAGCTAACATTCTCCAGTCCTATTCTACCCACAAAAATATCTTCTTTTTGTTTATTTAAGTAGGTTTACATACATGAGTTGGAGAATGAGGAAAGATAGAACAGGGCTCACTCCAAGATCACTCCATCTCGGGTGACGAAAAATCTCACCTATAAATCATCTCCTTTGAGACCAGATTCTACATTCTTAAAACTAAAAAGAAAAGGTTATAACCAGTTTAAGGGATATATCAACTTTGGAGCATGAACGTAGCACTAAAGCACTAAGCCATGGCAGGAAATAATGTTAACCACCCAAATTAATAATTCATGGGGTGGGAGAATCCCAAGCCAGCCATAAAACCCACAATGCAGAAGAGCCCTGCATTGGAAGAGCCCTGTCCACGTTCTCCCTGGAGTGTACTTTCATTTCATTAAATAAATCCTTTATGCTTTTTCTATGTCCTAGGACTGTATGCACCAAACTACTTTTACAAGAGCTAAAAAAGTCAGGTAAAAGATCACAGAGTCAGCTATAGTATGTAAAAAGAAGAGATACATTGAAGAAGCCAGGAAGGAAACAGTAGTCAGTGTCATCTCTCTCCCAACTCCAAACACTATGGAGTAAGATGCATCCCATTCAGGTGAAGACCTTAAACTTGAACCCAATACCAGGCACACTATCTTGAAATCCAGTGGTGACGGAGCCCAATCATTCCTTCACCCAAACCACTGGAAATTTTTCTGCCAAATGGTTGACTGCATCCACCATTCCTATTGCAACTTCTGTAGCAGAAGGGAAAAAAAGACTCCACCCACCGGGAATCCAGGCACAAAGGCAAGCACAGGGCTTTGTCTTGTACCTCAGAGTGTGGCTACAGTGAAGCCATCTGGCATTGGATTTTTTTTTTTTGGTAGGAAAATGTATCTCAATATATAAAATCCTTTTGTAATAAGCCAACTGCTAACATTATAGTGAATAGGTAAATATGCACAGCTTTCTACGATCTGGAACAAGACAGGGATGGTTGCTTTCACCACTTTTATTCAATGTAGTATTAGAAGCTGTACCCAGAGCAATTAGGCAAGATAAAGAAATAAAGGAAATACAAATTAAACAGAAGCAGATTATCTTTGTGGATGGCATGCTTTGATATGTAGAAAAATAAAATTTCATCAAGAAATTAATAGAATTAATACACAAATTCTGCAAAATTGCAAAATATAAAATCAACATACAAAAATCAGTAGGACTGCTATACACCAATAACAACTTATCTGAAGTAGAAATTGGAAAAACAATTCTATTTCTAGTAGGTACAATAAAATAAATTACCTACAAGGAAACAAAACCAAAGAAGTAAAATATCTATACAATAAAACTATAAAATGCTAATGAAAGAAAATGAAGAAGACACAAGAAATAGAAAGATATTCTTTGTTCATGAATGGGAAGAATCAATGTTGTTAAAATGATTTTAATAGCCAAAGCAATTCACATATTCAATGCAATCCTTCTCAAAATACCAATTATATTCTTAAAACAATCTTCATGGTTGTAGAGAACCCCAAAGTACCTGAAAAGGCAAAGCAATCTTGATAAAATAGACAAAGCTGGAGATATACTACTTAACATAGAAATAGGGCAAAAAAACAGGTTTTAACATAAAATCGGACACACAGGACAAAGGAAGAGTAGAAAACCTAGAAGTAAACCAACATATCTACAGCCAACTTTTATGTTTTGATGAAAGTGCTCAAAGCATGCATTAAAACATTCTTTTTGATAAATGGTACTGAAAATTATGGGTATACACAAGGAGAAGAATGAACCTAGATTTCTGTTACCAGTTACAAAACTCAAGTTGGAATGGGTTAAAGACACTGGTGAGATTTGAGACTATAAAACCACAAGAAGAAAACAGGAAAAATGATTTTGGACATCAGAAAAAGCAAGGTCTCTTGAGAGCTAAAAGAACAGAAAACAAAAGCAAAAATACATAAGTGGAATTACACTAAACTAAAAAGTTTGTGAACAGCAAAGGAAACAGTCATGAAGTCAAGAGACAACTTACAATGTGGGAAAACATATTTCTACACTATATATATATCTCTGAAAAGAGGTTAATATTCAGAAACATGTAGAACACTAAAAATAACAGATATAAACAAATGATTAAATAATCCAATTAAAGTGGCAAGATAAAAACAGACATTTGTTAAAAGTAGACATATAATATATAAAAAAGTGGTAGACATCACTAATCATAAGAGAAATGTATATTAAAACCAAAGAAGGTATCCATTCATGCCAGTAATACTAGCTATATGGTTTGGATAAAAGCTCCTGTGTTAATGCAGGAGATGAGATGATTAGGTTATGAGATCTGTACCCTAATCAGTGGATTAATCCATTTGGTGGATCAGTCATTTGAAGGGACTAACTGGGTGGGACATCATTAGAGTAAGGGATATAAATCCCTTAGAGATTATAGTATATCACTTCTTCTTCTCTCTCTTTTCTGACAGCCATGAAATGAGAACCTTTCCTCTACTATGCCCTTTTGCCATGATATTTTGCCACACCAAGTGTGCCGAGAGAAGAAAATATAATTGGTTGTCCACAGACTGAATTTCTGAAATTGTGAACCCAAATAAGCTTTTCCTCCTCTAAGTTGTTGTTTTCAGGTATATTGTTTACAGTGATGAAAATCTGACTACATAATCTGACTAACATGTTTTGCTATTAGCAAAATGACTAAAGATAACAAGTGATGATTAAATGTAGATAAAAGGGAACACTTGCACACTGTTTGTGAGAATGTCAGTTACTCCCAATGTATGGAAAACATGCCTCAAATTAAAAGTATAATTACCACATGATCCAGCTATGCCACTCCTCAGTATATGTTCAAAGGAAATACAATCAGTATTCTGAAGAAACATCTGCACTACCATGTGTATTAAAGAAGTATTTTGAATAGCCATGAAATGTAATAGCCTAAGTGTATATTCACAGATAAATAAATAAAGAAATGGTGAACTATATATATGTTTTTCTGTGTGTATATTTCTTTTTACACATTTGCATACATACATTGGAATTTATTTTAGCAAAACAATCCTGTCATTGAAGACAACATAGGTGTTATTACATTAAGTGAGATTATCCAGACACAAATAGGTGAGTATTGTGTGATCTCGCTCATATATGGAATTTAATATCTGTGATCTTATAGAAGTCAAGTGTAGAATGGTAGTTAACAGAGGCTTCAGAGAGGATGGGGGAGGTGATATGAAGACAAGTTGATCCTTGGGTACCAAATTTCTGCTAGATGTGAGTAATTTCTAAAGTGCTAGTGCTCAGTTTGGTGACAATAGATAGCAAAACTCCAGTTTACCTTTCCAAAAGCTAGAATAAAGAATTTTGAGTATTGTATGTTTGAGGAGATAGTTATATTTAACTTGATTTAAATATCACATGATTTATACATGTATTGAAAAATATTACTCAATGTGTACAACTTTTATGTTTTATGTAAATTAAAATAATTTAAAAACAAATTATCACTCAAAAATAAATAAAATAGCATAGTCTATAATTTTATGTACTCTGTCAAGTTTGGAATATATAAAAATTCACACCTCAAATTTTATATTTAGTTGTGAAATATTTAAAATTTTCTCATGAGTGAGATGAGAATTTCCAATATTTCCACTTACATTTAACAGTGCCTTGTAAATACTAGGTAGAGTTATATGGTACATAAAGAAACATTTAAAAGTAAGATCTGAGAACTGTGAAGGGATATATAAGTAAAATCACCACGAGAAACAAGTTTCTGTATGTAGAAAGTCCAAAGTAGATTAAAGATAAGCTTTAAAATTAATAAGAGAAATTATCAAGATTCCTGGAGACAAGATCAATATGATTCCATCAGCTTTTGTATGCAGGGGTGTGTGTGTGTGTGTGTGTGTATTCATAGATACATAACCAAATGTACACACACACAAGCATACAACTGGGTATCTCACTTTCAAATTTCAAATCTATCCTACATTAAATGAGGATAATGATGTAGATCTTGCTCATATTTATGTACATATCACTTGAGTATGTAAGGAATGCTATTTCATAAGAACTGCAAAAATTCCTAAACTTTTACTTCTGGAATTTCAAAAGTCTATTTTTTTTCTCATACTTATTGGTTTCTGTGGTGCCTTCCAGTTCTGAGCTTCTGTCATTCCATGATTCATGGATATAGTCTACAAATCTGCACAATCTCATCCTTGCTGGGCATAACCTGTAGACCTGTGCCATTAATTTTCTGTCCCCTATAACACTCTCTATTGTTTTTTCAACATTTCATGGTCCAAAGATATTCTTGGAACATAAAAATAACCTCCTATGTTTCTGTACTTATCCAAGATATTTTTTGTAAAGAAAGAATAATAATAATTAAATTAATGCTAATGAGTTCCCATCATGCACAATGTCTCATGAACACAAATCTACCTACTCAAAATCACTGTGAAGCACTGATGATATATATATATTATGCTGATTCCTGTATACATGTAGACTTAGGTATTATACCTAAATTATCCCTTTTAGCATTCAATTTTTTGTCCTCTGCCATGAAACATATTATATATATATATATATAAAATAACAAATAATGATTTTAAAACATGGAGTAGAGATTTTAAAAATTAATATAATATGCTCTTACATAAAGCAAACGTATGTATTAGGAGTTAAAATGGATTCACCAACCAAGGACTCTGATTTTAAGTAAAACATGACTAGATATTTTTTAAAGAATAATACCATATTGGAATCACCTTAAAAGTTCCTAGTGTTAAAAATAAATAGTTATACACACTTCACAACATACACAAACACACACACACACAAATACACACACACAGAGGCAGTTATGAAACACATGGTTTTGAGATTTTTTAAAAATTACTTACTAGAAATGTACTCATTTTTAAAAAATATTTATTTCTTGTTTTTAGGTGGACACAATATCTTTATTTTTTATTTTTATGTGGTGTGAGGATCGAACCCAGGGCCCTGTGCATGCCAGGCGAGCGCGCTACCACTTGAGCCACATCCCCAGCCCCAAATTGTACTCATTTTTACTTAGTTCTGAGGAAAATATCATGTTATTCTCCTAATTTTCAAAGAAAGATAAAAACTGCTCTGTACTTGATAAATAATACAGATACATATTACAAATCAAAGAAATAAATTGACAACAAGAAATAAGAATACTTGGGACTGAGAAAATGTTTTGTCTTTGTGAGATGGTACCATCTTGAGAGTTGATGAAGCTCTTCATCAATACTAATTCAGGTATAACCAATAAATCTGTTTGAGTTCAGGGATTTTAACCTCTTTGTTGATGCTTGTATAAGATGAATTTCCAATCTCCTACTTCAAAGTTCCTCCAACTCTGAGGATAGAAATTTCATATATGCAATGTGAGGGGATTGCATCCGGCAGAATTTAATATTCCTCTCAACTCGAATTCTCATTGAGTTAAGGTACATAACTAATTATAATTCAAGCATTTTAGGTTGACAACCCATATGAACTTAGGCGATTTAAAGAGAGAAGGGAAGATAGATATCTTCTGGAGGGGAGGGTGATTTTAGTGATGTAAATCTTAAAGAACTCAGAACTACTGTCCGTGGAGGGCCATTCCAAACATAACTAGTTTATAAGTTCACAAAATTTGGTATAAAATATATGTACTTAGGAGGGCATTAGACATTAGCTTGAAGAGGTAATTTGAGGTTGACAATTATGTATTAATATTTCAGAGCAGAAACGAGATTCATTAAGTAGTAGGGGTGTTTTAGTCAGTTTTTTTTTTTTTTTTTTTTTGGTGGTGTGACTAAAAGATCTGACCAAACAATTTTAGGGAAGAAAAGTTTATTTGAGGGCTCACCTTTTCAGAGGTCTTAGTTCATAGATGGACAGCTCCATTCCTCAGGGCTTAGGATGAAGCATAACAAAATGGCCCAAGAGTATAGCAGAAGGAGGCAGCTCACATGATAATTAGAAAGGAGAGGGGATTGGGGGTAGAGAAGAAGGAGAAGGAGAAGAAGAGGAGGAGGAGTAAGAGAGGAGAGAGAGGAGATGGAGGAGAGGGAGAGTGAAAGAGGGGGAGAGTGGGAAAGAGGGAGAGGAGGAGATGGGGAGATAGAGAGGGAGAGACTGACTCTACTCTCCAGATAGAAAATATATACCCCATAATTATGCCCCCAGGGAACCTCTTCCTCTAGCCACACTCCACCTGCCTCCAGTTATCACTCAGTTAATCTCACCAGGGATTAATTCACTGATTAGTTTGAAACTATAACCCATCCTTTCTCCTCCAAACTTTCTTGTATTGTCTCACATGTGATCTTTTGGGGAACACCACATCTAAACCATAAGAAGTGGCAATTCTAAACTTTAGAAGTTATCTCAATATTTTGTTTGCATATTCATTCAGCATACATATAATAAAGAAAGGTTCATACTTAAAATTTATAAAGTTATTGCCTTGTAACCTTATATTATGGAATACTAAACCTATACAGTTAATCAACGTATGCTTTACAGATCATTATTTCTCCATTATTTTCATATTATCATATTGCCTAAATAAGTGGTATGAACTTGGTAGTAGGTATTTAATCAATATGTTCTATCAATGTGGTTTGTTGTGATGAAAGGTTAAGTACAAGAAGGGAAAAAATGATTACCAGTATTAAAGAAAATGAATGAAAAAAAATCTGGCTTTATCCTTTGAAAAATAGTCTTTTAATAAATACTATTAAGTAATCTTTTTATACTTATTTTTAAATGGCATGTAAAAATTGTACACATTTATTGTGTAGAGGATTTTGTTTTGAAAAATACACTTTTCATCCAGTAAAATCCAGATAATTAACATATGCATAATCTCACATATTTATTTTTGTGGCAAAAACACTTAAGATCTACTCTTAGCAATTTTCAAGAATATAATACATTGTTTTTAACCATGGTGATCATGTTTTACAGTGAATCTTTTGAACGTATTCTCCCACCTAACAGAAAAAAGATTTATCTTTCAACCAACATATACTCAACACTTCCGGCTCTTGATAACCAGTATTATACTATTTCCATGAGTTCAACTCTTTTAGATTCCTCATATAAGTGATATCCATTTCTTCTATATCATCAGAAAAATAAGTGTATTTATGTAATTTTCCTCAAAGCAAAAAGCAAGAATATACAGTTTGGCCTCTTTAATGATACAGAAGTTATGAAATATGTATGACTCATGAAAACTCATTTTTTTTTGAAAAATGCATTTCACAACCATTACAGTTTATTTTGATAAATATTATTTTTAAATGGCAAGTTCTATATATTTAAACTTTATAATAATCATATACAAAATATTCAAGTTAACATGTACAAACATGTTAAAATTTGCATTGTTAATACAGTAATTATTTAAAATGTCCAAATGACTCTCAATTAATTGAAAAACAAACAAACAAACAAACAAACTTTGGACTGGAGATGTAGTTTAGTGCTTGTCTAGCTATTTGAAAACTGGGTTGAATCCCCAGTACCACCAAAAAAAAAAAAAAATCATGTTTAAATGCTGAGATAGTCAATTCTTTTATTCTATTATTTTTATTTAAGTGCATTTAGCACAAATAAAAACAAACTATGACATAAATTAAGACATCATCAAATAAAATGCAGCACTTTCTTATATTAAACTACATTAGACCAACCATCGTGTATATAGTTACAGCTATATTAGATCTCAATTCATTTTACCTCCATCATGCCACACAATATAGCAGAAGTCAAAAGTAATGTATATGGCACAATGCAATCAGACACCATTCCTAAAATTCATAAACTGAACTGTTTTCTGCTTCAGTGGTGCAGTGAATTAATTGAAATCAGGTACATCTCAACATAAATTCTGAAATGCCTTTGCTATGTCCCTTCTCTCAAAATTTGCAAGAATTAAAAATTCATTGGATTCCAAGAAAGTTACTGTAAATTTTCTTGAACATCTCAATTATTTTATGTAATTTATGTTCATTTATGTTGATTTATACAAATTATTGGTACATGAGGATTAACGAGCCATCACATCCTATATAAGATCACATATTCCCTCTTTCTATTATTCCTTTATGATTAAAACATTACATTCTGAGAGATAAGATATATTACTGGCAGCATGGGTTTGATGTACACATCTTATTAAGCCTAGAGGATGTCAAGGCTCTTTATTGCTCTGCTGAGAGAGTGAAAGACATAAAAAGGCCAAATGTGAGCAAACTAATGAAAAGAAATTATCCTTGTGTGCCTTTAAGAATTAATTTATACTTTACCTTTATTCCTTTTAGTAGTCTTACATTTTTGACCTTAGAGTTATTGTATGATTTTGTACTATGCAGTCTAAATTTTTACGGTGGACTAGTTTTTTCATTTATAAACAAATACACAAATATCTATTTTTTAGCTAGCTAGCTATTAATCCAAGTGAACTGATATCCCTTAGTGCCTGATCATATCTTAAAAGCACCTTTTATTATTTTCATGTTTAGCCACTTTGGAACTCTGTGTTGTTGTCATAGTTTCCTCAAGACTCAAATGTTCCTAGATATGCAACCCTGCATTATTTCTTGGGAGATAATAAAAATCAGATTATTAATTTAGATTATTATTAACTCAGATTATTAATTTAAAATTTTGATTAAGTTATTTATTTTACTTAGACTTTTACCATCTGACAATATCAAATATAAAATTTAGGGTTATAAGAATTCATTTTAATTGGCCTATACTATTGGCTATTATTAATATTTAATAAGCTCATTAAATGATACTGTCATTTTGTTTTGTTTCTTTTATGCTTATGTTTATATTGTTTCACCACTTATTGCCACTGCCTTGTAGATACATAATGTTTAAGAATTCAGCCCTTATTTGGTTTGCCACAAATAACTTAAACTGAACATAACCAAATCTCAAGTCCAGTTCTCACCAAGAATCCTTGTACATCAGTGATCCTTGTCCCTGTGAAAGTCCTATCTTCTGCCCACTTTCATCAAATAGAAACCTGTTGAAATTAATATTGACATCTAATTTCACTTAGACTTCCAGGACTATTCAAATAATAGCCTTTTGGAGTTTGAATCTTATTATTTCTTTAATTCACAGAGTTTGCTTTATTTTATTGCCACAATTCTGTTGTATATGCCATTATTTCTACATCATGTATTTGCAAAAGACTCATAACCCATGTGCCTGCAAAATTCTAAAATCTTTCTAATTCATTTTTTCACACTAGAATTAGGATGATGCCTTAAAAATAATTTATTATATTATCCCCAAGGTAAAAATGTTTGGTTCTGACATTGTACTTTATGTAAGGATAAATGCACCAGACAGTATACGAATACAACAGTAGTTTCTACAGACATACATATAAACACCTACTTAAAATAAGAAATGAAAATTTTGATTTCCAAATGCAAGCATAAGTGATACAAAGAAGTAATAGCAGAAATGTAAGCATGCCTTTGAATTCTCCGTAGATAGAACATATAAAATAGCATGAAGACCAAAAAAAGTCTTAATTGTATGGAAAATATGTCATATATTAACTTGGAAACTTGATTCTTCAATTGCTTAAAAACCATTTATGGTTTACTCATTTATTTACTTTATTTATGTTTTAAGGGAAAAAACATACAGAGAAAAATTTAAAAAAAGGAAAATCATAATAGAAAACACCACAAACTAGAAGAAATAAAGAAGTGTTACATAATTTACTACACTTTCTCTTTTGAATCTGACTTTGCTTGTTTTTTTTCCAATAATACATTACATATAATAGTAAAACTAAATTTTGGTGTCAATTGCAGAAAGGCCATGATCTAAAATTTAAGGTTCACATGTGTTTTCATGATTGAAGACAATATTCATTTTTATTAAGAGAGGATTTCACTTAAATTTAACTTAAGTTGGGATGCATCTACTATAAATTTCACTTATTCTCATATTTCATACTCACAAAAATCTCAAAGTAGATAACACAGTTTATATTTTCAGGGAACACAAAGAATGACCCCATCACATGTTACTCAATAAGGACCTTTAGAATTAACATGCAAAGCCTGGTTTGCATGATGTTCCACTTTGCCAGTTCGCTTTCTATGATTATAATTTTACTCTAAGTCTTAAAGTAAACAGATGTGCTGTTGTCAAAATTTCCAAATATTCTGCCAAAGAATAACACATGTAGTGGGGTAAACTTCAGAACTTTAGAGATTGTCAAGTGGTGGCACTGACAATGACTAGTCAAGTGTTAGGAGGACTGACTACTATTGGATGTTACTGGGTTCACTGGACTTGAATTTCATCTTGGACTCCAATCTCCTTCCTTTTCCACAACTCCTTGTCAGAGTTACTGTCTCACCAAAAAACGAAAAGGCTGAATTGAGCAAATGAATGAAGTTTGATTCATGAAAAAAAGTGAGAATTAATGGAAGCAGTAAGATATTAAACTTAGCTTAACCAGTGGTACTTTAAACTTGTCATTTCAACCAGCTCTGATTCCCATATATATCTCATAATAAAATAACAATATATACTTTCTATAGTTTCTTGGTAAATTGAAGTTGGTGAGTAGATGACTGATTCATGGTAACCATTACTATTTCAATCATTAAGACACATCATTAAAACTTATAAATTCTTACATTTCAAGAGTATGTATTACTGTGACCAGTTAGCCTGATACTTGCTAAGTAAATTTAATTTCAGATGAGATATATCTGCAAAGCATCAAATCATGTATTTCAGCCAAAGCTTCAGACACATAATTCATCTTAAAACATTCAGTACCATAAATGCAAATACCTAGCCTTATTTAACGTTCTATAATGCAATCTCTCCCTTTATATTCTTCTGAACTATGAGGGGGGAGTCCATCTCATTTAGCCACCAAATCCAAGGTCAATCAAAAATAAATGGAAGTATTGTGGAGAAGTCAGGTCCCAAGAGAAAAGTGGAATTTATTTATAAGAATAAGTCTGATACAATGTTATTTTATTGTTTAAGTTTCCTGGACACAAAAAGAGCTTGAATTACTTATAGTTTTGACCAGAAACCAATCACATTCAGCAAACCACCAATAACTCCATTATAAGTATATTACTCAAAGCCATTTGAGATTCAAGTCCTTCAAAGTCCTGGTCCTTGTATGTCCCAAGTTAAAAAAATACACAGTCCATAATTATCAATATGAATTTTATTCTCTGACTTGAGTTAAAGATAAACTAATATCTGGAAAACGGAAGCATCACTAAAAGATTCAGTTTGTGATTTGGAATTTCCAATCATTAATCTACACATAACTTTTAAATGAATTTCAGTAATTATTATACATAATACTAAATTAGTACACATACTACAAAATTTTAAAAAGACTCTACCATTTTCATCTAATTAGTAATTTTAAAAATTTCAGTTCAATTTAGTTTAAGAAATATTTATTGTCATATTATTTCATTTTCTCCTAGAAATCCTTACACTCAGTCATAATTAATCCCTCAGATTTTATCATTGCTGATTTTACTTGATAACTGGGAAGGGACCAAATTATTCAACAAGATTTAAGTTATGAAGACTCCCACATGATTATTTGTCACCAGATATATGACTATGAATTTTTCAAAACCAGTGGAATTGTACTTCATACACACACACACACACACACACACAAAAAAAAACTTTGTGTAAAATTTTTAAAAACCAATCAGAATATCAGGAACCTTAGGATGGAAATCTTACTCTGGAAAATCAGTATGCTAAACATGGATGGTATAATCTCACAAAAGAATATCTAAAGCATACCAGGTGTAAAGATTTAATATAATAAAGAAGACAAAATAGCTCAATTATTTTTATTGGTTGCATCTGGAAATAATATCATAGCCATATTTGTTTAAATATATTATTAATATTAAAAATTATACAAAGATGATAAAAAGCAGTGACCTCATTAAAGTTGGAAAACAGTGTTTTATTTAGATACTATAGAACTAAATACAAAAAGAACCATCCATGAACATGTTTGGTGATTCTGAGACTACATGTATGCTAAGGTTGAACAAATAAGTAAGTAAATTGCAGGAATATGAATCAGGTCTCTTCCTATAAGAGGCTGTCATTACAAATAAAAAGGCATAAAGCTAAGATGGACCCCATAATGCTGAAATAGAGTTGGATAGGTGAAAAACAGAGATATATGAATAAATAAATGTAGACAGAGAGTTGCTTGTATATATGAGTTAGCACACACATATATTTCCCTCAGTGTGCCAAGATGGCCTATAAACAATAAGCATAACTAACACCCACACATATCTTGGTTTTTAAACACCATTCTCCAATAAACAGATATGGATACCTTTGGAGAAATGTCTGATTCTAAAGCTAGGAGAGAAAACACAAGATGGCCTGGAGTATTTTCTAGTAATTGAAAGAAAAAAAAATCCATATGAAGGCAAAATCCACTTATGAATGCTAAAATTAGTGAACCAAAATTTAAAGAGAATAAGATATTGTCTCAAAGTGGCTTGATCAAAATATTTATTAATTACTCTGGTGGTTTTAAAACATTTCCATAAATTATTTGATATTCTTTCCTTTCAGAGGTCGAGCTTAATCTCTCAAAAATATCAGCTGGGTTTAGCAACTTGCTTATCTAACAAATAGAAAATGAAAAGGGAAAAATAATAACTTCATAGTGGATCAAGGCTAAATCCCTGGTCACAATTCATGTTGCTATCATATATTTCTGATATTATGTGAAAATAAGGTTACTTCATCTTTGTGGTATCCTTTCCCAAAATCTATAATCATAGACTAATTATGAAAAAACACTATATAAACTCAACTAAGAGATATACTACCATACCACTATACTTCAAAGGTGATTGCCAAGGTCCTAAACAAAACTCAACCCAACAACAATGGAACAAAAACAAGACAAGACAAAAAAATTATCAGAGACTGAGGGAGACTAAGAAGACATTATAACCTATGAATCATTGGAACCTGTACTGAATCCTTGATAAAAGGATACTTTGGGGAATGTTTGTCAAATACAAAGAAGTCTGTGGCTGATAATTTATAATACTGTACTCTTGATTTCTTAGTTTAGACTAATACACTATATTATATAAGCTGTTAATATTAAGAATGGCTGGATTCTAGGAACATGAGAACTTTCTGTACTATCATCACAAATTTCAGAAAAACTAAGATCATTTCAAAATTAAAAGTAAAAATAAAATACAAAAATAAAATTTGTTTACTTCTAATTGTGAACTGAAGCTAAGCTTATATGTCTTATTTTCTTTCTTATTTTATAATATTTAAAATTTTCTAGAATATAACTGCATCTGACAAACTATTCCTCTAGGTTTCTTTATAAGATTTTTGACTTTTAAAAATTGACTGGCAAAGTTCAAAAAAACTTATTCCCTGATCATTTCTTTATGCTGCCAATGTCACTCACATACAAGATCTTTGACCTATAATTCTTCTAACTAAATTTCTACAGTGTTGACTGTCATTCAAAGAAACATAAACCCCATCCTCTGGGAATCATATGTGCAGTGTGGAGCATATTGCTATCTTTCAAATGATTCAGTGTGTTTTATTATTCTTCACAAAAATATGTACATGCAAAAATAATTTGAAATGTAGGTTCACACACACACACACACACACACACACACACACATATATACATATATATATATGCATATATATCAGTCAGACTTATGACCCCCCATGGCTTAGTGTTTATTGTTTTTAGAGCAATATACATCATGCAGCAGAACTTACAAAGGAAAAGTGGATATTCTATCCTCAAACAAGTTGTAAGATTATAGCAAATAATGATAATTGCACTCTTTTTACATGAGTCTATGTATCCTCATATAGAACAAAAAGAATTATTCATCCATTTCCAAGAATTGTATAAAATGATGCTTTTAAATGCCCTTGACAGTTAATACTTGCTGTCTGTAGTATGGAAGAGAATGGAGAATTGTTACTTACAAAGAACTAAGTTTTCCCTAATGCCCACTCTCACTCTAATCTATACAGCAACAATTTAAATAGGTCTCTGATTCCTGGTTGATTGTATCTCAAGATGTTACTCTAACTTCTTGAGAAAGTGAACTGGCTCTACAGATCTATCCAGTGTAGATGTCTCCCTCTTAAATTTCTACTCTAATGTTTCTTTATTATGTATCATATTATCTAAAAATGAGGCAAAAGCCCTAAATCTAAATCAAAGACATTGGTAGGTTTAGGACAAAAGGCTGGTGTTCAGCATCAGAAGAGTCAATGTAGATATGGGGAAGAAGTAATAATAAATAGCAGGTCCGTAAGATGATATGATTAGGAAGTTTGCTCAAAACAGTCAAACAGTTAGATATCAAGAAGAATGCTCAAGATGCGGATAATATGGTCAGACTCAGGTAAGCTTTTGAATAAGAAAGATATAACATGGAAGAGATTGGCTCAAGTAAGTGACCTCAGACATATAAATACTTTTCACTATATTTTACTGAAGAAATATTCACTGAATATAGCTAATCAGTATATGGAAAATCCCAACAGTTGAATTTAAGTAATTCTCCTTTCCAAACATGTATTCTGAAATATACAAAATTAAATTAACTATATTCAATTGTTCTCATGCACACATTATAGTCTGTGCTTCACCTTTCTGTTCTCTGATGAAGGCACCAACAATACATAACACCCCATACTTAAATCCACAGACTGCTGTTTCCATACCCTCCCATTGTCAATAGATAAGGCTTTTATCCTTGAACACTGATGGTATCCATCCCTTTTTCTTTGTGTTACTAATAGTCTCATTTCTCATAATTTTTATAAGACACTTCATAATCTTTTAAATGTTTTCTTGTTAATTTTTTTCTTTAAATTTAATTTGCTTCCCAAAAGACTGGCATAATTATATAAACCATAGCTCAAGAAATTTGACCACTCACAGGATAAGACTGTACCTTTAAATTAGAGTTGTATATCTGCCCTGAAAAGGCAGTGATATATACTTTCCTGCTTATGCAGACTTTGCTAACTTAATCTCCCAGACACTCTAAGCATTTCTTCATACACATATGATTACTTACATTGCTACTGCTCTAGTTATTCATTTTTCCAAATTTCCACTTGCAAATATCCTCACCATCCTTTACAGTATAGATTAATACCATCATGCCAATCAATTATGTAATATTTATTATCAGAGTCTTCTTTCTCAGTCTCTATGCTGCTATACACAACCCTTACATTCTTAACTTACCATAATTGTATTAGCTTTCTTTATCAGTTAATTGTTGTCTATTGAGGTAAGAAGCCCTGACTGGTTCATTATGGCATAACATAACATCTGTATTGAATAAATTCTTAAGAATTAGGCTAATAGGAAATTGTAGTTTGTGTAGAAAACCCATAGAAAAACAACATGCAATGGGTATAAGATTTTATAAACAAAGAACAACTTGTATAATAAACATTCAGCAAAATATGCCTAATGTTAGCAAAGAAAACTAAAAGAATAGAACTAAGGATTTTGAACATTTGACACTGAAAAAATATTTATGCTTGAACGTATTGTTCAAAATGGTGCTTCCCCTTCAGCTAGCCAAGGGTTTCCATATTTAAGTCAGTAAAATGTATAAACTGTCTTTAGTGAGTATATAATCAGAAGATACCTAGAAGTGGCTGGTTCTAACAACAAATTTCCTAAATAAATCACCTGCTTTACTACATTTTCATGTGTATGTATCAGTTAACAGAATTGAAAGATAAAAAAAAAAAAACTTTGTCTTTGGCAGCACTTTGTTGTAAGATTGTTACATTTATTCAAGGGCAACTAAATAATAGATCCAAATTCTAACTCAGTTCTACCACCATCAATCCTATTAAAATACTCTATACTAACTTACCCAATTTTCATTCTCACATGCTGACTTGCACTATTTTTGCCAGTTGACTGACCTTGTGCTCATTGGGCTATATGGAAAAGGCTAAAAAACAAAACAAAACAAAACAACAACAACAACAACAAAACCCAACTTGCTCTAATTGCACCCTAATGTAAAAACAACCCTTAAAATATCAAAACATAATTTTTCAAGAAAGAAGATAAAAATAGCAGTTTGTTCAAGACATCAAAACCAAAAAATACATAAATAAAGAAATATAAATTTTTTGAACTTCTGGACCTACAGGTCAGTGATGATATATATAAAACATTATTTAAAAACTATATTGTTGTACTGTTATGCACAATTCTCTCAGACCTGAACATTATACATCTATCTATCTATCTATCTATCTATCTATCTATCTATCTATCCAGTGAAATGCAGATAAAACTGTCCCTTCAGTCACTGTGGTCAAAACAATACTGTCAATTACATATCTCATGTGCCTCATTGTATTACCTAACCTTCCTGAAGTGATGTGACAATTTGTGAATAATTATAACCAACAGATTATATTCAGTTCACATAAATCCTGACAAACAGAGAAGCTAAGTTCTCCGTGTGATTTCTTCTCTTGTCAAGATGATCAAGGGGATCACAAAGAGAACTGATTTAGATTACTTAGTCTTTGTTTGAAGTCCTGAATAGGTACTGGAAATAAAAATATATTTTTCACCTATGAGAAATTAACTAGTGTATTCCATTTGCTTTGTAATGTGGTGTTATTTGTTGTTGCAGAATATACTCATCTACCCAGTTTCAGCTTTCAGGAAGTAGGGAAATTCCACAAGTACTAGTTATAGTTATGGTACTTAGAAAAATAAGTTGATCAAATTCTTGAAAATATACTTTTGCCATAGAATAAATTCAGGATCTTTACCAAAGTATTGTTTTCACATCACATCCTGCATATACCTGTATTTTATGTGTAGTAGTTCAATCTTTCTATTCTCAATCCTGATATATGTAATACCTGGTATATACTTGAGCACCTGATTTTTCAATGCCTACAGGATCCTAGCTCATAGTGATAATTAAGAACTATTGCTACATAAGGTTAAGTTATAGTTTTACTTATTTGCTTGAATCTGGGTGTGCATACCTTGGTTTTATGTCAACATTTTAGAAACTTACTTTATGGTACATATATATTTGTAACAAATAATGATAAAATTAAATTAAGTTGATAATACTAATGCAAATATAAGTACCAAGCACTTTCATTTTATTCCTGGAATATTACCTAACTCATATTTTTAATGAAAAATTGTATGAATCCAGTAAACAAGCAACTCAGTAGAAAGAATACAGATTTGACATAAAAAAAAGGAAAACAAGATTAAAAAATTCCATGTTCTAACATCAGTCTTACACTTACTCTGTGGCCTCAGGTAAAATTTTAATCTCCTTGATGTCAACTTCTCTTCTGGAAACTTGAGATAATATGCTTCTTATAGAGTTGCTCTAGGATTAAACAGAGTTATTTGCATAAAGCCATAATTATCTTGAAGTTGCTCAGCAAAAATTGGTACTTTGATATAAAATAAAGAGTTCTAAATTTGTATTATGGCTCAAGAATTTATTTCACACTAGTTTCTAAATTCTGGAACTTCTAAAATCGGAGGCCTAATTTTTGATTAAGGATGTACTATATTTCATGTACACTTTAGAAAAGTACCACATTGTACCCTATCAAAAGCACATTTCCTTCCAACAGTGCCTTTGTGTCCTCTTCAAGATTCTTTCTTGAGAAGAATCTTTGAGAGAAAAACAATATTGGGAAACACATTTGGCCATTGGTCTCCTGGAGAACAAAGATTAGTGACTTAGAAAAAGTCAAGAGTTACCTTTGCTTTTTAAAAATAGTTCTATAGAAAATTGACATTAGAAAAAAAGTGTTCTCAAGATGATTTTGAGGATGAGGGGTATACCTCATTATGATTAAGTTTATGCCTGTTGTTCAGCAAAACTCTATTCCATCTAAAACCCTTGTGTAGTACCCAGTACAGAAAGTAAATAGAATGTAGAAAATACACTGCCTTCAGAGAACTTTCAATATAGCTGGCAGGAGAAGGTAACTCTAAAAGTGATTAGGGATAAGAACATGGTAAGAATATAAATTTTGACATCTGGGCTTTAGTACAGGTTTTAACAATATAATAAGGAAGCAGAAAGAAAAATTGATAATGACATTAATCAATTAAGGGAATAAGTTACCACCAAATAAATTTCCATCACCTCTTATAATTAAAAAAAAATAACAAAAAAGCTGTAGAAGATTTGTGTGGGGAGGAGGAGAGTGGAAAAGAAGAGATGAATGAGAAATATTGGTTAGCTTATTCCAGATTCTTAGTGTCATTCACATGAGAAAATAGACCCCAAAATATCAAGCAAATATTTAAACCACTTGTTTCATTCAGAGGTGTTGATACTGCTGAAAAAAAATGAGTCAGCAAGTAGATTCATTTTTCTGAGTCAGTGGCTTCCTTTACCTAATCCATAATTATGTGCTTCCATATCTCTGATAGTTTTTGAATCACATGAACTATTGAATTAATTTGTCAATCTTAAACACTACTTCTGTAAATAACCTCATGAAGCAATGTTCTTAAAATAGGCATGTTTATGAAGATTACTTTTGAAAAATCCAGTTAAACAACAAAGACAAATGTGCAATCTATATAGGTGGTCACAGAAAATTGCATACAAATATATATACATACATACCACCCAAATTAACCAAAAGATCATGACCACTTAAGAAAATAGTTATTTGTGTACTTGACATGGTATAAAAATCATTTCTCTAGTCTGTTTTAACACTTCAAAAAATTATCAACTCCAATCACAGGATGTGGGTACAATTGCATTTAATATTCTTATAGGATCTGAGGTATCATTAACTTTGCTAGTAAAGGTTGAAAAACTGTGTGCAGAAGGGATTGGGGTTAGTTCTCATTTTGTTTTGTGGATTTACAGTTCTTTACACACTATAAATGCAGGGAAAGGCATTAGTTTTGAAGAACTAGTAAGGTTGGCATTTTTATTTTTTTTCCCCTCATAGGAAACTTTTCTTTAAGAACTTCAACTGTTGTCTTTTTGAGAAGTCAAGTGATTAAAAGAGCCTAATGAGGAAAAGAATCAATGGCCCAGAAGAACTAAAATTAGAATTAAGAATTAATTGATTTTGAAAAATCAGATTCAAAGGGAATATTAAATGCAATTCCTCTAGAACCATTAAGCTTATGGTAATAAAATGAGTGGGTATTGCTTCTAAAGTGGAATATTTTTATTAGATAAGTTTTAGGGGGCTGGGGATGTGGCTCAAGCGGTAGCGCGCTCGCCTAGCATGCGTGCGGCCCGGGTTCGATCCCCAGCAGCACCACATACCAACAATGATGTTGTGTCCGCCGAGAATTAAGAAAAAATAAATAAATGTTAAAATTCTCTCTCTCTCTCTCTCTGTGCCCCCCTCTCTCTCACTCTCTCTTTAAAAAAAAAAAAAAAAAAAAAAAAAAAAAAAAGATAAGTTTTAAATTTCCAGAGGTTGATTTAGAAGAAAGTTTCTCTGAAAGACATCAACAAAGTATTCCTTCACTTATGAAAATAACATGAAGCCAATGTGGTGAAAGTTCTTCATGGGGATCAAAGCAAATACACAAATTGCTATCATCACTATTTTTTATTAAAGTTTACATATGATCATGTGTAATAGATACAGATATGTTTTAGCTACAAATATGGGATGATTAATTTGGCCTTTCAACCTCTCTTCCTATCTTGTCTTTGCACTGACATGTTAATTGGATTTTCACATTTTGTTTTTGCCTTAGGAATCAAACATTTATAATCTAATATATTGCTGTTAAAAATCTAAAACAAAGAGTAAAGCTATTCTGCAAATTCTCTCAAATTAGTTTCTACTGGAAAATATAGTCTTGCTACAAGACTCTATAATCAGAAAATGTCCACAGTTAATATCATTGAGAAATTAGCCATCTTATTGTAACCATCTTTTATTGTTTGTGAAGTATCTTAGATGAGCAGATGTGTTTATGTAATTTGGTTTGATAATTTACTGAAAATGCAAAACTCCACATAAGTGCCAAAAATCACAGGTGCTACACAAAGAGCTCTAAAGAAGCTTTATTGAATTTCATTACTTATATCACTTAAAAGCTAAAAATGTATGATAGAATAAAACTATAAGCATTAATAAAGCACTGAAAAGCTTGATAAATATACATTCAAAAGAAAAAAGATGAATTTGTCTAGATAATATTGTTCCTAGGAAAGTTCTCTCTTTTAGTATATGTGTATATTATATGTGTGCATACTATATGTGCATGTATTTATGTGCATAGGTATCTTTGTATATATGTATGTGTGTGTGTGCATGTGTATTGCTAGTTGAGTGCATTGTTGAATGTAATTTATTGGTGCAATGAAGTCTATATATGAATAGTTCATGAAAATGAAATAATTATATAGATGATATTTTCAGATGACACAAGTTTATATTAAATCTGGGGAATATTTAGAGTATAATTCAAGATTACTTTTGCTTTGAGTAATTCTGTGTACATTTCTACATCTATACTATTTGTGTGAGCACAGTCCACTGTGATATATGATATTAAGATATGATATAATGGCCAGGTAAAATTGTGCATACCTGTAATTCCAGCTATACTAGGAATACTGAGGTAGGAAGATCACAAGTTGAAGGCTAGCCTGGGCAAGCTAGTAAGACTCTGTTTCAAAATGAAAAAGGCTTCTAATGTAGCTCAGAAAAAGAGTATCTCATATTATATTCCCAGTGCTGGGGGTGGGGGAGTGACAATATGAAAGAATTTGCCTTCCATATTCAAATAGATTTTTATTCCAAAAATAATTTTTAAAAACTAGTTATTATAGCAAGAAATGGTATATTGAGAATATTATTTTAAAATTGTGGTAAATCTTATTCAACATCATACCAACAGAAAATAATTTTTAAAAGAGTGACTTCCTAAACTAATACTCAATGTTTTCCAAGTTCACGTAGAACTTTGTTTTTACTTTGCTTCAGAGTAATCCTTGGTTATCAGAATAAGTATTCCTTCATTGATGAAAATAACATGAAGCCAATGTGGTAAAAGAATTGAACTTCTCTGTAGCATAAGCTTGATTACCACCATTGTCACATTGCATCATTAACTATGGGTGATGAAAGTTTCCATCTAATGTTGAAGAAAAAGCTGTCAATTGTATTTGTTGAGCTAGTCACAGTAAGATGAATATAGATAGCAATTGTGTACTAAAAAGTTAGAAGAAAGGATTTTGAATGTTTTCACTAAAAAGAAGTGATAAATATTTGAGAAGTTAGATTAAATCTGATTATACAATGTATACAATAATCAAAATCTTATATGGACCAGGTGTGGTGGCACAACCCAGTAAGCCCAGCAGTTTGAGAGGCTGAAGCAGGTGGATCACAAGTTCAAAACCAGCCTCAGCAACTTATTGAGGCCCTAAGGAACTTAGCAAGACCTTGTCTCAAAACAAAGTATAAAAAGTGCTGAGGATGTGGCTCCGTGGTTAAATGCCCTGGATTCAATCCCTGGTACCCCCCCCCCCAAAAAAAATTACATGGTGTCCAATAATAAATGTAGTTTTATAGTTTTGGGTTTACAAAATAATTATAATTTGGGACCTAATTCTGAAAGGTATGTATTCATGTGCATATTTTTGAATGATGCTATAGCTAATGATGCTAATTTCTCTATTGTCTGATTTCAAAGGTCTCTGTATTATATCTCATTTCTTTCTTTTTCATAGTGAATATTGATATCTAAAACCTCCCCTTTAAAAGTACAAATATATTTTTATTCACACTTATAAACTGCATAAATCAATGGATTTGACTGTGGCATGTTCATACCTGCACATATCGTGCCCCAAGCAGGTAGACAAGTCTTTCACTGATCCCACAGTACCACATGCTGAATTCTCATCTGCTTTTTTCTGGCACTATGATTACATGAACTAAGCTGATGCTTCCTTTGTCACCTAAAAATAATTAAACAAAAATGTTCTATTTTGTTATCACTAGGTATAAGCTCTTATGTCAGACTCCTTCTATTCCAAATCTTGCTGTACCTCGTAGTGACTGAGTGACTTTGAACAAGACAGCTGAGTCTTTTTAAGGCTCAATGTCTACTTTTGTAAATTGAGAACTGATGCTTCAGCTCTATTTTTGAGTCTTTGTTTAAAGTGAAGTAATAAAGAGAAATTCTTCAGCATTAGCTAGCATAATTATTTGACTCACATTTTCATATTGCTCAACTCTTAATTGCCTTCTGTATCACTCCATATACAGATGCTTACATGTGCTGTTAAAAACTGCAGATTTCCTAAAAGTGAGTACTGGACTTCACAATTCATAGGCATTCCTCTCAGTGAAAAGTCTTCCACTATGCAAGAGAAAATGAATAGTATCTCAGAACTCTCTTGCTGATCTTATTATAGCTAAGGTGAAAGGGAGTGCTTTGAATCACTGGAAAAATAATAACTATAATTTTTAAAACTACAATATAAAAGCAGTAGGTTAGGCAATTTAGAGTATTTTAATCTTATTTAATTCTCACAAATATGTACTGTAAGTCACACAGCTAGCGAAATGGAATTAGCCTGCAAATACTGATTGCTCTCATTCTACAACCAAGGCAGTGCCTATCTATACAGGAGAAGATAGGCCTCCATAAGGACACCCATTTTTATTTATTTATAGAATTGTATACTTCTAAACCAATTATGGTAATTATAGAGAATTTTAGCCATGTCTTACAACCTAAGCTCCATCAATTAAAGTCACTAATCAGTTTTCTTATTTTCTTATTTAGGTAAAGAGAATAAAAGTCTCAGATTTTTTTTTTAATTTGGTAAAATGGTTGTAAAAACTAGAATTTTATTTCCTTTCAAAACCGTTTTATGATAAATAAAAGAAACTTAAGCTAAAAAGCATTGAGTTCACTTTGAAATATGTTGACTAAGACTGAGTACCAGATTTTAAAAAAGGATATGGGTTTCATCCCTTAGAAATAAACTTAATATCTATTCTTAAATTACCAAAGGACAGAGATTTCTTTTTTTTAACTATCACAAGCATCAAAATTGTTTTGCTTCTATGAATGCATCTGCACTGAGACTGAGTTAAAAAAAAACATTTATTTGAAAGCAATAGATGCATGGCTCAGATATATTTGTATAGCAATTTTATATTTGCCCTCAGAGGACAATTGGTTTTGTAACCAACATGATTTATCATAGAATGACAGGGTAGGAATGAGCTTGAGATTCCATAAACTCCATTTTTTACCCTCCAAATAGTACCAAACTTATTTAACTGGAACAGATAAGAGTATTTCAAAGCAACCAAAAGTTTGCAATATGGACCACTACTCTGTGGACGTGCACCATAGTGCTGCTAGAGAATGAATTTGTCACTGGTGCCATGACATCAAAATAGATTAATGAAAGAATCCCTTACTGGGGAGGAAAGTTTTCACTCTATAAAGGAAATCTATCGTTGGTGTGATTTAGTGCATCAGTTACTTAATACAAAGCAACAGCAACCATTTTTACACTACAAAGCCAAAGCAAAAACTAAAATATCATTGACTTTAATGAGTAAAATAGGATAGAATCTGCATTTTTATTGGACAGGCAATGCTATTTCTGCTCAGACTCCACTCAATATGTGACTCTTTCTACCAAAGCAAACAACACACAACTAAAACAATTTTATTGGGGCTGGGGATGTGGCTCAAGTGGTAGCGTGCCCGCCTAGCATTCGTGAGGCACTGGGTTTGATTCTCAGTACCACATAAAAATAAGATAAAGATATTGTATCTACCTAAAACTAAAAAATAAATTAAAAAAAAACAGTTTTATTGTTGCATCACCATGTATACACATGAGGTATATACAGCATGTTCTAATCAGTGGTAGTCAGTAAAAGCAACAACAAAAATCTGTGCTGAAGACTTCTGCTTTCTGGTTCTGCATGTAAGAAGCTTAGAAGCCATTTGTTGTTATCCTAACAACAAATAAACACCTGAGAAAATATAAAAATGAAGAACACTACTTGGATCCATCAGAGAGTGAAAACACAGTAAACTGCTATTCTCAAGATGGAAGAGGCAGGAAGGTAAATGAAGGGAGTAATGACTTACCACAGCAGAGACTCATAAGCAAAAACCACCATGTGAACCAGTGCTCAAGGTCAGGGGAAGTAAATTAAATTGTAACTGATGAATTGCTGGAAGCTCAGTGGTAAGTCTGAGAGTTAAAATTCTAGGAGAATCCAGTCATATATGAGCCTGCTTAATTTCATGTGATTTACCTACAAGTGCTTGGTCTGTTTCCATTGCTGAATATTGGAAAAAAATCCTTTAGTGCTTCTGGTGGAGGAGAGGAAAATGAACCAATTTGAAGTAGTCCAAAGCATTCTGTTTCTAAAGAGGCATGCCTCCAGGAGAAACGTTTATTGGAGCCTGACCTACTTCAGTATTGTTGGAGTATAACTTCCCTATTGGAAGGGAAATGCCCAACTGTGGAGGCAGCTATAGTTTTCCATATTGGGAAAGGTAAATACCCAATCCCAGGCCATTCTAGTCAGCCTGGTCTACCTAATGGAAGAGAGAAAAGAAACTAAGAATAAAATGAGAAGTTCACAGTTCAGAGCAAAGGCTCATTACTAGATTGAGACATATCCTAGGTCTCTAGAATGTTCTTTCTCTCCCAACTCCTAATCAAAAAATTACTAAAGCCTACATAAGCAGTTCCTTTTACCTATTACATTACATTTGATTATCTCAAAAAGGCATACCAAAGGGGAGCAGACACAAGAACACATACAATTTTAAAAAATGGACATACAGAGAAATAATTAGAATCAAACTTGGCAAAACTATAAGACCGGGAATTTAAAATAACGTCATAGTATGCTAAGTGCCCTAATGGTTAACATAGACAACGTGTGAGGACAGGTTGAAAATAAAGCAGAGGTGGAAATCCTAAGGAACCAAAAAGAAATGATAGATATTTTTAAAAAACTGTAATGGAAATGAAGAATGTCTTTGATGGACTTATTAGTAGACTTGGAATAGCTGAGCTAAGTATTAAAGAAACTAATTATTAAAAATAATGTAGAGACTAAGAATTAAAAATAAAGAAACAAATCCCAGGGAACAAAATGCTAGAAGGAAATGTTTAATGTGGGTATTGAATATCTATTTGTGAATGAAATGAAGGACAGCAATGATATTAGTTCCTCAATTGGGAAGTAAGATTATTTTGTAATTATAAGGTTTTCCCACTATATATGAAGTGATACAGTGTGATCATTTGAAAGTGGACTTGGGTTAGTATTCATTCTATAATGCAAACTAGTGCAAACTGCTAAGAACATATTTTTACAAAACTGATAATACTAAGAATGAGGAGACAATACGATCACATGAAAAGCTCATTTATAACCATAAAATAATAGCAGATTTCACAGTGTCTTTCCTTTTTCTATTCCCCTTCCCTTCCCTCCATTGCTCAATGTCTAATCTACTGAAATTCTTTCCCTCACCCACACTTATTTGTATTAGCTTCCCCATACCAGAGAAAACACTCAAGCTTTTCCTTTTTTGGAATTGTTTTATTTCACTTAGCATGATAGTCTCCAGATCCATCCATTCACTAATGAATGTCATAAAAGCATTCTTCTTTCTGGCTGAGTATTACTCCATGGTGCATATAGACAACATTTTCTTTATCAATTCATCTGTTGAAGAGCACCTAATTTTGTTCCATAGCTTAGCTATTGTGAATAGGACTTCTATAAAATATTATGTGGCTGCCCCACTGTAGCAGGCTGATCTTAAACCCTTGGATATATATATCAAGGAGTAGGATAACTGCACCAAATGGTGGTTTATTCCAAGTTTTCTGAGGGATTTCCATAAGTTTTTCCAGAGTATTTTCATCAGTTTGTAATCCCAACAGCAATGTATGAGTGCATCTTTTCCCTACATCCTCACCAACACTTATTGTTACTTGTATTCTTGATAATTGCCATTTTGACTGGAATAAAATAGAATCTCTGTATTTTTAAGTTTTATTTCTCTAATTGCTAGAGATGTTGAAAATTTTTAATATATTTATTGACCATTTGTATTTCTTTTTTTTATGAAGTGTCTGTTCAATTCCATTGTTTGTTTATTGATTGAGTTAATTATTTATTTATTCATTGGTGTTAGGCTTTTTGAGTTCTTTATATATCATGCAAATTAATTATCTGAGGTGCAGATAATCTCTTTTCATGATCTTGATTGTTTCCTGTACTGTGAAAACGTGTTTTAGTTTGATGTTATCCCATTTATTGATTATTGATTTTATTTCTTGCACGTAAGGTGTCTCGTTAAGATAGTGAGTGCCTGAGCCAACATGTTGAAGTGTTGAGCCTACATTTTCTTCTAGTATGTGCAGGGTTTCTGGTCTAATTCCTAGGTCTCTGATCAACTTTGAGTTGATTATTGTGCAGGGTGAGAGAGAGGGGTTAACTTTGTTCTATTGCATGTGGAAATCCAGTTTTCCCAGCACCATTTGTTGAAGAGGCTATCTTTTCTACAGTGTATGTTTTTGACACCTTCTTGTAGGGTAATTGTATTTTGGGGTATGTCTCTGTGTCTTCTATTCTGCTCCATTGGTCTTCTCACTTGTTTTGGTGCCAATACTGTAGTTTTTGTTACTATAGCTCTGTAGTATAATTTAAGTTGTGGTATTGTGATATCTCATGCTTCTTTTACTTGCAGAGGATTGCTTTGGTTTTTCTGGGCCTCTTACTTTTCAAATGGAATTTTTTGACAGCTTTTTCTATTGCTATGAAGCACCTCATTAAAATTTTCATAGGAATTGTATTGAATCTGTGTAATGCTTTGGAAAGTATCACCATTTGGACAATATTAATTCTGCATATCCAAGAATATGGGAGGTCTTTTCATCTTTTAAGTTCTTCATCAATTTCTTTCGTCAGTGTTCTGTAGTTGTCATTGTAAAGACCCTTCACCTCTTTTGTTAGCTTGAACATTTCCAACTATTTTATTATTTTTGACACTATTGTGAATGGGGTGGTTTTCCTAATTTCTTTCAGATGTATTGTTCAAGTATAGGAATGCAATTGATTTATAGATATTAATTTTGTAGCCTGCTACTTTACTGAATTCATTATAAATTGTGGACATTTATTAATACAGATTTTGGGTCTTGTAAGTATAGAATCATGTTATCACTGAAGAGAGGTAGTTTGAGCTCTTCTTTTCCTATTCATATCCTTTAATTTTTTTCAGTTGCCCAATTGCTCTGGCTAGAGTTTCAAGAACTATGTTTAATATAAGTGGTGAAAATGGAAATCCCTGTCTTGTTCCTCATCTTAGAAGAAATTCTTTCAGCTTTTCTCCATTTTGAATGATATTGGCCTTGGAGTTAGCATGTATAGCTTTTACAATGTTGAGGTGTACTTCTACTATCCTTAGTTTTTCTAGCATTTAAAACATGAATAGATGCTGTATCTTGTCAATTGCTTTCTCTGCATCTATTGAGGTAATTATGTGGTTCTTGTCTTTATGTCTATTTTTGAGATGTATTTATTGTATTTATTGATTTCTGTATGTTGAACCAACCTACATTCCTGGGATGAAACCCACTTGATCATGGTGCACTATCTTTTAAATGTATTTATGTATGTGATTTGCTAGTATTTTATTAATAATTGTTGCATCTATGTTCATGAAAGTTATTGCTCTGAGGTTTTCTTTTATTGATGTATCTTTGGTTTTAATATCAGGGTGATACTACAATCATAGAATGTGGTTGGAAGAATTCCTTTCTTTCCTATTGTGTGAAATAATTTCAGGAGGATTGGTATTAGTCCTTCTTTAAAGTCCTACTTGAACTCTGGTGTTAATCCTTTGGTATTGAACTTTTCTTTGTTGATAGGTTTTTGATGGCTTCTTGAATTTTGATACTTGAAATTAATCTGTTTTAATTTTCGACATTCCTCTGGTTCTATTGGAGTAGGTCACATTATCTAGAAATTTCTCAGTGTCTTTAAGATTTTCTAGCTTGTTGGAGTATAAATTTTCAAACTGATTTCTGATTATCTTGTGTATTTCAGTAGTGTCTGTGGTAATATTTTCATTTTCATCATGAATTTTAGTAATTTTAATTTTTCTCTATTTTGGCTAGCTTGGCTGAGGGTTTATCAATTTTATTTATTCTTTCAAAAAAACAACTTTTGTTTCATTGATATTTTGAATTGTTTTTTAGTTTCAATTTCATTAAGTTCATCTCTGATATTTAATTATTTTGGTGTTGATTTGGTCTTCTTTTTCTAAGGCTTTGAGATACAATACTAAATTATTTCTTTGAAGGCCTACTGTTTTAATGAAAGAATTCAATGCTATAAACTTTCCTCTTAGAACCACCTTCATAGTGTCCTAGAGATTTTGGCATGGTGTATCGCTGATATCATTTACTTCTAGGTTTCGTTTAATTTCATCCCTGACTTCTACGATCCATTCATCATCCAATAGTGAATTATTTAGTCCCCAGGTGTTAGAGTAGCTTTTGTTCTTTGTTTCATTATTGATTTCTTTTTTAACATTTATTCTAATTTGTTATATATGACAGCAGAATGCATTTCAATTCATATTACATATATAGAGCACAATTTTTTATATCTCTGGTTGTACACAATGTAGAGTCACACCATCCGTGTCTTCATACATGTACTTAGGGTAATGATGTCCATCTCATTCAAGTGCCTTTCCTACCCTCATGCTCCCTCCTTTCCTCCCCCTCCCCTTTGCCCTATCTAGAGTTCATCTATTCCTCCCATGCTCCTCCCCTCTCCCCATTATGAATCAGCATCCTTATGTCAGAGAATACATTCAGCATTTGTTTCTTGGGGTTCACTAATTTCACTTAGCATTATATTCTCCAACTCCATCCATTTAACTGCAAATGCCATGATTTTATTCTCTTTTAATGCTAAATAATATTCTATTGTGTATATGCCACATTTTCATTCATTGACTGAAGGGCATCTAGATTGGTTCCACAGTTTAGCTATTGTGACTTGTGCTGCAATAAACATTGATGTGACTATGTCCCTGTAGTATGCAGTTTTTAAGTCTTTTAGGTGTAGATCAAGGAGTGGGATAACTAAGTCAAATGGTGGTTCCAATCCAAGTTTTCCAGGGAATCTCCATACTGCTTTTCATATTGATTGCACCAATTTGCAGTCCCACCAGCAATGTATGAGTGTACCTTTTTCCCCACAGCAGAAAACTTCCATTATATAAAGTATTGCTATAGCATTGGTGGTGGTGTCTGGTTTTATATAAACCAATTAGTGTTAAGAAGTATTAGGGATAGAATTGATTAGGAAGAAAGAAGAGATAATAGGGTAGAAAATTCTTGCAATTGTAAGGGTAAATAGAGCAAATGCAGTGGATGTGTTTGTTATTAGGAGAGAGGAGAAAATGTAGAAGTAAAAATTCAAAGGAAGCGTGAGAGAACAGTACATTATGGCTGTTATCAAAGGAAAGGAGAAAGAGAAACAAGGGAGTTGAGAAAAAGACAATACAAAACAAAATTAAAATATACCATCAAAACCCTAATTCTCAAAAAACAGAGCAAGGAAATATAACTACCTTCAAAACAAAAATAAGAAATCAAAAATTCAAAAATGAATACAACAAAAGAAAATGGGAAAATAAAAAATCTAAGTATTAATTGAAAGAGTCATTTCTACTTCCAGGGGTGGACAAAATAGTCAATGAGAATGTATGCTCACTGTCTATACCCAACTGATTTTCTTTTTGTTTCTTTTTGAAGTAATGTGGAAGTATGGCCACAGGCTGTTGAGTCCCTCCTTTTTATTGTGTTACTTGTTGAGATGCCAGTTAAGACTTCTCAACTTCTTGGCAGAGTCCTATTGAGGAGAGATATGAAGAGCTGTAGGCTCCAGTCCCAGAGTGTGTTGCTTGCTAGGTTTCCTGAGAGGAGCTCTCATAGATGAAATTCCTAGGGTTGAAGCTTAGGTTTATTGAGGCTGGAGGTATTTTACTGAATTTCAAGTTGGCTGGAGGTGTTGAAACAATGCACCTCTAGAGCCCACTAGATGACAACCTACTTTGGGAGACTGTACCTCAGGAGTCTTCCCAGGGTCTCATTTGTGGTATTGGGGAAGTTATCCTTGGCAGCTTCCATTATGTACAGATACTGCCCTTTCTGGCCTATGTGGGTCAGTGACCTAGCACTGAACAGTTGACTGCAATTGAGAGCCAAGTAGCAGGTGCAGAGTGCCAGGTGCCTCGATAGGGGAGGGCTAGAGGAGGAGAGGTAAGATGCCCAGTGAGCAGAGGGCCCAGACACCTGAAAGGCATTAAGTGAGCCATGGGCTGGGGGCACTGAGTGAACAGCAGGCTGAGTGCATAACAACAAGCCTTATAGTGTTTGAGAGCTGGGCAACAGCACACCTACCCATTTAAAATTGCTGACCCAATGTAGGTGGCTTTGTGAGTCCCTGCAAACCAATGGAGTCTAAGAGTTGAAGGGTGCCCAATTCTCCCTGGCCTCTCCAGCTTGTATTCCCCTTGGGAAAATGCTCTCAATATCTGATTTTCCCCTGGTTTGCTAGATTTGACTTCTCAGTTCCTGATGATGCTGCTGCATGGTACTCTAAGATGTTGCCTGGCTTCAGTTCCCCATGGTGATTGGTAAACTTGGGGCATCTGTTTTAGACCCATTTAATGAATTAAACAGCTTTGTGTCAGCCAGGACAGGCTGCCCCTCCAGTCTCAGGATTTTCTGCAGTATGCCTGTTTATGGCATTTCTCAGCTTTTTCTTTTTGTGTGCTAATTCCACTGTTCTGGGAAGCAGCTTATCTCTAACTTTGTAGCTTTTCCTTATTTAGTGTACCCAAACTTTTTATTTTTCTAAGACTCTCTGGCCAATATTGAATATTAGTAAAATGTCTTTTTCACCTACCTCAGGGAAAAGGAGTGTTCCTGCCCAGTGATGAAAAACACTGTTACACTCTAATCTGCCATCTTGCCCCCTACCCCAGTTCCTTAATAAGATTTCTAATGTGGTTTGCTAATATTTGATTAAGGATTTTTGCATCTATGTTTCTCAGGTATATCTGTCTGTAGTTTTCTTTCCTTGATGTGTCTGATTTTGGTATCAGGGTGATACTGGCTTCATAGGGTGGGTATAAAAGTGTTTCTTTCCTTTCAATTTTATGTGCTAATTTGAGAAAGACTGCTGTTACTTCTTCTTTAAAGCTCTGGTGGAACTCAGCTGAGAATCCATCTGGTCCTGGGCTTTTTCTTGTTAGCAGGGTTATAATTGCTATTGATTTCATTACTTAATATTGGTTTGTTTAAGTTTTCTATATTGTCCTGCCTCAATTTGGGCAGGTCCTGTGTGTTTTGAAAATTGTCAGTGTCTTCTAGATTTTGCAGTTTATTGGAGTATGCATTTCCAAAATAGTTTCCAGTGATCCTTTGTATTTCAGAAGGATCTACGGTGATGTCTTCTTTTTCATCTCTAATTTTTTGACGTCAGACTTCACTATCTTTTGGTTAGTTTGTTTATGGGCTTATCTATATTGTTTATCTTTTTAAAGAACTAACTCTTGTTAAATTGATCCTGTGTGTTTTTTTATTTTTAATCTCTATTTCATTAATTTTTGCTCTGACTTTTCTTTTTTTATTTCCTGTCTGTTACTGACTTGAGGATTAGCTTGTTCTTCTTTTTACAAAGTCTTGAAGTGGAGCATATTATTTATTTAGGATCTCTCAATTTTTCTGATGTATGTACTCAATGAAATATTTTTTTCTTTGAACTACTTTTATATTGTCTGAAAGATTTTAATATGTTGTATCTTTGTTTTCATTTGTTTCTAAGAATTTCTTGATGTTTCTCTCATTTTTTATTTGATCGATTCTTGATTTAAAAGGGTATTCATTAATGTCCATCTGCTTATGTGATTTCTAATGTTTTTCTTGCTATTGTTTTCTAGTTTCATTTCATTATGTACCAATAGGATGTGTGGGAATATATCAATTTTTATTTTATTTGCTAACTCTTACATTGTGAGGTGGAATGTGATATATTTTGGAATAATTTTCATGAATTGTGGAAAAAGGTAAAATGAGCTGTTTTGGGGGTGAAATATTCTGTAGATGTCTATTAGGCATATTTGACTTATACTATTATTTAGATTGTATATTTCTTTATTGATTTTATTATTTGATTGCCTGTGTTGAAGTGTGCGAGTTACCCATTGTTAGTGTATAGGGGTCTACATAGGATTTAATGTCAAGAAGTATATTTTTTCATGTAATTGAGTACGTGACATTAGAGCATATAATGTACTATCATTTTATCTTTTTGTTGGATTGTTCCCTTTATGAAGAAACAATGGTCTTCTTTATTTCTTTGTTTATTTTTTCTTGAAATGACCTTTGTCAGATATGAGAGTAGCTATTCCAGCTTCTTTCCAGACTCCTTTTGAATGAAAATAATTCTCCATCTTCTTATCTTCCTGTGAATGTTTTTGTTGATGAGATGAGTCTCTTGTAGATACCACATAGTTGGATCTTGTTTTTAATCCATTGTGCTAATCTACACCTCTTAATTGGAGAATTAAGACCATTTATATTTAATCTTATTATGGATATGTGTTTGTGGTTTACTGCCATTTTGATTTCTTTTTATGTTTTATTCCATCTTGACTCTCATTTAGATGATTAGTCTTCTGTTGATCTTCATCTATTTGGGAATTTCATCTATTTGGGGATTTTCTTTGGTTTTCCTCTGGATGCAACTTACCTTTGAGAATTCTTTGTAAAGCTGTCTTGGTTGTCATGAAATCTTTTAGTTTATTCTTATCCTGGAGAACTTTTATTTCCTCATGAAATGTGAAGGAGATCTTTGCTGGATAAAGCAATCTTTGGCAATTATTTTTCTTTTAGAGCTTGGGATATCTTATTCTAGGCCCTTCTTGATTTTATGGTTGAGAAGTCAGAAGTGAGCCTTATAAATTTGCCTTTTAATGCCATCTGATGCATCCCTCTTGCAGCTTGTAATAATACATTTTTATTTTTTATATTAGATATTTTGATTTTGATGTGTTTTTGAAAACCTCTCTTCTGTTAATGTCTATTTGGGATCCTGTAGGCACTTTTCTGTGTTTGTCTATTTCTTTTCTGATATGGAAGAATTTTCCTGTGACTATATCATTGAAAATATCCTTAATGCCTTTAGCTTACATCTCAATGTTCTCTTTTACCCTACTTATTCTCAGGTTTGTTTCTTGATGTTGTCTCTGAGTTATTGTATATTTCCATCACATTCTTTGATTTTTCCCCCTTTATTGTGTTCTGTGAATTTAAATTTCTGTGTTCTGTCTTCAAGGTCTGAGGTTCTGTCATCAAGTACTGGTGATCTATTTGCTACAAAAATCTAATCTGTGATGCTTTCAAGTGAATTTTTAATTTGGTTCATTGTGTCTTTCATTTCCAGAAGTTCTGATTTGTTCATTTTTGAATATCTCTATTTCATTATTCAAATGATCTTTCATCTCCTATATTTGGTGTTTTAATTCATTCCTTACATTTTCTTTTAATTCGTTGAACATTTTAACAACCAGACTTTTATTATCTTTTTCTGGAATTTCAGTTTCTTCCATATTGTAGGATCCATTTTGGGAGGATTGTGAATTTGGGGAAAGATTTGTTTGACTGTTTACTCATGTTTTCAGAGTTCTGGGCTTGCACATCAATTGAGATGGATTCCCCTTCCTCTTTTATATGTGCGTCCTTATGTGTGCAGTTTCACCCCCCCACCACCACCAGGATTTCTCTGTTTTTGATATGTTTGTAGATATCAAGACTAAAATTCCCTTCTGATTGTTCCTCTTTGGAGCCTGGATTTTGGTTTGGAATTTTTGTCTCTTCAATTCTACAAGTTAAAGTAATGTTTACACTCAGAGGGGGTTAAATCATGTGTGGGGTGTGATTCACTGTTGCTTGCCTGTATTGTGAATGGTTCTTGGCAGCAAAATACTGCTCTGTCTCAAAGAGTCCCAATCACTTAGAAGGAGGAAGGACCCAGAAATAGGAGTAGTATTAGCAATAGATGTAGTGTTTTGTGATAAAGGTCTGGTGTCTACTTTGACATCTATAACACCAATTGCCACCTATTTAAGAATGGTGGGGTCAGCATTAAACATCACTTTCAGCAATACAAAACTGTGGACTAGAACAGGCATTGAACATTTATTATCTACCATGTCATCCATTGTATTAATAGTCACAACCACATGAAATGGGGTATGAATTTCATAATCTATATCATTTACTGGGATTACAGTTTCTTAACTACAGAGAAATTGGGAAGCAAAGAGGAGAGAAAGTTAGATTTTTTTATTTTAATAAAGGAAAGGCATATAGTATGTAGCAAATCTTAGCCATAAAGAAGAAGGAATAAAAAATTTACAGAATTTAATAAAATTTTAAAAAGAGAGGACATAGAAGTAAGAAAATGTGTCTGTTGATGCAGTAAGAGAACGAAGAAGGGGAGATAATAGGGATGAGAACTGTGGTATAGAGAAACCAGCAAGTGTAAGATTAAAATAGCTAAAACTCATGTGTAATTCAACCCTAACTAGTTCAAATCAAGCCTAAATAATAAACAGGCACAATTAAAGCAATTGATGTGTGTCATGTTCCACATCTAAACACTCAGGGTCACTCCAGGTGAACTGGGCTCCACAAAATAATCACACAGAGATAGAGAAATACCTTTTTCTTTGGGTCTTGTGACAGCTCCTCTGACTTTAGGGTTCCGTGGAAAGTGAGTGAGGAGCACATGGTGAGCCCTTTCATTGGGGAGAAGCCATTCATGAGGCAAGGGGTCAGGTTTCGGGGGGATGGGGGTGAGTCTAGCTTCATGATGTCTACAGGTTGACATTTAGGAAGATCATGCTCATCTCATGTGCCGAGTGGGGATCAAAGGCAGAACAAGAGAAGAGGGCACACAAAGGGAGTTTCCATGGAATATTCTATCCAAAACAGGGCAAAGGGGTAGGATTACAAAGGAATAAGTGAGTGTAGCTCAACCCCCATGGGTAATGCCTACACTTGAAGCCATGCCTTGCTTATAGGAGCTGGGGTAACGCCCAAGTTACTGTGAAACCTGGCACTATTGTGCAAGACTGAAGGCAGTAATTGGTCAGTACCCTGGGGCATCAGGACTTGCAGGTCTACATCCAGGGCAGCTCCCCCCGACAGATGTGAAAGTAAAATTATATGTATATACATTTTTTGATTTATGCATGTAGTAAGTACATACACCAAACACACTCTCTCTCTCTCTCTCTCTCTCTCTCTCTCTCTCTCTCTCTCTCTCTCACACACACACACACACACACACACTCAAACACACAAACAATCATACATAATGGAAACATGGAAAAGTAATAAATGATGCTTGAAAAAATTTTATAAATAGTTAATTTTTTTAAAAAGAGAACAAAATGAATAGATTTAAAATAGTGTGTATGAAGGAAAAAATAAAATGAGGAAAGAAAAACATTCAATAAAATAAAAAATAAAAACTCTTGTTGAGAAATAAAGAGCTTATTTCCATTGAGGTGGTCAAAACTGATGGCAGAGTGGATTTTCATGCTTGAGATTTGTTTTTGGTTTTGTATCCCTTTGGCTAAGGATTAGGGGCTGTTAAACCTTTGAGTTCTTCTGTTAGTTGTGAGCTTTCATGGCTAGGAGGCAAAGCTGGTTGTAGTAGATCTCAGCTTCCAGTCTCCTCATATACAGTGGGATAACACAATTAAGGTATGGACTAACTGTGTGTTTCTGTAACTGAAGAGTTGCAGAGTTCTAAATAGGAGATTATAATAATTAGTGATTAGTCTAGATCAAATTTTGGAACTCAACGGATGGGTATTTGAGAATTGCTCTACATCCTCTATGGTGGGGGTGGGGATGTCAGTCTCTGGAGAATGTCTGGATCTCTAGGTTCTCTGATAAAATCCACTTTTAGGACATAAGGTTTTACTTCTATAGGTTTTACCTTCATAGGTCTGAATATGAAATATTGGGTTATCTGCCCTGGAGTTCAGACACTCCTGTGAGTCTTCAGTAGTGCCAGAAACAGTAAGAGCCTGTCCCTTAGCATCCAGAGTCTGAATGGTCTAGGCACACTTTTATTTCTGCCTATTTTAGTCTCTATGGTTCAGGCATCTTCTGGGAATTCTGTGGCCAGCTGCAGGGGTTTCTGATCTCCTATCTTCCTGGTGATGGCTGCTTGGGGGTAAAAGGGTATGCAGACTATGGAAGTAGGGTAAGGACCATGACAGCATGTACTTTTCCTGACCACCCTCTCAGGTAATGCAAGTGCAAGAGAGCACTTCCCAGTCAAGGGAAATAAGCAGGCAGTGGAGTGATTGCAATGGGGAGCTACCTATACTGATAGGGTGACCATGTGCTTTCTCTGGTGATGGGAAGTGCTGCAGAGCATTTCCCTAGGAGCCTGACAGCCATTTTCTGAGGCCCAAATGTTTCTCATCCTGAGGGAGGTTTTTTGGAATTCCTTTCACTGATTTGCTTTCCCTACTGACTGTATATATTAAATTCAGTCTTCCTCTCTAATTCACAGGCTACCTGGAGTCATTCTTCTTTATTTTTTAATGTGTTTATCTGTCAGCCAGGCTATCTCCCTTGTTTGTCTGTGCTGCCTCTCCTTTCACTAGCAGCTGGTAGCCAAAGCTGGAGTTTTTCTAATGAATTATTTCTTTTTATGTTCATGTTTCTGACTTCTGTGACTCTATAGATTTTCTTTCTTTTTTGTTAACAGTTCAATATTAAGTTTCAGTGAGTGCCCCCAGTTACCCACCTTACTGAAAAGCTGGCTTTCTGCTCTGTAAGTTCAATGTTGAGAAACTGCTGGGACACAAACTCTTCCTCTAGTTCACAATCTTACTTGCTCATAAACTATACTTAAAATCAAATGGATTCAGCCATTATCTACAGAAAGTTGGATTCAACAGCTCTTGAATACACTTTCTCTTCAACTGCCCATGGGGGAAAAAAAAGAAAAGAAAAGAAAGAAAACAATAATTATTTGGATTTTTTATATCATAATGGAATGAGATTAGAAATCAAGAGAAAAAAACTACTTGAGCAACCAAAAAACACACAGTTTAAGCAAATTTTGAATGACGACTGGATCACTGGATCACTGAATAAAATTAAAATTAAAATACATGAATCAACTGAAACAGTGAAGGAAGCTCTAAGTTTTATAGCTATGAGTGTATACAAAACAGAAAGATCTCAAAAAAACAGCATAATATTGCATCTCAAGTTCTTGAATAAACAAGAACCAACTAAACCCCAAATCAGAAGGACAGAAATGACTAATTTTGGAGCTCAAATTAATAAAATAGAGAAAAAAGAACACACTAAGAATTAATGAAACAAAGAGTTTTTTATTGAAAAGATAAACAAGATTGATAAGTTTTCAGCCCAGAAAGCCAAAAAAGAGAGAAGACAAAATTAATAAGTAAAATAAATACAAAAGGATATATAAAAGACATCACTAATATCCAGAGAAACTATCATTAGAGACTATTTTAAAAACTTATATTTCAATAAACTGAAAAATTTAAAGAAATAGTTAAATTTCTAGAAACATGCAACCTAACAAAACTGAAACAGAGTACACAGAAAACCTAAACAGACCAATAAAAATCAATGAGATTGGAACGGTAGTAAAAATCCTCCTAACAAAGAAAAGTCCAGGACCAGATGGATTCACAGCTGAATTTTAGAAGACCTATAACAAAGTCCTAATTCCAATACTTCTGAAATTTTTCCATGAAGTATAAAAGGAAGGAATGTTTCCAAATGTATTATATGAAGTCAGTATATCCCTGCCTGATTCAAAAATCAGACAAAGAAACATCAAGGAAAGAAAATTGTACAGAAATAACTTTGAAAACATAGATGCAGAAATGTTTAATAAAATACTTGGTAACTAAATTCAGCAATACATTAAACAGATCATATATAATTATCAAATCAGTTTCATTTCAGGGATGCCAGAATGACTCATCATACACAAATCAATAAACATAATACTCACCATAAATAGAATCAAGTACAAAAATCACCACACCATTTCAACATAGAATACGTCTTTGAGAAAATTCAACACAACTTCCTGATAAAATAAAAGCCCAAGGAAACTATGAATAGAACTTTACTCAACACAATCAAAGTTATATATTATTGTGTTGAGTAAAGTTCTAGAATCAAGGTCAACATCCTACTGAATAGGAAAAAAACCTAAAAACATTTCTCCCAAATCAGGACCAATACAAAAATGTCGACCTCCCTTCAATACTCCTATTCAATAGAGTAAAATTGAAATTTTAGCCAGAACAATTAAACACAAGAATGAAAGAAGATGGATATAAATAGGAGAGCAAGAATTTGAATTACCTCTATTTGTTGATAATATGAGCCTACACATAGAAGTCCCTACAGCTCCACAAGTCTTCTAGAGCTTAAAAACAAACTCAACAAAGTAGTAGGATAAAAGTTAAAAGGAACTAATTGACAGTTTAATCTATACCAATAATGAACTCATTGAAAAAAAAATTTCCAAAACAATTCCATGCACATAACCTAGAAAATTAAATAAAATACTTAGGAATAAATATAACCAAGAAGATAAAAATCCTCTACAATGAAAATTACAGAATCCTGGGAAAAGAAATAGAAGAAGACAGTAGAATATGGAAAGAACTCCAACGTTCATGGATTGGGTGAATCAATATTGTTAATGGCCATAATACCAAAAGCAATTTACATATTCAAAATACCAATGATATTCTTTACATAGCTAAAAAGAAACAATTTAAAAATTCGTGTGGAAAAAGAAGGAAAAAAAAAAACAGAATAGCCAAAGCAATCCTGAGCATCCTGTGCAATGATGGAGTCATTCCAATACCTGATTTTGAATTTGACTACTGAGCCAGAACAAGAAAAACAGTCTTCTCTTAGCATAAAAAAAAAAGACATACAGGCCAAATGAACAACACAGAAGATGTTGTTCTCTCTCACAGGAGAGAGAGAAATCCACAAAACTATAGTCATCTGTTTCTTGATAAAGTTGCCAAAAATATATGTTAGAAACAAGTGAGCCTCTTTAACAAATGGTTCTGGGAAAACTGAATATTCATGTGTAGAATAATTAAACTAGATCCCTACCTCTCGATTTGTACCAAAGACAACTTAACAAAGATCAAAGACCTGGAAAGAAGTATATAAACTTAGCAATTGCCATAAAAAATCATAGGGGAAACTCATTTCAATATGTTCAAACAATGACTGCCTGAATTGGATTATTATGGCTCAGGAAATAATAGCAAGAATCAATAAAGAGTAGTACCGAGTTGAAAAGCTTGCAAACAGCAAGTAAACAATTCAGAGTAAAGAGACAGCCTATGGAATGAAACAAAAATCTTTGCCAGGTGTCCTACCAAAAGATTAATATCCATAATATATAAAGAAATTTAAAAACTCAACATCAAAAATCAAACAACCCATTCAATAAATGGGCAGATAAACTGAAAACACACTTCTCAAAAGAAGAAATAGGAGTGTCTAAAAATTATCTAAAAAAAAAGGTGTTCAACATCTTTGAACATCACAGGAATGCAAATCAAAACTACACTGCAATTCCATCTCACCCAAGTCAAAAATCATAATCATCAAGAATATAAATAACAATAAATCCTGGTGAAGTTTTTAGGGAAAAGTAACTTTTTTTTAATGTTGTCACTTGAAAAGTAACTTTTTTACACTACTAGAATATAAGTTAGTACAGCCACTATGGACATCAGCATGAATATCCTCAAAATCTAAAAATAGGTTGAGCCATTCCTTGGTATATATACAGGAAAGTTAAAGTCATCATGCTTTAGAGATTAATGATTACTCTTGTAATTATTTCTGCAGAATTCACACCAACCCAGATACAGAATCAGCCTAGGTTTTCAGACAGATGAATGGATAAAGAAAATGTGACATACTTACTCAATGAAGTTTTCCTTGACTATAAAACAGAATCAAATTATGTCTGTTGCAGAAACATGGATAACAGTGGAAAGCATCAGTGTTATTGTTTGGACATTAGGTGTCCTCTAAAAGTTCCTGAGTTAATGCAGTAATTTTCATGGGTTAAATGATTATGTTGTGAGAGCAGTACTCTAATCAGTCCATCATAGTTTGAATAGATTGGCCAGGTGTTAACTGTTGGCATGTGGTGCATGCCTGTAGGAGGTGGGTCACTGGAGGTGTGCCATGAAAGGGGGGTTCTTAACTAAGTTCCCTTCCACCTCCCTTCTATCTGTTTCCTGACTCTGCCACAAATTGAGTAGCTTTTCTTTTCTGGTCCCTTCCCCTAAGATGTGTTGCATTAGCTTGGGCCAGGAATAACAAAATTAGTTATCAATAGCTTTAGACCTCTAGAGCTGTGAGCCCCAAATAAACTTTCCCTTGTCTAATATATTATTGTCAGATATTTTGGTCACAATGATGCAAAAGCTGACTAAAACAATCACGTTAAGCCAAAATTATCTAGAGTCAGAAAGACATGAATTATATGCTTTCTTCTTATATGGAAAGCCATAGGTTTAAAAAATAAAAAGGAAAAAAAAGAAAAGAAAGAAAAAAAAGCAAGGACATCATGAAATTAGAGGTAGATAGAAATTAAGGTAGGAAAGGGGAACAGAGGAGGGAAGAAGGGAAGATGGAAAGTTAAAGAAAAGTGCTGGGGAGTGGAATTGATCAAATTATGTTAAATGCATATGTAACTATGACCCAAATAGACATACAATTCTGTACAGTTACTATGATCCCTGTTTAAAAAATAAAGTAAGAAAAAAGTGCATGACAAAAATAATAATAATGAATAATAACAATAAATAAAAAGTAAACAAGATTGATATTAATCTCTCTGTAAACAACACTTTTATCATTAATAATCTAAATATACCATTTAGAAGAAAGTGATTGTCAGAGTAAATCTAAAGTTAACTCAGTTGTGTTTTGCCTACAAGAATTCCACTTTTAAATATTATTACAAAATTTTGACTAAATATAAGTGAACCAAGAAAAATAAACCATGGTAACGTTATTCAAAATAAAGAAGGAATAGCCCTACTAATTCCAAATAGAACAGACTAAAAATCAAGGAGAATTATGGATCAAGAAGTATTTTATGTATTGACAAGAGTCATCAATTGTCCAAACTAAAACAATACTCAACATATATGCAACAAAAACAGAGCATCAAACTATGTAAGGCCAAAACCAATGGAACTGCAAGGAGAAATAGATTAACACACTGTCAACATTCTATCAGAAGCTGACAAATTCAACACAGAGAAAATCAGAAAAGATAGAATAGAATTCAAGAATACCTCGAATGAACTAGATAAAATTGACAACCACAAACTATTTCATGCAACGTTAGTAGGAAACATTTTCTCAAGCTCAGATGGAATATTCACCAAGATAAACTACATAACATGCCATAAGACACACCTCAACAAATGTGAAATAATAGAACTCATATGATTTCTGCTGTCAAACCACTTATAAATTAAATTTAAAATAAGCATGTATAAGATATCTAAAAATTCCCAAATATGGGTGATTAAATATCACACTTTATGTGGGTCAAAAATATATATCATAAATTTAAAGTTATTTTGAACTAAATAAAAATAAAAAAAATTAACTTAATTTAACCAACATTATTTCTCAGTATTTCCCCTTTTGTTTCCCTTTTCATCTCCAGGTCCCTTTCCTCTACTCCACTGATCTCCCTTGGATTTGAGATTGTCACCATCTTTCCTTTTTTCTCCCTAGTTTCCACATAGGAGAGAAAACATGATCTTTCACCTTATGAATTCATAACACAACTTTTTCAACCTTATAATGGAAATAGAAGCTAATACGCTAAGACAAGAGAAGGAAATAAAAGGTATACAAATTGATGCCAGAGAAGGGGGCACACTTCTGTATTCCCAGCAGCTGTGGAGGCTGAGGCAGGAGGATTGCAAATTCAAAGCCAGTGTCAGCAATGAGGAGGCACTAAGCAACTAAGTGAGACCCTGTCTCTAAAAAAATACAAAATAGGTCTTGGGATATGGCTCAGTGGTCAAGTACCTCTGAGTTCAATCCAAAGTACCAAAAAAAAAAAAAAAGTATGTGAATTAAAAGGAAAAATAAAACTGTATTTTTCACAGAGGAAATCATTGTATATGTAGAAAATTCAAGAGAATAGATAAAAAAATTCTAGAACATATAAGTTACTATATAAAAGTCATAAAATAAGAGACTAATATGCAAAAGTCCATCACTTTCCTACATCCCAACAGAGAAAAAATAGAATTTGAAACCAAGAACCCAGTGACATATACATTAACACCCCTCCCAATAAATTAAGTAGGAATAAATTTAACAAAATATGTATGTAAATATGTATATGAGAAAACCCACAAAATTCTGAAGAAATAAGTCAAAATGCTAAATAAATGGAGTAATATTATATTTTTATGGAAGGGAATATTTAATATTGTCATGATTAAGTTTTTCCCTTTTTGACTAATAGATTTGATGTAATCCCATTTATAGTAGCCAAACTATGGATCCAGCCTAGTTGTCCATCAATGAATGAATGGATAAAGAAAATTTGGAATACATATAAATAGAGTATTACTTATGCATTCATAAGAATGAGATTATATCAGGAAAATGGATGAAACTAGATATCCTCATGTTAAGCAAAATAAGTCAACCTTAGAAGGACAAGGATCTTAGGTTTTCTCTCATATGTGAGAGTTAGAGAGGATGAAAGAAAACAAATGCGGAGGGGAATCTCATGGAAATCAAAGAGAGATCAATAGAAAAACATGACCAAGGTGTGGGAGGCTGGGAGGGTGGGAGAAGGTACTGGGAAGTGATATTAGCCAAATTATATTGTTATTTATATTTTTATTGTGTGCATGTATGAATATGTAGCAACAAATGAAGATTGTTATGTACAACCATAATGTATTAATAAAAAAGTGTGAAAAAAAAACCCAGCAACTGATATTTGACAAGGTAGCCAACACAATGTAATGTAGCAAAGCAAATGTTTTTAACAAACAGTGCTGGATTCACTAGGTATTATAATACAAAAAGAAAAAAAGAAAAAGAGATAGAAAGAAAGAAAGCAATAAAAAATAAAGAAAAAAAGGAAGGAAGGAAGGAAGGGAGGGAGGAAGAAAGGAAGAGAAAGAAAGAGAAAGGAAGAAAGGAAGGCAGGCAGGCAGGCACAGGCCTTTCATTCTTTACAAAAACTAACTCCAAATAGATCATAGACCTAAATGTAAGATGCAACATTTCAAAACACCTAGGTACATTGAAGAAACAAAGGGTATGGCAGTACTTTTTCAGATATGTAGAAAATTCAAGAGAATAGATGAAAAAATTCTAGAAAATATGAGTTACTATATAAAAGTCATAAAATAAGAGACTAATATGCGAAAGTCAATCACTTTCCTATATCCCAACAGAGAAAAAATTGAATTTGAAACAAAGAACCCAGTGCCATATACATTAGCGCCATAAACTAACAAAGACTTGATAAGCTGGATTTCATTAAAATTTAAAATCTCTGCTCTGCAAAATATAATTTCAAAAGAATAAGAAGATATTCTATAAATAGGGAGAGATTATTTGCCCCAGACACATCTGATATAATATTATTATCTAAAATACACACAGAACTCATACAATTCAACAATAAAAAGTAACCTAATTACAAAATAGACTAAGTACCTAAACAGATACCTCATCAAAGATATGCAAACAGAAAATATGTATATTAAAAGATGCTCCATATCATACATCTTTTCATATTAAATACATATTACTAAGCAATAGGAGAAAATTTAAACAGGTTATATACTCTGTGATTATAAGTATATGGCATTCAGTAGTTATTTATATGAACAAAATTGAGATTAGCATTCTTAATAACATACTATATCAAGAAGAAGAAAATTCTTATTGAATCTTAGTTTGGAATCATTGGGGTTTGGACATTTAGCAGATGTCCATCAGCCTTTGACTGTAGATCTCTCCTGAGTTACAGGGGCACAGGAACCAATTACCTAGGTGCTATGAATCTCCTATTAATAGCTTCTGGTTCGTCAGCTAAGGGGTCTGCAGCTAAATGTTCAGAGGATACAGTGTTGTGTGTTGGCTTCATAAAATATATACATAAAAATTCAAAATATACAGAACCTGGCATTTTGGCACATGCCAGTAATCCTAGCAGCTCTGCAGGCTAAGGCAGGAGAATCATGAGCCTCAGCAAAAGAGAGGTACTAAGCAACTCAGTGAGACTCTGTCTAAAAAAAAAAAAAAAAATTACAAAATAGGGATGGGGATATGGTTCAGTTGTTGAGTGCCCCTAAGTTCAATCCCCAGAACCAATAAATAAATAAATAAATAGCAGAAATTGCTGAGCAGAACACAGAAGATTCAAATTGAACAAATTCCTCTTCTGAGTAGCTCCTATGCTAATTTCTTAAATAATTTATGTACAATTATAGAAAACCAAAAATTAAAATCAGAATCAGAAAGTCATTTATAATTTTAAACATAATTGTGATTTTGTTAAATATATCATGAAATATGTGTACTGTTACTTTGTATTAGAGCTTTAGAAATCAAACTTTTAAAGAACTTGACTTGGTTATACTCATTATATTTTGTATAATTTTCCCTATTGTTCTATTCAGGTTTATTATGTGAAAGTCTTTGCTACAATATACATTATACTATTATCTCCAAAATATCTGTCAAAACTCTTAGTGTTCTTATCTCTACCTTTACAAATATTAGGGTAGCCTTTTGAATTATAGGACTACATTGAGAACTCAAATTATTTGAAAGACAACTGAAACTTAATTACTATATGATTTTCTATAATTAGATACTTAACACTACTAACTAAATATATTACATTTTATGGAACAGTTTTACTTATCTGCATATATTTCATGATAAATTGAGGTAAAGAATCTAGAAAGAGGTCACCATCAAGCAGTGCTTCACCTGAGCATGAACAGTGGCACATGAGTGTTATTGACTATCAACTCAAAATCCCACCAACAATATATTTTCATTGTGCTGTGTCTAAGATCTTAACAAGAAGGGTTCAAGATATGAAAAACATAGTAATGTGGACATCCAATCAATTATAACTTGCACCACTTATTTTGTTCTTGCTAAAACCCAAATATTTCAGAACTGCAATCTGTAAGTACCACAGTCAGATTGGAAAAATATTTGTGTGGAAAGATGTAATTTTATATTTTACCTCATCGATTACGGTCACATTAGATATTTGAAATATTTGAGTAAATACAATGCTTTCACAAAGAAGATGAAATCTATGTTCCTAAACAAATTTACCTCTATAAGAATTTTTTAATTAGAAAAACTCCTTCAAGAATGCTTTTTATACAATAGAGTGTACAATGGAATAAAATACTTATAGTCAATTGAAGAAGTTGTTTGACTTAGTGTTAGAAAAATAAATTTCCTTGAGAAATTTAAAGGTGATCTTGTACTGGGAATCGAAATCCAAGGAAATCATATTATTATTCTATACCAAATATAATTCTAAAGTAAGAATTTTTTATTTTCCTCATCTGTGTAACTATTTTTGGCCCATTAACCAATCAATAAATCAAATCCATACATTATAACCAAGTCATATTATTGGATTATTTAATACACTGTATATAGTAGTTTGTATGTGTATATGATTTAGATATACACAAAGGGGGAGGTATAATTGACTTTTGTTTCATAAAGTCTCAGATTTTAATTCTCAATTTGAAATGATTTATTAGAATAACTGTTTCCACTGAAGGTCACAACTTTATTTGATGATTACCAAGGGAAACCTACCAAGGAAGTGACAGCTAAAACCCATGATTTTCATTCAATTACCTCATTTCTATTGATTGTTCTATGAAAAGAATTTCATTTCCACATTTCACTTTCACTCTCATGCTGATATGTAACCACTTTTGCTTGCTTCCAGGAAAAGTTAAGGGCTTGCCAAGAAAGAATTTAGGAAATTAAATTTCGCAAATAGTGTTCTTAATGTAACAGTATTCTTAATGCTGACACTGTTTTACTAGAAAGATTGACATCTACCTTTTCAACTTATTGACCTTGACAGAGCTATAAATTATAGTGAGTAGCAGAATGATGGCCTAAATTTTGGCCTTATCTTTATGCTTTCAGATGGAGGAATTACATGCCAGTTCCAAAAATATTCTCATGTGGATTATTTTGTTTCAGTCTCTTAATCTATAAAATGCAATTATTTTTCTGGTTGGTAAATGCATGCTTTGATTTCACAAAGAGCATGACACTAGATTCTTGCTAAATCATAATCATGTTTGCATTTTTGACATAACATAATTAGCAACCTCTCACACATGATAGTAGGTGTCAATTGCCTCCCATATGCTTTCTGCTAACACCCTGAACCAGCTATCCAAATAAGTAGATTTAATGAGTTACATATAATTATGATAGAAAACTAAGTAAAACATAATATAAACCCCTCCAACCAAGGATAAAATGATCAATATAACTTTATCTAAATTCTGAATTATATATTCATTTTTGAGGATGTAATTTTACTAAAAAACTAGATTACCTATAATAGTATGTATTAAATATTTATAGGTATAATAAATAGTATGTATTATATGTAATAAATAGTATGCATTAAGTATTTACAGACCATTTTCAAATAACTGGACAATGATACTTTTGATATTTAGATAAGTTTTAGTATAAAAGTTTTATTTTTAACATTTGACAATTAATTTTTTTCTACTTATTTTAAATATTCTCTCTTCAAACCTGTATATTTATTAAGCTTAAAATATTTTAAATCAAAGGCATAGTTCTACCTATCCCACATACAAATATGTCCCCTTTTATAATAAGAAATATTAAAATTAGAGATTTTATTGTATCTTCCAGAAAGTCAGATTTCTGTCAGTGTAATGAAATATTTGAGATACTCAAGTTATAAAGAGAAAAGGTTCATTTTAAGTCCCAGTTTTACAGTATTGTTATGAGAAGTAACCATTTTTTCATGTCCTGTCAATGATCAGTTGATGTCATTTTTTTGGGCCTGTGGCCAGAGAGTGCATTATGGAAGTGTGTGGTGGAGCAAAATCCACTTTTATCACAAGAGAGGGATCAAAAGAAAAGGAGCATGAGGGTGTGTGTCTCACAATCTCCATTTGAGAAAGCTCCCCAGTAACCAAAGGATCTCCTACCAGGCCCTAACTCTCAAAGTTTACACTGTTTCCATATAGCACCACCCTGGGTCACCAAGCCTTTAACACAGGGGACATTGTGGAACATTCAACATCCAAACAAAGCAACTTACTGTTTATTTGGTAGACATTTTTTTTTTTTTTGGTCTTCATGATTCAAAGAAGACATATCAAAGAATAATATTTCTTTCTTTTGGTATATAAATATTTCATTGATAAAAACTTCTTCAGAATTACTTTATGCAATAGCAAATTAGACTAAATGTTTTAAAATATAATTTAGCATTCTGTGAGCTTTCAAGTTAGAACTATTTCCCTTCTGAATGCTTTGCTATAATTGTGATGAATCGCCAACTAGAGCAAAAGTTCAAAAATAGAACTTAAATTTAATTAGCCAATGAAAAATCTAAGTGCTGCCATCATATTTCATGACTGTACTCAGTTCATAATTTATAGCACTGTTAAGAAAAGCAGTCCTTTTCTCATATATAAACTGATGAGCAATATTTTAAGGAACAATCAACATGTCCTATAGCTAGTGATTTTTTAGAAAATAAACATATAAGTATACGGTAGTCTGACACAGATTGCTGACATGCTTAATATACAAACCTGTGATGATATTGCTTGGTTCAGGAGCATTGAACCCATTTCCAGAAAGTAAATTTTTAGTTTTAGTTTCACATTTTACATAGGACAAATTCCAAGATATTCAAAATGGCAGCAAATATATATATGACATATCCCCAGCATCATCTCCCAGCATGCTGAAATGTTCATTCTAGGTTCCTTCAATGGAAAAATGTCTCAGTCCTCTCACATTAAGGATTTTTCTTGCTTCAGTCCCATATTTCTATGGTATTCTTCCACGGAAGCACTGATTAAATTCTTATACACTTGATTGATTCTTAGCTATGCAGTAAGATGAAGCTAAAACTCACTTGAAGAAACTATCCTCAGTACCTTTAAACAGAAGTATTTTATCTGTTCTCAAATTTTGTTCTTGTACAGCAATATAATGTATTTTTCTATTCATAGCACACCAAAAATTAAGTAATTAGTGAAGATGTGCTTAAATAAAATACCTAGAGACTTAAGTCTATTAATTTGTTATCTACTCTAGAATGTTTCCCATATAGCGATATTATCCTTACCAGACTACAGATTGCTTAATTTAAATATTTATTACTTATTGATAAAGTTTACATTCAATAATGTAAAATGCCTTAAAATGAAATCAATAAATAAAGTTTAAAATCTTTAAAAAGCTTACTTATGGGGAAAAAAAGCACTGACTTTCCCTTGGAAATTCTTGGAATCTAAGGCAACAATGAAAAAGCCATAAACTTCAAATTATTATATATTAAAAGAAAATACATGCTTCTGTGTAAATTAAGCTTACTCAGAAAAACAGACCATAATATGTATTTCATATAGAAAATATTTAACTTGAGGAAACTAGATGGTTCTAAAAATTTTGAAGGGCCAGAAATATAAAGATCACTAAGTTTAATCCAATTGGAGTTGATGAAATTAAATAGTTTTAGGAAGCACAAGGGAGCCATAAGTTTAAAGCTACTTGTAGAGTTAACAATAGTTTTCAGGAGATTCACACTGGACTTTTGTTTATCATCATTTCCAAGCATGCTGGCCACTGCTATAGGCTCAGTAGTAAAGATTCTTCTTTTTTGCCTTCCCCATCTTAAGTGAATACCTGGAAAAACCTAACTTAAATTCTTGCTAGCAAGGATTCTGAAAATGTTTTAAGTTTAAGAACTTCAATTTCAATTGCCTTGCTAATTTTTCTCTAAAACTAGTTCCCTGGGTGGTGATAGTATGTTAGGAGGTAGCACTATTTTCTGCCTACATCTCAGGCATAGTTTTGTAGAAAACAATGAACATGCATGATGGAAATACAGAAAATGACATAGGAAATTTACCTGCTCTTTAGGTTCTTCACATAAAGAAAGAAAATATGGTACAATGTCTACTTTATTACATCTATTAATATATGTATGTGCTTGCAAGGTAAAAGTTCAATAATTTCAGCCTTAAAATATCTAACTAAAATTCTTACTATGAGTTGGTTAGTTGCAAATTGAACTCACTTAACAGGCTATAAGTTCTACCTTGAGTATAGTAGTCTCTGTGCAGAGTATTAAAGAATTTCTCATTTAAAAAAGAGTTATTGCAAAGTGGTTTATGTGTGTCAAGCTTAAAGGACTTATCTGCCCCATTTATAAAATAGAAAGATTCCTATATTCTAATTAGAGTATGCTGTTGCTGGTCCTATATAGCTAAATGAAATGGAAATAATAAAACTAGGAATATTGTGCTACAATAGGAGACACATTGAATGATGGGAAACAAACTGTATTAAAATTAATTTATTTTAATTTATGTTATTCAGTAACATACAAGTAAAAACTATTTGTACGTAAACTCCTCTGAACAGGTAAACTTTGGTATTACTTAATATTCTAAAATATTTGTTCTCCCTTTTGTTAAAGGAAAGTAAATTAAAAAAATAAGCTGTCAGTTTTTTTAAGTTGTTTTTTTTAAAGTAAAATTCTATTGGCAAAAAGTTGCAAAGATATTTTTTAAAAAATCAGTCAATTATTATGGCAAAATTAGTAAATGTATTAATGTACAACCTTCACTAAATGAAACTCAATTACTCCCTCATGGTATCTAAGATGAGAAAATTCAAATATTTTATTGAAAAGTTAAGCCAAGGCCAGGTTTGGTGACATAAACCTGTAATCCCAATGGCTTAGGAGACTGAGGCAGGAGGATCATGAGTTCAAAGCCAGCCTCTGCAATTTAGCAAGGCAGTAAGCAACTCAGCAAGACCCTGTCTATAAATGCAATATAAAAAAGGGCTGGGGTCCTGGCTCAGTGTATAAACATCCCTGGGTTCAATTCTAGTACCCTAAATAAATAAATAAATAAATAAGCCAATAAATAAAATGCAAAAAAAAAAAGAAAAAAAGCATTAAATTTGTTTCTTATTGTAGTTGCAATTACTAAGCTGAGTCAAATTGTTATTATGTAAAGATACTAATTTATCTTTTTTCAACTAAGTAGCAAAAAAGTCAAACAAGCCCTAAGCTCTTATTGACTTCATTTTTACTATATTTACCACATTAAAAAGGAACAAAAGATCTAGACAAATTTCTGAACAAGAGGTAAAACCCACACCCATGACTCAGTGACAGCACAAATAAAGGAGAGTATCATGGTTGCCATGTATTCAATACAATTTTACAGGGAAGGAAGGAAAGAAAGAAGGACAGAAGGAAGGAAAGAAGGAAGGGCAGGAAGGAGGAGGGAGGGAGGGAAGAAGGGAGTGGGAAGGAGGGAAGGATAAGAAGAAAAGGGAAGGGGAAGACATCATAAAAATATTAAATTGCTGTCATTAAATAGTTCTGAATGTTTCAAAATAAAAAGTTGCAAAAGGTGAGGAAGCAAACAGAAATCACCAATTAAGAAGAGGAGGTTAGCTTCTGGTAGAAAACCAGCAATTAATGTCACACCTTACCTGTGTTTCTCTCTGATACTCTAGTAAAATATGGTGCAGGGGTAAAATATAAACTCAAAGGTAAAAGTCAAAACATACAATAAAAACAGTCAATAAAAGTCTCTTTTGAGTTTTGTTTTGCTTTTGCTTTTGTTTTTCGGAAAGATTAGAACAAGTGTATAAGACTTCTAATGAAAACACCAACCCTATATAACATACCCAACCAGGAGACTGGAATCATTTTCTCTAAAGAATCTGCATACCTTCAAATAATAAAATTTTCCAAATTTCTATTTCATTTTTCTCAATTAAAAGGCTTGTTCACTGATCACTAGAGGGAATTCTGCCAAATTGTGAACAATGCATATACATTTATAATTTCAGCCAATATTTTTACTTCATGTTTTTATTTAAGGAAAGCCTTTGTGCTTAGAGGGTTAACTCTAGCGTGTATGAAATTAGACTGACCTATTTTCTGAAGAGATACACTAACACAGTGTTGACTCTTACTCAAAACATAAATTGTACCAATTAATTATGTTGCTTTTTAACCATGGGTCTCAAACAAGTTTCCACTGATTTGTATCAGTTTGTGGGAAATGTTCACTGTTAATGAAGAGACTGATAGTTTATACCTGGTTTAGGTGAGACCCCTGGAGGGTTTTGCCACTGGAACTTGCTACTTAGCAAGAATATATCTACATTTGGTTCTCTGGTTCCTAGGAGTTTTTATCAATTGAAATTTTCTGACTTCGAACTTTAGTGAAGCTGCCAACCAGAAAAACAAAAATAAGGCAAACAAAAAAAAAAAAAAAAAAGAAAGAAAGAAATTGAGGGAATATAGAGAAAGATAAAGACAATTTAAAAATCTGTAATTCATAACAATTGAAAAGAAAATAGAAAATATTTATTGCCTACAAAATAATAGACTTGGAAGCTATTTGAGAAAAAATCCATGAGAAAGTTTAGAGGATAGAATAGAGAAAATTTTGAAATCACGAGGAAAAGGGCAAAGAGACAATAGTGAAGAAAAAATTTGCATGTTTAAAAGTCTTTGTAATAGAAGTTCTGGATTGTCAAAGAAAATGAAGTGGTGGTAGAAAATAACATGGAAAAAATTCATGAGATTCCTTGGAATACAAGAAACAAACAAACAACAACAATATCAACAAAACAAAACATGATTCCATAAGAAAAGCCATTTCACAAATACCAGCCATCCAAAAGAATTAGAATAGTCCTAACCAAGTCACATAATTATGATGCAATTTTATGATATCAAGACTAAGGAATAAAAGTTTCAGGAAGAAAATAAATTACCAAACAAAAGATTGTGTGTGATTATAGAATTGAAACAGTACAGGATTAAATAAAAATATTCCCAAAAGAAAATTATTTTCAGAAATTATTCGTAAAGAATAATTTAAAAATTGCAAATTTCAAAATATATATGATATAATTTAGATATAGTTTATCTCTCAAAGGATAATGTGCTAGAAGTTTGGTCACTGATGTGACAATATTGAGAAATAAGGGAATCTTCAGAAGGGGCTGTATAGGAAGGTCACTGGGGCACCATACTCGATACTAATGCTGGTCTCATGAAGTGGGTTAACTCCCTGAAGAGTGGATGGTTATGAAAGAGTGAACCTGGCTGCTCCTCACTGTCTTGCTTTTGGTCTGAGATCTCCATTTGATTCTATACCCACAATCATTGTGATGCCACCTACCTTGGAAAACCAGAATTCTGAGCTAAATATAACCATTTGCTTTATAATGTTCCAAGACTTAGCTATTTTTAATAGCAACAGCAAATAAACTAACCCATACATATTTCTGAATTATGGACTTGTGTGTGTGTGTGTGTGTGTGTGTGTGTGTGTGTGTATCCAGAAATGTAGCAAGATTTTTTTGTAACATGGGATAAAAACATATATTTTTTTTATATTATGAAACATGCCACAGGTTTGTAGTCATCCTTGTATAGGGTCATATTAATGAATACTTAAACTAAAAAATGATCAGTCGAAAAAGTTATTAAGTTTCACAAATAGTCATCACATAATAATTCAATGGGTGATATTAGAGATATTTTTTAATTAGCAATTATTCTGTGTTGGATTTGAAGACAGTAGAAAATAAAACATTGGGCCTGGGCTTGTGGCTCAGTGGTAGAGTGCTTGCCTAGCATGCGTAAGGCACTGGGTTCCATCCCTGGAACCATATAAAAATTAAAATAATAATAATAATAATAATGAAGTAAAAAGATATTAAAAAAGAAAATAAAGTATTAATAGACTGAAAATCATGTGTTTAAAAAGTTTTAGAAAATAATAAAGATTTTAATTTTAAAAAAGGTAAATTGCAGAAATTTATAATTTTAGTCACTGAAACATGTAACAGTGACCAGATATTTTTTCTAATAATTATAGGTTTCCATATAAAAGAGAATTATTATCTCTGAAGAACATTTATCATAGGAATTAGCAATCAAAGAAAGATATTTTTGATTGTGTCACTTGATTCATTCATGTTATACAATCTAGGTACAAATGTGTCAAAAATTCAGCCTCTACCTTTCCAAAAAATATTTTCTAAAGGCACTATATATGACCTTTTCTTTGTTCCTTATGGAAGAAAATCATATATTTCTGTCCCTCCTCTATATTGGCTAATATGCACTTTGATAGGAAATAGAGAAAGGAACTGTTTCCTTGCCCTTAAAATAAAGATGCTTTTATAAAAAAAAATTGTTTCTATGAACAGTGTATGTGTTTATGTGGGTACTACTTCTTCAGAATTTAATCCTTAGATGTACTGTAGAAGATTACACAGCACATTCTTTCTACTTATAACATCATAAAACTGATTTTTGAAGGATATAATCCCTATAGTTTTATTTACTGCATGCAGTGCAGCTCAGTGAATAAATTTTACAGTATACTGTATAAAGGAGGATTTCTATACAGAGCAAAGACTACTGCACGTCTGTGCTCAGCACTAATTTGCCATGCTTTTTGTATTTGTGCCAAAGTACTTTTGGTAATATTAATTGAGAGGAGTCACATGATATTTTAAATAGAGTCATGGGAATTTATCCCATTATACAGCTGAGTAACTACACAAAACATCCATCAGTACTGACCACACCATCATGGCACCAACCCAAGACATTGCATTTAGCTAGTCATTGACTTTACATTTACCTCAATCTATTCTAAGACAAGAAATGAAATGCTTGCTGCAAAATTACATTTCCAGCAATTTCTGATAAAGGAAGGAGATGAACTTTGAATGGAGCAATTGTTTTCTAAATGGATTTTTAAGACATGGTATATTGGCTCTTGAGTTCATTGATTTGTACTGGGCCCAAAAGCACAGGTTGAAAGGGACTATCTCTTAAGTAAAAAAGAGTAGAAAAGAGATTATTTGTTCCCTGAATTAGAGGCCTCAAGCCAAATTTAAAAACCTTCTCACAGAGCAAATTTTCTTTGATTCCTTAAAATAAAAATTTGAAATACTATAAGCACACAGACATCTTGGGACATTTTATAGAGAAAATTGCACTAGCTCAGTAGATGCTTCAAAGGATTGGAAATGGGATGTAAGACCTTTCACCCCTGGGTTACCATTTGACGAATGTAGGCCAGGTTTAAAGTGATTGTAATTCTTTTCATTGTGTTATACTATGATCGTATAAAAAATAGTCATAATCTGTTCATCAAGATAGTAATCCTTACATTGTCAAATAGCAGGATATTCATAGATTATTTAATTTGATTTCTGAACCTGAAAAAAAGTTATGCTAGTAGATTATGAGAATTCATTCATTTATAATAAACAAATGGTAGTTTTCCACATCTAAAAATCTAATTTTCATTACTGAAGCATAGAAATATGTATAGCTTTAACTATTTTATCCCCAGCTAAAATAACTACAGATAATCTTCTCATTCATTAATTCAAATCCACTTTATTGTCATTAAACTCTTTACTTCAGTAATAATACTATGAAATAAGTTGGATTAATTAACTTTTTAAAAATAGTTTAATTTGTATTGCTTAATAGTGTCAACTGTCTTTAGTAATCCATCCTTTACTCATTATTATCCTGTGGAAACAAGTTGCATTAATAATTTTTCAGAAGTTTAATTCCTTTCCCTTAGTACTGTCATTTTTTTTCTTTTAGCAGAAAAACAAGATTTTCTTCAACTTTCATAACTTTAGGAGTTTTATTCTACATTATAAAAGACAGTATATCTTCTAAATGCTCTTCTCTTTGGAATTAATTTAGCAAAAACACATATAAATTTTGATTAAACCTTTTATAATCAATGACCAGTCTAAACTTTCTCTTGCTTTGCAAACTGCTGCTGAATTCAGGACAGCATAATGTCCCCGAAATCTCTCATTATGGAATCTTGTTCTAAGGAACATTTGACAGGACAGCTTAGTGATATATTCTACCTAAAAAAATCAGGTCATAAAATATTCTGGCATAGAGACAATAGTTTATTCTTCTAGAGAAAGTATGTTAGAGGAGAAATAATAAGAAAGCAATAATCTCCTTGTGAATAAATCCAAGTTATTAATTTGGTTTTTAATCCAACATACTATGGTTCAAAAGTATTTTTTCATCCAAGATATAGATAAAATAGTTGTTTCTGAAATGGATAATGAATTATTATTAACAATTTTAGACATACAAAATACACTCAGAGGTTCACAATGAATGAGAAGAAAATTTCAAGCTACATCAAAGAGAACTTCTGAGGTATAATTTTAAACATTTATAATGGAAATTTACATTATTGTATATTCAAAGGGCATCTAAACCTCTCAGTTATTCAGTCTTCAGTACCCAGAACTCTCTTTTTTTCCTCTTTTTATTCATTTTTTCCCCTTCTCTCTCATTTTTTCTGTCATCTTCTAAAAGAAAATCAAGGGATGGGAAATGACTCAGTGCTAGAGCACTTGCTTACATTGCATGAGGCCATGGGCTTTATCCCCAGCACCAAAAAATAAAAATTAAAAAAAAATAATAGGTAGAATGAGGGAGAGAAGGAGGGAGGGGGAGAGAAAGTGTCTGGGAGAGATGAGAAGAAGGAGGAGGAGGAGGAGCAGGAGGAGGAGGAGGGGAGAGGATAGGAGAGGAGGGGAGAAGGAAAGAAAAGAACAAAAAGAAAAGAAAATAGCTTTTGGATAAAATATACTTTTGATATTTAAATTGTTGTGCCAGCTTTGGGAGAATAGGTGATGCCTGTCCTGCTGGCTTTGGAAATAGACTTTGAACATATAGACTCACAAATAGATTAAAATCAATCAAATATATTCTGAAAGATTCTGAGCAGATGAATAAATCGAACATCCAACAAATTTTAATTGACAGTGTTAGATTTCATATTCAATGGTTGGGTCATAAGTTTGAAGACAGTAAAGTATACAAAGGTCACAGCCTACTTGAATATATTTGACTTCTACCTGTAATTCATCATTTTGACTTTTCTGAGAGATCTGCATCAAAACATATACCACATATGTGAAAACTTATTAACCTGTAAATACGAAACTGAAGTTTTAGAAACTGCATAGTATGAAATTAAGTAATTACTAATAATATACTGTAAGACCAGACCTATAATCAAATTCTCCAATTTTTGCTGAATTTATGTGGGTTAAGAAAATATTATCTATGTGTGTGTGTATATATATATATATGCATGTATTACATATATATGTTATCTACAGATAATATGTGAAACTTTTTAGCATTTTTTAAATGTGGGTTAATTTTGTAGTTGCTTTCATTTTGTAATTCTGTTTTTATTTTAAATTAGTTTAGCTCTAAACTCTTGCCACTCTATCCTTGATATATCTATGATATTGATTCAAATCGACATTTTACAGTAAACAAAAACTCATTGACAGTATCCACCTACTTACCTCTGCTTCAAGCCTTTGAAAATACCATTGTAGCTCACATCCTCATAATCACCCATTACTCAAAGCTTCTCTTTTTATCAAATTCATTCATTTCCTGGGCCAACTCACCATCCCACCCATTCTCATTCCACATGTTTTATGAGCTGCCCACTCATAAGTTCACATAAGTAATATCACAAGGTATCTGTGTGTTGTACATAGTTTACTCAACATTTTCAGAAATGATAGCAATCAACATCCCCAAATATATTTTACTTAACACTAAATAATAAACTCATTGTTCTAAAAATTATTTTCTTCCTGTGTTTTCACTGGAATTTATTCACTTCACATGCTTACTCTAATATCATCTGTCCTCAGGTATCTTTTTGATTGTTTTCTTTTCCTTTTCCCTTATTTCTTTCATTGTAAAAATACCATGAGAGAAGCAAACGAAATTTTTGTGCATTCATTCTGCAAAGAAATTCAGCCCTCCTTCATTTTTCCTTTTCATTTAATCTCAGCTGATCATTTTCTCCATCAATTATCCTCAAAATAAATTCTCTTTTTAACTTTTCCATATTACACACTTTTATATAGATGGGCTGTGAGATAGTTGCTGTTTACTCCTCTCTGTGATTATAGGCTTATTTTATAAAAGCCAACTTACAACAACTAATATATTTAAAAGAGTACAACTCATTTACCAATAATGTGTGACTCTATTATCCAAATGTAATCCATTTTTTAAAGATTAATTTCTCTCCCAAGATAATGAGAATCATATAACTTATCACTGGTTATTGCTTAAGCAAATATCATATAATTTATAATCATCCTGAAATCAACTTTCTGCCAACCCCAGATAACAGTATTACTATCAATGGAGTCTTTGTTAGATTCACACATTAATGTGCTAATGACTTTGATGGTTCTTTTTGGTAAAACAAAAGTTTTTACTGTGTCCCACGCAAAGTCTGAGACCCTGAGATTCCAGCAGTGAATATGAAAGACATAGAGGCATCTCCAGAAGAGTTCAGTGACAGAGAAAGATAAATTTTCTCATAGTCAGTTCCTTTCTGGTGATTTAGTTTCCAATTTCCTAAAATAGTATATCTTGAGAATATCCCCAACAACAAATGAATATAAGCCAATAGTAGTATTGCTGACTATCCATTGACTTCCACACATTAATTGATTTGTATGCAACTGTTGACACCCCAGAAGACTACCAGAAAAAAAATGTATTGACAAAACAAATTTATGTTTGTTGCATTTACTAAAGTAACATATAACACCATCTTGGAAATAATTTAGTCGTTTCTCAGAAGAGAAATCCAACAAAGGATATTTATAGTATTTTAAAGCCTGGGCTCAGTGATTATATTATGGGATAGTCTCAGTGAGGAAAGTGACTGCCAATAGCCAGAGTTTATGACACAAGAGCTTTGGAGTGGCGAGTAAGACTTTGCTAGCCTTTACCAGTAAGCTATTTTAGTTGCTTCATAGTTTTCCAGTAACATATTTCATGGAGTATGTAATTGAGTTACTTTTGTTTATTATCAGTAGTATGCAGGATAGGAAAGAAACAATATAGAAAATAGTAGCATTCTGTAATATAGAAAAAATATCTTTGCTTCAGTTTGTGGCATTCATAGGAAAGGAATATATTAAAATACTTTCATTTATTTTTTTTCTTATATTAAAAATTTTATTTTTGACACATATGGGGTAAAATGTAATACATTTTGAAAAATGAATACATTGTGCAATAAAAAAGTCATGGTAATTTCCATATCATTAAACATCATTTTTTTTGTGGTGAGAACATTTAAAGTCCTCTCTTCTAGCTCTCTTGAAATACACAATGCATACTTATTAACTACAGTCACTCTACTGTACAATAGGATACCAGCCCTGTACTCCCTTTCTAACTGTTAACTGTGTACCCATCTTCTCTTTCTCTTCCATTCCTCTCATGCAGCCTCTGATATCCTCTATTTTACTGTCTACTTTTCTGACATCAGTGTTTTTATATTCCACACACGAATGAGATCATCGGTATTTGTCTCTCTGTGCCTGGCTTAACATAATATCCACTAATTGCATTTGTGAAGCCACAAATGACAATTTCCTTCTTTTTGTAGTTCAACAGTGTTCTGTTCTGTGTGTGTGTTATGTGTGTGCATACATACATATATATCACACTCTTAATTAATTCATCCACTCATAGACACTAAAATGAAATTAAACCTCTATCTCTCACCATGCACAAAACTCAACTCAAAGTGGATCAAGGACCTAGGAATTAAACCAGAGATTTTGTGCCTAATAGAAGGAAAAGTAGGCCCAAATCTCATCATGTAAGACTAGGTCCCAACTTTCTTAATAAGACTCCTATAGTGCAAGAATTAAAATCAAGAATTAATAAATAGGATGAATTCAAACTAAAAAGCTTCTTCTCAACACAAGAAACAATCAGTGAGGTGAATAGAGAGCCTACAGAATGGGAGCAAATGTATACCACAAGCACATCAGATAAAGCACTAATCTCTTGGGCATATAAAGCACACGAAAACCATAACATCAAAAAAATATATACAATGGGCCAAGGAATTGAACAGACACTTTTAAGAAGAGGATATACAATCAATCAACAAATATATGAAAAAAGGTTCAACATCTCCAGCAATTTGAGAAACACTACTCTAAGATTTCATCTCTCTCCAATCAGAATGGCAGCTATCAAGAATACAAACAACAATAAATGTTGGCAAGGATGTGGGGGGAAAAGGCACACTCATACATTGCTCATGCGACTGCAAATTGGTGCAGCCAATATAGAAAGCAGTATGGAGATTCCTTTGATAACTTGGAATAGAACCACCATTTGACCCAGCTATCCCATTCTTTGATTTATACCCAAAAGACTTAAAAACAGCATACAACAGGGACATAACCACATCAATGTTTATAGCAACACAATTCACTATAGCTAAATTATGGAACCAACCCAGATGTCCTTCAAAAGATTAATAGATAGGGAAACGTTGGTATATATACACAATGGATTATTACTCAGCATTAAAAGAGAATAAAATCATGGCATTTGTAGGCAAATGGATGGAGTTGGAGAATATAATGCTACTAAATAAAGTACTCCAATCCCCAAAAACCAAATGCTGAATGTTTTCTTTGATATATGGATGCTGATCTATAATGAGGATGGGTGGGGAGCATGGAAGGAAGGAGGAATTTAGATAGGACAAAGGGGAAGAAACGGAAGGGAGAAAGGGGAAGGAAGGGAGGGGACAAAGGGGTAGAAATGATGATGGAATGAAACATATTACCCTAAGTACATGTATGAAGACATGAATGGTGTGAAATACTTTGTGTACAATCAGTGACTTGGAAAATTGTGCTCTATATGTGTAATATGAAATGCATTGCATTCTGCCATTGTGTATAACAAATTAGAATAAATAAATAATTTAATAAAAATTTTTTTAAATATTTTCACTATTGTGAGCTATGAGACACATTTGTAAAACTTTCTATGGTTTATGATTGTACTTTTTAAAACACTATTTGTTGTTTTAAGAATTATCCTAAAGTTGACATATTCTTCAGTTGGGATAATGTTCCTAACCACGGGAAATATATTTATTATTGTATAATATATTTTATATGTTTTGCTTTCTTATCATTTGTGGATGTTTCCATAGCATTGCAGTAAATAATCTGCATCCTCACTATCATCAAACTCTTTTCTTTATAATAAATCCTCTATGCTTCACCTCTTAGAGCCATTTCTTCTAAAAGAATATACTCATGATATATTCCTTTTAATATTCTTATAACGATTTCTGATTTTCTACAGGACATCTCTTTAACCTTTGGTCGGCAAATTCTTCAGTGGTTAAATCCATTGTGATCTGATACCTTTTTAAAAAAATAAATTAATTTTCTTTCTCATTTAGTAGTTTTTAGAAATAGTTTTTAGTTGTTGACAAACCATTATTTATTAGTTTTTTATTTGTATGGGGTGCTGAGAATTGAGCCCAGTGCCTCACATATGCTAGGCAAATGCTCTTCCACTGACCTACATTCTTATTTTATAATTTGCTACTTCCCTTGAAAGATCTCCACTGGATGCTCTAGAAACAGTCCATTGTTACTGAATAAATTTCTTCCTGTGTTTTTTTCTCTTCACACAGTGTTTCTCTATGTGCCACTTTACCTCTTATCCTTCACCATGATGGTCATTTTATTCTTAGGAAAAGCGTATCTAGTTGTTTAAGGCACAGTTATCCTTAATCAAAGAGTGCACTAAAAACACTTTTAGATATTCCAGAACTTCTGAAGAAAAACATTCTAACTGAAATTTTAATAACCATTTTATATTATTAATTCAAGTGATGCCAAAAATATTTTGTAAACATTCATGCATTTATCATACACAAAAAATTAAGAAAAGCTGAAAGAGATTTTCTTGAAAAAAACAAAAACAAAGTAAGAAAGCTGTATTGGGTAAATAAAAATAAAGCTAAATCTATTTACAGAATTAGAAGTCCGAGATTTAACAAATTTATCAAAATGACTTCAATATAAGGGGGAGGATATGTTAGATCAAAGTCAACTAGGAAGGGCTGGGGATGTGGCTCAAGCGGTAATGCGTGCTCACCTGGCATGCTTGGGGCGCTGGGTTCGATCCTCAGCACCACAAAAAAATAAAGATGTTGTGTCCGCCGAAAACTAAAAAATAAATATTAAAAAATTCTCTCTCTCTTAAAAAAAAAGTCAACTGGGATATGATTTAGAAGAAGTGAACAACTTTATACCCCTGCAAATATTGGGTGTGATAGGCAGAACAGATTGGGTAGAATGACCCATCTGTGAAACCTGTGGCTATTTTGCTTTCAAGAATGGGAATATAATGAAGATGAGACATTATGACAGAAATGAAGGATAACAATTCTTATGAAAACCCAAGAATAGTAAAATGAGGTAATAACTCTATAAAATAACATTGGTAGTAGTATTTTTGATGCAGAAAAATGATATGGCATCCAGAGATGGAAAAAAAAGAAGGAAAGAATGAATGCAGATATAAATCATTGTCTGAATGATGACTAACATATGTGGAGAATGGATATGTGCAATCTGCTAGAAAGAACAGCTTATTTCTTAAGTAGAAGACTTGAGGACCAAAGTTGGAAATAGCAGTTGAAGATAATAGAAGATGTTGATCAAGGATAAGTGATATATTGCTTTGATAATTTAGGTATTTGGGAATTGATAAGGCATAATGACAACATAGCAAATCTTTATGGAATTTTTATCAAAATCTCTTAGAACATAAACTGATTCCTGTTCGGTGAAATAATGGTTTAGATTAGAGACTTCAGGAATGGGGGTGTACATCAAAGATAAGCACTTCCCTAGCATGCACAGAGCCTTGAGTTTGATCCTCAGCATTAAAAAAACCAAACCAAACAAAAAAACAGGATGGAGGCCTTCTTAAGTTTTTTTTTGTTTGTTTGTTTGTTTGTTTCTTGTGGGTTGTTTTGTTTTGGATATGAGAAAGAGAAAGAACAAGGAGAAAAGTGTTATAATGATGGTGAGATAGAATCAGTCATGGGGTCTAATTGGGGTATGTGAATTGGTTTTTAATGTTGGTAATAAACAACTCTAAAAACCTACTAACGGAAAAAGGCTTTTTGCCTTGCTGAGAGATTTATAGGTCAGCACTTGGTGTATTTCTCTCTGTTCTACTTTTCTTGTCTTCTTAAAATAATAATGTCTCACTGCATTTGTCATGCCTGCTGATGTGCCATTGGACAAAGAAACTTCACCTGGTTACATCTGACCATGGGATAGGGCATCAGACATATTCCACACGGAGGACTGGCAAATGTAACATGTAAAACACTTTTAGGATGGAAGAGGACAATGGGAAAAAGGTAATACATCACATTGACAGGAAAGATTTGAGATTTGATGGTTGTTTTGGGGTAAAACTAAAGTAAACTGGAAAAGGTACTAAAGATTGAAATAAAGTATTATTTGGTATCATGAAGGGGAAGGACTAAAGCATCTCAGGGGTTTGTGTTGGATGACAGCTTACTAAAATATGCGAGGTTGATCACTTAGCAGCAGTGAGAAATCTGGAATGTTTCTGAAATAGTAGGCTGGTGGTAGAATTAATAAGAACTGCAGAGGGCAAGTAAATTTGTGACTAAAATTTGAGGTTGTTTCCGCCTGGACATTAAAAATATCTAATTGGTTGACAAGAGTAATGAGGGGAAAAGAAGCCAGAGAATTTCCTATTTGGAAAAAGGATGAAACACAAATGTTAAAATAAGCAGTAGTAAAACCTATTGAATGGATTCTGTTAACTTAGCACGCATGAAATTGGATCAAATTTGTATTTATTTCCCCTTTTCTTGCTTTCTGTTTGGACTAAAATGGATGCAAATGAGCACACTGAAAGGAATTCGTCATATAAATGAGTCTGAGTGAACACACATGCTATTTCAGGTAGAACGTATGTTGTGATAACACAAGGGAGTTTAACACAGATAGTCATTAGAAAGTCTACACATGTTCAATCTATTCACTTAAAGGAAATCTGCCTTGGAGACGTATTATTGTTTGAGGTTATTTATAGCTATATTGGATGTTCTCAGGAAATTAAGGCAATTTTTAGTGTATTTCTTAGTATTTTTACTAACTTTTGTTTGTGTTTTTTTAGATTTATTTATTTATTTATTCAAAATATATTTGTATATATCAATACCCAGTCCTGGCCCGTAAGATGTTCACAGTCTAGTGAAGAAAATAGACAAGACAACAGATCAATTCAATCTATGGAGAATGATAAGGTTATTTTACATCAAAATTAATTTCGGTTCTCAGAATTCTTTTAAAATTTAAGCAAACCGTTATGCATGTTTAGAGAACATAGAAAGCTCTTGTTCAAGGAAATTACTATTTAGACAGGTTTTGAACTTTTAAGATTATAAATTATGTCCTTTTTTCTCCTTAGAAAAAACATTTTAATAATTTTAAAAGTCATGGATACTGGGTTGGTTCCTACACATCAAACAAATGTGCTAATCAGGAACAACAGTTGTCTGTGGCAAAGCACAGACCACACCAATAATTAGTGGTTTAAAACCACTCATTTACCATTTCATCATTTCTGTAGATCAGCATATGGTCATGGCTTAGGTGGGTATTCTACTTCAAAATCTTTCACAAGTCTGCTATCAAAGTGTTAGGGTTCATGATCTCATCTAATGGAGAGTTAGAGATGGATTTAACTTCAAGGTTATTTAGTAACTGTTAGTATCACTCAGTTCCTGAGGGTTGTTATACTATGGACCTCACATCTTCTCTATTTTCCAAGTTATCTTTAGTTCCTTGCCACAACGGACTCTTCTACAGGACCCTTTGCTGCCTCAATTACATAAGTCAGAAAAGTAATGATCTGTTAGCAACGGAGACACCACAATCTTTTGTAACCCAGTCACAAAAGTAACATCCACCTCCTTTGTCAAATATTCTTGGTGAAAAGTCCATCTCATGTCCCATCCATACTCAAAGCATGAATGTCAATTGAATGGGGACATTGGTACCAAGAGGTATGGATCATTTGGGACTGTTTCAGAAGTCTAACCAACACAGTGGTTTCCTAAGATTTATAATGTGTCTGTACTTCACCTGGGTTCAAGCAAATCTATAATCTGTTCATGCAGCTTTATCATACTATTTAAAAAAATGTTATCATGTTATATGACATTGGATACTAACCCATCTTATTTGTTACTACACTGAGTGCTGTCTTTGAGTTATGCCTTCTATGTTCCAGGAAAGAAAATGTTTCAAAATGGTCTTGCACTTAGAGGTAACCTGCTTCTCAAACAACTATATTTAAACAAGATCATTCCTGGGAATCAAACTTGAAGTTCAAGGTTAATATTTGATATGATTGGAGAATAGGTCAATCAGAAATAAATAAGCAACTATGATTGGAGAATAGGTCAATCAGAAATAAATAAAAAACTATAATCAAGAATTCGATTTTCTAGCCAGGTTTGGTACTACATGCCTGTAATCCCAGTTACTAGGGAGGCTGAGGTAGAAGAACTGAAAAATCAAGGTCCACCTGGGTAACTAAGAAAAACCCTATCTCAAAATACAAATGAAATGCACTAAGGATATAACTCAGCAGCACAACAATCCTAGGGTCCCCAGTACCATTAAAAAAAGTAATATTATTTTAGATCATCTCATAACACTTCAAATGCCTTTCCTGAACTGCTTCTTTTTCCAGATACTACTACCAACTGTACCATTAAACTCCTAGAGCAATTTCTACTGTCACTATTTCTAGTGAAAACAATAGCAATAGAAAAAAAATGAGCATTTCATAAGACCTTACCAAGGCTCCGACACCTTCGATACATTACCTCAATTTATTGCATTAATCCACAATATAAGCAAATTGTAAGGTAAGGATTTCAATTAACTGAAGGACTGTAATATGACTAGCAGTCAAGGCTGAAACAGATGACTTTGAAACAACTTTTGTATACTGGAAAGTTACTTTCTCCTCTAATCAAAAGCCCTTTATATGTGACATTAAATATAAAAATGGAGAATAACTGCAATAAAGTACCTCTGTAAATTACCATTAGTATGAATAGCTCAAAGTATATTTTTTATTGAATTACCTCATTAATCTTTGTGGTATCCTACTGAGTGAATGTGGCAGAGATTTTACTTCACTTTTATGAAACGTTTTTTAAAGTGAAACAAGAACTTGAACTTCCAGGTGTTTCTTCCATAGCCTGTATCGATGACTACTTGAACTAAAAAAGACTTAGATCTCCTATTCCAAAATACTTCATTAATTTAGTAAAACATTCTTTCAATTAATAGTTTGAGTTGAATTTACACTATATAATTATTAAACAAAAGGTCCTTAAAGAAGCCTGTAATCTGCAAAAGGTCTTAAGTGTCAGGTTGGTTTTAATGGAAAGTATAGGTATTGGGGGTCCTACATAGATTTGAATTGGAGTGATATAATAAAAGCTAAAAAGTAACATATAAATACCTTTTTTTATCAAGTAAAAAGGTTTTAGTTCAAATTTATTTTTCCTATATTATAACAATATACATAACAGTTTATCACAATTTATGACAATTGCTATGCTAAATAATTTTTATTTTATTTATTTTGTATAACTATCCTTTCAAAGTTTTCAATTATTTCATATTGTATTTTTAGTAAATGTGTTATCCTAATAATCTTCCAACACTTCACATGTGCTATCAATAAATTGTTTCTGCTGGTTCCAGATAGTTTGTTCACTTTGGAAATCTGTCATCATTGTTCACTGCCTTTCACTGTCCTCTTGGCTAGTTTTGACTCTTGGGTATATGGTCATTCCATTCTGTGAACTATTTGTTGCTTTCTTCACCCCAGGTGTATGAATAAATCCTTGTATGTCATGTAGGTGAAGTTTGCGTATGTTTAAACTTTCCCTACTCTTGCTGTACCCTCTGAATTTTAAGAAAGCTGACGCTTAATATAAGATTTTCTGCTATTATTTTCTCTTTTTGCATTTTCAGGAATTCTATTCATAACCTGAAGTAGAAACTTTATAGCTCTCAAATTTTCAGTTTCTTCATTGTTGACTTAATTCTAGAAGTTTTTCTCAACTTGTCTATTACTTGTTAAGTACTTCTCATTTTCATGTTTTTTTTTCTATCTATAATGCTATAATTCTATAGAATTGCAGTAAATTAAAAGTCTAGAATTTTTTTTTAATGATACCTCTTACCTATAAGATTTTCTTCTCCATGTTGGAAATACTGTTCTTTCCACCTAGGATCAGTGATTAGCTTTATTATTTGTACTTCAGTATTTCTTCACATGTATGATGATCCTTGAATATTGTTAAGGTTTTGATCTGAAATATCTCCCAAAGCCTCATGTGTCTAGAGGTGGGGTTTTTTAGGAAATGATTGGCTCTTGAGGCTTATGACCTTGTCAGTGGATCTATTGGTAGATGACTGGACTACTGGAAAGTGAGACCTAGTTGGAGGAAGTAGATCTCTGAGGGTGTGCCCTGGAAGGGTTTATCTTCTTGCCCATTCCTCTTCTCCCTCTCTTTTTCCTCTCTCTCCCAGCTGCCATGAGCTGAGCAGCTGTTCTCCGCTACTCCCTTCCACCATGGTTTTCTCTCCCTCCTCAGGCCCAGAGCAATTAAACCAGCAGACCAGGAACAGAAACCTCTGAAACCACAAGACAAAAGAAACCTTTACTCTTTTAAGTTGTTTGTGTCAGGCATTTTGATCACAAGGTTGAAAGCCTGATCAAGCATGTAGATAGCTCTTCATTTCAAATATAGGTGGGCCATTCAGGATCAAATTCATCAGGTGAGTAAGCTGTCAGGAGTTTAGTTATTAAATAGGGGATCTCCAAAATAACATCAAAAATTTATGGAGATTATTTTGCATGGTACCAATAACCTATTATTATATTTATCGAAAGACTTTTGGCTCAAGTTCTTCAGTGATGATCTTTAAAAATTCATAGGTTTTTCTGTCCTATATTTGGACTAGAATTGGTAGACATTGGTGGGTGAACTATTAGACTTGTGTGTATTCATTATATCTAGTTTTGCTGCCTATAACCAGAGGAAGTTGAAGAAAAAGCAGTAAAACAAATACCATGTAAGAATAACAGAGAAAAGGCACATGATTTAAAAAAAATTTAAATGTATGTTATTGTTTAAAAAATCCTGAAAAATGCATAAATCTATAAGTACAATTTCACAAGTCATTATAAAGCAACCACCTATAGTGGCATATGAGAATATTAAAAAATGTAGTAGTAAAAAAATATTTGTTGATTACATTTACAAAATCTGAGATCCAGGAATTTGGACAGGGTACAACAATATGGCTTCTCTCTGCTTCACCGTGTATGACCTGTAGTGGAAGATAAAAGGCACATTTATGCTGTCTCTTTTCGTAGGCTAATTTGGACAGTCTCATGTCACAGTTAACTGAGTTGCAAAGACAGGTGTCCTATCATAGAGAGAAAGGTAGAAGTTTTACGTTGTTATTACTTCGCTTATACTACATACTGTTTGAACAGTCACAAGCAGCTATTTTCTGTTGGGAAATATCAGTCACAAAGGAAAAGGATCTTAGAGGATAGTGTTGTAACTTATGAATACAACATACCCTACCATTTATATATCCAACTACCCAGACCAAGAATTACAACAATGTTACATACATAATCATTCTTATATATGTTTCTTAGCCTCAAATTATTGATATAGAGGCAATGACTATGCCGATTTTTATTTGCATTTTATTTTATTTGCATTTTATTTTATTTGCATTTTTTAAAGATTTTGCCACATTAATCTGTATTCAGTTGATGTATTTTAATTTTGGCTATCTTTGAAAAACTTTGTGTATGAAATTGTGCTGCCATTATTATTTTGCACCTTGCCTTTCTTGGTCAATATTCTGCATATGAGATTGACCTGTGTTACTATATTTATTTTTTTTTAAATTGCTGGCATGCAAGCCAAACTCCAATGAGGTAGTGCTGCAGAGTCATCGTAACACACAATATCAAGTGTCAGTAAGAATGTGAAATAATAGGGACACCCATGTTCTACAAATGGTACAACTCATAGGAAATAATATAGCAATTTTCAGTGATATTAAAATGATATATATCAAAATTGTACACACATCATGTTTGGACAAAACATTCTCCATATCATTATTCATGAAGGAAATAGCCCAGAAATTTATTTTTGTTAGCTTGTATAAATTATTTACATTCATAAATTGAATACAAAATTCTGATATTGACATCTTATTGTATTCATTTATATATTTTACTGTTTTCAAAAACATAGGTAACAAAATGTGTGCAAAGAAATAAAAAAAAATGATGAGGGAAAAAGCACAAAAAGGAGAGCAATAATTATCTATTCAGAAGTCATTTTTATTGGCCACTGTTCATGCATGCTAAATGAACATCAAAAGGCAATTCCAAATTTCTCAGAATTTAGTTTTATTTTCATAACTTTACAAGATTTATGTTCTTGCAGCCACATCTAACCATTTTCAACGTAATTACTTGAAAGAGTACAATTAATAATACTCAGGAAATGTTTTCCCTAATTTTCTTGAAACCAAAAGACTTTCATTAATATCTGAGTGTCAGACACTGCTTCCTAGCTCTGTTATTACTACTCTGAATGATACAAGCTGGCTTCAACATGTTGTATTTCTCCCACATTCTCATTAGTACTGATATTATCATGCACACTAACGTACTATGTGGGAGGAGTGCACATAAATTTTCATTATCGGCTAATGAAATCTCTGTTTATATGGTGTTTTATTCTGTATGCTTAAAACAAAGAAAATTATCTCTGGGTCTGGAAGAGCATATATAGGATCTCAACATATCCTATGTCATTGTTTTAAATGGAATCTAATTATTTACCGGAGTAGGATATTAGCAGAGTATTAGAGTTTTGAAAGAAGCCAGTTTGGGTCTTCCCAGTCATATTTCTATGTATTTTAGATTAAATGCCACCAAAATGTCTTTGCCAAGTTTTTCCTTCTGTCAAAGAAGAAGGATGATTTTCCTGCTTTCTACTCCTACTAACTTTCCCATTGGACCTTATTTTTTACACTTCTGCGATCTCGCTCTGTTAATTGTACCCTCTCTTCTTGGTGACTACAATCTCCTTGGGTTTCTCGCCTCTTAAAAACAAGACTAACTATTTTCAATACAAACTTAAAACAAAACAAAACAAAAAACACCCTTGTGATCATCTCATCTTCTCCTTAATGTATCTTGTTCCTTTCTTTTCCAATTACAAAAATGCCTGTGGACTTAATAAGTTACATTCTGAGTTTTCTCATTCTTTTTTTTGTAAACCTGTTCTTGTTGAGGTAATTGAGTGTTTTTTTCATTGCCTAGACAGTGATCTCCATTTTCCTCCTTGCAATATGCTTTATTGTAACCTTGGTCACTCATGAGTACTTCATGTTTATCAGATACCTCTCTGGGCTTTTGCTAAGACACTCTTTCTTGGGTATTTCTTGCCATTCCAGCCATATTACACTAGAGAGAATGTATACATTATATATGTGTATAAAAAAATATGAGATGTAATTGCAGTGGGAACAGATGGATGAAAAGGGAACAGTAAGAGGAATTTTTGTGATACCCAGGTGCCTCCTCTTTCAATTCTGGTGTTCTATTAGAGGTTTGCTGTCCCTCTGATTCCTTCTTTCTATACATTTCCCCTCATCCCAAAGTGATTGTTTTTTATTCCTAAAATTCAACACATCATCTTTAAGCTACTAACTCTCAAATCTTAATTATCTCCTCCACTCACTTTAATGAGCTAAAGAATGGCATTCCCATTACATTCTGAATAAACCTCACCATAGGCATCCTGCAGGCACTAAACACACCCTTAATTCAACTGCCTTTACATCTGTGAGTCCACTTTCTATTCCTGTGTACATTCCAAAAGAATTCTGATTTGTTTTTCATGAATTATTTCCTCCTCTCCCATTCCATTATTAGGACCTGATATTTTGATATTTGAAGTACCTCAAATTAGATAATTTACATTTTATTGAAGACTCTACCTTCATTGAGTAGAACAGAGAATGGGATACAGTAAATTGACTCCCAATAAACAATTTTGAGTGAAAGAATTTAATTATATAATTTTATATATATATATATAATTTATATACACACATATATGTATATTTATACATATTATATATATACATATATATGTGTATATATATATGTGTGTGTGTGTGTGTGTGTGTGTGTGTATACTGAGAACCCATTGTCACTGCTAAAATTCAGGCATTCAGAGCCTCTTCCTGGGTATCACAAAAATTCATCTTACTGTTCCCTTGTCATCCGTCTGTTCCCACTGCAATTACATCTCATATATTTTCATACACATATAGAATGTATACATTCTCGCTAGTGTAATGTTTGTATGTGTATATATGTTTCTATGTATATGTGTGTGTGGAGAGAGAAAGGCAGAGAGAGAATGAAATTAATATGTAGACAGATACTCCATTTACATAGTTTTCCCAATTTCTAAGGTCGTACAGGAAAAACATTACTGCACAATCTAACATGCTACTGATACCTTCATCGTCATACTCTAACCTATTTCTCTATTGTTGCAAGAAAAAACTTTAGACAAATTTATTTTACAGTTTACTTACACAGAGAACTCTCAAATATCTAGCACAGCACTCTCAGAACCTGAAGATGTTCAAAGTTCAACAAGAATTGGCAGGCAGTACTTCTAACTTGATGGAAATAAGTACATTGCCCTTATTTGAACATGGTATAAAGAGCAATTTGCCTTATATGGACATGGTCTGGTCGAATGGTAGTCAGTGATTGGTTGGAACTCTGCTGCTATGATGGACTGAGACTCAGCTACTTTTAGAATATACTTTTTTTTTTTTTTAAGAGAGAGTGAGAGAGGAGAGAGAGAGAGAGAATTTTTTTTTTAATATTTATTTTTTGGTTCTCGGCGGACACAACATCTTTGTTGGTATGTGGTGCTGAGGATCAAACCCGGGCCGCACGCATGCCAGGCGAGTGTGCTACCGCTTGAGCCACATCCCCAGGCCCTAGAATACACTCTTAAGTTAGGTTGCAGTTTGTTTATATAGGAAGTTTGCAGCTCAGTATACAGAAATTCAAAGTACGTGCAGGGAACCTCAGGTCAAACTTAGTTTAATTTAACACCATTTTCATCTTGTTCATATTTTGTCATTAACTAGAATTCCCAAACATTCCTCTAGCTCTGTGCCCAGAAAAATGAAATTGCACAGTACCCCTGACAAGCTGTCTTTGTAGCTACAGTTCTTTGCTCCTTCAATGTTCTTCTTTTCCTAGTCTGACAAACTGCTATTTATCACTGCCACAGCTCCATTTACAAACAGAATATTTTTCTGGATCATTCCGAGAAGACTTTATTATTTCTTTCTTCTAATTCCCAAATTTCTTTCACTTTTTAACACTGTGCCATTTACCACTTTGCGGCAGAATTATCTAATATTATCTGTCTCATAAAAATGCTATCACAAAAAAACAAACAACAAAAAATAATTTCTCAAGTTTTTCTTTTAGATTCTGGTTATATTGTTGAACAATATTATAGATACTTCACAATTGCTTATGGAATAAATTAAACTTTCAAATTTCTTGACTATTTTAAATTCCATTATTAAGCTTCTTATCCTTCTTTAAATGAATGTTCAAATTATGTTCATATATATTGCTTTATAAATATAAAGCAGGAAAATATGTTATCATAATTCTTCATTTATGAATTTTAAAATAAAAAATATAAAAACGTATTAGGTAAAAGAAATATTAAGGAAAAATTAACATTTCTGTATTTCCCAACTTTAAGTACATATCACATTGTGTTGAAAATTTTAATAAATTATATTTGTATAAATTATTGATTGCAGCCAGGTGAAGTGGTGCACACTTCTAACTCCAGCAGCTTGGGAGGCAGAGGCAGGAGGATTGCAAGTTCAAAGCCAGCCTCAGCAAAAGCGAGGCACTAGGCAACTCAGTGAGACCCTGTCTCTAAATAAAATACAAAATAAGGCTGGAGATGTGGCTCAATGGTCGAGTGCCCCTGAGTTCAATCCTCAGTACCAAAAAAAAAAAAAAAAGTTATTGATTGCAATGCTATTTTTTTTCTAAGCAAATGTTAGGGAGTCAAAAGAACTTTAATTGCCCTAAAGCCCAGCCATGTAAAGTTCTACAAGAAGAAAATGTCCATTGTCATTTTTTTTTTCAATTTTTCATGAGTTAATATTTGGAATGAAGGAAAAACATTATAGCATATTGGAGCCTGTAGTAATAAAATATTTCATCAGTTTATTTAAATGTGAAGAAATGAAGTCAAAGAAGGATTTTTCCAAGTCAAAACCAACAAGCACAGAGTGACGATTTTTAAAATCATCCAGTGTTGCCTTAATATAATGCATAGACCCCTGTTTTAGGCCCATGCCAAGTAATTCTGAGGTCAGGGAACAGTGCACAAATCAAGATGTGTATTCCATGTATATGTATTAAATACATGCAAACCCTTATGACCCTCATGTCTCAGCTAACATTCCTATTAAGAGCTCTCAGTCCATTCAACATGATCCCTCCCTTCATCTGGAGGCTAAAGGATCCCAGGTTTGACAATGTTATTTCACAAAGGTTGACTGGACAAAACAATATATAAAGTGAGGCTGGGCCTAAGATTGTAGGGCAGTTGCTGCATTTTGCCCCATTCAAGATGTTGACTTACTAAATGAGTTAAGTAAAACTGGATTCCCTCCACAAGTTTCACTTCTCTTTGCCATTTGCATCTCAGAGCACTGATCTTCAGGACATATGCACAAATATATATATATATATATATATATATATATATATATATATATATATCACAAAAAAATCAAATAACTCAATAAATGGAGTAAGAAACTGAACAGATGCTTCTCAGAAAAAAAGAAATAAGATCAGTCAACAAATATATGAAAAAATCTTCAACATCACTAGCAATTAGAGAAATGCAAATTAAAACTACACTGTGATTCTATCTTACTCCAGTCAGAATGGCAATTATCAAGAATACAAGTAACAACAAATGTTGGTGAGGATGTAGGTGAAGAGGTACACTCATACACTCATACATTTCTGGTGGGACTGCAAACTGGTGAAACCCTTTTGAGATAGGATTTCAAAGGTTTGTATGTGATGGTGAGGATTGAACCCAGCACCCTGCGCATGCCAGGCAAGTGTGCTACCGCTTGAGCCACATCCCCAGGCCCACATATGTTTTTTATGACATCAATAGTCATAATGAAGTATTAAAGATTCCAAAGTTTGGGCATGCATGTGTGTTTCACATTGATTTCAGGCTGGATACAGCTAAGAACATAGACAAAGTAAATTATGTCTTCTTAAGCTTTGGGGGCACATGATAATTTGCCAAAGATTTATATTCATATATTGCCATGTTGTTTCCCAGCCAGAAAAGAATTCATGGAAGAATACTTATAATAATTATAAAAATAGTTATAAATGAAAACAACATCTCCAACACATTAGGCTGATGTTAAAATTACTGGTGATACTGTAAAAGTGTAAGAGAGAAGATGACTCTAGTAACTCAGTATGCAAATTGCAGTGTGCACATGAACATTTTAGATGAGATTAAGTTTTCTAATGCTAATGCCTATAATTACTAAAAATTTCCTTATATTTAGACTAATTATTTTAAATTTAAATATAAAGACACATTGTTCTTTCAAATCCTAAAAGCTGCAGTTAGAATAACTGTTTCCAGACTTTGCCCCAGTTATGATAAATATCATTAGGTTGTCTGTTCTTGAAATTTAAATTCAATTGCAACCACTGTGTAAATCTGATTTTACAAGTCAAACCAGAGCAAGGAAACAAATGGAAATGCATCTTTCAGCAGCATCTTCTGACAGTATATGATAAACAGTATCATTTACAGGACACTGCATCATACCATTTACATTTAGAAAGAAGAAAAATGCTGATTAAGCTTCCATTTGGCCCAGGCCTTCTGTTCATAGTGTGCTAAGCAATTCAATCTTTTTTGGTTTTAAAACCAAACACATCTCTAATCATAACACGCCAGAAGCAATAAAACTACCAGAATGAGTGGGGCTGTTTACTTCTTACACATTTTAACATTTCTGAGCTAGCAGTGTTCCAAAACCATGTGTTATTATTATCTCTGGATTGACAGCTCCGCACCCAAGGGCCTTTTATTCTTCCCAAGGTTTGTTTTTAAACTTACAAAGGACTCCCTTAAAATACGTGTAAAATTTTAGTTTATATTCTATGACTCACCCACTTGTTCCAAAGTAAAAAAAGTCATGTGATCACTTTTACAATAATATAATTTCCATGTTTAGAGAACAAGAGAATTGCAAAACATTATTCAATTTTATTTATTAGATTCTGTGAGAGTTGTGCCTATAGTGAAATTGCTCATTTTCATTTTTTAACATACTAAATATGATAATAAATCTAGAGCAATACTAAAGATTTATAATATCAAGATAAGACTGTAAAGAGGAAAATCTCATTATTTTATAATGACTTCAAATGATTCAGTGAAAGTGTGAGGTGACATTTACCTTTTTACTAATTATGAAGAAAATTTTCTTGTACAAGGAATTAATAGTATAAAAAATGTGGATAGATTACTTGAATCCATACCAGAAATAAACTGTATTTAAGGACCCTCCTGTATCTCAAAATATTTTGACTTATCAAATTGTAGACTTATAAATTAGTTTTACTTATTCCTTAAAGCAATTTCAACATACCATCCTGAAATCTGGTTTTAGTTAATAAATATAGGCTAAAAAATAGAATACATGTGTTTTTAAATAGTTAAAAATTTATTTTCTGGACTTCTATTAGTATAAAGTGCTTAGATTTTTTTTCATTTTAGAAGTTGTTGGTAGAAAGCTAATATTCTTTCTTTATTATGCCCTATTTAATTACCTTTGCCAAAAATATTTAAAAAAAAGACAAAGAAGAATATGTATGTCTTAAATATTATTAAAATTCAGGGGGGGAAATGTGTGGATGATCAGTTCTCAGAGAGTGAAGGTTGTAAACTAGGATATTGAAAATTTTAAAGTCATCTGAATAAGAACAAAATATTTTATATTAGCACTTTTAAATCATATGAGCAAATCTATTTTTATTAGCTATGGCACACTGGACTTTTTGTGTTGTGTTGTAAATGTGTGCACGTGTGTTGGGGGTTAGGGTATAAGCTGAAGAATGAGTGAGACTTAGGAGATCAGGAGTAGGAATGGCTGGGAGGGAAAAGCATTCAGTTACAGGGAATTTCGTGCACAGAGGAAAGTCAGTGTTACTATCAAGAGAAAGCAATGACAAGAAACAGTATCTGGAACAGAGAAAATGTGTATCAGCAGTAAAAGTTGAAAGTTGGAGGATAGATAGAGCCAGGAAGATTTGACACTTGGACTTGAAGTTAGCAGATTACAAAACTGGAATTTAGCAATGTTTTCAAATTTGTCAGATATGAAGCAAATCTATTTTTTTTAAAGCAAGGTTTTTTAAATTTCTCTAGGAGAAATGTAAGTAACACTTAATATTACATTTAACCAGGTGTCTGTGACTGTTTCAACAGAGTCTGATTTATCTCATTTAGTATGTCTCCTCTCTCTGTTTCTGTGTGTCTCTCTTTCTCTTTCTTCATCCCACTTCTTAGCTTCCTCTACAGGGAAGGATTACTAATTATCTCAATGATCAGCAACAAATGATCTATTGTACTTCATTCATTACTAATGATGATCACTGTGTTCCAAAAAGCAGTAGAATTCATGCTACTTCATGGATGATCTCTTTTGTACTTTCCCTAGGCATCAAGCTGTTTGAGTAAATTAAACTGTGGTGATTCGATTCTGTAGACAGAACTGCCTCACTCCACCCATCTTCACTCCATTTTGCCTGGTGGCTTAGCATAGTTCCCCTTGTCAGGAACTATGGCAAGGTTCTTCCTCTGTGCAATTGACACTGTTCCTATTTACTATGGCAGGTGATCAGACAAGGTAAAACAATATCTCAAATGTCAGATTCTTTTCATTGTAGTTGCAAAAGAAACCCTCATTCTGGCCTATAGACTGATTATGTAATTCAGCTACATGGTCCGTGGCTCTAGATTGAAAGTTTCCCATTTTCTGTCCTCCAAAATTCGAATTGAAATTTGCCATGACTATTCTTCTTGGTGACTTCTTAGGAAGTCATGGATAAGATACTTATAGAAAGATTTTGTCATCCCTGATTTCCTAGGTACAATATCATTCAAGTCCTGAGTCAGACAAATCTCAGTCTATAAGCCAAATTCTACTGATTTATTTTTTAGACCAACATTGACTACAACACAACCGTGCTCATTCATGTGTGTACCATTTCTGTATGACCTGTAAAGCTTAAAATATTCATTATCTTGTCCTTTATTTAAAAAAATGACCCTTTAAGTAAACTAATCTTTACCCTAATAAAAACACAAATTACTCAATATTTCTTACTATTAAAAAATACAGTCATCTGGTAGAAACACTGAGCACTTCCAGTAAACTATATTGTTCAAGAAGAAATTTTGCACTAGAATAAACAATTATATTTCTTATGATACTTGAAAGTCCCTCTGCAATGAGTAAAAACACAAAGCCCTAAGGTATGCAAAAGAATCCTGTAAACCTCTTCTGTTTCACGATTGTTATACATAAGACTTTTGTGATTTATTTCTCCTTATAAATCTCTCCCTGGTATGTATTGCAACCAGACCTCTCCTGTACCCCTAAAAGTTGACTTTGGGTCTCTGTCTACCCTAAGAAGCCTTTGCTTGAGGGGCCTTGACGAATTGAATTTTCTGGATTTGCTAATAAAGAAAGTGTTCTGTAACACATGCAGGAAGATCAAGGATGATCCCTGGTTAGTTGGCTCTGCTGGCAGCAATCATCTAGACTAAGTGGTGACAGACTAATCTAACAATGACATGTCAAAACAAAACAGAACAAAACCAAAAAACATACATCAGAGATATATTTTTAAAATTCATGAATCAAAGATTTTTCATGCTGACACCTTTTCAAATTAAATTAATGGAACTATCATGCAGTATGATATGTTTATGAAATATTCCAGAATATTTTTATAAAGATACTGCTTCAAATTTCTGTGACAGCAAGCTGAATTAAAATTTAAGTGTAGACCCTATTTTTATTTGGTATGAATAAGAAAATTAAAATATTATAACTGGATGCCTCTGTTAAGCATTAATAGTACTAAAGGACTCTCCTGTTATTATGATTATTTGCCAAGAGAAATCTCTGAAGCAAATCATTAATCTCTAAGGGTCTCATTTATTCCTCTTTCAATATTAACTAAATGATATATGAAATTTAAATTACTTACAGTTGATCTATATTTTGCTATTCTATGATATGACACATCTTCTTGAAATGCAAGGGAGAGAAGACTGAATTCCATTGCATGTTATTTCACAAGTAGTGAAACCAAGGAGAATTAAAGAAGAACAAAAATGTGCCTTTACCTCAGTTGATTATTAGGATATGAATCCACAATTATAATAGAACATGAACTATTAGCACTATTCTGACACTATAGTATCCAAAATATGGGAACTTCCTGATATTTATTTTTATTTTATCTAAGAAATCTTTGCACATAGTCCAAAAAATAAAATGGTATTACAAGGTTTATAACATATATGAACAATCCATTAATCCTTGCTTCAATTTATCACTTCAGGTAGGCATTCATGTTTCAGTCTTTAACATATTATTTTGATGATTATCTTCATATATCTAAAAAAATATTTTTATTACTTATTTTGGTTTTCACTTCTAGGCATGGTCCTTAGACATTCATCTGTAGACAATGGGGATCTAGATCTTTGATCCCCACTTCCACCCACACACCTTCCCACAATTCTAAACCCACAACCTTTCACAGTGGATGGATCGATGTTCCCTATGCACAATTAACAAATATGCAGATAGGTACTGGCTCATACAAAAGGGTTATTCAGGACTGAATACTGAATTTTCTACGATTTTTTTTCTTTTAGTGCCATATTTATTCCTACTGCCAGTCACCTAGAGCTCCTTTTGGAGTGTGCCATAATATAGATTACCTCACTGTCAGGTAGAAATCATCTTAGGTTTCTAAAATCATTTACCATATACACATGTGGCTTTCACTTTTTTGAACATTACATAATTATCTTTTATCATCTTTTCCTTTCTTGATTTAAATATTTTTATAAAATTCTTTGTTGTTTATTTATTGGTACTTCAAGAGCAAATGGAGGGTTTTATACAAGCAAACCACAAAATTACTAAAAAGGAGTGATTCAACAAGGCCTAGGATAATGAATATTTCCTTAAATATTACTCTATTTACATTTAATGTATATTTTGTGGATAAATAATCAGCACTGTTGGAAATCTAATTATCCAGTTAAACTCTGAAGGTTTTTTGTAATCAACTTGTATTTTGTGGATTACAATAATTTTGTGAACCTAAAGATTAAATGAAGACCAAGAATACCCTTTAATTGGAAAATAATCTAAAGTAAACAAAGAGCCTGAGGGTGTACAGGAGAAGGGGAGGGGACTATTACATGATCCACATAACCAAAGAATGTCAGTTTTCAGAGACAGTGAAGCTACAGTACACGTTTGGATAAGATCTTGATTTCCTCTTTTGTTCTTGACAGCATCAGGCAGCCTGTTCTCTTTTTCACTTCATGAACTGATTGATAGGAAGAACACACTATCCCAGTTTAGAACGTCTTGTTACTGTGTCATCATCCAGAATTTATTCTGATTACCTATTATATTTTGAATATTTTTATTATGTTTTCCCCATTGGGGATGAATATATTGCAAAACTGGGAAGAGTCACTCCTGACAAACTGCAAGAAGAACACCTGAAAAATAATAAATCTGCTTCAAATTAAGACTACAGTAGACTAAACACTTTATCACAAGTTAGGAAACCTGAACTATATTAACAATGAAGTAACCATGGGCAAATTAAGAGGTTTGTATCTCTTTTCTTGAAACAGACAGAAATGGGTCACTAAGAATCTCTTTCATTTTGAAGACTAAATTGTTCTATTAGATATATGTGTTAGTATATTTATATGTAATTATATATATATACATATGTGTGTATGTGTGTGTATGTGTGTGTGTGTATATATATATATATATATATATATATATATATATATATATAAATTAGAGTTTAATTTTTTACTTCCAAAAACTTGTGTATTGTGTTTAAAGCAGGAAATTATACAATTGTCTACAGGGCTGCTGAAATTCCTAAAACCATCGTGTTGGTTGGCTTTCCAAAGAACCTAGTTAAATTTGGCATATTTGCAGTATGAATTATAACATGTGCTAAAATAAGGGGAAAGATAAGATAAAATGTGAAGCATGGTTTCCTGAATTCTTCACATATCCTCTACCCTCCCATACCAAGGAATTGAATGAACAAAACAAAGACAAGGAAGCGGTTTAGGCTGTTAGGACTCTCCCCAATAACATTTCCATGAACTCAGTACTGCCTCTGTTAACCTTGGAGTAAGAGCCAAACACAGTACTGAAGCCAGCTTCATGTCTTCACCCCTTTTACAATTATAATGTGTCAATGATACATTTGCTATGGAATTGTAAACTCTAGAATTTCATTGTTTGGAAAGACTAGAGAGAAAGTATTAGGGGGAAGAAAACCCGTCCTCTCTGGGCTCAGTATTTTTGCTTAGATTGGGCCAAGGAAGAGGCTGAAAATGAGGTGGAGGATGTTCTGTTATCTCTGCAAGTAAGGGACAGAGAAAAATGGAAAGCCTTCTCGAAATGCCTTATTCTGAGGTAATCTGAGCAGTTGTTGTTTTTAACTTCCCCTCAGTTAAATATGTTTCCATCATGCTCTATGAACAGAGCAGTGATTTGTTTTGCTGTCACTGTTGGCAAAGCAGGAGGGGTAAATATGTTTTTTAAATCCTCCAGGGGACTGTGGATGTCCTCCTCACCCACCCCTCCTCACCCCTCCTCAAAGATTAGTTTTAACTTTGGCGGGATTCCATTCATGAGCCTGAATGCTGTCTTTCTCCATCTGGAATACTCAGTGATGCAACTCTGGTAAGCCCTTAAGGGAAAAAAATAAATAAATGTTTTTGCACGGGAGACTATGAAGAACGTTGATTCTGTGAAAACCTATGTATACAGTGCTGTACAGAAAATGAACCTGCCTTTCACAACAGGAGCACTGGTGCAAGTTTAGCTACACAACTCTGTACCTCTAGTTCTTTCCTGTGGAAATTATACACGTTAAATCAGACCTACTAGGATTGTAAAGGAATCCTATGTTGTCTTGCATTCTTGGATTTTTCCTACATGAGTTTTTAACATCATTACACCTCTTTTAGGCTTGTCACAGGAATGTTTGAAGGAGAACATCCTCTAGAAAATGTCACATGGAAACAACAATAAGAATATGCAAGATATACGCACTCTTAAATACATGACTATTTCCTAAGCACTAAATTTCCTTAGCACTGAATTTCCTTTATTATACTACAGACACAAATTTTCAGTTAGAAATTTCTAAAATTGAGAAATAAATATATGCACTTAATATTTATGTTTTGCCAATCTTCTGTTATGAAAGAGATGGAATATAATATAATCATTGGCCCTTTAAAACAAAGGCAAATTAATATGTAGCAATAATTACCTTGACAATGAATGAAGTGGTGACAGTGGCCTCTTTCTTATACTCAGAACTGAGGAGAAATTAATGTTGGTGAACTTGAATTTCATAAGTCTGGTACTGTTGCAACATCAGTAAATCTGGTACAGGTGCAACAAATGTTAAAAATTAAGACAGAAAGCACTTGTGACCTTTTATTTTTAAATTGAATTATTATATATAATATTTAATAACCAAATATTCTTCCTATCTGATGAGCTTCAGCAGCTGATAGGCATGCCTTAGATTATCTGTGTTGTAAAAGGTGTATCTAGCTTGCCTAAGCCAGCAGGAGCCTTCAGCTTGGTCATTTCTGCAGCACCCTCCTTCATTTATGATATTAGTCCATATAAATGCAAATATTATAATATTTTTTTGCTTTTATAAAAAAATTAGTGAAGTTGTATATATGTATATATGCACGCACAACATATATTGTGTATATATGCATGTATATATATGATATAAAAGTGGCACAAAGAGTTAATATTTAACTTCATCTTTTTTTATGAAGTACGTGGTATTGCAAAGTATTTACAGTAGAATCCAAAGTCTACTGTTTAATCCCCCTGAGATGGTCAGGTAGTCAAATAAACCAGAAAACTCTTCAGTTACAAAGACATTAAAAATATATTACTGACAGAAAATAAAAAAATATTTTAATACACAGGTAACTGAAGACAGAAATTAAACTGTGTATTACAATAGATCATAAATCAATGACATTCTTTGACCAGGATAAAATGGCCCTCACAAATGGAATTAAATGCCAACAGGAAGGAAAACAGAAACTAGTTGAAAGTGGATGTGAGGATCACAGTGGATTTGTGAGACAATCAAGAAACTGTGGCAGAGCTTTAAAATGAATTTTCCCTTGGGGCAGCAGAAATATATTGGACCTGAAATAGAAATTTTAGATCAGGACCTTAGTAAGATTGTTCTTAGGCTCTAGGAAGATTACTCTCATCATTAAACTACTGGAGGAAGGAAAAGGTCCTTTAAAACATGATTTTAACATCAACAGCCTTTCAAGAAGTGATGCCAACAGGAAGTGGAAGATAGCAATAAATACAAGGGGCTTCTGGAAATAACTTACTACATGTGCACAAGGGAAAAGAACAAAAGCAATTAGAAACATTCTAAGATTTTCTATTTGAGTGACCGAGAAGTTGGCAAAGAAAATATGAAAAGCAAGAAAGAAAAGGGAAGGACAGATATGTCAATACAATGTGGAGCTGGAAATTATTAGCAGGATTTAAAATCAATAGAAGAAAAAATCCATATTCAGAAAGATCTGGGTTTTAACAAGTTTTTAAGAGTTGCTAGCCCTAAGGTACTCTTTGTGTTTTACTCTTCTCATTATTATTTTAATTTCTTTTTCCTTTCTGTAAAAACTACATTATTCTCAATACTGTATTAGTCATTGCTACCAGACTAGCAGTGCCAAAGATCAGAGCATTCATAAAGTACCTTCAGATACTGACTGATAATATCAATCAGTGCATAGTAAAACCACTTACTGATAGTTACACTTCAGCTACTCTTATATATATATATATATATTTAGTTGTAGTTTGACACAGTACCTTTATTTTATTTATTTATTTTTATGTGGCACTGAAGATTGAACCCAGCACTTCCCACATGCTAGGCGAGCGCTTTATTGCTGAGCCACAACCCCAGCCCCACAATTTAGCTATGCTTGAGTACAATAATGTAGTGAACACCATTATATACCTCTCATGGTTTCATAAAAAGGATACATTTCCAAAAATCAGATCTTTTATGTCCCCAATTGGCCATACCTTCGAGTGTGATATTCTTCTTGAGTATGGTATTACTGTTCTTAGAGTACCTAAATGTATGATTTTGCATGTTAACTATTACTTTGTATGCTGCTAAATTTTATATGAATAGTACTATCATCTGTTGTTTGTCCCATTGGTGTGATATTTATATTTGACAGATGTAGATCTAATTCAATAATTTTCATTGCTGTCCACTCTACTGTTGTATGAATATGACACAACTTTCCACTGACCCATTAATAGATATTTGAGTGAAGTTATCATTATAAATAACATCACAAACAACGCTACAGTGAACAATTTTGTGCTTATCTCCAGGTACAAATTGAGAATTCCCCTAGGTTGATACTTTCATACTGAAATTACTGAAAGAATGTACATCTTCGATTTTAACTAGATATTGCTAAATATTTTTTTTCAAGAAGTTCTATTATTTCATATACAGACTGGCCAAAGTCTTGGTAACATAATGTCATGATGTCATCAGATTTTCAATTTTTTAAATTCACATACAGCATGTTATCTAATTTTGATGTTAATTTGCATTTGTATAATTAATGGTGAACTTGTGCAGCCTTTTACTTCCTTACCACTTTGTTTCATTTCCCTTTAGCACTTCAAATTCTTTGTCCACTTTTGTTTGAGGTTGTTCATAGTTTGTAATAAGTTTTTAGAAAGCCATTACATATCCTTGTTACTAATCTAATGTCATTTATGCATGTTGTAAATATGCTGTCTAATCTGAAGTTTTTATTATTAGCTTGGGTTATGATATATTATCAACAAAAGTTCTAAATATAATGACATTGCATTTATCAAATCTTTAAAAATAATTCCAATGATAAATAATTTCTTCAATATAAAATGTATTTTCTTTTCTATTTTCTTTGTTGGTATTGGGGATTTAATCCGGGGCTGCTCTACCATTAAACTATACCCACAATCTATCTGTCCCTTTTTTTTTTTCTCTCTCTCTCTCTTTTTAATTATTTTGAGCAAAGTTTTGCTAAATTGCTGAGGCTAATCTCAAATTTGAGATCCTCCTGCTTCAACATTGTAAATTGCTGGTGATAGAAGTGTGCAACACCACAGGAAGCCAAAATGTGTTTTCTTCAAAAATTGAATTCACATTAACAGAACATCAAAAGCATTGTTAAAGGATTTTTACTATATATTCACATTTGCCTTCCATCTCCCCATATATACTCATTCTTCGTCCTGCTCTATAGTCCAGGAGTCTTTCCTTTAAGGGTTACATTGCTTGGATTGCTTATGAATGGCTTCATACTGAGTTTTCCCAACCAAAGGTACAGGGAGATTAGAGTGCTAAGGAGAAAGAATATATATTTTTTCACTTTTCCACCCTGTTTTGGCATTGGGATTCTGCCAGTTGCATTGTCCCACTACAGTCACTCATCTAGTTGCCCTTTCTCCCAGTAGCTTTCACAGAACTCCAACAAAATTCTATTCTCCCCTTTTCCATCAATAGCAAGGATGGTAATGACTTCCTGCTTTTATCTCTGGGTGCATGGAACTTCATGATTAATTTCTTTGATCTCACCAAACAATTGGTTAAAAATTTCTTGGTTAAAAAATCTCTTTAGTTAAAACACCTATTCTATTTTCTTTCCTGACAAGAACTTGAATAATACAAAGGTATATTTTGAAAACTCTTCTGAACTCCATTTACTCTATCTCCATCGCCTACCATGAATACCATCATTTTCTTACTGCTATCTACTAGAAATGTTCTACAGCTAGCAAAGCAATTAAAACATGTTCTCAGGCCCTTGCTTATTACAGTAGCATAACACTGGTTCTATTCCTCTACTAGTCCTTTTTACTTAACATATTTACATAGTAATCTGAGCAGTACATTTGGAGATTCCTTAATGAGGCTTTTAATATAGGCACAGTAATCCACTTAATGGTATACCTAAATATTTGTTAATATCCTTAACAGTGGACATTTGTTTAGTTTAATATAATGCTATTACTAGCAACCATTTGACGAATAACAATAAAACTTAATTCTTATGTAGATTTGTTGGGTCACAAATTATACACATCTGTTCTTTTAATAATTCTGTCAAATTGCATTCTCAGAGGATTATGGAGATTTTTCAGTCCCATTTACAGTGAATGATAACAGTCCAACAGTCTAAACAATGCACTGTATCATCAGATGTTTGCAATTTTACCATTTTGATATGTGTGTGAGACCTGGCACTTCCAAGTCATTTATTTTCATACCTTTTATTTACTGAAAAGAATAATTTTTTATGTTTAAAAGTCATCTCTAATCCTTTCTTGAGAAATACTTGTTTGCATCCTACAGCCATATTATGTTGACTTTAAGTCCTTCTATTCTTAATTTATAGGCATTCTTCATTGATATGGAGCAGAAGGAAGTTAACTATTTTTTTTCCTGTCACATGAATTTCAGTTTTTTCCTGATTGTGTAGTTTTTAAAATTGTTAATTATTACACGTTACCATGAAGTAACATTCTTACTTTTCTGTGGGAAAATGTTTCAATCTTTTCTTTAATAGAGGCTGGAATTTTTTAAACGAATTTAAAAACTCCAAAATTATAAAATTTTTTCTATTATTGCTTATAGCAATTTCATCATTTCCTATTTCACATATTTTACATTTACATGGAAATTTTAGTTCCAGTTGGAATATTTTTCTGCTCATACATTAATATATGGATATTATTTTTCTATATTAAATCATGTTATATATGTTTCAAAACATTTTACTTTAAATTTTCAACTCTTATATTTAGGTCTTTTAAGTATATTTAGCATACAGCTTCTAACTTTTCAATATTTATAGTTTAGTGCATCTTATTTTGCTGCTTTTAATTTTTGTTAATTCTTAATTATCATGGCTTATTTCTTCTTTTGGAAATGTTATATTGTGAGTTGAACTATGACTGGGTTTTACATGTGATAATCTTACATCCTGAATTAAAGCTGAATCCCTTCAGAGAATATTTGCATTTCTTTCTGCTAAGCACCACTAGACAATAACAACTTTTAAATTAATGTTTCAACTTACAGTTTCCTGGACCATATATGTAATATAAATAACAAATTTCAGTCCCCAGTGAAGGAAAAAGCCCTGCACATATGAAATACTAAGAAAGATTTTATTTTCCCTAGATTCTAGGTTAATAAGATCTGCAAACAGCCTCAAGGCACCTGTGGTTTCTGGATACTCATAACAAACTTATTTTCCATTTCATCACTTCACCACCTGTAGACTGCACTTACTTTCTTTAGAGCACAAAGTTTGTGGTTATATCGTACCTAGTATTTTTAGGATGTGTATATTGGGAGGAATATTTTGTTCGTTTGTTTGTTTGTAGAATAGCTAAATGGCCTTGCTTGCAATGATGCCATAAAATGATTTTTTTCTGTATAAATAAAGAGTTTAAAGAAAGAACAGCATTTGGAATATGCTTATTTTAATATGAAATATTCTAACCATGTTTATAAGTAGGATAAAAAGTATAAAAGCTAAGGAAAATGAAACATCCCAGCAAGTAATATCTATGAAAGAACATTCAAGGCAGGAAGAACAGAACTAGTGCATATATATATATATATATATATATATATATATATATATATATGCCTCAAAGCACAGGACATCCTAAAGTAAAAGTAAAAGTATCTATTTTGGGCTGAAGTACAAAAGCAGAAGTACTTCGTACCTAAGATTACAAAGAGATGGTGTGTCCTGATCTTGGAGAGTTTGGAATAGGATGCTCAAGATATCAGACTTCAGTCTGAATCTATTCAAGAATACTGAGTCAAACATTTCTGAAATCTGAGCCTCAGTAATCCTGTGTGGAACTTCATTATTATACTCTATATTCTCCTTATGCTAAGCTGTGGCCATTCAATGTGTTCGCCTTTTTACTCTAGTACCAGCCTGACCTGAGAACAGGGAGTTCTAAAAATAATAAAATAATCTTAGATTGTTCTTAGATGTGCTAGGCTGCTTTGTCCTTTTTTCACTCTACTTAGATATCAAAATATACTTATTCTTTTATCCCCTGCATTATACTTAGCAACAAGTTCAAAATGCATTCAAGTTGCTACTGTTGTCCATGTTAAATCAGTCCAAGTCAAATCTTTACTAGTTATCAGAACGGAATTTCTTTTAGTCCTGTTCCTGCACAGGTTTCAACTCTCATTTTAATTTTCTGAACCCCCTATGTCTTTGCTATTCAGTTGTAATTAAATGGAATTTGCCCATCCATTTCCAAAATTACAAAAACTAGAATAATTGATTATAGGAGATTTGGGAGGCAGGGAAATAATATTAGTTCTGTGCTGCTAACAAATCACTACAAACACAGATATTTACAACATGTTTTTGTGGGTGTTTTGTTTTGTTTATCCCACTGTTTTGATAGGGTAGAAGTCTGGGCATGGTTTAATTTGTTTCTCAACTCAGCATGTCACAGGTTGCAGTTTGTATGTTGACCAGTGGCTGACATGACTGCTGGGAGACTCTAGTTTCCCATTCTTATTCTCAGTTGTAGAATCAAGGTCACTGTTTCATTGCTGGCTCTTAGTCATGGCCATTTTCAGCAAGTAGAGGCTCTCACAGTTCCTTACCTCCGTCGCCCACCCCGACATTTCCAAAGCAAGAAGGAGAATCTCTAACACTTTTTTGCAAATATATAATCTTATATCGAATTATACTAACAACAGAATGATTTTCCTATTAGCTTTCCACATTCTGCTGGTTAGAAGCAAGTCACAGATTTCATCCACATTCAGTAGGATGTGATTGTGCAAGGGCATGACTGACTCATTGGCAGTCATCTTAGAACACTGCCTACCACAAATGCCCATTTGGGAGCTCAAATACAAGAAATTACAACTATGACCAAGAGCTCTCCTCAAAAGAAAAAAAGAAAATTATAACAAATGAAAAGGGAAATAACTAATAGAAGCAACCAGTTGTAGAAATGAATTTCCTATGTCAACTCGGCAGTCACAAATACCCAGATATTTGGCCAATCCTTATTCTGGAAGTTTCTATGAGGGCTTTTTTGGATGAGTTAAATATTTAAATTAGTCTACAAATTCTATAAAGCCCTCCCTAATTTCAGTGGGCCACATCCTATCAGCTGACGAGCTGAATAGAACCAAAAATTTGACCCTCCTCCATGTCAGAAGGAATGCTTCTGTCTGACTGCCTTTGAGCTGGAACATTGATTTGTTCCTGCCACTACATTTGAACAATAGCTGGGTCTTTGGGGTCTTGAGCTGGATGGCTTTTGGATTGGAACTACACCGAAATCTCTTGTGTCTTTTCTCTCTCTCTTTTTCCTCTGGTACATACACACAAACACACACACACACACACTCACACACACACACACACACACTCACACACACACACACACACACTCACACACACACACACTCACACACACACACACACACACACACACACACACACAGTGTCTTTTGTTTCCATTTCTCTGGAGAAACCTGACTAATAAACTTTTAGGTTGAATGTGTTATATGATCCAATCCTCAACAAAGAGTCATATAATAAATCACCCATTGCTCATAAATCATTATCAAAAAAATTAAATTACTTAGATGTCAAAGCTTTCTGTTGCTGTTGTTGCATCCTACCACCTTTGAGGATGTCTGTTTTAATAATATAATCTTCCTGAAAATATAAGATGACATAAATGCTTTTCTTATAGCAAACTAGGAAGAGTGCACTTGGAAACCCATAGGCTGCCTACAGAGTCTTGATTTCAAGTGGTGGTTTCAAGTAGACATAGGTTAACAGAATGGTCATCCTTCAAGCTCTATGATGCTGTGTATGTTTATACTTAATATTAATAATAGTTTTATCAAGAATAAGTTAATAATTCAGATAATCATGCATCTTGTCAATGAAAACTAATGGTACCTGTGGAGGCAGAGGGTCAGAATGGATAGCTTTGCAAACTATATAACATGATGCACAAACAAATTAAAAAAAAATTATGTAAGAAAAATGTGATAACTTAGGGAAAAAATTTCCATCTTCATTATTTAGATGTGTTACTAAAGTCATTATCCAAGAAAATTATCCCAAAACAAAACAAAACAAAAATCTACAATCAGATTTTTCTATCAAAAAATATGTTTGGTTACTTCTAGCATTAGAAATAAAAAGGGGACCATGAAAGATAGGGTCTTTATCCTTACACATCCTACACTCGTTATAAACACTTGTGCCATTGAAAACATTTGTGTACATGATTTCATATGGATATGTATTTTCATTTTACTTGTATATCTGCCTAGAAGTGGATTTGCTAAATTACATGTAAACTCGAGGCTTAACATTTCAAAGAACTGCCAAATGGCTTTCAAAATGGCTGCAGGATTTTATGTTTCTACCAACAACATATGAGGGATAGTATTTTCTCCATAGCTTTGCCAGATTTTATTAATTTCTTTTAATTTTTTATTGTTGTCATTTTGTTTTTTGGTTTTTTTTTTTATTTCTGGGAATTGAATATGGGATGCATGACCACTGATCAATATCCCCAGCCCTTTTTATTTTTTTTGTTTTAAGACAGCATCTAGTCAAGTTGCTTAGGGCCTCACTAAATTACTGAGTCTTGCCTTGGATGGTCAATCCTCCGATCTCAGCCTCCCTAGTTGCTGGGATTATAGGTGAGTGCCATTATAGCAGGCTATTCCAATTTTTTAAAGCATTTTAGTGGTGGATGAAACTGTATCTCATTGTAGTTTTGCCTCACATCTATTTTCATTATGATTAATGATGTCAAACATCTTCATAGCCTTGTTGAATATTTCTAAATTTTCCTTGGGTAAATGTCTTTTCAAAGTCTGTCCATGTTTTAATTGAGTTAATTTGTCTTTTTTACTGTTGAGATTATTTTTTTATACATTCTAGATACAAATTTCTGTTTTCACTTTCTGATAGTGTCCTTTAGTGAACACAACTCTTTAAATTTTGATGAATTCCAATTTTTAACATTTTTTCTTCTTGTTATTATATATAAAAAGCCACTGCATAATACAAGGTTGTGAAGATTTTGTTCTGTGTTTCATTGTAAGAGTTATATTGTTTATTTTAGGTCTTTATCCATTTTTAGTTCATTTAGTATGTGAAAGAAGGGAGTCTAATTTATTTTTTGACCTGGGATAGATATCCATTTGTTCCAGCACCATTTGTTGAAGAGACCAACCCACACACATGAAATACCTGTGGTGAAAATCAGTTGAGCAAGATTTTGCAATGATTTTTGCCATTGCAAAAAATTAGTTTCTGCAAACAAAAAATGGAAACTGTGATTTTTATAAGAATTGTGATGTCTATTTATCAATCTAGGACATACTGGTATCGTAACAATAATACAAAACCCAATCTATGGACACAAGATATATTTCCATTTATTTGGAGTTTCTTTTTATTTTTTCAATGAATTTTTTGTAGTTTTGAGTGTACAAATATTACACTTATTTTGATAAATAGATTTTTAGGTTTTATTCTTTTCTATGCTACTGTAGATGAACTTGTTTTAATGATATTATTTATACATGCTCAGTGCTAGTGCATAGAAACATAATTAATTTTTCTATTTTAATTTTTTAACTTAGAGCCTTACTGAGCTAATTTTTTAGTTTCAAAATGTTCTGGCTTTGTGTGTGTGTGTGTGTGTGTGTGTGTATTTTCCTGAATAGGCTATGTACAAATCACACCATTCTTGACACATAAGAAGAGATTGTTTTATTTTTACCTTGCAATATTGAGTCCATAATTTCTTTTTATCTAATTGCCCTGGCTAGAACACCCAGTACAATGTTAAATACAAGAGTCAAATACAAATATCAGGAGGCTGGGGATATAGTCCGCTTGGTAGAGTGCTTGCCTTGCATGCACAAGGCCCTGGGTTCAATCCCCAGCACCACAAATTAAAAAAAAAATGTAGACATTCTTGTCTTGTTCCTGATCTTGCAGGAAAGTATTTGTTATTTGATATTAAGAATGATAACTGCGGCTTTTCCATATATGCCTTTATAAGGTTGAGGAAGTTCTATTCTATTTCGAGTCTATTAAGAGTTTTTATTATGAAAAAATATTAGAATTTGTCAAATGCCTTTTCTACATCACATGAGATAGTCATGTGTATTTCCCCTTTATTATATTAATATAAAGTAAAGTGTACTTATTGATTTTTATGTTAGGCCAGTCTATCATTTTGGGGTTATGTGCCATTTGATCATGGATTCTAGGTTTTCTTATGTTTTTGGATTTGATTTGCTAGTATTTTGTTGAAAATTTTTGTAATTATATTCATAAGTATGTAATTTATTTTCTTCTGATGTTTCTGTCTGCTTTTGGTATAAAGGTAATACCCCATAGAACAAATTGTTTGAGGTTCAAAAAATGAATTAAAGTGAAAATGACAGTGCATGTAGGCTAGCAGAGGGATTATTATAATAACTCATGGGGATAGGAAGTATATATGGTTATGATGATTCCACAGAATTGTGGAAGGAAGCCAACATCAAATATCAGGGTTTTAAAAAAATTTATTCTTGCTAACTCAAAAATGTATTCATGTCAACCAAGAAAGATCTGTGAATGAAGACTATAATCTTTGAACTGAATACATTGCTGATAAATATGCTTGGAGAAGCAAATGAAACAAAGTAAAATATTCAGGAATTGGCAAACCTTTCTGTAGCCACGACGTGTGGACTGTGGCTACCAGTAACTGGCTTCTATTAATTGGCTGACATTCAGAGACATGGTTACTGACATAAAGTTATAATTGATCAATTGGATTTAAACCGATTGGCATGAGATCAAACTTCTTTTTTCCTGGTAATTGCTTAATGTTATAGACAAAGAAAACTATAGATATTTTATTCTCAGAGGAAAATGAGCATTTTAAAAATAAATGCAAGGCGTATGTTGATTTGCTGGGATAGTAAAGAAAAAGTGCTCTTCAGGTTTCTGGCCTGAACCACTAAATGTTAGTTCTGCCATGTCAAGAGGCTCTCTTTTCCTAACTGATATATCCTAGAAAAGAACCTGGTATGTACTAAGCACTTTCTGTTTTAACAAAAATTATGTCCACTGGCATAAAGATCACTAGTGGGAGTATAAAATTCTAGACACGTTCAATTTCAGATCTCTGTGACATATCTAAAAGAAGATGCCTTATAGTAAACGAAAACAATAGGAAAGATATTTATTCTGCCAAGATTTCATGGGCACCAGCATTAAGACCATAATTAAAAACATAAATCAGACAAAATATCCCATGGATATTACGAGATGAAATGGCCACTAGTAGACACCTGACAAACACAAACATCTACAGAAAAGAGAGCTTTAGAATCTGCAAAAGATACTGACAGGCAAAGGCCTAAGAAGCAGAAAGGAAATAATGAGAGAAGCACAGAGGCAAAGGGAGATTGCTTTCTGTTTGTGTGTTTTCTTTCTCTTTCCTCTTGAAGAAGGAAATAGCCTTGTTAAATGATCCTCAGAGGGTGAAAAGAATAGGAAAAGGAATCCGCTGGATCAACAATTGGGTCCTTGATGTCCTCCAGAAGGGCTGTCTCAGTAGAGTGGCAGGTGTTCTGTGTGGGAGGGAGGGGCTTCTGGGAGAAAGGGAACAGAAGAGAATCTGTGAAGGAGGCGAGCAGGTGAGTGGTCTCCGGGGGAGGCTGTGGGTTGAGAAAGGGGGTTGTTTTTATTTTTTGAGTTGAAAGAAACTAGGTCATGTTAAATGCTGATTGGAAAGATACAAGTTTAGAATACAAGAAAGAGAAAGGATGATCAAAAGGCTAGTAGATAAAAAGTGAGAATGTATGATAAGATTTTCTCTAACTCTCAAAATTCTTACATCTCTAAATTCTAGGATTATTTGAATTATCCACATAAATAACTACATTTCATCAGTGAATCATTGTGAGAGATCTTATTTGAAATAATACAAAGATGTGTCAAAATTGATAAAGTCTTTTTTATTATTTTATAGGGGACATATGACAGAGTAAATATATCATTTATCTTCTAGATTTTTTTTTACAAACTTTTTACAAGAAGTCTTCTTTTTGAAAGAAAGAGCTGTATACAACATACATACATATCTGTATATATGTACATATACATACACATAATTAATTGTTAATATTTTTACCACATATCTTGTCCATCTTGATTCTATAATTTTTTATAGTAATTGAACTCAGGGACTCATGCATGCTCAAACACGAAGTTGCACCCCAAGTTTTTTATATTCCCTCAATAAACCATTTAAGAATTAGTTGCAAATATTGTGACACTTCTCTTTCTAAGTCAATTCAGCATGAAACATAAATCATCTAAAATAGGGATATTATCTAACCACAATAAAATTGTCATACAAAATGCATTAAACATATAACTATACCATAGGTAATATACACCCTATATTAAATTCTATTCTCTATTGATTTTCTTTATAATGTCATTCATAAACATTTTAAAATCTAGAATGCAAATAAGATTACTGCATTTCATTTAGTTGTCATATATTTTTACTTTATTTATTTCCCACAGAGTTTGTACTTTTTTAAATGTTGAATTAAATATTGAATATTGACACTTTTAAAGAGTTTATTGTAGGCTGTTCTACAAAATTTCTCCTAATTTGGATTGTCTTATTGTTTCCTCATGATCTGATTCAAGTTTAGGAAATTAGGTGGAAATACTACGAGTGATTACTTTGTCGTATGGCAAAGTAGATGATGTCAATTGGTAACATTAAAGGTGATATTAAGTTTAATCAATTAGCTAAAGTGTTCTTCACAAAATTTATATAAATATATTTTATTTATAATACATAATTTGTGAAATGATGCGTGAAGCCAGCACAAGTATCCTATTTTTCAAAGATATTGTTATGGTTTGGATATGAGGTGTCTCCTGGAAAGCTCACATGTTAAGGCAGGAATGTTCAGAGGTGAAATGATTAGATTAGGGGAATTGTCTAATCAATGGATTAATCCATTTGGATTAACCATTTGACTGGATTACTGAGTTTAACTGTAGGCAGGTGAGATATGGCTAGAGGAACTTGGTCACTGGGTTTATGACTCTGGGAATTGTATCTTGTCCCTGGATCTGTGTACACACACTCTTTTTCCCCAGCTGCCAAGAGGTGAGCAGCTTTCTTCTGCTACCTCTTTCTTCCATTATGTGCTATCTTACCTCTGCCCCAGAGCAATGGGGCAGGCTGACTATGGACTGAACCCCTGAAATCATGGACCCAGAATAAACTGTTGCAGCAACAAAAAAGCTGACTAACTCAAATATTTCATCCATATTGTTATCATCTATTGAGAACATTCTTTTTCTGGTGATTGTAAAATGAAGATTTTCTTTTCTGTTTCTATGACTTCTTCTATATTTAATACCTTATTTGAGCTTACAAATTTTTGCAAAGAAGATAGTTGTCACTAAAGCCTTATTTTTTCTTTTGTTCAACAATTATTTGCATGCACTAATGAATGGGATTTTTAATTAAATTATTGATATGTTCCAAATATTGATAGCACCTCAAAATTTTTATTTTGGAACTCTATGCTCAGTGTGACAGGTGTACAGATGAAGCATTTAGGGTGTGATTAGATCCTGAGGGCTCCACTTGCATATGATAAGTTGTGTTCTCACATAAGAGGCTGAGGGAAGGGCATCTTTCCCATATACCATGTGAGATCACAGAGAGAGAAACTCTCATTAAAGAGAGTCCTCATCAGACCCCAGCTCTGCTTGCTCCTTGATGTTGAATTTCTCCCACTTGAGAATTAAGAAATAATTTTTTATTATGCATAAATTACCTGTTCTAAAGTTCTTTGTTAGAATACCTTGGACTGAGTCAAGTATTATAATCTGTGCTTCCCAGTTTTATTGACATAGTGGTTGGCAAATAAGAAATTGTGTATATTTAAAGTGTATAATATGATTCTCTTTTTTTCTTTTCTTTTCTCTTAAAAAAAATGTATCCTGGGAATTTAATTTAGGGCTGGTACAGTCTAAGCACATACTCTACCACCTTACTACAACTCCAGAGCTCAAATCATAGTACTTTGATATATTTCATATGATAATACTGCAGTCAAGTTGATGATTATTTGTGGTTAAAAACACTTACATCTACTCTCTTAGCAAATTTTAATTATTACACTACAGTAAACACATTGTATGTTAGATCTCTAGAAAGTATTCACCTTATGAATGAAAGTTTGTACTCTTTGATCGACATCTCACTTTGTACCAACATCTCTTCATTTTGTACCAAAAATTTCCCCTTTCTGTCCTCCTCCAATCCCAGGCCACGGCAACCATCATTCTAATCTTTGTTTGTCTAAGTCAAACTAGTTCAGATTCCAAATATTTCACATGTAATATTTATTCTGGGTGAGATTGTTTCACTTAGCATATGTCCTCCAAGTTCTTCCATGATGTTACGAGTAGCAGTTTCCTTCCTTTTTAGGACTGAGTAATATTCCAACCTGGGGGGGTGTGTGCCATAATTTCTGTACATTTACATCTATTTCAGAAGCTTGAGTTGTTTCCATAAATCAACTATTGTGAATAATTCAGCCATTTCTGAATTCATTTCCATCACTATTCTGATGTTTAGTGTCAGGAACATGAAATATATTTCTTATTTTTATCACCCCATCAAAACCACATGTGCTCGGATTCACTTTTCATCGGCTCATTTCTCTCTGAGAATAAAATATATATACTAATGTATACACAGTTGAAACCAAAATAAAGGAAGATTACTGGAGTAGAAGAAATGGATTTGAGGATTGGGAGGGACAGGATAAAGAAAAACAGTGGAATGAAACTGATCTAATTTTTCAATGCATGTATATGAATATACTACAGTGAATTTCACCATTATGTATCTCCATAAGACATTGATATAAGGAAAATTAAATAAATAGATTAGTAGAGTAAAGGAAAGGGAATGGGGGAGGGAGGACCAGGAGGTTAAGGATAAGTACTGGGGACCAAATAGGAGCAAATTATATAACATGCATTTGTAATTATGTCAAATGAATTTGAATGTTTTATATAACTATTATGAACCAATAAAAACAATAAAAAATCTGCAAAAAAATCCACGTTGTTTTGTTTCTCCTTCCCTTTCCTACCATATCTCCTTTCTTCTACAGTTAGAAACCTAATTTCTAACAATATCAAATTATTAGATCATTTGCCAATTCTATCATACACAATCAAGATAACTTTAGATTTATTGGATTAATACTAGAACAAACAATACATTTAACTAATGCTCAATAGTTCTGTTTTTCTTAAAATATATTCTATCTTGATAGGAATAGTAACCAAACAGTTCACTCAGTCTTCAGAGAATCAGCCTACTAATAGATATTTTTTTAATTAAAGTAAACCCTGTCATAGTATAATTAATCACAAATGCAATTATGATGATATGTTACTCAATAAAAAGCAAATCAAATTGTAGCTCATGTTATAGTGCCTCCGTGATATTTAATGTTAATATCACAGGAAAATAACTTCCTTGAAGGCATTATTTTGAAGTTAAACTCTACAACTTAGAGTACAAAAGGCAAAAAAATTAGAATGATATAAGTTTATTGAAATTTCAACCTAGTACTACATCCTGCATGAAGTGAGAAGCAGATTACTGATATCCATTAAAAAAATAATGCTCATTTCTGAATGGTCTTCAGACATGTGTATATGGGTCTGGGAAGCCACCTATGTGGATAAAAAGGGATGAGCCAACTTACCAGGTTTCATTCTATTCCTTTATTATCTCAAAACACCTTTGCAGTTTAGAGGGACCAGTAGGCACTGTTATAACTAGAATTGGATAAAATTCCAAGCTGTGTCAAAGACATTGTTTGAATTCACTTAAAAGTATTTTATGTCACTGTTCACCAACTCCCCTTCTCTAGTCATGATCTGCCTGTGGCAAACTGTTTCTCTCTGGGACTGAAAAGATTACTCCCACTGATACTCCTCTGACAGTGTGAATATTGACTTGCACTTATAAAGGTCAGACAGTTCCACTAGTTAATAGGAGTGAGAAGAGCAGCTCCACCAAGTCTCTTTGAAAGGAATTTAACCTTCAAATTGCAAAGCATGCTGCTCTGTGGAGCCAATTTTGGGCAACGAAGAGAATATATGCTTCTGTACTTTCCAAAAAAGACTAATAGGAGCGTGGAAGTCAGCATTACAGAGAGAAACAAGGGTGCCATGTGGCAGACAAATGTCCACGGGAATGCCATTGAGAATATACGCTGTTATTTTATATTTTTTAAAGGGTGTTGGATACTGTGGAGTAATTCCCTGGGCCTTTAACTTTCCTCAAGGTATAATAGCCTTTTTGACTTTTAAGAGCCATATGCTGTGAGATGATAAGACACCACATATATTTTTCACAGCATCATTCTGACACAAGATCAAGAAAAAGGTTTATTCCCAGTGGAGCACAGCGTCTCCTCACCTATCCTTTGAAAAGTCCTTTGCCTTCTGTTATTGTCTCATGACTGAGAGTTCAAGAAAGGCTGACATAATTTAAAGTCTCTGGGAATGGGGCCTATCTGTTAATAGCAGTGTCGGAACTACAAGGCAAGAAGGATGGGAGGGAGAGCACGGGACTGGAAATGAGACTGAGACTTCACTTTTCATTCTGATGGAAAGTAAAACCAATATTTTTAATTTTTAATAAAACACATTTGTATTGTGGCACCAATGGCAGTAAGAATGTGCTGCATATAAATGAAGACGATTCCCTAGTTTGTCTGGAGCAGTGGGAGACGGGAGACATAATGATGAAGAGGGCCTTTTGCAGGAAATAAGTAGGAAGGAAGAATAAGTCCTGGGTGTCTTGGAGAGCCAAGCTTTCGCCATGCCAGAGCATATTTTAGAAATGGCATTATGGCTTTCACTGCTTTAAGTTTGGCATCAGCGAGATGTTAGATTGTGCTCAAATCATCCTTAATGTCCTTTCTGCCTCATCAGTGGGGGACCATTCAAGTAACAAAGTGCCAATCAGGGGCTCTTGTTCCTCTTTAGCTTGGAGATATTACTGTGGAGGTTTTCCTGAGTGCATGATCTCTCTGCTTGAGATGCCCTTTATTATAACTATAGTTAAAGGTCTGCTGACTTAGCCCTTATAAACCCCTAATGTTCTCAAGTACAAAAATTTTGCTCTAAAATAAAGCTTAGCATACTAAGTTGGAGCCCAGGGGAGTCCTGATTTTTGATAAATTCAAAGGAAATAAAATTGTCATTTTAAGTTAAAAAAAGAGACCGACAAAAATATAAATATCAAAGCTATTTGAGTTATGTGTGTCACTGCTCTGCTTTCTCCAAAAATAGCATCGTTAATTAAAATGAAGTTGGAAAGTAATTAGCTTATAATGTGCACTAATCATTTTTGTAAGTTTGGATTATAAAAATGTAATTAAGCAAAAGAAAAATGAGTTATGTACAGGATAATTTTCTAGATTGAGAAAATATCAGTAAATTTTTAACTTGAATATTTTCTGAAAATGTGGAATCTGTGCTGCTGTCAGTAGGTATTTTCAGTCCTTCAGTGAGTGAGTCAGATACTCCTAATCTTATGTCTCTCTTTGTAAGATTCTTAGTCATCTTTAAGATTTTTATTAGTTCATTTGATCCAGAAATAATGCTTTTTTTTCTCAAAAAAAATCATCAAAACAGCACAGAGGCAGAGTGTTGGCAATGAATCTCAATATTTTTAATATGAAGATTTTTTTCTATAAAATATACACTTTTTGAAACTTTGAACAAAAGAAAAACATGTACTTTTCTAATGATACAGATTTTTTTCATAATTTTTAAATATCAAAGTGTGTTTATAACAAACTCCAACATACCTACCTCTGTACAGATAATGAACATAAACTCTGGAAAGATTTTTTTAATTAATTAATTTATTTATTTATGTGGTGTTGAGGATCAAACCCAGTGCTTCACATGTGCAAGGCAGGTGCTCTACCACTGAGCTCCAGCCCCAGCCCGAAAGATTTTTTTTTTTTTAAAGTCTCTTATATTAAGACTCAAAAGAATGAACAATGTTAAGAAGATTCTGGAGATGTAATGAAACTTGGAATAACATCAGAATGAGTTTGTCATTTATATAGGAATGTATAAAGGATGAACCAGGTGCTGTCTCGGGAATTCTCTTGCAGATAGAGGAATAGATGAATAGATGGATAGTGAATGGATGGATCACAAAACGGGAAAGTCCAGCTGGATGTTCAAATAGCACCTAAAAATTTATCTTTTCTCGGTAGTATCACCATACATAGACACCTAAGTTCACATATAATCAGTTAAAAATCTCAGCTAAAATATACAAACCTGTTTGTGTGCCCCTATTGACCTCTGTTTAGTTTATTATTTGGGACAGATTATTTAATCTTTTTTATTTATATAATATATTCATAATCTTACCTATCTCCTAGTGACTTACATTTTCTTTTCTATTGTTTGAAATTAGATATTATATGTAAATACAAAAACTATGAATGACTAGACCTAGGAAGTCATTAATATCATTTATCTGAAGTTAATCACAACTAAGAAATATTAACTCCCAATAATCAAACTTGCAACTGAGTCATAAACTAGACATTGATTCATGAGTTTTTTTTTTTTTTGCTGAGATATATAAACTATCTTAATATGGTCTGGTATTATCTGACAGATGCAATTCTTCCCTTTGGAAATAAAATGGCAGACTAGAAGGCAACATAAAAGATCAGAGACTCGAAACAATGGAAACCAGTTTACCATCAACCAGGCTACCCAAAGCAGGTAACTGAGTGAACTGCTCCTGTCATTCCAGGCGTACTTCTGTCCAAGGAGCTTTACTTCTCTTCTAGAACTGGACTGCCTGCTTATAATCCACTGTAGTGATCAATAAGTAATGACAGTATTTGGTCATTTAATCCTTTCTTTATATTTGGATGGTCTCAAGGTAATAGGAAATCTCTTAGAGAATCTGCTAAAAAAATGCAATGAGTTATTTCACACACTGAATTGCCCCATTTAAATATTTATATATAATATCAAAAGTATTGAAATAAGAGTGAAAGATTTTTGTGACTACATACTATAAGTGAGAAGAGTTGCTGGGACTTTTCTGATTTGAGATCTGAGAGACAGCCACATACAAAGGTGTGCTCAGTGTGAGAAAAATCTCTTAAGCTGTATACTTGCTTGAGTTTCTATAGGTAGGCCATATTTCCCTTTTTGTTATTTTTATTAGTGCCTTATAGTTATACATAATAGTGGGGTTCATTTTCACATAATCATACATGCATGGAATATAATTCACTTCATGTTAGTACTCAGTACTTTCTCTCTGCCTCCCTTCTTTCCTCTCCCACTTCTTTCTCAACTCCACTGTCTTCATTTTATATATTCACTGTGGTGTATTTATATATGTACATAGCACAACTTGGTAAATTTCATTCTGCAGTTCCTCCCTTTTCCCATCCCTCCTTCTTCTCCTTCAATATCCTTATTCTAATCCACTGATCTCTGTAATATTTTATTTTATTTCTCTAGTTTCCATAGGTGAGAGAAAACATTTGACTTTCTGAGTTTGGATTATTTCGCTTAGCATGATATTCTCCAGTTTCATCCATTTACCAGTAAATGACAATTAAATGATCATTTAATTAAATGATAATTAAATGATAATTTAATTTTTCATTATGGCTGAGAAAAATTTGATTTTATACACACACATACACACACACACCACATTTTATTTAATCACTCACCAGTTGACAAGCACCTAGGTTGTTTCCTTAACTTTAGATTTTAATTTAAAACATTTGAAGATAAAAACATTCATTTAATTTATAATAAAAATAATTTAGCATATTGTTTAAAAGTACTAATTCTAGAGTCTGAAAAGACAAACATTAAATTTCAGGATCTATTATTTTCAAGTTGCATAATCTGAGGTAGATAACTTCTGTATCTTAATTCCAAACCAATGTTGTGAGTAAACAAACCCTATCATAAATTTCTGTATGAATTTAACACTTTTTCTCATAAAGATTAATGTGTATGAGTCCAATATTCTTGCTATTATAAAGTTATCATATTCTGTGAAAGAACATGATAGACAGCTGAAAAAATTGTACCACTGAAAAATAATTTTTTTATTAGTTGCTCAAGACAATACAATGATCTTGACATATCATACATTTGATTCAATTTAATATAACTTCTGAAGATAGTAAGACAAAATATTAACAGGCTCACAACAGTATCTAACAATACTTCGTGTACAAAGGTCCAGTATGTGGATAAGTAAGCCAGACTGAATATAGAAATAGTCTTGGTAATTGGCCAAATAAATTTACTAATCAAACTATGATCATATATAGTATCTACATGAAAAAGAGAATAAAGATAGGAATGATAGAATATTCATCATATATAAGAACATATATTATAAAACAAGAAGAAAAAATAATGAAGGATGAAGAGTTGTATTGAATGTGTAGAAGGATAATGGAGAAAATAGAAAAGAACTGAGTAATAGAAATTCAAGTAGAAGCCTTGAAGAAATGTGTGTGGTTAATCTTCCTAAATAAAATAATTTAGATAATAAAGAACTGAATGGAAAATAATGTTTTAAAACACTATTTGATTTTATAATTTATTTGATCAAGTTTTAATAGTAGAATCACAATTTCAAAAGTGAAAGAGATAAGAGGCTTTAGAGTACAAAAACAAAACAACATGTGTGTTCTGAGAATGTTGGAGATGCAAAAATAAGCAAACAAACACAAACACAAAATATTTGTAGGATAAAACTTTTTCAGAATACAGAAAATAATATTTTAGAATAGGACTTCCAGAATGAACTTTTAGTAAAGAGCACTGATCATTTAGATCATTTAAGAGAGTACTAGAAGATGTTAGGGAAAAAAAAAATGACTGATGTTACCATCAATATCCAGGAAGACATGCAAATAAATAAATAAAACCAATGTATAAGTGAAGAACTTAACTAAAGTTATCAAAAAGAAAATATTTATTAAGAGAAGCAAATTTTAGTCAAGTGTGTCAGAAAAAAATTAAGGAGATAGTCTCAAGATTCCCTTGGATACCCTCAATCTTTTCTGAAAGGAGAAGAAAATGGTAGAAATCAATGATTAAAGAATATATTGAAGAATACACCACACACACACACACACACACACACACACACACACACACATACTCACACACATACAAATGTATATTATGTTTTCAATTTTTTGACTAAATTGAGTAGTCCCAGAGCAATAAATAATAGTAAGAATGGCATAAATCATACAGGAAACTAAAATGTGTTGGCCATATGAGAGATCCAGAGGAAAAGAGTTTCCTGGTTGGTGGAAAGTACAGACACTTCTTTAATACTAGCTCTTATTTTTCTTAGTTGAAGTAACACATTGTAAGAAGGTCATTGATAAGGAAATTGAACAGAAATACTAATGCAGTCTGAATCACATTGAATGTATTTATCTTAAGCTGTTATTTTTAAAGTACATGAATGAATGCTCACTGAGGTCAAGCAGAAGGCATGCCAAACTGGACAGCACATTTTCCTCTAAAGATATAACCATGACTAAGTTCCAACTCATCATTGCTATGTTAGAATGTGGATGATCTAGGCTTAAAGATGAAATCTCCAATTTCTAAATGTTGATAATATTTTAAATTGTGTGGCCCTCAAAGTATCAGTTTTTGCATTTACCCCAAAGATTTCTACATTGTTATTTCTTGTGTAGTTCTATCTATGCATCAATTTATTAAATACACATTAATTAAATGACTCAGCATCATGAATTATTGTAAGTACTTCGAATTGGTGAATTCGATATCAGAGAATATGTAGTGGTTAACATTGTGAAGGATGAAAATATTATTCAAGAAATATAGAGAGACAGTAAGTACATGGTTCGAGTAGGTACCTGGGGAAATACCAGTGGAATTTCTATTTAAGGAATGCTCACAGAAAGAATCAGAAGAAAATGAGGAGAAATTTGCATGGTAGTTAATGACAAAATAAGTTTTAAAGAGATGCAATGGTTAAAAAAAATCTATGAAAAGATGAATATGACTAAGATAAAAATATCTACCTGGTTTAAAACAGGGGCCTTAAGAGTTTATTTCCATTTACTCACTGAAACATCTTCTCAACTCTACATTGTATTAATATTGTCCATCATAAATATCTAACTATCTCCTCTCTTTGTTTGGAGCATGCCTCACCTTTCCCCCACAAATGTTGTGACAGGGTCCTACCTGCTCTTTTGGCCTGTTTTTGTTTCCTCTCTATTCATCCATCTGTAAATATCCCATATGCCTACCTCAGTTCCAGTACTCTGTTCTCTGTGACACTTATTTGAATTTAGAGGAAATTTATCTATACTTCTTAAATGTTTAATAAATCATTATTAACAAAATATTTTAGAGAACAAATAATGACAATGACCATAATAGTCAAAATATATTTAGCACATTATAGAAATCAAGTATTATTACAATCAGTCTATACAGCTGTCCCTTGTGATCCATGGAGGATTGGTTCTACGACCCCTTGCAGATACAGATTTCTGAGAATTCTCAAGTCCTTCATATAAAATGGCATGTATTTGTATATAACCTATGCATCTTCTCCTCTGTAATTTAAATCACCTTAGATTACTTATAATAACTAATATAATGCAAATTTTCTGTAAATAGTTGTTATAGAGGATGTTTTGTAGAGAATAATGAGAATAAAAATGTCTACATATGTTCACTATAAGTACAATCATTCTAGTTTATCTACAAAGCACAGGGAGACACACAATGAACTGCTCTAAGTAATGTAGTGGAGTCTGAGGATCTGTAAAATGAGACAGAAGGAATATAGTAAAGTAGATCTTCACATTGCTTCATTCATATGAATTCAGCATAGTGCTCTGGGGGTAGGTAGCAAATTCTTGCTATTTGGAAATTTCTGGGATTTTTGTTTTCTGAATATTTTTAATCCACAGTTGGTTGAGGTTGCAGTCAGAACCTATAGACATAGAATTACATCTCTTTTATTTTTTCCTTCTGTCTTTGCAGCACTGTGAGGTATATAAGTTTTTTTATTAATACATAGAAATGAAAAATCAGGATACAGAAAAAAATTAATTTTATTAAACTAGGCGTGGGGTTTGTACTCGGTTTCTAATTCCAGAGGAATACTTCCTTCTAAATCAGTCTGTGATTTTTCAAATATTCAGCAAAAACTACCAATTAATTTTAGGACTTTGACACTAATTTTGCAGTTTTCATAATCTGTATGATTTATATTACAAGAGATCAAAGAAATTTTGTTGAATAAATGAATGAAACAGGTAAGTGGACTTGTAAGGAGAACATGATACAATCAATCTCCTATCTGTTGTTGAAGATGCCCCAACTAATGTATTTCTCCCTCTGTCTTTAGACTGTTCTCTAAAGTACTTGAATCTATAGGTCTTAGATATCGCACTTCTTTAACACAATCATTATAAAGATATCTGCATTGAGGTCCCAGTGCTATGAGACTATGAGCAATGTTTAAAATGTTGGTGAATACTATCAGGTCTGACCCTGTTCTGAGGACACAGTTTGTAGCTTAGTCATAGTTTATAATTTTCTTTTTTTTACAGTAGACATCTCATGTAAAGTAAAATTAATCCATTTATTTCTAGCCCAATCAGGAGCTAAAAGATTTTTTGTTTTTATTGTTTATTTACTGGCTATGAAATGTAGGTAAAATATAGAAATGTATGTGGCCAGGAAGAGGCAGATAGTTTAGCTTAAGAGTGAACTTCTGGTAAATAGTTACAGAGTTCCAAGTGTTGATGCTGCCAGTTTGAATCTGGTGCTAAATGAACTGAATAGGAAGGAAGGTCATAGTGTTAAGAAGTTTAAGATAACTTAATGTGAAATTATTGGTTGTAGATATGATTGTTGAAGATATAGCACTTATTGCCTCTATTGCATACTTGACATAAAACATTCCATTTGCCTAAGACAACTGCTGTCTAATATGCAAATTTTCAAGTAAGCAGATCTCTTACTGTTATCCTTGTTGTTAATGAAATCATAACTACCTGAGGACAGGTACTAATTATTATACTTCTTGTTATCACCATGGTTCTTGACAGTTCAAACTGGATCCTGTAAGATCAAGGTAAACTATATATCAATCACCTAAGATGCATTTTCATCACAGTGAGACTCAGAATATAAAGGTTCACAACCTAAATAATCTATAATTTATCTCTGAAGTTTTTTTCTCCTTTTGCTCTTGTAACTTTAAAGCAGGAATTTAAAGATCTCAAATCATTCTAATTGCATAATTATATTTGAAATAAATTTGATTTAAGAAAAACATTGGTTAAGCCCTATTTTATTTTTTCAGGAGAAATATGCATTTAGACTGTCAGAGCAAACTAATAATTTTCCATCAAATCTGTATTAATTTCTCACAGAAGAACAAGAGAGGTAATTCTTGTTTATGGAATTCTTTTGTGTTGGTGGTATGATTCATATAACATGCAGTTTTTGACAGATGTGTCATTATAATCTAGGACTTCATAATTCGTTTTGTTAAATTATAATGCTACAATATGTGGTCATGTTTTAAGTTTTTTAATGACAATATAACTTTGTGAAACATTATTGCTATTAAGAGAATAAATCCATGCATTAGAGAAGTTCATGAAACATTTTGAAAATATAGATGTTATTATGACTCTAATTTAACCTTAATTTTAGAACTGCACAATTAAATTTCAAGCAGTTGATTCGTCTTCTATCAAATGTCAATCCCACAGATACATGTAAGGGTAATGTTTGGTAGAAAAATAGCTCATTTAGATGATAATAGAAATAGATTTTATGCAAGGACTTTTGCATTTCTTTATAAATTTGGAAAATAAAATTCAGGTGCTGGCCCAATCCCATGGCATTGTCTGGTGCAATAGAATTGTTTCAGAACTAACTTGGTATTTTCCTCTACAGTAAATGATGGATAACTGATACTGGAAATGTCTTCTTATAGTAAACAACCATAAAGTTGGCAAAACATGCATATGATTCAGTTGTTTTCAGACATTGGATTGCAAGTCTCTGCTCATGTCTCACTCAGAAGAGACTTAAGTGAGTGTAATGATATTTTAGGCTTTCTTCCTAGAAAAGAAGGGAGGTCCAATGTTGGCACCACTGAAGTACATGTGAAGAAGTCTCTTGGGAATCAGTGCTTGTGGACTGAGCTGTAAATACACATGCTGAAACTATCAAAAAGTTACCAGAAAGTTCTCACTACAGAGCTGAGAACAAATCAGTACAAGAGGTCAGGAGGTCAAGCATGTTTGAGATGGAATCCTGGCTGAGACAGACTAGAGGGACTTCAGTAACTTGTTGTTCTTGGACATGATCACATGTATCTATTTTAAGTTTTAAGATATATATATATATATATATATATATATATATATACACACATACATACATATATACACACACATACACATATATATCAGATAAGTGAAAATAAATAAATATATATCAGATAAGTGATTGTCTGAAGCAGGATATAAGAGGGATGGGAATCTTTAAAGAGAGTTGTCAGGAGGACTGGAGATGTGTCAGTTCTTGAGTGGATCCTGCCTACATACATGTATATATTTGGCCAAAGTTATCACATTGTATATTTAACAACTGAAATGGAAAAACTGCTTTAATGCTTTTCCATAGAGATGCCACTTCATTTATAGATCATTTATATTATATATGTTACATTCCAGTAAATTGAATTTTAAAAAAATTAATCCAGTCTAACATTACTCCTCCAGAAAATAATGACCTCTAACTTAGCTTCTGTAATTTGGAAGAGTTTAGCATGAGAAAGATTCTTGCATGTGATTTCATCTTAAATTTTTAATGTAAAATGACAACGGAATCCTGAAACATTAAAGGCATTTTTTCTCTGTTTTTATGGGTGATTTTAACACAGTTGAACCAGTCTGTATTGCTTAATCATTTCTAGTTTCTTCAATGATATGATGTGTTGAAAGGAAAACCTAACAAGAAATAATGAATTTCATCTCAAGCATACAGTTTGATCCCCACTTGGTACAACAAAAAGTAGTGATCTACTTTCCTAGTCCAAAGGTGATAAAGGAGAAAGTATCCAAATATCTCATTGTCATAGGTACAAATTCTTATATTCTTTGTGATGTAGAAGGAACACATAGACCTCAAAGAAATACAAAATGAGGCAAAATGACTGACTGAACTGGGAAAACTACTTTAATGTTTTTCTATAGAGATGCCACTTCATTTACAGATCATTGGAAACAATTATCACCTTCTCCCTAAAGAGAACTTTTTGCTGACTTTTTTTTAGATAACTTTGATGCTATCCTCTATTTTGACATAAGTTTTTAAACCCATCAACAGTGTTGTCAGCTAATTCTTTATGACTTATGATATCCAAGTCTGCATAGAAAAACAATTTGTGGGAATACTTTCCTTAAAAACTAGTTGTTGTCCATCTCCAGTGATCTATAAAAAGTTTTGTCAAATTTATAATGACACCCAAACTTGCAAATCAAATGCTCTATATTCAATCATCAACTCATTTGACTCTGATTTACACAATTGGCCACATTTACCATTCTAACTTTTTAAAACTCTCCTCCCATAAATTTCAAGAAGTCAGTTAGTTTACCTCATTTCTACCTGAAATATTATTCCTATATCATACATGGAGATAGAAATACCTCATTTATTATTCCTATGTCAGACATTGAGATAGAAATATCTCATTTCATTAAATGAACACATTTAATCTTCTCTAATCTTTTGTTCTTGGCCCACTTATATTTGTGTAGACACACTCCCTGACATAATTTTCATAACAGTTACTTCTAAAGACACATGGCTAGTGACCCTCAAATCTTTAACTCCTCTTCCGTCCTGTCTCCTGAGCTCCTAAATCAGTCACCATCTGGAACTTCTTATTCATTAAACCACTTGCAACCTCAACTTAATATTTGAAATGTATTGCTCATGACCTTCATACACATTCCAATCTGTCCTTAATGCTTCCATGCCATTCTCAGACCATATTCTGCAATTGAAACATCCTTTATTTCTGATTACCCCCCATTCCACCCACTCTTGCCTTTGTTCAGATTCTTACCTTTTGTTGCTTGATTCATTGCAGCCCCTTTCTTTTTGGACTTCCTATTGTTAATATTTCCCCAAACCTGCCCTTACCTACCACCATGCTAATCTTTATTTAAAAAGCATTGCTAGCTATAAATTTCAAACCATTCACTTCTCATAAAAGACCCTTTATCATCTGTTTTTAGCAAACCTTCCTGTCTAGTTGTCTCTTACGTATACCTGATAACTTAGACAGTAACCTTTTGCTTTCAATGCCCTGAAATGTGTTTGTACATGACTACGTCTTTGGTATGTTTCCTCCTTCAAGATAACATTCTTATTAGCTCTAAGATTCTAATATATGCTACATACACACACACAAAAAAAAAACCCACATATGTATTCATGTATAAAAAGGGAGACATTAAAAGCCTTGTTTTATCTGCTTCTTACAAAGAAAAACATTTTCAGAAAAATATTTCCTCAAAAAAAATAGTACTGAATGGAAAATTGTCATACCAATTTTCTCAGAAGCCCACAGAATTAAAAATTGATTAGTAAAACATGCATTTTAAAATACAGATGTAACATAACTCACAATTGTTATGAGTTATAATATATAGATAGATAATTAATAGACAAATTGATAGACGTGTTATAGCCTTGGGGAATTTACTTCACCTTTCTGTACCTTATTTTTTCCCTCTATAAGATAAAATGTTTGGACTCCATTTTTAATTTTTCCATATATAAAATTTTATCTCAAATATATCTAAACATATCTTTTATATTTTCCTCAGAAGAAATCCATTTACATTAATTCCACATTGCAGTTGACAGTCATTTCATGTCTAGAGATGTGATAATCATTGTATAGGATACATATATTTCTGATATATTTTAATATTTTGCTGTAATACCATTTTAATTGAGTTTACTACTAGAAACAAAATACAGATACAGGAGATAATCTTGTCATTTGTAGTGAGATAAAGTAAAATAATTTCATTGTCTCTGCCTTTGGAAATAGACAAAAAGGCAAGTTAGTTGTTCTATTCTGTGCCAGACTACAGGTTAGCCTTTTCAGACCTTTGTTAACATCTTCAATTACTAGCTCACTAAAACATTGTTTTTCTGGATTGTGAAAAATTACATATTAGGAGGCAAAGAAGGTTACTGGCCAGAAATTGGGCCGGAAGCCAAAAAATATGAAGTCTTTTGTCACTGTTAACACTGCACAATCTTGAGTGAGTTCCTTATCAGTGTGGCCTCTGTTTCCTCATGTAGTCAATGGGGTGCAAATAATATCGTGTCTTTTATTTTCTTTAAAGGCTGTTGTAACTATAAATTAGATAATAGGTTTGGAAACAAATTGACCTCTTCAGGAAAAAGACACTTTATCATTTTGTAAAATATTTTTTCATTTTAGGATGTACACACATTTATTGATTTTTATCATCTTTATTTCCCGTGCTTATCCAGTGGTAAGCTAAAAGACAGGAATACAGGAGCTAGTATCCTTGTTTGTCCTCTGCTTTCAAGGAGATAAACTGTTCCTCCAAATTGCTGTAATATATCTTTGGGGAGGAAGGGAGTACAGGTGGATGGAGGCTTACCACATTTATTTTTTAATTGTTTAATAAAAGATAATAATTATTAGCATTGTTACATTGTGACTCATACTCAAGAGAATAAGAGAGAACAAGCAATGATTCAGTTCTGACACTGTCAGTTGGAAAAAATGTCATGCAAAGAGGTTAGGAAACAAACAAAAACTCCAGACAAAGAGGTAGGGTGAGTGTAGAATGATCCTATGAGAATTCTCAAAATTGCTTAATATTCAAGCTTTCTTTACCTCATACTAACTACTGAAACTGACCTCACTGTGGCAAAGAACACTGACATAGCCATCTAGGACCAAACTGGAAAAGATGTGGAATAATTTGACATAAGCATGTAAATTTTAGGATACCAAATTTGCTTTTCTTTGGTATAAGTTTAAGTATAGGCATTGCAGTAGGTATTGATAAACATGCTTTGCCCTGACTAGACGTCATTTTAATACAACAGCATTCTCCAAGATAAAAATCATATTCTTCCGCCTCCTGAAGCACTCCATAGTTTTCTTGAGTAATAGTAGGAAGATTTTAGTACATGAATCCGATTGCTATAGTAAACATAGCACAGCATAAAATAGAAACCAAAGTCCATGAGCCAATGTAGTGTGAGGAGAAGAATCCCTCATGCTGCTTTTATCCTTATTTTGAAATATTTTATTTAACCACATAACTATATCTACTTTCTCAATATTGCTTAATTATCACCAATTTAGGTATTCCTCCTGTTACCTTAGAATAATGAGCTTAAAGTGCCATCATACTAAATGTATTATAATATTTATGTATATTTACTGAACTTTAGTATTGATGTTATCTGCATTAATAATTATGCATTTGTCTTAGTCAATAAATTGCAGAAGTTCCTAAAGCTTCTAAATTGAAATAAAGAGTTATATATAAATTTTGTCTAGCAGAGGATATTTTCCCCTCGAATACCAGATAAATAAACCATAAACCTGTGAAAATATGAATTGTTGTAAAAAATATAAGTTTATAATTTAAAGTAGTATTATCAACAAAATGATTTCCTGGATGAAACTCTAAAAGGAATAACTCAAATTTCTCTTTTAAGTAATATCAATCATTCATAAAATAAGACCCAGATAGCAAAGCAAACACCTATAAAAATATTACTGTTTCAGGAAATATTTCTTAAAAAAAGTTGAGTAATAAGAAAAATTTTAAAAGCTATACATTTATTAATAAAATAATAAATTTTTGGTAAAATATATAAATATATACCACAAAATTTCTTTATTTCTAGCTTTCACTTATAAATCTACTCCAACTGTATCTAGAAAACACCAAATGAAAGAGGTGAGTTGTTACTATAATGGTATAATCAAGAGTTCCAAACCACCTTAAGATATGTCCAACCTCGTATAATTCGTCCTTTAAACATGTGTTATCTGTTGTTTTTCCAGATGTGGAAGTCAGACAGAGCAATGATTTGCAGTTTGAAGCTTCAAAGCTGCTGAGGGAGCTTGGCCTAGGAAGGGAGTGATGAACCTCAGTGTCAGTATATTCAAAAACATAGCTGGATTTGGCATTGTGAGATGTATGGGATATGACCTAATCATTACCTTTGGGCAGAAAAAAATTGTGAATGAGCAAAAAGTTCTTATGAGACTTCCAAAGGATACTTTCATGTTCATGCTTCTTGACTAAGCTCCATTACTGACCATTGTTTCTGGTTGCAGTGTAATTTTCTTTCCAATTCACCTTTTGGATAGTCTGAGGATCAAGAAAATAATATTCATAACCATATGTGAAGATGAAATTGCACTCAAGCTCTTATTGCAATATTAGAAATGCTCTCAGTGCTCTATGAACAAAAGAGGGAAACAGCCAAACTGTCTTTAACATGGCCAAATTGTTAATCTGCATTTCTGGGAAGCATACATCTGTGACCTATATATTGCTCCACAGTGAAGAGCACCTACTGAATGTCCTCATGAATCTTTGGACACTAATGCTTTTAGAACTATGCTTATCTTATCTTACTCCATGTTAAGACAAACCTAGACAGAACAGTGAGTTTGAGGACTTTTTATAGCATAAGCACATATGCTTTCGTATGAATTCAATTTAGAGCTTTTATTTGTGGGTGTGGATGTGCCTCGGTGTGTTTATTTACTAGCTAATACATGCTTCTGCTCTCTTGTGTGCTATTTCATTTTTCATTATAAAATTATTTTTTTTCACTAAACTTGGTTTTGTTTCTTTGGAGAGTTCCTGTTCCAATTACTCTATTATCATCAGACATATGCTCCTTTCATTTTTTTTTACATGAACACAACATTTTCCTTATGATGTTTTTATTTAAATATACAGTATTATTTAGGAGATTCTTTTGTTCCAAAGATGAGTCTCACTGCCTCTTTATATTTTAAATTAAAACTATGTACATGTGTTATTAGTTCTGCTACTTACATTTTAAAATTCTTATCTACAGGTGTTTTAATCTATAAAATTCTGCCTAAAGAGTTAGATGTATTTACTATAAAATTTTGTTGCACCCATATAAATGATATGCAGGTTCAGATAATACAAGGAAAGAAAGCAATCTCCAAGACATTTTCTTGCTGTGCCTAAACAAGAATTGTACTAATGGTGGATTTAATAGCCTAGGACATAAAAAAAGGAGATTGCTGTTATAATTTTGGACCATTCATGAATTGCTACATGGAAAGGCCCTCAGAGGCAGGGTGTGGGAGAAGGGTGTGAGGTATTATGGTACAAGTTGCAAATTTCATTTCCAAGAATGGAGTAATTGAGGCTACTTTGTTTCACTTTCTTCTCCAGGACATTGCAAATCAAAAGATTCATGAAAAGTAATCTTCATTTCTACAATCAGAGCAAAAAGGCCCCGAATTTTGATGTACTCTTTCGTTGTACAAAAAGGAATTTCTTTCAGTATTGAGTGAAATTTATTTCATTAAAATCGGAATAAATCTTAAAATGAAGGCAAAAGGGGAAGTACCCCAAATCTAAGATACACACACACACACACACACACACACACACCACACACAGGACCCATTCAGACATGGCCCACTGTATTTTTTAAGTTCTGTGTCGAAGGAACTATTGAGCTAGAGCTAGAGCCAGTCCAGAAACAATTAACTTTTTTTTTTTTTTTTTGGTGCTGAGGATTGAACCCAGGGCCCTGTACATGTAAGGCAAGCACTCTACCAACTGAGCTATATCCCCAGCCCAACTCACTGTAGTTTGGATGCAGATATATATCTCCTGAATGGAACCTGTTTCTGTTAGTCAATTTTTTAATCTACCCAGAATCTAAGCAGTTCTAAGTGTGGCCTATCTGGGTAACCTTGATGAAGTCACTGAAGTTCCTTGTCATTTATATAGGAATGTTTAAGTCTTACCAATTATCAGTCATTTTAAAAATGAAATGCAGAGGGGGCCTGCAATCCATAAGCCTGTAATAGGACACCATTTTAAACTCATCATTAACATGTGTCCTTAGGGTATGCAGCTCAGGAACTAGCCATCCTTAATTGGACTTTATTAGACTTAGGGGAATCCAGGGCTCTCTACAGTGAGAACAGCTCAAGTGAAAACCATGGAGTCAGACATTCAATGGAGAATGTCAGCAGAAGGACACAAAGGCACTTTCTCAGAGCTCTAGCTATACAAGTGATTACTTTTCTTGTTTTGATTGTCATCAACAAGTTTCACAATTCCACTGGCTAGAATCACATAATTAGAAGTCATTTGAGCACCCTAAAAAAAAACTTTTCCAACTTATAAAATAGATTTGTAAAATACCTACACAAAAAAACAATTATTTTGTAAATTACATCACCATTAAAAGCAGTAATACTATTCTAGTACAGTATGCAGGAATATAGAAATTTTGAAATATTCTTTGTGGTATATACAAACAGTGACTACATCAAGACAAGATAAGAAGTGGGTGGGAAAACACCAGAATCTTACAATTATTAAAAATGTCTGGTCAGGAAAATAAATTTGTTGCAAATATTCTTTGTGGTATATACCAAACAGTGACTACATCAAGACAAGATAAGAAGTGGGTGGGAAACACCAGAATCTTACAATTATTAAAAATGTCTGGTCAGAATTAAATGAGTGATTTTCTATTTTTATATAAGATTTGATTATAATTAAGCCTGCAATAACCAATACAAATGTAATCTACAACAAAGAAGAACTATTTTAATATATCCAGTTTACTCAGTCTTTGACTTAGACTATTCCTTTTCTATGTCTTCTAAGTTTTTCTAGGACATTCCCCAGAGATTGCTTGTATTCACACAGAACTTGATTATTCTTCTTGAACACACTATATTCCCAGTTTCTATCCATGTATTAATGTAGTTTGAACCTTCCTTTTTTTAATTGGTGCATGTTAATTATACAAAATAATTGTTTTTACTTTAGCATTTTCATATACTCACATAACATACTTTGAATAATTTCATTTCCCCGTACCTTCTCTTGCCCTCCTCTTCTTCCTTTACCTTATTGGTCTCCATTCTGTTTCTATGAGATCACCTTTTTTGCTCTCTAGCTTCCACACATGAGGGAAAATATACAATCTTTGAGTTTGGCTTATTTCACATCGCATGATATTTTCCTATAGATTACATATTTTTTTCTTCTGTATGATTGCCTAAAATTCCATATATATATATATATATATATATATATATATATTCCACATATTTTTAATATTTTCTTCTCTTGAAGGACATGTAGGCTGTTGTTGTTGGAGTCTTCTAACTGACTTTTTTTTCTGGTTTTCTTATTGGCCAGTGCAATAGAAGTGGAAGTGATTTACGTGATATAAGTCCCAGACCTAAACTTTCCCACACAATCTTTCATGTTATTGCTATTAACTACCCATAGGGCTGTAAGGAAAGGAAACTAAGGTTTACATCGTGGAGAAGTCATACAAGAAAAATAACCAGATTCAGGAGTACTGCATGGAGTGGACGTGCTAAGGAAAAATAGAAACACCCCATTATACTGTATATCCATTAAAATAAGTTGTTTTGTTATGGCAATAAGATTTTTGCAATTGTTTATTATAATAGTCTATTCTGAATATTACTAATATTACTGAAAATACAATTTCTCAGCTTTCCAAAGATTTTCAGATTTAGATTTCTCAGTGACCAGCCTAAGTTATGTATTTTGATGTTGCCTCTTGTTTCTGCATTTTATTGATCCAGCTTCTCTATTGTTCTTTTCCCAATACTTACCAGATTAATCAGTTCTTATGATTTACTAACAAAATTTCTTACCAAATTTCTTAGTTCTGTGTTCTAGAATATTGTGGCAGTATTCTAACATGCTCATTGCCTACAGTCTGCTTTTTGCAAACCACATCTAGTATCTAGTGAATCTTCACATCAAATTAACCTGACTGAAATGGTCCTTGGTTATCTCAGTACTTCTGCCTCATGTCTGTTCAACATTGATGACCTGTTGTGGCTGACAAGTATCCTACTTGTCCCATTCAGATGTTTGTTTTTATGCCTTCCTGGAAAAGGTTCAAAATGACCTTTTATTTTTAATTTGTTTTTTTTCATATATATATATATATATATATATATATACACTTACATACATACATACACACACATACACAGATATATATATATTATAATATATATATTATAATATATTATATATATAATCTTTGTTAACTAAAATGCCCACAGTAATAGAGGGCCCACTTCTTTAATCTTCTTCGTCTCCTGACTTAATTTTATTTATTTTAAATAGTTTTATATATGAATTACAAAGAAAAATTCAACCCTTTATGCTCAGTACAATCATTATAAATAAAAGCCAGTTTACGTTTAGTAAAGGCCCTTAAGGGGCTGAGAATGAAACTCAGTGGTAGGAAATACGCTTAGCCTGCAAGAAGGCCTAGCTTTCAATCCTCAGCACCAAAATAAATAAATAAATAATAGATTTTAGAATTCTATTCAAGAAGCAATCTTATTACTCTACTTTTTAGTTATATGTAGAATTTATTATGAAAGTGTTAAAATTAAAGAGACAAATATTATACCTAAAAAGAAAGAAGGAGGGATTGATGTTGAAAAGCCAACTTGAGTTGAAGACTCTTGGAATTCTCTAATTTTAATGTCTGGCACAATGTTTCATCACTGTTTATTGTTGTTGTTTGGAGGTACCAGGGATTGACCTCAGGGACACTTGGCACTGAGCCATATCCACAGCCCTATTTTGTATTTTATTTAGGGACAGGGTCTCACTGAGTTGCTTGGTGCCTCCATTTTGCTGAAGCTGGCTTTGAACTCAAGATTCTCCTGCGTCAGCCTCCTGAGCTGCTGGATTACAGGTGTATGCCATTGAGCCTGGCTTTATCACTTTTCATCACTGGCTTTTTGATGCATGTTTTCAGATCACAATTTCCTAGGACTAGAAATGGTATGTACCATGCATTTGCATTTTTTCAAACAGTTTCTTCAAATGATTCTGATATGCAAATACACTTGAGCATAACTGACTCTAAATTATCTCCAAATATTCTTCTAATAAATAAGCTTAGTAGTAAGGCATTTATTTGCCTACCATGCCATAAGCCCTGGGTTCAATCCCCAATATGGCAAAAATTCATCATCATATCATCATCATCATCATCATCATGTTTAACTTCTTAATAAATGACTGGAATTGATCGCACATACATGAAAATGACAGTGTTTGTTCCTTGCTACCCTTAACTGCTGGGCTGAATTATTATATTGCCAGCATCTTTAATAATGCATTGTTTGCAGTATAGCAAAATCAGAGAAATTGTTTTTGGATAAACACAGAACAAGATTCTGCCTCTTCCTCTTACTAGATCAATGACTGGGGGGAAGTTGTTTCATGTTTTTAAGTGTGCTTCCTCACATCTAGATAATCCTTAACTATTAGAATTTCTGTTATCATTAATGACAAAACTTTAACAAATATTAGAGTGTTTGACTGATGTGCGGAAAAGTCAATAAATATTTGTGCCTGTGACCTTTGTCCTAAAATCTTAATGTATACTGAAACATTATTACATTCAGAGCCAACTTAGTTTTAACATAAGAATGTGGCTTTCTCAACAAGACAAATTTTCAAAGTTAAAATATTGTTTTTATCTCTACAATTTTGTCTTTTTACCTTCCAATCACTGTCTCTTCATCTTTTCCTTCCTACATTTACCAAGTGAAAGCTATATAGCAAACAACAGTAGAGGACAAGAGGAACTGCATTTCTATCTTGTTATATAACAAATTAACTCAAATATTTAACAAAAATGTCAGATTGTTCTTACTGAGAATAAGAAATACAACTGCAACTTACTGAGTGATTCTGGTTTGGTGTTTCTTGAGGTGAAGATATCAGCTGAATATTCAGATTTATCTGGACCAAAGAATTGGCTCAATCACACAGCATTTGGCAGGAGGGTTCAGCTCCTCACTGGCTATTATTGGTAAGACATCACTATTCCTCAAAATGTGAACTTCACATACTTGCTGGAATGTGTTTAAAATATGCTAGTAGCTTATCCAATGCAAGCAAGAACTCTGAAGGTCAAAATTATACTGGCAAAATCATAATGCATTTTGAGAGTCCCTTCCAGTCTAAGCTGGAATTGTTTCTTTCTACCAATGTAATTATTTTAAAATCATTTGGCTCTCCTGTTAACATTAATATGCCCAAATTCACACTAACAAATCTCTTGGATATATGCCACTTTTTACTTTAGACTTATGTGAAGGGACCATTTCCTAAAAGCTTCTTACAAATTTTGTTGTTTGATTCATAGAAATTATAAGGTGCACCCTTAAAATCCCCCTTTTTAAAATTATTTTTCCCCTGACTGAATGGTACTCTAATGTATCACTTTAGATCTTTACAGGGTTTTATCAAAGATTTTACAATCCTATCTCAATCCCTCTTTAGATCATATGCTTCTGTTTCCCATGTGTAAACGCTGATATTTTTCAAAACAGTCATGTCATTCGTTTGTGTATGAAAGCAATGAATTTATCTCTTTTCTTCACATTTTCACATAAACATCAAGAAGAATCCAATGAAGTCTTCCAACTTTGGTCTAGAAAACTTCCTAGCAATATATCTCAGTTCATTAGATATGTTTCCTACCTTCCAACTTTCTGCATATATCATTCTTGCTAAACATTTTTGCTCCTCTATGGGATTCCCTTTCTTCCAGGTCCCAGTAGGATTTTGATAGCTTTATTTTCAACCCCCCATATTTAGCGTTCTAAATTGCCATCATTCCATTGCATACTTTCTTCAAGTCTCTTAAGCCTTTCCTAGTTTTCTAAGTAATTTTCCAGTTTCAAAGTGGCTTCCCAAAATTCTCATTTCTGTCATCTCATAGATTTTACATTTTTGTCATGAAAACTGGTGATGAATAATTTGCAGAATACTAAAATTTGTATTAACTGTGATTGAAACTTTAAAGTTACACTTACTATTTCTGTTATATTCTACTTATTAGAAAATAGTCAAAAAGTATGGCCAGCACTCAAGGGAAGGGGATCCAAATTCATTCTTTGGAGGGAGCACTGTAAAAATGTTTTATTTGTGACTCTATGAAACACTTAGAGGAACAACAATTAATAAGAAATGTCCTGTACTTCAAGGCTTTTAATCAGTAGTAAAAGTAACAAATATATAAATAAGCCTGATACATATAAAATATACTATAATAGATTTATGCTTAATATTTTAGATACAGAGAAAGTAATTATATATTTAGGCAGTTTAGATAAGTGTGTAAACTTTAAAAGTGAGGAGCAAGTCACAATTCAAGGAAGCTGGAAAATGGTATTCTGGGCAGAGAGAACAGCAAAGAGACAAATCAGAAATACATGTAAAGCATAGGTAGTTTGGGAAATGGTACTAGTTCTCCAGGAGAGAGATTTCATAAGAGTGTTAATATTGAGCAGCATCAGGATATGGTCTTGGCTGGTATCCAATTGTGAAGAGAACTGGATACTATGATAAAAAGTTTGAACTTACAATTCGAAGAAGACTGTTTTTAAAAACTTGATATTTCCTTGAGTTTTTCTATTTTATTGTAAAGTTCATGTGACATTGTATGATATTCCAAGAGAACTCAGTATGTGCTTTTAAAAGTTTACCCAATCCTCAAGCAAAATTGCCATTTCTGGAATAGGTTCAATTGTTGTGGTTTCACATACAGTTTCACATGTTGCTGAATAATTGGAAGCAATTCAAAAGACAGATGTGATCCATGGCACAGTTGCTGGGATATAATTAGTTATTTTTAAAGGGGATGACATAGTCAGATTTATGTTTGAGAAAGTTAATTCTGGGTCTAGTGGAAACTATAACTTTCATTTTTAAAAATTACACAGGGTATGTTGGAGATTATTATAAAAGAAAATTGGTGTTTAAATTTTAACAATGAAACTTCAGAGAAAGAACAGTTTTGAGAGAACTTACAGGATAATGGATGCTCGCTGGAATTAACTGAATCATTTATTTTTTCATAAACTGTGTTCAAGCAACTGCCTTAGACAACTGTGTGCACAGAATGCTTTTCCCTCCGGGAGTCAGTATTTCACTTCATGGTCCATCTTGTAACTAACACATTGAACAGAACTGTGTAAGACAATGTAAGTCAGAGAATATTCTAGAGGTTCCACTTCATTTCTCAATAATAATTCGATATTTTCATAGCAATTCTGGAAGAAGTCTAATTAGAGGAGTATATCTTTATCCATGAAATCTAATGTGTATGATTTATAATCTTAAAATTTTTGTATTGAAGAGGTCAATGCTGATTAAGAAATTAAATGTTAGGTATGCATTACCTAATCTTCCACACTAGTGACACACTAGTAAATTTTCACAGAAAGAAAAGGTTTGTGCTGTTAACTTTCCTTTTTAAATGAAAATATAATATTTTCACATGAAATCAAAGTATATATTGGTTACATATAACACTGGTCTTCTTTCCAGCTCTGTACTTTCAAATTTAGCAGTTTAATACTGGGCTGAAAGAACTTAAGTTGACAATAAAATCTGTCTCCAATTCTACCCTACAAACCCACTTTCAGATGTGACAGAGAAAAAAACAGGGCAACTGCTACTTAAATTCTGCTTTTTTAAGAGGGTGACATAAATTGTGTATACTGAGAAGAGAGGATGTGTTGAAATGCCTTACTTATCTTCCATTAACAGTCAATTAGCCTGAGGAGAAAAATTTCTAGCAGAAGGTGTGGGAGGAATTGTCAGACTGCTTACCGGAGGCAGATCAAAAGGTAAGAATGATCTCTATGCCAAGATGCCTCCTACTCCCCAAATCCCCATGAAATCTCAACGATCCCTGGGTTAAACAGATGTGATTCTCTGTGCTTCAAACAAGAAAAAAAAAGGATAAAAATGGAAAAAAGAAAAGAAAAAAGCACTAGAAATTTGGTGAAAAAAATTCATTTAGGGAGGAAGAACCAACTTTAAACATTTTTGAATGTTAGTCCTTAAACTAAGTCAGAAGATCTTTATAATATATGTGATTTAAAAATAGAATCAGAATCAGAAAAAAAGTAGTGGTGACCTTTTATAAGTCTTTTTAAAGGGTGAGTGTAGCCCATGAAGAAGTCATGAGAACAGGCACAGTGGCTATCCTAGAATTCCATTTCAACACAATTCTACTTCATGAGCATAGAAAACATGAGTCAGAAAAAAAGAAGAGAAGTATATTTTATTGAAAACAAAACAAAATCCAGCTTTTCATAAGAGAGAGTATTTCTGAAATAAATCAGGATACATCTGAAATTATAGAAGCCTTATACCAAACACTAACTTTTGTAATCTGGCGTTAGTTCCCTCCTCTCTAACCCCGGAATTTTGCTTGCTAGAAATTAGGAGAGTGGAGTATAAAGTAGGGTCAGGTACTTTCCATGTGCAGTGGGAGACAACAGCATACTCACAAGCTGTGTGAGTCTTAAATGAACTATTTGCCTTTTTAAACTTTTACCTTATGAAATAATTGTAGATTCCAGGAAGTTGAAGAATAATGGATTGGGAGGTTCCCCACATTTTATCTACCCTCTTTCCAGTGCTGATGTCTTATATAACCATAGCATGATATCAAAACTTAGCAAATAACAATTGGAACAACTAGAAGATTATTCATTTTAGTATTCTGTGTGCACCCATTTGTGTATTTGTGTGGATTCTCATACATTTTATGTCCATCTTCACATAACTACCACCACAATCAAGATGCAGAACTGAACTGTCCCTTCACCATAGTCAGAACTTTTCACTTGGCCCAAAGTCATGAAAACGTTCTTCTTTTTTCTTAAAAGTTCATATTTTCATCTTTTAAATTGGAATCTATTATTCATTTTAGTTAATTTCTTAGCAAGGAATGATATTTGAATACGGTTCTTTTTGATGACTTCAAATATACAGTATCTTTCATACAATTTATTGAAAGTACTATTCTTTCTCCATTCACCTGCTTTTTGTACTGCTGTCAAAAGTCAACTGAGTATAGTGGGGTAGATCCATTTGTGGTTCACTATTCAGCTCCATTGATTTATGAAACTTTCCCTCTGTCAATATTGTACTATTTTACTGTATACTATTGCTACTAAAAAGTGCTATGTACAACTGCATATGATATAACTACTTATACTACAACTATAGCATGAATGTTTCACTGTAAGGGAGATTTCTCCTACTTTGATCTTTATTCAAATTGCTTTGGGCATTCAAAAATGATTTCCATAAATTTTATAATAAGCTATCCATGTTTACCAAGACTCTACTGAGATTTAGATGGAAGTTGCAGTACATTTGTGTTTACATTTGAAAATAAGTTTGTCTTTTAACTATGTCGAGTTCTCTGATTCATAAACATGATGTGTCTATTTCTTTCAGGTTTTCTTTTATTTATTTTATCAATGTTTTGTGAATTTCATCATACAGATCTTGTACATGTTTTGTTAGATTTGTATTTTAGCATTTTATATTTTTGGAGTACTTATGCATGTCACTGCAATTTTGAAGTAGGTTTGACTTTTAGAAATGCAGTTAGTATTTATGTTGATTTTTTTTACTATCTTAGGATTTTCTATGTAGAAAATTACATCTGCAAATAGACACAGTTTTATTTCTTCTTTGATGACATATATAATTTTATTTTCTTTACTTGGCTTCCTGTAGGAACTAAAACCTTCAGTACTATATTAGACAACAGCCGTGGGAGTGACCATTTAGTAGTCTCCAAGATGGTAGAGAGAAAGAATTTAGGTTTGGGTTATTGAATATATTGTCAGCTGAAGGTTTTGTTCATATGTGTCTTTATCAAATTGAGGAAATATCCTTCTATTTCTAGTTTGATGATGGTTATTTTTATCATTGATAGTATTGATTTTTGTCAAAAACCTTTCTTAATGGACTGATATGTCATGCCCTTTTCTTTATCCTGTTGATTTGGTGTTTTACACTGTTTGATTTTTTATATGTTTAACCAGTTTTGCATACCTGCAGTATACAGTGCATTATTTTTTCTATACACAAAGGGATTTGACTTGCTATCATATTCTTGTCTTTTACATTCAGGTTTATGAGATATGTTGATGTATACTTTTTACATTTTTGTACTCTTTTGTGTTACTTATGAAGATATTTCTGACTTAACCAATTGAGTTGGAAAAAATGTTTACTTAACACTTCATGCAGTCATTGAAGCACCATCTTTTAAATTGGGTTAATGACATTTCTCTGAAAATTAGTATAATAAACTCCTAAGTTAAAGAACATATTTAAAAGCAATGTTCTTTAAAGTTTTAATCTAGAACTTAGAATACAGAGGTTGTTCAACAAATGTAATCCAGAATTTTGTATATAGAAATAATACCCCAAAGAGATAAGGACTGAAACTCATCAGTATCGCTCCCTTTTATGTTTTATAGTACTCTAGACACTCCCCCAAACTTCATGCTCTGTCTACTCATAGGATTTACCCACAATCATCATCATCTTGAGTTTGGGACATAGTGCTGAAATGTCAATTTTTAACGTTGAAATCCTGAAAGATCAAACTTCCTGAAGTCTAAAATCCAAAAAGATCAAAAACCCCCAAAAATATAATTGTAGAAAAATAATTTAAAGATTATTTAAAAGACATTTCTTTAAACCATTAAAATGAGATTTATTTTAGAAACATTAAAAACATGTCAGGACACTTTATAGCTCCTCTATGCAATAAAATGACAATAAAAATACACTTTTTTGCAAGCCTAAATAAAATATTGTCATTCCAATAACAGTTGAAGAAGTGTAATAGTTATGAGCAAATAGACTATATCCATATAGAAACAGACTGAAAAGAGATTTAAAAGTTAAATGCATAAATTCCTACCACCAAGGTTAGTAATTATGTGTATTTAGCTTTATAATTACAGCAATCTGGAATACTGAAATGAACACCACAACTTTTTTGACAAAATCAATTAAAAACTGATCATTTACCACAGAATATGCATTATCTTAAAGGACTGAGATTTCAGGAAACTTTCTTCCATAAATGCAGGTATACAAATGACTAACCCTTCATTTATTGAGCAAGTTTCAAAATTTTATGTGCACACAAAATGCTTACGTAAGACAAATCGGCAAAAAAAAAATGCATGAAACAGATTAAAACTCACTAACTAAAGGTTATAAATACCTCCATTATTGGAAATGATGCAAAGATGAAATAAATAGCATAAAAATTCAAAAACAAAATTCTGATAATTGCAAATACTAAGAAAAAAAATTTAAGTCAAAAACTAAAAAGAAATTAGATACATGAAAAAATGTATTACAAGGATAAATCATGGGCAATTGTACATAGTAGTCTATAAAACCTGGCTAACTTTCACAATCATTAACTAAACTTTAAAGTCTTGCTTGCAAGTGAATGCTTTTTTTTCTTCCAGGGCATAACTCCCATTAGAGTACATGTTCACATTCATTTTCTACATGTCACTGCTCTTTTTGAAATTCTTCTGTGAGTTTATATACACCAACATGAGCATTCCCTAGAAAATCTTCCCATCCTTTGTGCCGTGCTCCTCTGTTGTTTTGGGTTGCAGACATCCAGTCTACCTACTCTCATATATAAACCACAGAGTTGGCTGATGATTGAACAAAACCATTGCATCTCCTCTGATTCTATCATGCACATAATTAATTTTGAAGCCCACAGTAACTTTACTGATTTTTTTCAGGCAAATGTGGCTTAAACAATTAAAAGCTCCTGGAATTTCCTCAGCTGAAAGGCATGTCAATGCAGAAAAATAATGCATTTACACTAAAGTCTTCATCATTACCATATCATGTGGCCAATTCCCTCATCTGACTACTCTTTCAAGTGTATTGTTTGAATGAAAAAAAAAAAGTTTTATTGGTACTATCTTGAAATTAATAATTAGAAGTCTTGATTGCATCTAATTCCAATTCTGTCAATATGGTTTGGAGATCTGATTAAAATGCATTTTCTTCTGTAAATCCCATCAAATCTTCAAATAACTGTTTATAAAATGTTTCACTTTTAGAGCAGGGTGCTGTGGCACACACCTGTAATCCCAGTGGCTCCGGAGGCTGAGATAGGAGGATCTCAAATTCAAAGCCAGCATCAGCAACAGAAAGGTTCTAATCAACTCAGTGAGACCCTGTCTCTAAATAAAATATAAAATAGGGCTGGGGATGTGGCTCAGAGGTACATTTCCCTGAGTTCAATCCCCGGTACAAAAAAAAAAAAAAAAAAAGTTTTACTTTTTCTAAACTTGAATACATAAAAGAACAAGCAAGTTCTAGAAGTTCCAGATCCCACTATGCATAAATTGTTTATATTTGATTAAAAAGAAAAGAATGGGGCAGTGTCGAAAGGACCATCCATTAACTAAAGTGAAATGTGCTACTTTTTCTGTTTTAAAGGTAAACAAGTCTGTCTTCTTCAATAGTCAAATCCCTAACCAAGGATTGTTCATGACTTAGTGTGTTTTGTAACATGGGAGGGACCTCTATATCAGCAAGTATCTCATGGTTCAAAAAATCACTCTGCTTTTTGGATTCTATCCATTATCTGATGAAGTATATTTTTAAAAGACAAGGAGGGAGCTGGGCATGGTACTGCATGCCTATACACAGTGGCTTGGAAGGGTGAGGCAAGAGGATTGCAAGTTCAAAGCCAGCCTCAAAAATTTAGCAGGCCCTAAGCAACTTAGTGAGACCACATCTAAAACTGAATTCTACAAATAGCTGGGGATGTGGCTCAGTGGTTAAGTACCCTGGTTCAATCCTTGGTGCCAAAATAAAAAAAAAAGAGAAGTAGGGAGCTACGTGTAACAGTTGGGTAGTAGTGCACAATTGCATGATATGGCAACTATCCTGTATACAACTGAAAAAGCACTAATTCCCTACTTCCTTTCTCTCCTAAATAGTTTTTTTTTTCCTCCAATGAGAATGGTGTTTTTCAGGATTTGAGTTTGCAGGGTTTTTTGTTGTTGTTATTGTTTGTTTGTTTGTTTTGATACTAGGGTTTAAATTCAGGGGCACTTGACCACTGTGCCACATTCCCAGCCCTATTTTGTGTTTTATTTAGACACAGGGTCTCACTGAGTTCCTTGGTGTCTTGCTTTTGTTGCAGTTGGCTTTGAACTTACAATTCTTCTGCCTCAGCCTCCTGAGCCACTGGGATTACAGGAGTAAGCCACCATACTGATTTTCATATATATATTTATTTATATAAGAGAGAGAGAGAGAGAGAGAGAGAGAGAGAGAGAGAGAATTTTTAAATATGTGGACACAACATCTTTATTTTATTTTTATGTGGTGCTGAGGATCTAACCCAGCGCCCTGCACATGCCAGACTGCTTGAGCCACATCCCCAGCCTGAGTTCTCAGTATTTTAACATTCTGAATTTTAATCTTTCAGGATTATTATTTCCAAGATTTTGATCTCTTATCTTACCACAATCAGGACTTCAGAAAATTACAGACATTTCTCTCTCTCTCTCTCTCTCTCTCTCTCTCTTCTTTTTTTTTTTTTCTAATCAACTAAAAAAAATCTATGCCATGTAGAAAAAGTTGTTGTTAGAAGTTTGTGCTGGGCCTAGCAACATTAATATAACATGGGATTTGATCAGAAATGCTAAGTATCAAGCCCCGGCCCAGACCAACTGAATCATAATATACTTTTTAATACAATCCCCAGGTAATTCCTGTGCATATTAATGATTGTGGAAAAAGTCTCTTAGACAACAGAAGCAAATGGAAATTTCATGTGTGTATGTATTCAGCCTCTCTGATTTTATTCTTTTTCTGTTGGAATATAGCAACAGTGATGCTAGTGGCTTAGTATAAAAAGAAAAGAAGAATAAGATAAGCTGATGAATTTGCACTAAGCTAGTAGAGGTTTTTCTTTTTTCTTCTTTTTTGGTAAAGTTTATGATTGTCAAAATAAATAGTATTTATGGCTTGAACCTTAAGTGTAGTGATAAATCCTCAATTTCAAACTTCAAAGGCTTATTAAATTATTTGGCAAGTGCTTGCTAGTTTTATCCCCAGATAAATGAACAAAGTAAAGAAGTTAGTTAAAGTATTCTGCACTTTTGGGTAATACATGCTATTTATTGGCACTGGCAGTTGGCAATTTAGAAATGAGCTCCATTTAGGATTCCTATTGTTTTCATGAATGTGGTATAACAAGGAGAGATAATGGCAGATGGTTGTGGGTGGGGGAAGCTTGAAAATTAGGAAGGGAAGTATGGAATTAAAATATTATGGTATTAAGTCAAAACATTCAGAATATTGATCTAAACACCTTGCTTCTTAAAGGTCTAGAATTATATTAATTAACTCACTATCTGCATGTTTTGTAAAGTACTTACAACTATGAACTTAATATTAACTTTTGTAGGGTGAATTGCATTATCCCACTGGAGATTCTGTTTCAAGTATAAATCTGTCTAATTAAAGTCGAATTATTGCTCAGGTTTTCTGTGCTCTCTCTTTCAGTGCTGCTCTTTTCAACCCTAATCTTAACATGGTCACTCTGAAAAATAAAGAGTAGATTAGCAAGGTTCCTTAACTTTTTAAGCCATAATCTTTGTGAACTCAAATGATCAACCTTTTAGAAGAGTAAACAGCTAACATACTTCATGTCTCTTCGGTACTGTTTGTGGTGAGGAAAGGTGGAGAATCAAAATTCATCAAAACAGTGACCTTGAAGTAGAACTAGACCACTGCAAACTCAGGTATTTTATTTTAAAAATTCATTTTCAGTTCATCTAGTCTAAAACTGTCTAGTTCTGACCACACACTTTCTGCAAATGACCCTGAAAATATTTGTGTGTCAGTATCACTTAGCGTTTCCAACCACAGCCTCAATAACATGCTGGGTGTTGATGGGTTTTTAATACTAATGATATCAGCTTTTCTATCCTGCAGGGAATCAAAACCATACATCTAACTCTCATCCTACACAGATTCTTTCCTTAACTAAAACAAGCAATGTACTCGTGTCCCCACAGACTCCCATTTAGATTTTCTTAAGAAAAGCATATGAACTGAGAACTCTTTACCTCAAGTCTAGTTGAATTTATCTATCATTCTTTAAACTGGTATCTTTTAGGAAAACCAAAATGTGACAATAACACTTCAGTGTTTTATAAATGTGTACCACTTTTATCACTCATAGCTGCTTGATTTTTTACTTTTTTGTAATTAAAACCTAAGTTCCTAAAATTCCCTGTATCCACTATTACCCTCTGTTGCTGATTTCCTGCTACATCTGAGCCCATATTTTTAAAGCAATGAAAACTTTCATGCCTGCAAAAAAAAATGTAGAATGTATCTATGTATACACTTGTGTGCACATGAGTGAATGTATGTTTGTGTATGTGTGTGTATGTGTTAGTTATGTTAATAGTGATTGTCAAAACTCAAGTAACATTTTCAAAAACAAAACAATATCTACACCAGATAAAAATCTGGCTTCTCTGATCAGAAGAAGGTGAGGCCCTAACCTAACTAGTCATCCACCCTGTTGATGGGGAAGTTTCAATGAAAATATATTTCCTTATAAATGAATGTCATTTGGATGTGTTTTAGATCATGTAGAGTTGAAGTTAACATCTCCTTAATGTGCTTACTCTTCTATTTGGTAGCATGAGTTCTAGATTTGAAAAACACTGGAGTTATCCTTGACCAATTTTACTCCAGTCATTCCACACTTATTTATATGAAGGTAGAATACTGAGGTAATGAACATCTATCTACCTACTACTTTCTCAGGAGTAAATCCACCTGGAATTATCTACCTTTTTTAATCACTTCTCTATATCTTATATGAGGATTTTAATTGTTTTCTAAAATTTGGAAATATAATCTAAACAATCAAATAAAATTAGTTCAATCAGAATTTCTTACTTAGTGCTGATTCTGAGTACCTCTAATATTGCTCTGATTACTCCAATATTTGTGTTTAAGAATCCATTTCTGGTTTTTTTGTGTGTGAAGATATCCATTATACTTTGTAATTCCATATATATTTGTAAACTATAGTCAATTTTTCTTCGCTGTGAATAAAATACCTGACAAGAACAACTTAGAGGAGTAAAAGCTTGTTGTGGGCTCACAGTTTCAGAGATGTCAGTTCATAGTCAGCCATCTCTATTAATCTGGGCTCTAGGAGAAACAGAACATTCTGGCAGAAGGACATTGTAAAGGAAAGCTACCTTATTCATAGTATCTAGGAAGAAAATCAGAGGCAGGAAGAATAGGGAAAGGGGCCAGAGACAGAGGCCAGTGAACTAATTCCTCCAGCTACAATCCACCTGTCTACAGGTACCATCCAGTAGTACTTTCAGCTCTCACTGGATTAATCCAGCAAATGGATTAATTCACTGATTAATCCACTGCCTAAAAACCTCACCTCTGAACCTTGATGCATTACTGTTCATGCTTTCAACAAATGACTTGTCTGGGGAAATTCTGAATCCCAAACACTAGCACCACATTTTTGGAAAACTTTGTATATCACTGGTCCATTTTAATTTTTTTTCTGTCCTTCAGTTGCCATAATAATATTTCCAACAACTGTTCTGTGATTAGAGAAAGAGAAAGAAAGGGAGAGATAAATTCATATGTTCTAAAAAATATTCCATTGGTTAATTTATAAAGGCAAGGTATATATGATAAAATTAAGTTATATGGGTAGTGTCTTCATATACCCTTACCTGTGTCACTTGTTTTTCCCACAAAAGCAAGATGTTCCATGTTTTTAAATTTCAAGACCATCTTCTTGATACAGCCAAATAAAACTGTGTTCTATTTTACTTGTTTTCTGTCAACATTGCCCCAATCATAGGTCTTTCTTTTTTATGATCAAAGCAAAACTTGAAAGTATATTCTGTTTCTGGTACACTTGGCTTGTATCTAGGTCTAATTTCATTGTCAATATCCCTAGAGATTTATTTCAGTGGTTTTTGTTTTGTTTTGTTTTGTTTTGTTTTTATTTACTCATATGTTTCTTATTCCTTATTTAAAAATCTGAACTTGTAAATAAAAACTTGTATAGTTAAGGCAATTTTTATTACCTTATTTTTCTTTTAATATACCTTAGATTTTTTTGTGATTTTATAACTTTAACTTGGATCTTTATAAACCATTACCTATCTTCAGTGTGTTTTTTTAAAAATTTCAATTCATGATGTAATGCTTGTTTTTCTGTGAAGTGTTTAACATATTTCCTGAAGTCCACATATCTGTTTGTGCAAACTAATTTCTTTTATTTTTATTTTTAAATTTTGTTAGATTTTCACCACAGTCACCAAAACAGCTCACCAAAACAACTTCCTGGAAAAAATATTTATTTTGGACTCAGCCTTAGAGAGGTTCAGTTTGTGGTTGGTTGACTCCATTGCTCTGGGCCCATCTTGAAGCAGAACATTATGGCAAAAGGACATGGTAGAGAAAAGTTGTTCAACTCCTGGTAGCAGGACACAGAGAGAGGAAGGAACAAGGAGCAAAACAGAATTCTCCTGCCCTCCAAAGACCTACTTCCTCCATTCATGCCCCACCTGCCTGCAATTACCACCCAGTACAGTAATCCTTTCAAATTATCAATCCATAAAAAGGATTAATGCACTAGTTAGGTTACAGATTGTATGATTTAATCATTTTGCTTCTGAACAACCCTGATTGTTTCACACATGAGCTTTCAGGGGATAACTCATCTCCAAATCATACTATGATCACTTTTTGCAGAAAATATGGTTTCATATTCCAACTACCTTTTTGTAATTATTCATGAATAAGCCAGACCAGATATTCAACCTCATGGGTTTATTTACTTATTTATTTGCCTGGCAATAAAATAAAGATCAAGTCGTCTGCTTTTATTTGATAATATTTCCAGGCAAAGCATAATGTGATTTTCTCACTTCATTGTTCACATTTTCCTCATTGATTTTTGCGCATTTAAAAAATATTTATATATTTTAATGTTTTGGCTAATAGATAGGTTGAAGTTACTTTAAAATATTCTCATGTCTCTTGCACATGTTCCTTCATTGCCAAAATTTAGCTAGATGGTATTCACTATTACTGTAATAATCATAACTAAGTTTACTAATATATTTGTAATGATCAAGTGTTTATGTTGGAATAAATTAGTAACAAGGTCTGAAATGCTTAAAAACAATAACAATATTGCTCATGATTTATGTCCATCTGGGTTTGGTAATGGTAAGAGTCTTCTGCTCCACATTGTCTTTCAAGGAACTAGGCTGACAGGAACTCTACAATATGGATTGTCACAATTTATAGTATGTTAACTAGAAAATCATGTACATCTTCTCTATCTTAAAATAGAATATCTGCTATCGTAGAAATGCTACACATATCCACTGCCTGTAGTCTATACCTAGGATCAGGCATATAAGCCTAATTACAAAAGTTGGGATAGATATGGGGTATCTGATGAGTAACATTTTCACTGTCTAGTTTGTGGATTACTTGGCATCTGTATGTTTCCTTACATTTAACTCTAGTACAATTGTTTCTTAAGGCATTAGCCAAATTCCAACTGAGCTTTATCCCACAAAATTTCCATTATAATTGTGATAACCCATCTATATAATTTTATTAAAATGTCATGTCCTTATTTTATTAGTATAGTATTGGTATACAGTTAAAACAGGTGTGTACGACAATATCTCCATGTGCATTTCTTATTCATCTTCTCTACAATCATCACTTGTATGGACATGTTAGTCAACTTTTCATAAGTGTGACTAAAATATCTAACAAGATCTATTTAGAGGAGGAAAAGTTTATTTAAGCTCATATTTTAGAGGTCTCAGTCCCTAGTCAGCTGACTTCCTTACTCTAGACCAAGGTTAGGCAGAAGATCGTGGCTTTAGGGTAAGGCATGGCAACTAAGAGGTAGAAAGTGAGATGATTCAAAGTATAAACCCCAAAGCCATGCCTCCAGTGACGTTCTGATTCCAGCCAAGACTACCTGTTTACAGTTACCACCCACTTCCTCCATTCATATTAGTATGAACTGATTAGACGGCAGCTCTCATATTCTAACCACTTCACCTCTGCACCTTCCTCTATTAACATAGGATTTTGGGGGGATACCTCATATCCAAACCATAAAAATGGCATATCACTTTATTTCCTTAAAATTCAGTTTGTGTTCTATTTGAGTCTCCTTCTCTGAAATTTCACTTTAAAATTATTTTTATCAGATAGTAATGTTTTGCTAGCTACATTGTTCTGAGCACTTGAAGAACCAATGTTTTTAAAAATGATAATTTTTAAATCCTATTTTTACTTATTCATAGCCATCTGTTCTCCCAAAATTTAACTTTCAATTGGAAATGGTGAATATTCCACACATGTTTGAGAATGCTTTTATTTACTATTCTATTCATTAATTTGCTAAATCAGTGTCACTGGATAGTCACATTTCCTTGATGACTTTATTCATTCACTTTTCATGAATGAAAAGTTAATTTAACAAAACCTTAACACCATTAGTATAATCCACTTCAATGCACTTTAAAAAAAAAAAAGAAAAAGGTGAGTAGAACCAGCTAGCTAAGGATGGTTGGTTGAACACACACATCTATTTTGTTATCTATTGACCTCTTTTCAAACCAATGTAACAGAGCTGGGGCCTTCTGAGAATCTGAGGCAGTGTGAAGACCCCCCCCAACACACCCCTTCAAACCCAGCTTCTTGTGATCAGGTCAGAAATGTTAGACATGTCACTTAGAGTAACAGGAATGAGTTTATTGAAGGGATAGAAAAAGGGAGACATTGGATCCTCCCAGAGAGGAGAACAATGTGCTTCTCATACTCTCCAGTTCACTGTGTACCCCAGAGAAGTTTACAGATAGTCCAATGCAGGTTTGTCTCTTGACTTTTTATTGATAGCAGGATGACATCAGACTTTCAAGTCCCAACTGCATGATAGCTCCAGGTAAACTTGACTCATGCTGACTAGTTTTAATTGGATTCTCAACCACAAATTCCTATAGATTTTATGGTTAGGAGGAATTAGCCTTATTTCCCTGAGATTCAAGACCTAGTCTATGAAAAGGGTCACAAAAGTCTCACTTTTCAGCATTCCTTGGGTTTCACTATTGACATTAAATTGAGTCTGCATTTCTCCTGCAGATTACTGGTAGTTTTCTGAGAAATGTGTCCTAGCTGTCCACTTAGGCCATGCAGTGCTGCAAGTAAATTGCTTCCTTGAAAGAAGGCATGTGGGCAGTTCAGTAGGCCATTGTATAGAATTATTCTCTTCATCTCATGCTGCCGCCATTCACACCTGTCAGTCCCCTAATACCATCAATACTATAACTTTTTAAGTCATTAACTTATAATACTTAAAGGGAAAAGCCAATAGAATCACAATTGTAAAAACTGAAAAATAATTGTGTGAGTGAAAATAACGAATAAAATCAAGAATTCTGAGAATTCAGAATCGATTATATTTTTTCTTCTCTGGTTTATTCCATGCATGGAAAAGTTAAAAAGAAAAATAAGAGACTTTCATTACAGGCAAACCATATACCATATAGAATATCCTACACAACCATTCAGAGGAGACTGTATGAGATTTACTTAGTACCTCTCTTTTATTTGGCTCCTGGGATTACCAAACAGAGCCAGATCTTCACACTCCAACAGTCACACATTCAATGAATCTGCTACCAGGAATGTTAGTTGCCTAAGAGAAGAAAAAGGAAAAGAAAAGGGCAACAATGGAGCATTCTTAACCAGAGTCCCCAAGTTACATCAAATGCAGTGAAAGTCATGTTCTGTACTTCTCATTTCTGTGCTTGTGCTCCCCACAAGCTTTGGATTCCTGAAATATTTAATATAAAAGGATTTTTAGTTTGAAAAATGCCAACCTAAACAAACAGAAAAGAAAAAAAAAGGTATAAGCATTGAAAAGAGCAGCTACTTACATAGAAGAAAACATTAAAAAAAAATTAAGGAAACTACCACCATCAAAAGAACAAAAGATGTAGCAATCTTAAAGCAAGATAGGGTTCCTTGTCAAGGAAACATTCAGAGAATTTAAGTGGAACTTGTAGATATGCACATTTTGATGGCAGAATTGAAAACTACATAATGTCTTACAAGAAGCTGTTAAGGCTATCTCTCAGATATTATGGCAAAAAGAAAAGGGATAGAAGGGGGGAAAAGAGCAAAAAAGTCAGAGTACCTTATCAGGAGACCTAACATCCAAGTATCTGAAATATAAATAAAAAGAAAGACAAAAAGGAGAAACACTAAAAATTTTTCAAAGGAACTACTCTGTGCCAACAATTCTAGAGTGACCCAGCTTATTAAATGTTTAGAGACTAAAGCTATTTTAAAATGCACAGAGTTTTAAAATTTTGTCTAATACCATTTCTTATAAACAGAACTCATGGTTAACAAAAAACCAATTGCTAAAATTATACTTCAGAGTAATTATTCATGAAAAAACTAAATATGTAATATAATTGCCTTTCTCTTTCATCCAAATTTATATCTACCTTCAGGGGATTCATTTTTTATTTCAAAGAAAATGAAGGTGAATACAGTATTAAAGACATTGTGGCTTTTTGTGATTTTATTTTTCCATCTATCATCCATTTTTCAATAAAAATGTGTTCAGTATGATTCATTAGTTCACAAAACCCTCTTATCGTAAAAAATGGAAAAGTTAGTTAAAGCTTCTTAGAAAATTTTTACTATGATCAAAAGATGCTGGAAAGGTTTTACTTTTGAGTGCTCCCCAGACATATTTTAGACAGTGAAGTAAAAGAATAGACTAGTAAGATGGCAAGTGGAGATACTCTGTTAAGAGTTCTCAAATTGCTTTTAGATAGTGAATAATATGATTTCAATAAATCATGTAACTTTCCACCATAGCTGTGAGCAAATCTATTTATTTATTTGCTTACAACTTGGTCTTACCCATCCATGTGGAGGCCCAGATGGATAAAAGATTACTACTAGTCTGTAAGGTCAATGAGAGTGATAAATTTTGTTTTTTTGTCCTCCACTCTGGTAAATATAGCTAGCACCTGGAACAGTGCCTTATAGAACACAGAACTGATAAATATCAATACATGAAATGCTGGTAGAATGAATGAAAGTCAAGACACAGAACAGGGGTGAAAGGATCCCCGAATAACCCAGGAGATAGACTGCAGAATGATGGATTAATTCAAGTAATTCAATCAGCTAGACTGAAATAGCTGAGATGATTCTCAAAGATACTTTTTCACCTGATGAAGTGGTAGAATTCCCTAGGCACCAGGATGCCTGAGTTAATGATACAAGCAGAAAATTACAGTTTGGGTTAAATCAGATATATTTATGTATGAAAACTAAATAATCAAGAAGGCAAACTTTACTCCAAAAGAAAAACAAAAGAGAAAGAAAACTTAAGAAAGAAAAATGAGCTAAACCCTTAATTTTTATAATTGGAAGTAAAAATATAGTGCCTTGAGCTCACAAAAACAAGAACTATAATAGAAGGCCACTACCCAGAATCTTGAGTTGACTTTCAACATAACAAATTTGAAAAAACAGAAGCAATTGTTGCTTAGAAAGAATTGCAACAAGAACAGGCTGTTTCAAAGTAAACCTGTAGAAATATTTGACGTTTTACTATGTGAACATATAATTGATAAAAATATAAGCTAGTAAACAAATAAATAAAAAGGTGGATAAACCAGAGGATGATATTATGTGCCCTCATCCTTTTCCCAACCCAGAAAGTATGGGCTACCTTTTCTCCTTGAGGTTAACAACATCATTTTTTTCAATCTTCTCATAACTGTAAAATCTCATTATTTTTCAATCAAAAACTGAGGTTCTAGCTCTTTGTAATACTAAAAACTTTTCATGACTTACATACTATATACATCTGCCATGTTTTGGTCTCCATATTTTCTCATAATTCCCTTTTGTTATGCTGCTGCTAATTATCATATACTTTGTTAAGATAACCTTTTTTTCTAGTTGCCACTCAAAATTAGTTTATTTTTCCAGTTTATCAGCTTTGAACTTATATCAATATAAGCTTCCCTCCAAAGTCCACCTAATTAATAATGACCTCAAGCACGAAAAAAAAAACTATCATCTATTATTCAAGTCATTGAATTGAATAGCTTGGTGAACATGTTTCCTGGGGTTCAAAATTTCAAATTCTTGCTCCACTTTCAAATTCTCTTCTCTAGAGGCTACTAGTATGACATATTTAAAAAGACTATTAGTAAATCATCCTTACATTCATCTCCATGTCTAAGTATCCTGATTCTCCTCTCACTGTTTAATTCCTTAGTTAATATTCATTGATTTTTTTCCATTGTAATATCTCCTTCTAACACATTTTGCTCGCCAGTAATTTTTGGATCAGCTGTTAGTGTAGTAATCTTGTAGTTACTTTTCATCTCTGCCTTAGCTTGATTACTCTGTGGAATTAAATTATAAAAACCATTCCTTTTCCTGTAAATTCTCACTTTATAGTATCCAAGACACTGATTCTTTTCCTGTCATTATGGGTTATTTATTCTCAGCATCTCTGCTGGTATTTTATTCTCCACTGCTTAACCCCACTCAGATTTACATTTATCTTTTCATGACAAGACCTCACCTATCTCCACACTTTGAACTCCCACCTACATCTTGTTCTTCCCTCTGTATATGCAAGTCAGGGCTCTCCTGTGACCTCCAGGTGATTCCACTGTCACACAACACTCTTCATGGTCAGTCTATGACCATGCCTAAACTCTTCCTCCTTCTAAATTCTCTATTCTTACATAAGGCCAAAGGGCTGGATATCATTATAGGCTGCTCTTTTTCTCACAACCCTCATTATAGGATATCTCCATCCTATTAAAATTTATTATCTTCTCTTCATAGTCACTCCTTTCCATTCCTATAGCTGATGATTTAGATCAGTCATGAGAGAGATTTGTAACTGATATGCCAAAGGTGGTATACCACTTAGTGGACTACTTTATGTAAATAATTTGATCTCTTTCAATGTTTCCTTACATGTAAAAATGGAAATAACAATAGTTTCTAAGTCATAGGACCAAGTGTTATCTGATAAAATATATGTAAAACACTCAGCATATTTCTTGATACTAATCCTATTTTTATTCTGAGAAGGCAGAAGACTAGCACAGATCTTTTATAAAATAAAATATCAAAAACAAGGGAAAATATTAGAGTGAGTTGAAGTTGGTCATAAATGCAGTATTTGTAGGACACTGATTGTGTCACTCAATAATGGATTCTGTGATGAGTATCTCTTCCTCCTCACCTTAAATGTAGTCACATATTTTTATTTCTTTCCTCTATGAGGAAAATTTTCTAAAAGTATTTTCCTTACAGATAGATTACCTTTAGTAGTATTTTCAGATATTTTTGTAGTAATTTTTAAAACAGTTGCTTTTCTACAGATTAAAATAGAAAGTGAATTTCTGTCAAGCAAATCAGATTTCCTCATTGAATTCTAATTTAATTCGGGGTTGTGTTCCTACCTTGCTGATGACAATGTGCAATGGAAGATGCCAAAGCTGCAGCTTCAGCTGTCATCAGCACAAATCAGGAAGAGTCAGCGATGTAAGCATCAGCTCTTCACAGAACATTTTCTTTGTCCCAGAATGCAACAGATGTGAACAGCAGGGAAACAACTTTTATGTCTGGCAGAATTCCATTAATCTAGGTCTTCAGGGACCACATTCCAACTTTGTCACTGATTTTCTAACTCCTTCTGGCCACTATCTATAATGTGCATATATAGTATTTGGCAATACACATTACAGATACTGACCAAAATATACAGGTATATAATATATTCAAAAAATAAATAAACAAATAAATTTTGTGGAGAGTTATACCTCAAAACATCATGGTAAACAAATCAATTCAGACAGGAAGACTGACATTCTCTCTCTCTCTCTCTCTCTCTCTCTCTCTCTCTCTCTCTCTCTCTCTCTCACACACACACACACACACACACACACACACACGCAAAGAAAGAAAAAGAAAAAAAAGGAAAATGAAATTTAAAAAAAAAGAAAAAACTTATATTGACTATATGGGCTAAATAGCAGCTTTATTTTATTTAATTTCAATGATGGCTAGAAAGAAAACTTTTTTTGAATTGAGTAACAAAGTGGAGTTTTCATATAATTATATGTTGGAAAGAGAAGAATACTAAGAAATGCACATTCTAACCCTGTTTCATGTACATGTCACTTTGATGTAATTTTTCCCTAAGACTTGGCTTTTTTATTTTATTGAAACTGGGTTCATCCTTCTAAAAATATTAGTGGAAAGGGCTACAATTAAACTAACAAAATTGTGCTTAAAAGCTCTGTAACCTTTAGCAATCTCTGTAACATTTTAAGCTATTCTGAAAAGAAAAAGCAGAAATACTGAATGTTCTGACCACACATTGGCATGTGAGCCTTCCCAGTATTTCAATCATAGGAAACTTTATTTTACCCCCACAGCTTCAGCTAATGCACAGAATAGAAATGGATATTAGAAATCTATTCTCATTCATTGTAATATGAATGCAAATGGAGAAAATAGTAAAAAAATCTGCAATGTCTGCACATTTCCTCACACTCTGGTTCATAGGAGAGTCAGAATTATTTATGGACATTCTGGCACAGCTCTGCTATTTAAAGGGCTACAAGTCTTTCTTCATTCCAGAACCACAGGCTTAAAAATGTCCTATACAGTCTTCCAGGAATTAACCTTCTTAAAAGTAAGTGTGGGGGTAAGGGGTGCCTCTCTTTACATGGATTATAAAGGACATAAATACATAATGTTCACTTAAGTCTTTTGCTATGTATTTCTTTATACTATGTTACCATGTAGCTTTATGTAAACAAATAGTGGTAGCAACCCCCAGTAGTAGAGTTCGATTAGAGACCAAAGGAAAAACAAAAACCAAACAGGTATTCCCTGGTAATATGGTTTTATGCTTACAGCTTCTAATTATTTATGTTTTGAATACACATGAACATGCAAAAATAGAATGGTAATGGAATTTTTAATAAATTTGCTTTAAAATTTTCTTTATTTCTCTCTTTTTTGGTATCACAGATTAAACCCAAGAGTGTTTAACCACTGAGCAACGTCTCTAGCCCTTTTTTATATTTTATTAGAGACAGGGTCTCACTGAGTTGCTTAGGGCCCCACTAAATTGCTGAGGCTGGCTTTGAACTCGCCATACTCCTGCCTCAACCTCCCAAACTGCTGGGATTACAGGATGTGCCACCATGCCTGGCTAAATATCCTAGAGAATAAATTCTCTTATTTTTCTAATTAAGGAGTATGTTTCCTGGCCACTAGAATAAAATATTTTTGAACTACAATTCGTCTTTACTTATTATAAACCTACTTGATTTCTACCTTCCCATTGTGAATCAAGAGTACTAATTCACTTTTTTTTTCATGCTGAATTCTAGGGCTATATAATATTATCTCAAATAAATCTACCTAATCACCTGAGTTCTGGGAAGAAGGTATGTGTTTCTATTTTTTTTTAAAGGGAGGGGGAGAATTTTAATATTTATTTTTTAGTTCTTGGTGGAGACAACATCTTTGTTTGTATGTGGTGCTGAGGATCGAACCCGGGCCACACGCATGCCAGGCGAGCGCGCTACCACTTGAGCCACATCCCCAGCCCCATGAGTTTCTATTAAAGAAAAAAAATATTCTACATAAGCTGGAGAAGCTTTTCACTTTAATTCACACAACTGAATATTTTTGTACTCATATAATTTTTATAGAAAGAAATTAGAAATCTCTTTTTTTAAAGAGAGAGAGAGAGAGAGAGAGAGAGAGAGAGAGAGAGAGAGAGAGAGAGAATTTTTTAATATTTATTTTCAGCGGACACAACATCTTTGTTTGTATGTGCAGTGAGGATTGAATCAGGGCCGCATGCATGCCAGGCATGCTACCGCTTGAGCCACATCCCTAGCCCCAAATTAGAAATCTCTGTAGCATAGAATATGAAAAATAAAATGGGTTAGTGAGATGTTTAAGTATTGGAAAGTGTGTAACTAAAGAGGAACAAGAATCTTGCTAACGAAGGAAGTTTTCATTAATTAGATGATAGAAACTCATAGTGATTGACAGCACCCTTAGAGTTGTCTAATTAGAGGTTTGTGGAGCAGAGCTTGGGGGGACCAACGGGGGAACAGTGGGGGAGGGGAGGCCACATATTACAACCAAAACCTCAGTTTTCCATGGTCCTTGACAGAGAATAACTATTTTCACTCTAAATACCAGACATTCCTTGAAGCTCCATAGTTTAGTATTAGAATAAAAGGGGGACTTCTCTATCACATGATTTTTTGCTTAACCACACATTATAGTATATACCATAGACTTTTTACCTGGTATAGGCAATATAGGCAAGGAATACAGATTTGAACCTTTTTCTAGATGTAGTTGGGGGTTAAGAAAAAAAAAAAGACTTGGAAATGTTATAAAAAATACAGTCCAAATTATTTTAGAGGCTTTCATTCAGCAACTTGTGTGTGTGTGTGTGTGTGTGTGTGTGTGTGTGTGTAGCTCTATCCACAAAATAAATTCTGTGTGTGAGCCTCTAAGTGTTCTCTCCAGCTCCATTGCCTTGGGATAATCAACTATCTCCCACCAGAGGCCCCTGCTTCATGCTGGCAACATACATAAAGAGTTATCTAAATGGATTTCTCTCTTAGTTTCTATTATTATAAGGCAAAATTTCTAATGACATATCGATAAAATATTACCCAAAGAAAGATATAGACTTGATATCTGATCTAGAAGTTCGCATTTACTTGTTTTCGAGAAAAGTTACCCATTTTGTCTATCATTTCCCCTTTATATAAGTAATTCTCCTATTTATCTGAGGAAGTAGAAATATTTAGGAGAAAATAAATTACTACACATACTACCTTCTTACAAGATATGTGTTTGAAACAGAATTATAGGTATTTAAAGGGCAAATGAACATATATTTGAAGAGTATCTAAAAGCACATTTGACATTTGTAGAACTAAAGTAAATACAGATGAAATATGAATGTGTTTGCCTCTGAATGAATATATTGGATTTGATATCTCAGTACAATTCTAGCTTTAGCTCTCCATAATTCTTTCATTACATACTTTAAAAAAAATCCAAAAAAAAATCTATGAACAACCAGTAAAGAGCAAACTAAAATCACTACATAATTTGTAGCTATTCCTCTGAATTCAAACTTTCAGAAGACATAGTATACAGTGGACATTTCTACTGCTGACTCCATACTATTAATTTCCTCCATTACTGCCAAGAAATAGCCCTCTCACTAAGCTATGGTTCCACTTATCATTTTGTTCCAGAGCCTCCCTTGTTTTTCCCAAATACTTGTAACTGATTATATCCAATGGAGAGCCTTCTGAGCTAAATAAGTTCTGTGTTTGCTACATAGTTTACATGCAAACCTTTATTTTGGGGACTCTCTGTGAAGCTGGTTCTTTCCTAAGTATTCTATATTTTCATGTTTTGTTAGTATTAAGGCCATATTACCTTGCTGGGATAAGTTAATTTTATTTCAGTCAATGAAACAAGTGCCTCCATATAAAATACATTCGTAGATAGAACTTTTAAATGTCAAGTAATAAATCAAAGGTAATACAAATAGATTTACTCATTCAAGAGAGAAGAATAAAATTAAAATTTCCTTTTCATGTTCATGCTGTGGGCCACTACTTCTTCCTCTCTTCAATTAATTTCACGTAATCAGATAGGCTAAGGATAGCTTTGGTGTATACTTTGCATCTTTCATACAAATGAAAACCTGTGACAGGGAACATATTGTCAAAAATGAAAATATAGTCAGAATAATTTAAAATGTTATGTATACAAGGTATGCCAAAGAATCATTGTAAAACTGATCATGTATTAGATAACCCTTGACAGAAATCTTTTGAAAATAGGGCAAAATAGTGATACAATTATTCCTTGCTGAGGGATGGGTGTTAAGTTATGTAAAAGTGTATTAATAAATCTGCAGTGAGTGTTGATAAAATTAATCATAGTTGCATTGCTCAAGAAAACATGCATTCTCAGCAAAACTCTGCATTTAAAAGTGTTGAAACCGATGCCCTGTTCAGGTAGTGCAACACCCTAAATAAAACTTTGGAGGCATGGCAGATAAAGTTATACAGTTAATAAGAAATGTTCCTCCAATAGTTTTGACAATTTTCATAGTCCTCTGATATAACTAGGAACCATATCATACGATGTTTAAAGTTAGAGATAATTTAGGATTAAGAAAGTATCACAAGAATCTAGTTCTGAAAACATAGATGGAGGTAGAAAGGTTGATTTTGTTTTACCTTTTCCTGAGTTATCCTGTCTGCAATGGATGTGCTCCTCCTCATCTATCTCAGGAGTAAGAGTTTGGCCTTGGGTTCATGCCTCAGCTGAGCATTGGAATGAAAGTTATTAGGGGAACTGAAGATGGGAGTGGGTGACTGATGAGGCAATCTGCCCTTTCTATATCCACAAAATCTTTCCTGAATCTAACCTTCTATCCTGAAAAGAAAGGCAGCAAAACCTCTGAAATGTGACGTTTTCCAAATAGAACAATCTGAGAAACCCAATTACCAACAAATCCAGCCTTCCTCTCTTTTTTTGCCACTCTCTTTTTTACGGTAACTAAAATCTGAAATTTCATTATATTCTCAGCAGACTAGCCAGGCACTAATTCTATCTATTCTCCATTAATGTTTGATGAGGCAGATTTCTTTAAATTCTTATCCAGCCTATGCACAAACCAATTGCATTTAATCTGTACTTTTAAATTATAAAATTCGGTACTGTGTTAAATTTCCAAAGGAGATGAAGCAGCAAAAGAGAATAGTCTGTGGTCAAAGAATTTTCAGGGTGAATAGAATTTGCCCCAAGTGAAACTAGAATGAATATCCATGAGATACTCATCAGTCTTTCTTTTCAGCTCAGTCCCTGACAAATGCAGATAGTACAGTGTGAACACATTTATTTTCCATGTGACGTGGTCAGAAACCTGGTAATGGCAATGGCTGACATTTCTTAGGGAAACAATCTAACAACTTAACTTTAATTGAGTGCACTGTGAGATAGCCACCAACATGATTTTATTTTTCAAGATTTCCCAGGATGGGAGAAATGTTCATAGAGCTGACAAGCATAGTGATTATCTTCCCTCTAGGTAATAAAACCAGCTTCATTTCTCTTGCTTTTGCCTATAGTTCCTAAATACAAAAGAAAAGCAATTATCACATGAAATATATGCCTAAGGTACTCTTCCTGAATTAGTCAGTAGACATCTATTTCACTTTCAATTCAGGATCTTAGGGAGGGAAAATAAGGAAATTTCCAGCCTATGTAAGATATGTACCTAAATATTTGGGAAATTTTGAGTTTTTAAAATTAATTTAACTGACTCTAATATAGATAAAAGCCAGTTTTTCTCTAATTATAACAGACATTTTTAAAGCCTAGTATTTTAAATAAAAGTCTTAGAAACAATAAAAGTTATGAGCCAGTCACCTCCTAATAGCTATTTTCTTTCATATTTTGAAGCTTTAAATTAAAACAAGCATTTGAGACAGGTAATTAACTGATTTGAGGCTTGTGTAAAAATTTCTCAGACTTTCAAAAACATGGTATTTATTGCTTACAAGTATTCATAGATGTTTTCTCTTTGCTTCAAGTAGGGTATTTAACTTAGTATACCACTGTTTCCTAAGTAGTACCCATAAGCAATGAGACAAAATGAAAGTAAATTGCAACCTTGGTTTTAGATATTTCTATACTAAATCTTAGGTTGAAAGTAAAAAGAATACTTCAGATATATGTGGGGATTTATATTGTGATCAGTTAGTAGAAGATTCAGTTTTGGCTCAGGCATCATCTACCAATAGTTCAAATTTTCCACTCTTTTTGATGGACCAGTTTAGTCACATGTAGCATAGATTTTGAATTTCCCACCAAACCCAAGGCCAAGAAAGAGAGTCCTCAGGAAGCATAGATTTAATGAATAAAAAGGGTAATTTATTTTTAAATTGTTCACTCAACATTCACCCAAATATCTGCACAGACAAGAATATATACCTATAGGTGCACCAGGAAAGCTGCTGAACACAGAGGTAAATAAGATAGACATTATTTGTAAAACTTACAACCTTGTGATGATGAATAATTAGAAATACATTTTTAGAAGACTAAAAAAAAATCACATCTTCTGACAAGTTCAATAAAAACAACAAAATACTTACTAGGTTGATCAAATATTTTGCTCAAAGTCAGGGAAACTCTTCCTGAGGAAATGATCTCTAATCTGAGACTGGAGGAAAAGAAGCCAGTCATTCTAAGAGGTGACAGAAACACAGGAAGGAAAGTAATGGAAGAGGGAGGGAAGGAAGAATAAAAGGAGACCGCAGGGGAGAACAAAGAGAGACAATGTGAGGGAGGGAAAAGAGATGGAGGGAAGAGAGAAAGGGGGAAAGGAAAACAAGAATAAAAAAAATAGAAGAAATATTCACAACTTCTGAAATGATCTTTTGCTAGAATTATTCTCCACCGGCTGTTCTTCTTCATCAAAGATTATGAGGCAGAGAACCGCAGAGTAGTCAGAAAAGGAAAGATGAAAAAAATGTCCTATTTTCACAAATAAAAATATGTTCAATTCGGAAAACTAAAGATGAGTAAGTAGAACATGGTTCCCAACAAATATGGAATGGGTGTCTAAATAGATTATCTTTCATTCATAAGAAAAGATTAATCACTGGTAATTAACATCTGTTCATGAATAACAAGTGTTGCCATATTTCACTAATTTTCTAAGTTGATCATGTTGTAAAATTGCCAAGGACAATTTGTAAGGATTTCCATAGGGCATTCAAAATCCTGAATTGGCGTCCTTGGATATAATGGGGCGAGGGCAGGGGGAGAAGGAGTTAGGGAATCTTGAAGTTTACACAGTTATATAACTGACAATTATTAATAATGAGATTTTCTCCAGTGATACACAGCAGAATTCTCATCCCATATCTTCAAGATTAAATAAGAAACCTAGATGAGGATGTAGGCATTATTACTAGATCATGAATGTTATCTGAAATGAAATAGAGCTTTATTAGAAATGAAGAATTTCCTTACCAACAGGTAATCTAACTTTTGTATAATATTTATCTTTGGTCCAGACTTGATCCTTTGAAGGTATATAGATACTTTCAGTTATTCTTCAATATGGCATCCCTTCAAACATTTGAGGAAGGGCCTTCACATTTACTGTTTCCAGTACTTATTACAAATTAGACATAGTTGAAGTCAATTGACTTTGGGATAGTAAACAGATACCTTAGAAATATCTCTGTCCTCAGGTCTTACTCTTATTCCTCGCCATCTTGGTTAAGTATCTCTAAATATATCACAGGTTATGAATTTGCAACTTGAAGTTTAGTTTCAAGCTGTGACTATAAAATGGCCATTCCAAGCATGAGAGAGGTTACCACAGGAGATAGTGAAAGTCTACAATGTTCTGAACCAGAAGCTGTATGACTTGGAGCTCAGGCAAGGAAAGGAATCTCATTTAATTGACTGAATGATCTTTAAGGCCTGTGACATGTTAAATTTAATTCATCGACAATAGTACAGAGAACAGGTTTTGTAAACATATGATTGGACTAAATATTATAACATCATATCAATAATTATGGCAAACAAGTGCAGTTCTAGATCCTCAATAAGACATTAGTAAAGGAAAACACAGAATAAACAAACCATTTGCCATTGTTTTCTATCAGAGCACCTAACTTGGTTCTAGGACCCAAAGTACTGAAACCTACTTTATGGGTATATTTAAGCAGTTTTAAAAATTGTCAAGAAAACATTAACTGGGCTATTTCTATGTAACTTGAAATAGTAGACAAAAGTTCATTAAACAACTTCACATGTGATGACTCTTCAAAAAAACAGTGACACTGGTAAAAATGTGACTTTTCTGTAGAAAGAGATCATAAACTTCAAGTTTACTCTTAATTACTTGTTACCTCAAGATCCTCATGTTTCAATTATACTTTGATTCTTTTATTATCCTTTCCTTGATATATGCTTTTGAATTTTCACCTTATTTTTTAATTGGAAATCAATAAAGATATGAAGGCCAAAATGAATGATTTTAAGTATAGTTGATGAGTGCAGTGAACATTTGATAATCACATGAGTTCTTTGAGAGGTGAACCTCAAGAAAAACAAAACTAGAATTCCACTCAGTATTTATTACAAATTATATATAAGTAAAGTCAATTGTCTTTAGAATAGTAAACAAAAGCCTTAGAAGTACATATTAAAGTTGTCAGCTGAAATCAGATGGCCAGAAAGTCCAAATAGATACCAGTTATTCTCTAATATAATGTCAATATGCATTTTCTAGAACCACAGATTATAAACTCCTAAATTCCTGGGAAAATGAGAAACCATTCTGTTTTTCTTTTATAATATCTTAAGAACTACAAAATAGGTAGACATGGTGGCTCATGCCTGTAATCTCAGTGACTCAGGAGGCAAAGACAGGAGGATCACAAATTCAAAGCCAGACTCAGTAATTTAGTGAGGCCCTAAGCAAACTTAATTTTGAGAATCTGTCTCAAAAAAGAATTGCAAAATAACTGTGATATTTGAGAATGACTAAGTGTCTGAATAGCAAACTGATTATAATATTATCTTCATCATATTAATATCTATTAAATATTAATATTTAATAGAGTTTGGGAATTTGAAAAACAAATACATACCATGTATTTTGCACAAGTAATTGATATTATACAAATACTGAGATATAACTATCTTCAGCCTCATTTTATTTTATAGAAGACAAAATTGACAGGTAGTATTCATTATTATTATCATTACTTGAAAATACACCTGCCGGGGCTGGGGATGTGGCTCAGCGGTAATGCGCTCGCCTGGCATGCGTGCGGCCCGCGTTCGATCCTCAGCACCACATACCAACAAAGATGTTGTGTCCGAGAACTAAAAAAAAAAATATTAAAAAAAAAATTCTCTCTCTCTCTCCCTCCTCTCTCACTCTCTCTTAAAAAAAAAAAAAAAAAAAGAAAATACACCTGCCACATACTGAAATGCTTCCCAATGGGGAGAAAAATTGTAATAATAGAAGTTGGTAGAATTTCCCCTAGTGTTTCCCCACTAAAAGAGTAATTACTACATATTACTACATATTTTTCTTAAGGCCTGCAAAATGTATGTTTCTTGTATGTTTGTAAATAAATTTATATATGCACATTTTTGCATACTTATGTACATATGTTGTATGTGTATGTGTGGGGGGGGTACCGGGGCTTAAGAGTGCTATACCACTGAGCTACATCCCCAGCACTATTTTATTCTGAGAGGGTGACTTGCTAAATTGCCTAGGCTGGCTTTGAATATGTGATCCTCCCACCTTGGCTTCCTCAGTAACTGGGACTATGTGTGTTTGTCACAATGCTCAGTTTCTTCATGCTGTTTAAAATTAAAAACTTTTCATCTATATCTTTCCAGATCAGCATATTTACATAGATTTATTCTTTTTAATGACTGTGGTACTTTGCATAGGTACACTGTAGAGAGCCATCTGTGGATTATGTGTGGACCAAACCAGCATTGTAGCCAGTAAATCGGAAAATCTGCTATCTGTGAATTTCCAGTGGCAATCCTTCTAGTTAAGACCATCCAGATACATGTGAATTTCTATTCAGCTCTGTCAAGTCCCACACAGCACTTGAGATGGGGTGACCTGCTATAGCCACACAGCTTCTCTGAAATGGGTGTGGCCTGCCAAGATGCCAATCAACCTGTTGTTACTACAAGACATCCTGAAGCAAGACTCTATCCTTGAAACCTTATCCCTGCCTTTGATGCTCTCCTCTAAATAAAGAATCAGAGCCTTTTTAAACTCTTTTGTTCCAGCTCCTACCAGGACTGGAAGATCCTATCAGACACTCCCTTAAAACTAGAGTTCTGACGTCTTTTATTTCTTTGCTAATAACTTCTGACTTTATTTTCTCAGGTGGCTTATACTCTCCTGCACAGGAAAAATAACCCTGGCCAGTGTGCTGGCTACCTGGCGATGGCATACCATACACTATTGAACCATTTTCCTGCTGAAGCTAATTTAGGGAAATTCTAATTTTTATTTAAAATAATAGTACTTTGATCCTATAACATAGATTGTGTGTTGGTCTATATTTTTATTATTTATACTGTCGTTTTTGTAGAAGAATTTATTAGCATTTTCCAGTCATAAAGCTTGGGACTTTTTTAAGATTAAAAATTGCCTTTTAAAATGTTGTTTATTATATATTTCCATCAAAATTATATTGGACTACCATTTTCTCCACACCTTTCCCTAAAGTAAAAAGCATTAAAGTTTTGATGAGTTCCAGAGCCCTAAGTTTACAAGTAAGCTAAGCATTCATTTTTGGCTTTAAATAACAGAAAGCACTTTGAGATATTCATGATCATCCCTACTATCATTGGTGGCATTATCAGAAGAGAGAAAATTGTGAAATCATCAGCACGTAAGCCAAATTCACTGTAGTTAGTAAATTGGGAAAGATAAGAAAGTAAAGTTCGCTACACAAATAGAAACTGATAAAACAAAGTAATCACTTTCTCTCAACAATAATCACCTCCCCCCAAAAAAGTGCAAACAAAAAACATTAAAGACATGCAGCTCTAGAATTCCAGCTATACATACTATATGCTCTTATCTCTTCTGCAATTCTGGGGCAGCATTTGACCTTAAAAATCACCTTTTAGAGATAATGACAATGATTTCTATACATTAAAAAAAAAAACAGAAGAAAACTTATGAATTTCACAAATAGTTTCCATTTTCAGAAATGTAAGGTTATTTTTAAATATACTACTACATAGGAGAGATTTTAGACTAAAGGAGCACATTGTTGTAAAATATATTTTAATGCAAGTTGCATACTTAGAAGTGACAAACTCTGAAAAGCCAAAACATGTGCAATATGTCCAGCCATCTCTCTCTCTCTCTCTCTCTCTCTCTCTCTCTCTCTCTCACACACACACACACACACACACACACACACACACACACACAATTTTAGCTGGTGGATCTTTAAGTATTTTGATCCCAAGTGCATATGCACAAACTGTTCATAATTGTTCATATTTATATTCAGAGTGAATTTACTTGGCTCTGTTTCAAAACTGAAATCTCTTAGCTGCTAATCTTACCCTGACTTTATGCTCTGAGCACACAATAACTGAAAAAAAAATAATCTCCTTTTGGTATTAAGCCCTTGTTCTTGAATATCTGACTTGATACCTATCGAATTTCAACTGCTTCTGAGTATTTTTCCTCTGAACAAAGCTACTTCAAAGATTGAACCCAGTTCTCTAGCCAAAACTTTTTACCCCTAAATCTTCATAATCTGTGAATATTACTTGTTATTAGATTCTCAGTAGCTTCTTACTTACTTATCATGAAAGCCAAGTTACAAAGTGAGATGATTTGGACTTCTGAGCATTTAAAATTTAAGAAATTTAATTAACCTAAATATTACATTATTTCCTAAGCTTGTATTTTTGCATGATCCATAAAAGCATTTCTTCTAATTGTATGGAGGAGTAGTTTACTTTTAAAATAGGTATAACTTAAAATTTGAGGTAATAGATGAATGCTTTTTTTTCAGTGTTCCAAAGTAAAAACACTGAGGAAGACACTTCAGTCAATCAGAGCTTTTATACACGTTAATGAGGATCATCTGTACAATTCTGCCTCATGGTCTCTGTGGAGAACATGAAGCTATGGAGGTATGGAGTACCACTGATGGCCAACTCTAAGAGATAAGGCTCAACAACTCTATCATCTTTGCCTCCACTAGTCTTTGGTGTATTATTTCAGAGAAAAATTCTTGTAATTTTCTGGTGCATTACCCACCTATAGAACTAAAAAGACACTTTTCTAGAAAGATACAAGATTAAATGTCAAGATGATAGTGTAAAAAAAAATTGTTATGTAGACATAAACCTATCTCAAATACTGAAAGTGAAATCAAGAAGATGATGGAGATAGGGAAGAATAGTGAATTGGAATTCACAGATGATTAACCAAGAAACAAGGTAAGGGCTGTTTAGTGTAATTCACGCCCATATAGCCCTATCGATGGACTTCAGATCTTTCTCTCCCAAAAATGAGTAATCATGTGCTTTTAGAAAATAAAAGGACTAGATGGAAAGAATATGTCACTAACTTTCGTAATAGAAATCACATAAAACGGCTATTGCCTACGTAGTCCGTAACTCCACTTTTTCAAAAGTATTTAATTTCAATGGCTAGTGTATGCACATCCTTTATTTTCAGTAATACTTAATTTATTGTAGGCAGTCTAGCAACAGCCATATATTTTAGAAATAGTGCTAATATGGGCAAACACTAGAAAATCTTTAAAGCTTAACAAGAGGAAAACTTTATAGAGTGTAAAAAAATCCTATTGTATTCATATCTTCATTTTTCCCTTGGTGATTTTTATGTTAGAATGACTGCTGTGATTTTAATACTGATGCATTCAGTTCAACTGATCTAGGAGAGAGTGATTTGAGTTTTTAAACAATATACAAGATTCTTTATTAGAAATACTTAAGATTATCAGGAAATCTAAGTTTCAGCTATTTTGCTCTCCAAAGTTTGCATTCACCATGTCCCTTTATTCAAATGCAATTGATTGAGGATAGATATAAAAAGAAACACATAATTTATTATCATTGTATTTCATTTTTCCTGACTTTGGGTGATAACTCAGTAAAAAGGTAAATTTCTTTTTTCAAACTTATCAATAGTCTCTCAAAAATTCCTATGCAGTTAGTTATTAAGATAGGAGGAAACTGAACATATAGGTTTTATTTGTTTTAATTATTGGCAAAAGATTTAAGAGTGAGAATATCTCCAATAAATAATACTAACTCAGGCAAATATCACAGCTAAAGATAAAAATGTTAAATAAATCTCATAAGTCATTAATCACTGAGTCAATTTTATGTCTCTGAATGTAGACACACAGATACCAAAAGTGTGATTTTCAGAACTTATCATTTCAGCCTCATTTTCAGCTGCTCTAACAACATTCCATAAACTAGATAGCATGTAAACAATATAAATTTGTTTCACAAAGTTCTGGAAGCTTGGAAGTCCTGGATCAAGGTAAGAAAGTTTCAGTCTGGGGAGGGCCCAATTTCTGGCTCATGAGTAGAAGGATCTTTCTGTGTCCTTATATGGTGGAAGGGTCGAGGTATCTATTTGGAATTGATTTTATAAGGACATGAATCCCAATCAGTAGAGCTCTTCTCTCATGACTAATCATTTTCCAAAGTCCTTACCTCCTAATACCATCAACATGGGCATTAGAATTCTGAATTCTGGATTCAGACCACAGTGCATGTGATGCATAGAGGTGCTTAAGTTAAGAAGAGAGAAATTATGAACATAGTTATAAGTAAAACTTGATTTTGCCTGTAAGGAATTTATATTCTAATAAACTTGAGAATACCCAGTCCTTAGAGAATATGTAGACTGATTAGAGTGTTAAGTTTAATACACGTGAATAAAATTACAGGGGAAAAAAGGGTTTAGTGAAAAGCACATGTCTGTAGAAATCCAGATTGGTTGGATGTCAGGGGAGACTTTGTGAAGAAGGTGATATTTGAATGAGCTTAAAGAATATCTAAGATATGAAAGGGCTTATGTCGATAGAAAAAGGTTTCCTCTGGAACTGATAGTAAGGGTGAAAGTATATTAGCCAAAACACAGAAATGGGTACAAGGGGAATTCCAGTGTCATAACTAAAAGATGAATAGAGGGAGCTAGTAGGAAATAATATTAAATCAGTGAAGCACACACCATTTTTTATTATGCTCAGATACAACTAATGAAGACTAATCTGAAGTAGTTTAATCAAAGATTAGATTTTTTTTCCCCCACAAACTAGGATTGTGAAGGTAGACTACTCAGAGATGGCATGGCTTCTCTAAAACAGCATTAATCCCAGGATCCCCTCTTTGTCTCTGTGCTGTCAGTCTAATGAAATTTAGCACTGATGGTTACAACATAGTTACTATACCGAAAGATTATCTGTGTTCCAGGAAAGTGAAAGAAAAAGAGAAACATAGGTTTTCTGAATTCTGCTTCTGATAAATTCACTTTTGTGTGTGTGTGTGAGCAGAAATCATGTCACATGGTCACCTGTCCAATCCAAAATCATGTCATGTGGTCAACTAGGAAATCGTGTTCTGTGTCATTTTATTTTTACTGTTCACACTGGAATGCACATGCATCCGAGAAGGAATAAAGCAAAACATGTTGGAAAAGTAACTTACAGTATCACAGTATCTGCTTAAGATAGGTCCAAAAACATTTCAATACACACACACACACACACACACACACACACACACACACACAAATTCAAAGTGATAAAATGTAATGGACTATAATAAGTTCTTTAACAATTTGGAAAAGAACTAGGCTTTCATAAAACTGAGCTGATCAGCAGTGGATATAGAAAGGTAGAGTCAATCAAGGACAGAGGGAGGGAAATGACGGAGAAAAATACTGCAGTTTCATATATAATGAAAGGAATCTATTCTTGCGTGCTGATATTACAAACAGGAAAATAGTACTAGAGACATTTCCATGGAACTAGAATGTGAGCACATGGTCATTTGATGTAGATGCTGAAAGACAGGGAAATACAAAGACTATATGTTTTCCAAATTGTGAAAGACTTGAATAGTATTTTTAAAACCAGGTTTTTAGTGGAACAACTACAACACAGGAAAGGCCAGAGATGGGTTTTAGGTCATAAGCTATCAGTGATAGCTCTGACTAAATTCAAATTTCTTTGTTCTTAGTGCAATACTACTTTAACTATCATTTTCATGACTTATTATATGTAGCTATGTATGTGTGTGGTGTATGTATATACACATATATTTTAATGATAATTCTTATTTTATAAATGGAATAAGAATTTTCCAGTCTTCAGATTTGCATGAAGAGTAGGAATTTAGGGGATAGCAAGATTTAGATAATTTTTATTGCTTTCTCTTATATTATAACATAGTTGCAGCATGCTTCAGTTATTATATTGCTGGATTTCAGGATACTACTGAAAATTAAATTTCTAGCCTGCATAAACAAAAACTAAACAAGATATGTAGACTTCTTCCCAAATATGAGGAAGTGAAGAGAATTACTCTGAACTGATACAGATCTGAGAATTTGTATTTGCATGTTTGTCAGACTAAAGTTGCTGGGCTGGGGATGTGGCTCAAGCGGTGGCACACTCGCCTGGCATGCGTGCGACCCGGGTTCGATACTCAGCACCACATATAAACAAAGATGTTGTGTCCACTGAAAATATTAAACTCTCTCTCTCTCTCTCTCTCTCTCTCTCTCTCTCTCTCTCCTGTCTCTATCTTTAAAAAAAAAAGAATAAAGTTGCTTTACACAGATAAGTTTAAGTTAGAGAAGAATTATTTTAAAATGCATAGTGTTGGCTCTTTGATAAAAAATCCATTCACTCTCAGAGCATTTATTTTACTAAAATTTACCTGTGTTTGCCAGCTCTCTAGTGTTCTAGCAGCTCTAAAACTCCACACACTTACTAACTTCAAAGAGAGAAGACAGTTCACACATAGAATATTTTGCTTGCTGTCTGGACTCTCCTGTGCAGAATCTATCTGACATAACAAAGGAACACTAATTTCTTATGTTCTGCAAATCTCCAAATTTATTTTATATTCATCCATACTGACCACAACTATATTCCATTTCCTTGGTCTTCATTTTCTTCTTGAAAACGAATAAATAAATTTAAGTCAATGTGTATACTTTCTATAATGATTTGATATATTACCTCCTCCAAGGTAGTATTTTCCTTTTCTAACATATTTTAATGCAATAAGTAAAATGCAATTTTCGACAATAGGTAGGCAACAATTGAGCATCTCTTGATTATAAATAACCTATCTGCCTTGTATGCAACCAGTAGATATTTCTAGATTATCTATGATGTAAAAAGCACCAATTTCAAAAAATGTAGACAAGGTCCCTGCCCTTGTGGAACATAATGTGTGTGGGGACACCATGTTAACCACATAAAGAAATATAAAATTCCAAACTTTATTAAATACTATAAATATTAAGCTTACTTTTTACAATCTTAAAAGTGAGACTAAGAGTGAACGGGACAGAAGAGAAATTTTCTTATAAAATCTTCCACTTAATTCAAATATCTTTGTCATTTTACCGGAACATCCTCTTAATATGCATATCTGGTTTTTCTTACTTTATTTTCTGGAACTGAATATTATAAATTTTATACATTCATACAATTATATACTCCCAGCCAAAATAGTCTTTATTTCAAATTCAACATTTGTTATGAAGACTATATAAAGATTGAAGTCTAAAGAATTTAGAGAGAATAAAAACTCATAGAGATAGGAAATAATTTTTTTAAGTACATGCTGAAAAGACAGACTAGAGTTGTCAGAGCATACTTTTGGTCATTGTTTAAAATTTTTCTAGAGCATAAACTAATTTCTCCAAATGTTTATCAATGATGACTATCATGTTTTGAAAACCTCAGATTTTTTAAGTTCCTAATTTTAAGTGAATTTGGAGAAATAAACAGGAGTCTATACACAAGGCACAAAAATCATTGAGGAGTTGGCAATTAGATCTTCTGAGTAACAATAAGATTGAAGGATTTGAAATAATTTAGTTTGCAGGAGAAAACATTTGGCTGTAATTTACTAATAGTTTTCAAATGGGTAAAAAGTTAGTAAGAAGGAGATGGTAACCAGATGTTCTTGATCTCTACAGTGGAAAGAACAAGATTAAACCAGCTTAAAGTGCAGCCAGAGAGGTCAAAGATAGAAATAACTTCCAGAATATAAGGGAAGATAAGCTCAACTGCAGACAACTAAAGGACACTAGGCAATTTCTGCCACCTGCCTGATACTGTCTAGTAGCAGAACTTTTTGAGAACCTCTGCTGCCTATACCTTTCTATTTATTTTTTAACTGGGGATTGAGTGCTCAACCACTGAGCCATATCCCCAGCCCTCTTTAAATATTTTATTTAGAGACAGGGTTTTGCTGAGTAGCTTGGGGCCTTGATAATTTGCTGAGGCTGGCTTTGAACTCACAATCCTTCTGCCTCAGTCTCCCAAGCCGCTGGGATTACAGGCAGGTACCACCACCTCTCTAAATATTTGCATACAACATCCAGAACAAGTTCTAAAGTGGTTATTAACTAGAAACAAAACTAGTAATAAGACAGTCAAGGAGGAAGAAAAGCAACTGATTTTAAAATAATGACAATGATTTTGTATTTTGTTTTAGGAAACAAAGAGTTGAATTAAAATTGGGCTGAGTTCACGTCTGAAAACTTCATTTCTTTGCTGTAGAATCCAAGATTACTTTGAGATTAACTATCTACCAGTATGGAAGAAATTTGATGAACTCCGGATATCCATAAAATTTTTCAACAACCTTGGATCTTGACAAAACATAATATATGCTCTTGGAGCCTTTTATAAACAAAATTGGTAATGCAAACTTTAGTTTGTTTCTTATCCTTTGTAAAGGAGTAATTAAGAATTGAAGTGAATGGGGGTGGGGTTGTAAACAATTCAGGTACAATGTAGGGAGATTATCTACCATCATTTGAACCCTAATGTTAATGATAATAACTGCAATTATAATAATATTGTGTTCTTGCTTATCAGGCTATGTGGTAAATATGTATGTTATTTTAATTAATCCTCACAACAATCCTATGAGTTCTTTCATTATCTCTAATGTACATATTAATAAACCGAGACTTAGATGAAAAGACACTTTACCCAAGGTCAAATCTACTGTTAATGATAGCCTCTGTATTAAACACAGGTGCATTAGATTCACAAAGACAAATTGTCAACTACTAGGAAATCAAAAAGCTTATAATACTCTTTGGTAGAGGAATTTTCCAGGATGAATTTCTTCTGTCATCAAAGATATATATATATATATATATATATATATATATATCTCAAAGTTTTATATATATATATACACACACACATATACACACAATTTATAGAATATACAGAGGAAGTAAGTGTAATTATAATCTATTATATATTTTTATAAGAGAAAATTATAATCAATTATCATCTCTGTAATTTTTGTCCTAAATTTAATTAAACTTGGTGAAGCTCAATTACTCAATTATTTGTTACTTCCTGACAATCTTCAAATCTTCTTGAAATCAGTCAAATTGAAGACTTTAATTATTCCAATACATTACAAAAGAGTGACATGCTATATATTTACAAAGTAACAAATATATTGTAAATATGAGGAGTAAGCTTAAGAATTAGATTTTTAAATGCATCAAAGGTTAAATTATAAAGCATTATTAGATTTAGGATGAAAACCAACTTTTTCCTCTAACTTAACATTATCTCAGTATCTTCTTCACATTCATTCTTCATTATTGTTAATATCCTTACTTGATTCAGTAGTGTTTAAAAACCTAGATATTTATTGCCATTAAAAATCTTCTAATTTTCAATAATTTGTTACATTTATGAACTCCTTCTGGATTAATTTTCTGAAATATGACTACAATTATGTTTCACTACTCAAAACTTCTTGATGACTTCCTATTACCAGAATTAAATGTTATTTTAATTGTCATCATTGATAACAGCTGTCTTTTATTTTCTGAGAACTTTCTGTGTACCAAAAACTATTTTGAATACTTTGCACATTCTATTACATGTGATCCCCTCAAGCATATTGAAATTTACATACTGTTATCATTATCTGTAAAGATGAGAAACTGAGACTTAAGATGTTTCTGTAGCTTGCCCAAAGCTATGAGGCAGGTAGAATTTGGAGTCAAACAAGCATCAGCTCTGCTCCTTCCAGAATAAACTTGAAGTTTTCCCTCTGGCATCCCAAATCCTAATCTGTCCTAATGCCCTAGATTTCACATAACTTTTCAGTATTGATAGCACTTCCTTTCTATCTAATCAAAGTCTGTCATTTTCCCTCCAGCTGAACAAAATTAAACATTTCTCTGAGCAATGATACCACTCTGTGGGTATTGTTGGTCATAAATGATTCTGCACTTTTGCTTAATTACTTAGCTTATCTTCTTAGTAGGACCAAATATTTTATGTGAAGATCAATGTCCAAGTCAAATATTCCTGCTTTGCAGAGATTGAAACTGTTACTTATTGAAAAGAATTGTCCTATGTTTGTTTCAAAATAAGCATAGGAAGTAAACTTACACTATTGCCAGAATTTTAGTTTGGCTTTAATAAATAATGACTGAAAGAGGTGATAGATACAGAGTAATTACTAAGAAAATGAACTTTTGTCTTCTGAGATTCTTAACAGAAAAGGTTTTTATCTTTCATGGCAGTTTCCAAGTGGTCCTATAAGGAGAACAGGAATGGGATTCAAGATCACCTAAACATAGCTACTAAGGACTTATCTTAATATTTTCTTTTTTGTTATGCATGTATGTTGAGGAGGAGGGGCAAGGGCCTCAGTTGATTTAGAGAAATTAGTTATGTCAATATAGGTTGTGATGGTCTAAGATCATTGCAATACAGGCTGAGCCTGTGAGAAAGGCAGGACCATTTCACTGAGACTAACTAACCCACAGAGTATTTACCTGATTCTTTCTGTGTGCCATGCCCATTGCTGAGTGTTGTGCTAAAACATGATGAGGTAATTCTAAACACAAACCTCTGCTGGGTTCCCAATAGGAAAAGAGGCCTTAGTCACCAGTAATAAAGTAAACACAGAAGCTGCAAAAATCCATCACCAGAGGAAAACAATAATTTAAATGAGTGATTAAAAAAGCAGTTCATCTATGCATGATAAGAAACCACTGAACAAAACAAATTATATCCCTCACCAGAATGGCTCACTACCCAAATAAATTGCAAACAGCTTATGATGAGAGAAGAGAAAACCACAGAAATTCGAACATGAAAGTAGAGTGTCTCTCATGTAAAGAATGCCAATCTTCTGTTTCTACCAAAAAAAAAAAAAAAAACAAAAACAACCCACCCAGAGTGTCTGCTGAGCTGTAGATATTATGTGCAAGGAGCATTGGCCATTAGTGATGAATCCTTGGGGGGCCTTTTGGATTGGAGAACAAATCTGTCAAGGAAGCATCATTTGTCCTTTCAATGCACTACCTCTTTTTTTTTTTCTTAGAGAGAGAGAATATTTTTAATATTTAGTTTTTAGTTTTTACGGCGGACACAACGTCTTTGTTTGTATGTGGTGCTGAGGATCTAACCTGGGCTGCACGCATGCCAGGTGAGTGCACTACCGCTTGAGTCACATCCCCAGCCCTCAATGCACTGCCTCTTTGTATGTCCCTGTCTCCAAGTCACCTCCCTTTAGGTAAAGTCCAAATAGTTGGAGCAAAATATGGCATAGCTTTTGTTATTTAGAATACTGTTTATTATTAATATCCACAGATACCTGTAGATGGTTTTCTACCTGAAATATTGTTTTTAAAACTTCCATATGGAAACTGACCCAAAGAAATAGTCATTTTCTGTGCCATAGGTGAGTTGGTAACAGTCCCCAGACAAAACTCAGCTCTCATGAACTCCTCAGATATTAACTATTGTAACAATGTGCTTTTTATCTTTCATTTCTGTTGCTTTGATGCTTTTTATTAATATTTATGGAGAAATTGTCAGCATTTTGGTGTCAATAATAAACAGAAGTTTAGAAATTGGACAATTTTATGTGATCCTATATTTAAAATGAACTCTGAGGCTTAATGGATAATCATCTACAGTGTTATTGAGCTAGAGGTGCACTAGACAGTAAGATCTATCTATATTTAGGTAGTAATTCATGTGCATGGAGCAAATCCCAAAGGCAATTGTAGAGCAGGAATATAATGATGACCACTTGAAGATTGACACTCTGGGAATCTTTGTCATTTATTATATCATAGAGAAAAGCAATGAGGAAAAACCTTCAGAAATAGTGAGAAGTAAAAGTGAAGAAAACAAAGGAGTAGCTGAAAAAGAAGTAGGGAAGGAGAATTCAAGAGTCACATGGGTCAATGAAATGCTTAAGAACCTTTGGAAATTAAAAAGATTATATAAAGGCCCTTAACATTCATGATATAGATACTGTCACTGAAATGAAGGATTAAATAAGTATCTTTGGCAATCTGGTAATGAAAACATACTAAACAAAAATCAAAATGGCAAAAGGATTACAAAAATATAACTCCCACTATTAAAAAATAAAAGACTGCAGTAAATCTGAAACACAAGTAAGTAGAGCCACACCAGCTGACTGCAGAGTTGGAGAAGCCACATGGGCCAAGCAGGTCAGCCCTTTTCTGAATGTGTTTCTGGGGCAACAGAAATCCACTGGACAGCTGGAGCAGTGGGTGCAGCAATCTTCCCTGAGGCACAGGCCACTGGCAAGACTCAGGAGGAGCAATGGATAGCAGATCTCACCGTTTTTCTCCCCTTTGAGAGAGGATTCAGGAAACTAGTAGAACACCAGGGAATACATTGTGGAAAACTTGAAAATAAAACAAAAATGAGTGAACAACCTAAGTTTTAAAATTATTCCTTATCAGAGGAGACCGAAACTCAATAATCAGAAAAGTTAACAAAGAAAATTTATTAGAACACTAATGAAAATTATAAGAAACCAAATAATAGTGTACCTAAATGTTTAAAAGCACTATATTCACTGATATCATAACTATAAAAATGATTATCAATCTTGAAGACAAAAATACAAAATAATTTGAACATAAATACTGTAGGTATAGTGTAATAATATTAGTAAATTCAAAAATTTAAATTTTAGGGGGTTTTGTTTGTTTTTTTGTTTTGTAGAATTGGAGATTGAGTATGGGCTTGTGCAGTCAAATAAAGTGCTCTACCAGTGAGCTCCATGTCCAGCCCTACATGATAATTTCTAATAAAACAACATAGAAAAAAATCAACTGATGAATATAACTGGAAAAACTTGAGATTCACAAAAAATATTTTCACAAATTCCACCTGCCATCTTTAATATATACAAAATAAAAGTGAGGTCAAAATCAAAGCTATATCCGATTTTTAGAAGGAAAGATAAATTTTCCCAAATCAAAAATATTGTGCTTTAGAGAAGGAAGATAAAAAGATGGAGACCCTTCCATTTTTGAGCTTCTAAGAGTAACATAGAAAATAAAAGCCTAAAATAAAATCGATAAAGAGAAATCTGGAGAAACTTTCTAGAGTTTAGCACTGATACAAAAATCAAAAGATTAAAGCAAGGTTAAGAAGCATGGAGAACATAATGAGAAGATTTAAGGAAATGGTTTTAGGGTTTGGGAAATAAAAAGAAAGACCTAGATAAAAGATTATTTGTAGAAGAAAATGATAATTTTTCATAATTAAATATATAAAACAAAGTATTAATTCTTAGATTTGAAAAATAAACACACAAATAGGATATTGATATCACTTTACAGAAACCAAAGACAATAATAGACTTGGAAAATAACTAAAGAGAAAAGACATATTATCCATGAAGAAATAAAAAACCTATAGTGAGATTAGACATTTAATACAAGAGTCCATGAAAAATCTTTAGAATTGAGTAGTTAATTATTGCAAGAGGAAGACAGGGATCCTAAACGTCCATCAGAAAGTTTAGAAAATAAATAGTTCTATATGTCCTTGCAAACTCTATATCTGTAAAAAAGAATAAGCTTAAGGTAAAAATGTCAGCATGAATAAAAGTAGTTTATTATATAGATGAATAGCTATGCATAAATGCAAACCAGGTTTAGATAGATAGATAGATAGATAGATAGATAGATAGATAGATAGATAGATAGATAGATATGTGAGTTTGGACATTCAGGAACACAAAAGTTATTTTAGCAGGATTTCTAACTACCAGATTATGTGTTCTCTGGAAAAGGGGTGGGGTTGTAAAAGGGTCAGCCAAGAAGCAGAGGTCAACCTTTTCAGGCATTGCCCAGGGGAGGTGGGCCCTGCCCAGCTGGCACAAGTATCTGATAAGCTTAACAAACTCCACCCAACAGTGACAACAGAGCATCTGGATTGTAGCATTCCATAGCCTCAGACATTAAGGTCACTGAAACCACACCCCTTCCCAATTACATTTAATATGAAGGAGAAATGAAGACAGTAAAAGCCCCAAATGAGATGAAAGTAAATGTTGAGGATTTCGTTATTTTTATTACTAATAAGTGTCACAGGCATGTGTCCTTGCTTAGAAGAAAAAGTTAAAAAGTGGATGGAGATAGCATGATAAAAAGAAAGAAGTCCATGGAACTACAGATAAATAGATTCTGGAAGGACAGTGCTTCCTCTAAAATTTGGAGTGAGGAAAAAGAAATAGAAAATATCAATTGTGTTGAAGCAAACTGCTGGGAAATTTATGTACTATTTACTACTTTATTTTGTTTTTAGTGAAGCAGATAAATGATTAAGTATTTTGAGCAGTAAATATAGGGATCATGAGAAAAGATATAATATTTTTCCACAGCTATATGGGAAAACAGAAGAAACAGCTAATCAAACACAAGTTGACACAAGATTGAAGCTGCTAAAAGCCCAACTTCTAGGGTGAAGATGATACATTTTAATGGATCAATCAGCATAGTATAATTCTTCTCTAGAAAGCAGGTGCTGGTTTTAGCCTAAGGTTAACAGTATATAAGTTAAGTGAAAAGAAAGAAAATAATAAGGGAAAGGAAGAAATTAAATGGACAGTGACTGACATGTCAAATTATAGAAACTATTCTAGACAATAAAATAAGTGAAACTGAACAATGGGTATAGGACTACACTATGTGAAAATGAAAATATCAAGTAATCAAAAATCCTGATGTGGTCAGAGATGGAAATAAACAAGTGAGAAAACGAAAAAAATAGAATATAATGCAATTTAATTTCCTACACACATGCTCATTTTCTCATCATCGTGTGTTGTTTTTAGCACCTATTGATACTTGATATTTTTTTTTAATTTAAAACTGAAATTTCTCTTGTGTTATTTGTTGATGTATCCTAGCCATCAAGATTAGTTCCTGGCACATCATGAGTATGCAATTATTTTTTTGACTATCTAAATCTTTGTGGGATTAGCATTTCATAGTTAGTATGAGCCTTGGTGTGCATAATGATTGGATGAAAGATTTTACAAAAATAAGCAGTTTTCACTTGGCTTCAAAATGCATCAGTAGTAGAGTATTTTATAGTAAGCTCAATCACTATAAGCTTTCATATGCTTATTGATGGGAATGGCATAACACTTCTATAATAACAATTTATGATAAAATTACATAGTAATACACATATGCTTTGTACTTGGCATATAGGGATATGCATTTCAGAATATTCAGGTTAGGTATTTTTAAATGTTCCCCAAATTGCTATGATAGGGACTAGACTCCCCTTTTATTCAATGACATTATTGTATCAAGACATTAAAGATTGCAAATAAATTTTATAGTTCATCAGCTCTAAAAGTCAAACATTGGGCTGAGGTTGTGGCTCAGTGGTAGAGTGCTCACCTCCCACATATGAGACACTGGACTTGATCCTCAGCACCACATAAAAATAAATACAAACAAAATATAGGTACTGTGTCTATCCAAATCAAACAATTATACCTATTAAAGATTCCAAATGTATCCCTTAGTACTTTCATTAAGAGGCAAAACTCCATAGCAAATGAAATGAATAGGCCTAACTTGTTCATTATACTAAAAGGTGAATTTTGTACTATAGAACGAATAAGTTCCCCCAAACACTTCTGAAAAAAAAAAAAAAAACTGTACCTTTTGACTGCTGTATCCCAACATGTATGGGACAGGGTATGGTGTCATTGACTTTTTCAACATGTCCTTAACCATCATTGACAGAGAAAGTGTCCTAATTCCTGATCCATTTTCTAGAGGGGTGGCTGTAATGAAAGGGCAAATGCTGGTTGGAAAAGGGCAAACTACAAGAATTAGCATGATAAAAAGAAAGAAGTCCATGGAACTACAGATAAATAGATGGAAGGACAGTGCTTCCTCTAAAGTTTGGAGTGAGGAAAAAGAAATAGAAAATATCAATTGTGTTGACGCAAACTGCTGGGAAATTTATGTACTATTTACTACTTTATTGTAGTAAATTGCAGATAAAACTTCAACAGTTGAATGTACATTTTCATTTGAAGCTTCCTCTTTAACTTCTTAGAAATTATTCCAATTTTAAAAAAGGGTTCTTTCTGATGGTGAACCAAACAAGCATGATGCCAGAAAAATAAGAAATTTAATTTCTTTTTTCCATATGACCAACGGAAATTTACTCACCCCCCTCCTTTTTTTTTGATGTAGGGGTCATGGTAGGAATTGAACACATTCATACTAAGCATGAACTCTACCACTGAGCTACACACCAGCCCTTCATTCTTTTTTTAATAGCCTCAATTCATTGCTGAAAACTCCAAAACTGTCGAAAGTTTGTTCAATTACAAAAATTCATTCATTAGTAAAAAAACATATTAATTGACAAGAAACCATATTTATGTAAAAAATAATTTGAATATGAATATCTACAGTTTCTACATAAAAGTAATGTAGTAAATGTTTATTCATCTTACAAAAGAAAAGACTCGATAACAGCAGTGGGAAATATAGGAGGACTAATACTTTTTTGGACGGTTCATTTTTTTCTTTGCACCATTTTTATCACCAAATTTTTACTCCTTGTGAGTCTGAAGAGTTTGATTATTCTGCACTCAAACTGCACTTAATACTTATAGAGAAAAATATAGCATTTTTTAAAATATATTTTTCATTGTAGATAAACATAATACCTTTCTTTTATTTGTTTAGCTTTTTATGTGGTGCTGAAAATTGAACCCAGTGCCTTACACGTGCTAGGCAAGGGCTCTACCACTGAGCCCACAACCCCAACCATCACAATAACACCTTGAAACAGATGAAAATAGTTTGTGTGTACAAGCGATGCAAGTTTGCAAGTTAAAAAATAAAAATAAAAAACTGCTACGTTTTCATCTCTTACTTGGCATATATACAAAAACAAAACATTTTGGGTTCATCCAAACATGGAACATAATTCAAATTTTTCCATACTTTTTCTAAGAATTGTTTTGTCAAGTGAATTATTGAGCTTATCTTTGCTTGAAATTAAAATGTCAAAGTATCACTTTTTACAGCATATTAATTTATTGTGCCTTTAACTGAAAAAGTCATCATTATGGAACAAATGGAGACACTATCAAAAATATAATACATATTTTCAGGGCTACTATAATAAATAGTTGTTAACTGAACACGCATTGTGTTAGGTAGGTCTGTTTTTCTCCACCATTTATGTTTCAGCTCATTCTATTTTTTTTTTGAAAGGGAAAACAGTAGCATTAGTGCAATATTTGCAATATTTCCTAAATTTGTCTTCCAAACACTGAAGTCTCTGAAGACAGCACACAGAAACTTATTTTAACAAATACATACACACATACACACAATTACTAATGTAACAGTTTATCGGTGATAGAAGAGCACCACAGTTTTCTCACAGGGTTACTTTATGTGTAGATATCAGAATTGAAGAGCTTAGAGATATCTACTGTCCCTAAGGACTCAGAAGGCAGTGAGGAAAGGCTCAGGTTTAGATTAGTGTGAGAACTAATGCCAGATAAGGTTCAACCATCTTTAGTTGCTTCCTTCATTCCAGGCTGTGATGTGATATGATGACTCCCAGTTATTAAGAGGTAAGGGGACAGAATTTCTTCCATCAGTCTATTATCAAGAACACTAAATACACTCTATTCAAGATTTTACCTAATTTAGCCTTATGAAGTCCTTTTTGCTGCTATAGACTGGACATAGTAGAGTCAATGATTTCTGAGGTGAATATACTGTTTTTGCCTAGAAAAATTTTCAGTGGTATGACTAAAGCACAAAGTCTTCATGTCAAATTTATCTGTTCAATCCTCACCTCACATTGATTAACACAAATTAAGTTTCACACTCATTGCCTAGAGCCGTTATAAGTTTTGGTATCAGGTTCCATGACTTTGCCCCACTATAGTCCCTTAAATTTTCCTTACTTCCTATTTAAAAGCCTGCAGTGTTCATTTTAAAAGAATAATGTGAACTGAAGGTTCTCACAGCATGTGTCAGATTTTCTTCAGTGTTCAAAGATGAAGATTGGAGGCACCAGTAAATTTCACAGCTAAATTAATTTCAAAAGATGACCCAATAATTAAACAAGTAGTATTATCCTTAAGATTTTAAATATCATATGAATTTGCATTATAAAAACCCAGAGGTATATCATCAATCTCTAGATTGTTTTCATTTACATAAGAAAATAAATGTAGAAGCATCACACCACAGCAAATCCTAATAACAAAATGTGAAATTTTAAATGCCTCTGCTTATAATATTATGTTTTTTATTGACCCAAAAGGGAGTTATGAAAGAGGAATTTTGCAGAAAATTTATATTCCAAATGTTCTCATAGAAAATCTTTTTGTTTAGGTTTGTAAATATAAATATATGCAGATATACCACAAGAGACCACAATAAAGCATATGTTACATAACAAAGGGGAAATATATTTAACTAATACACAAATATGTTTTTATGTTTTATGATATTTTTCAGAGAATACAGTAATAAAAATCAAATAATTTTTTTTAATTATGGAAAACTTTCTAATAACCTACATTAAATAAGACTACATAAAACAAACGCTTTCTGCCCTTGATACCTGCTATTATTTCAGTTTCAATACCTTCTCCCAAATCCCCTCAACATATCAGTGGGAAATCCCAAAGATGGACTCCAGTCTATGCTCATCACAACAAGTACCACTGTATCGAATCGTGTTATATGTGTAGGACATTGTGTTCTGTGATTCCTTCATCTTTTCATTTGGACACTGCATTGAACACTAAAAGACCAAAGGGGATGCCTTTCTTTTGTTTGCTTGTCTGATTATCTTCTCTTCCCCTCAATGTAATGCAAAATGTTGAAACTCAAGAATTACTCTTGCGTTCATAAAGCTATAAAGCAAGTTGTTCGTGTCTTTTATGCTTTGCTATAGTTATTCACATGTTGATCACAGTATTCCAAATATCACAGTATTTGGAAGTGGGGTCTTTGGGAAGCAATGAGGTCATGAGTATGAGGTTTTTCCCAATGGGATCAGAGTCATCATAGGAAAGAGAGACCAGTCGCTTCTTTTCATTCCCCCATGTGAGGATACAGTAAGGAGACAACTCTCTGTAAGACAGAAAAAGAGCCCTCTCCAAGAGCAAAATTTATCGGTGCTTTGATCTTGAACTTCCCAAACTCACAAGACTGAGAATTATGAGAAAAAAAAATGTCTGTTTTCTAATTCACCAGTCTATGGTATTTTACTATGGTAGCCTGAATTGTCTCTAATGTTCCTAACCCTTATACATAAAAAATCATCAATCAGGAGGCTGACATAGAAGGATCACAAGTTGGAGGCCAGCCTCAGCTTAGTAAGACCCTATCTCAAAATACAATTAAAAGGGCTGGGGATATAGTTCAGTGGTAGAGCATGCCTGGATCAAATCTGTACTACCACCAAAAATAAGAAAAGAAAAAAGATCAGTTTTTAAAAATGTATTTTTCCTCAAATAACTTCCATGTCATGTACTCAACTACACATACTTGTTATATAGCCATGTGATGGGATATGAAAAATGTTTATTGTCATGAAATGCTAGTTCAGTTACCATATTCTCTGCTTCTGAAGAAAAGACACAGAATCAGTACAAGATGCCATCAAGTTTCTGTCTCTTTCAGTTGCAGAATATAATCATTTACATGTGAAGTAAATATTTTTAATAACCAAACACTTAGGAAGACACTTTCTTAATTCATCTACTAACGCTTAATTTATATATGACTCTTAGCATGCAATTTTCATACTAAATACCCATGATATTTCTAATATTAGTAGTCCAACTATTATTATAGATATATTCTCAAGTAATTAATTTCTACTTAATGGAGTAATAATTTTAACACCTAGAGAGGTCTTTCTATGTATTTCTAACTCATGTATTGATCTTCGTTAATATACAAATTAAGCACACTCTGATTAACTCTAATCTGTGCTTAGACAGTGATTTCTCACATTCAGTACTCTGTCATCATCTCTCACTGTGTACCTGTGGGCACATACAATACTAAGTTGTATACAATAAAAACAAAATTAAACAAAACAAACAAAAAACCCAGCTCATATAGGAATATAATGTGTAAATAATATAAATTAAGGATACTTATTAAATATCTAAGGGACATGACATGTCCAAGAGTAGACATTTGTTCATCTTATACCCCTGATATGATTCATAGTGACTAGTATGTACAAGATTCTTAATATATCTTCTGAATTTATTAATAAAAAATACCAGCCATTCTACAAGGGATAAGGTCATAAAAATTGAATACAATGAAGGCACAGTCCTGGAAGAAAATACAGTCAAATGGAGATACTTAGAGAACTAATCTACCTAACTGGTAATGATAATAAAATTTAGATCTATACAATTCACACAGATCCCTATTTTTAAATGGTGGTTCCAAAAAAAAAAAAAATACAAAGACCCATCAACAAAAGCCAGCAATGGCAGTGTTTCTGAACCAGTCTAATACATTTTGCCCTGCTTCCTGATCTGGTGATTAAGGCTTACCCTGAATCATCTACCAAGCTTTTTTCTATCCATAAAATCAGAGGGATAATTTTGCACAACTACATATAAGGAGAGACTTGTTATTCCTCACTTTTAGAATTAAGTTACAGAAGCAAGCACATCTGAAATTGTAGTTTGAAGACCCCTGACCAACTGTTTCCTGTTAGAAATCAATGAGGGGGCTGGGGATGTGGCTCAAGCTGTAGTGCGCTCGCCTGGCATGCACGGGGCGCTGGGTTCAATCCTCAGCACCACATAAAAATAAAATAAAGATGTTGTGTCCACTGAAAACTAAAAAATAAATATTAAAAAATTCTCTCTCTCTCTCTCTCTCTCTCTCTCTCTCTCTCTCTCTCTCTCTCTCTCTTTTAAAAAAGGAAATCAATGAGGGGAAAAAAATTTTAAAAAGGTAAAAATCAACTTTTAGCAATCCAATAAACATTTATTCAAGAATAATGGATGAATTTCAGTTAAAAAGAAAGTGAACTTCATGATGTTTTAATTTGGGTCATAACATCTTCCTCTTGCCAGCCCTGCAGTAGCCTTAAAATCTAGCAGCCTAACAACCACTGAGAGGACAAAATAATGAGAGTGCAGCTTCCATGAAACCCCATTTCCAAAGAGTCCTCTCTATTTGACTTCTCTGGCCTTATTTTGGAAAAGTCTCCAACATAAGGTTTTTCATTGTTTCAACTGACTAGAATCCAGCTCAGTGACAAAAGTCCCAAGTCAGTGCTGTTTGTAAAAATAAACCTACAAAAGAAAAACCAGCCCAATTATTTAACACTGAAGTTACCTAGGCAGTAAGATCAGCTGGACCAAAGAGGAGAGCCAAAAACATGAAAGAAAATTCCTTTAATGAAATATCCACATGGAATTTTGACAGACTCCAAGCTATTCTTGTGTTTGTGTTTTTGTGTGTCTCTGTGTGAGAAGAAACACTGGCAAGTGCCCTGATCTCTCACCTCTAGCTGACCTTGAGATTTGTTCAAGCTGCAAATGAAGAACAGTATAATTGTCAACTCCTCCGGGAGAGTTGAAATCATGCCCAGCACACAATACACAAAGCCCTTCTGCAAAGTTTATGAAACTAACTGGTTCAAAGAACTTAAGGAAATCTCAGTCCAATATTAATAGCTGATCACTAAGTTAGCTGAAGTACAGGCTTCCTTGGCCACACTTAAAAAAGAATACAGACTTTAAATAATTAGTTTAGAAAAGTTACTAGACAAACAGTGACAATAACAAAAATCTAAGGAAACACAGGAATCTGCCTTCTAAAACTTTTATTTGGATTGTTACAAGTTTTCATTTTTATACACATGCATACACACACACACACATGCATGACTAAGATATGCAAAGAAGCAAAAAAGTATTGCCGTACACAAGAAAGAAAATAAAAGGAGCCAACATTTTCCAGGAGGAAAATTAGATATTGAACCTAGTAGAAAAAAGTTTAAATATGCTGTACTAAAAAAAAACTAAAGGAAACAATATCTGAAGAATTAAAATACAAGAACAATGTCTCACACATACAGAATATCAGTCAAGGAAGAAAAATAATATAAATAAACCAATCTTAAATAAGACATCTTAAAAATTCACTTGAAATTCTCAATGGTAGATTTCAGCTGACAGAAGGAATCCACAAACTTGAACATACATCATTTGAGATTTCTTGACTATTTCTGAGGAGCAGACAGAATAAAATGTATGTAACTGTGGGACACCATAAAGCATACTAACTACAGAAAATAGCTAAGAAAGAAAGGATAAAAGGGAATGAAAAATATTAGAAAGGCCAGAAATGAATAAAACTGATGAAGAACAGCAGTCTACAAATCCAAGAAGCTCAGTGAACTTCAAGTAGGTTAAACCAAAAAGTGCACACCTCCAGATATGTCATGGTCAAATTGACAAAGGTCAAAGAGAACTTTGAAAGAAACAGAGACAGAGAATCATAGAATCAGAAAGAAGATATCTTATCGCATGCAAGGAATCTTCAATAAGATTAAAAGCTGACTGCATCAGAAATAATGAAGGACAGAAGGCAGTGGGATGATATACTCAACGCAAAGAAAGAAAAAGACTAAAAATCAAGAGTTCTACATCCAGTTTTTGTAGTCAAGGTTTTTGTAGATTATTAAAATTAAGTTGATATTAACCCAAAATAGATTGTATAAAATTAAAATACTACTTGCAATCCACATGATAACCATTAAAAATAACTCAAGAATAAAATAAAAACAATAAATTTGTTAACATTAAACATAAATAAGGCAGTAATGGACAGAGTGAGTTAAAAATAATAAAGAGCTTCAACTCATTCCAATTACAAGAGAAATATTTATGTACAAAGACACAAAGCATTTGAAAGTAAAATCATAGAAAAATATCTATTATGCAAATAATAACCAAAAAGGTACTGAAGTGTCTATGTGAATATCAGGCCCAATAGATTTAAGACAAATTATCTACTAGGGAAAAATGAATACTTTAAAATAAAAAAGAACAAATACTTTGAGAAGACAGACAAATTTTAAGATGTTATTGTTTGATCGATCACTTCCAAAGTTTCAATATGAATTTGCTATTGCATTGCACTACGAGGTCTGATCTTTGGCTGTTCCCTCATGTCCACCTGCTGAAGACACCATGAGAGCAGCCTTCAGAAGACACCAATACCAGCAGCTAGATCTTGAGTTTTCTCACCTCTAGAACTGTAAGTAATAATTTCCATTCTTCATCAATCATCCAGTGTAAGTTTTTTTTTTAACCAGACTAGCAGATAAGCATCAATACACTTAGCAATGAAACCTCCAAAATATATCAAGCAAAGTTTTACATGAATGAAGGGATTAGGGGAGAATTCCACAATAGCAGCTGGGAACTTCAATTCCCTAAATTGAATAATGGATAAAAAACAAAACCTAGGCAGGAGATCGATAAGGAAAAAGAAGACTTGAACAATACTACAAACCAAGAAGACCTAATGGACACCTATAAAACTATACACAACAACAGGAAGTGCATATACATTATTCTCCAAGAATGACCATGTTAGACAAAAAAGCAAGCTTCAATAAATTTAAAATGATGGAAATCATACAAGTTAAAATGGTACAAATCATAAAAGCTCTATTCTCTATGACTACAATGGTTGAAATTAGAAGAAAATTGAAGAGTTTTATAAATAATGGAAATTAAACAACACACTCAAATCTCTATAAAGGGCTAACAAGTCAAAATGGAAATTAGAAAATACTTTGAGAATTATGAGAGTGGATAAGCAACATGCTCACACATAAGAAATACAGTTAGAATAATATTTACAAAAAAATTGACCATTATGAATGTCTAAATATAAAATAAATAAAGATATCAAGTCAACTTAACCTTCCAGTACTAGGAAATGAACCCAGGGGAACTTTAACACTGTAAACATCTCCAGCCTATTTTATTTATTTTTTTTAAATTTAAATAGCTGAGACTAGACTAAAACCTGTGATGTTTCTGCTTTAGCCTTGAGCTGAGATTACAGGCGTGCACCACTGCACCCAAATAGAAATTTATCTATTTCTTCCTGCATTCCTATAAGATAGGTTCCACTAGTTCTATTTTCTGACAAAAATTCAGATTCAATGTGACTTTTCTCATGTAAAGTAAGTAGAAAATGTTAGGATGTGAATTTCAATGAATAACTTTCCAAATTCATTTTTTCATTTTTCTATTTCACAATATTTGCACACTACAGGTTAAAAATTAGTGCCATTTTCTCCCAAGTTTGATATAGATGGGATGTGTAAAAGAGGCAAAAGTGAAATTAAAGGAATGTAAAGAAAATGGACAGATATATTATTAAATCAACTCACAAAGACTTCACAATAGAGTTAGCTCAGTTTTATTACTTGACAGTAAGTTCTGAAGTTTGATACTCTAGGCATTCCTTAGAATGAGCTATTTGATTATGTAGCTTAATTTCCAAGGTCACATATCCAATCTGAGTTTTAGAAGAAATGATCAAGTACCTACAGCTTTCTCCAAATGAAATTTTAACACTCATTAATAAAATCCACTTAAAATTTTGATATTTTCTTTTATAATTGGCAACAGTAATTCTACATTTTAATTACTAAGAATGTCCACTCACCACAGGTGGTAGCATAAACTTCAAAAGAATAGTTCTTTCTAGCAAGGTTAGCTCAGATCTTCTATAATAATGGCAAGAACACCATGTTGGGGGGTTTCTAACTCCACCTAAATCCATCTTTTGAATTTAGTTTTAGGCAGGATAGGTATCACTAATTATTTTTTAGGAGAATATAACTTTACATCATTTTTAACTACCCTACTATTTAACAATGAAATGAAATGAAAATAACAAACCTATGATTAAAAGTCAAAATTAAGTTGCTTTAGTTGGTATACTTGCATGGTCAATATACCACTATCAGGGTGAACAGCATATAGAGATTTCATGTTAACAAATGAACTCTTTTTATAGTACATTGGATTTTTCTCCCTTATGAATATATAAATATATGTGTGTATGACATTGTATGTAATAATATGTATTTTGTTTTCTGATTGGATCAGCTCTCAAACTACACATTTTTAAAGCTTCCTCTATTCTTGGGATTTTCAAAGCACAGAAAGGAATGCCAACAGAGTCTTTGAATCATAAATTGTACCTTTATGTTTCCTTGGAAACAACGGAAAAATTTTCACTCTCTTGTTTAAATCCTGCTATCTTAAATTCAAAAAGAAAAAGAAAAAAATACTTCAATTGTGCTTTATCTAAGATTAATGTTCAATTAGAAATATACTTAACACTCAAGTGTACCCATTGATTATTATTTATTTACATACTTCTGTCGTTTCTATAACATTAGCTTTTGATAATCTACTATATTCTGGAAAAACATCATTCTTCAGAGAAAGCCTAGTGGATATTAAGGCTGAGCACATTTTGACATATTTTTCAACCTCAAGTATGCCCCTTTATGTTATAAAGGCATGGTTTCAATTCTATCTTCAAATCCCCACCCTTTAAAACTTATGTCCCAGGATATGTTTCAAAAGAAGGACATATATTGTTGACAAGGAATTAAATGTAATAATCAGGCAATTAACCAAGGGTGTTTGCAGCACTATATAAAGAGACAAATTAAGACTACCATGGTATCCAGAAGCCATCTGTTAACCAATGTCAAATTGATGATAAAGAAAATTGAGTTCCCCTGGCAGTTGGTTTTTCTCCAGCTGTATGCAGCTATAAAAGAGCCATCAAAGACAAATCTGCATTTGTTGTTAATTCAGAAATGCAGTAGATAGGCATTGAGAAACCTCTAGTGACAACTTTTTGTTCTGAAAGTTGATGGTAAGATTCCAGGAAAAGTTATACATTGGGCCTTGGATCAGCATTTCAGACTTTCTTGATAGGATAAAAAGGTGATCAGTACAATTCTCATATGTGTATGCATACACAGAAGTACAATAAAAATCTGTTCAGAGCATAAAGCAATGAGTCAATCACTTCTGAAGCAATCAACCACACAAAGCTCAGTGTGTCTATAAATACACAAACACACACACACACACACACACACACACACATACACACCAAACATTTAGTATTACACATATCCTAGTGTGAGCCTCACTTTAAGGAAAGCCTCACATAGGAGCAGTACTAGAAAATAACCATAATTTGGATTAGTCTTTATTTTTATGCCCTGAGAAAGACTCATGGCAAAGGCTTAAGAAAGGTGCCCTCCAGAAGGTTATAATACTAATGCTTAATTAAAATTTCAAGAAGCTAACATAATGTATTCAAAGTTGTTGGGATTCAGAATCAAGCAAAAGGGAAGGTTTAGATTCAGACTTCATTCTTTATTAGTTATATGACCTTGGGAATATTAATCTGTTCTAACATATGTGTGAAAATAAGAATGATAATATCAGGGATACAGAAGGGATAAAATGAATTAATGCATGTCAAAACTTATTTTTATAATATAAAATAGTAAACAATTTATCAATGAATTATTGAAGTATACAGATAGCTAAGGACTTTAAACCATATTATGGACAGGTCACTGTGATGAAGATCAGGAAATCTTGTTTTACTATATTTGCCATAAATTAGCTATGTGGCCTTGTACAAATAATTAAGTTCTCTAGACTTCATTTTATAGTTCCTTAGATGAAGTTCTGGATGGACCTGGAATTAAAAAGTACCCACTCATCCTAAAATCTCACATTTGGAAGTTCTTGAGTTGCTGAAAAACTGAATACAGAAAATAATAAGGTTGTACAAGAACAATATTCAAATCATTGCAATCCCTTGTGTTTATTACTGACTTAAAAAACTGGTAAGTATACTTTTGCAGTTCACTTAAGGTTTAAATTTCATATGTATGCTTCAATTAGGATATTAGGATGAATGTAATTATCAGTAAACATGTGCTTACTTTTTCACCAAAGCTGTCTAGTGAACCAGATTAACCCATATCTATGTTTGACTCTTCTTGTACTAACAACTTTAAAATTTATAGTTGAAAAATATCCCAAAATCCCCGATTTATTCATTCCCTATTATTTAATTGAAATAAACTACCCATGAACCTTATACTTTCATAAAATAGCTCAAAATGAGTCATAGTCATAAAGATAAACCACGTAATACTCTCAGAAGATAATACAGAAAATGAAGATGGTCTCAGTATTAGCAATGACTTTTTAGGTACAAAATCACAGGCATGATTTATAAATGTAAGAATGGATAGTTTGGATTTGTTAAAATTAATAATTTCTTTCTCTAAGAAAGAGATGACCAAGAGAATAAGAGGACAAGCCACAACCTGGGAGAAAAATATTTACAAAAGATATATCTGAAAAATTTAATTTCAGTCTGGGTAGAATGGTATGTATCTGAAGTCTCAGATAATTGGAGGTTAAAGCTGTAGGATCACTTAAATCCAGGGGTTTGAGATTAGACTAGAAAAAATATGAAGACCTCATCTCAAAAATTTTTGTAAAATGTCAATAAGAAAACAATTCAATGATAAAATGTTAAAAATACCTGAAAAAACTTGGACATATATACAAATCAAAAAGGAACACATAAAAATATGTCTAATAAGCCAAATATTTAATGAAGAGAGTACAAAGTTATCATAAACAATAAGGAAGAATGTAATCTTAATGAGAAATTCAACATGAGGCTGTTTACCCTTAAACTAGCATTAACAAGCTATATCTATCATTTAAAAGGAATCATATGGTCAATAAGTATTGTGTGTTTGTCAGCTTTTTGACACTGTGACAAAAATACCTGACAGGAATAACTTAGCAGAAGAAAAGTTTATTCTAGATTCATGGTTTTAGAGGTTCAACCCAAGGTCAATGGATTCCATTGTTCTGAACCTGAGGCAAGGCAGAACAGCATCCCAGAAAGACACGGTGGAGGAAATCTGTGCAGCTTATGGCAACTGGGAAGTAGAGAACAAGAGAAAGGAGCCAGCAACAAGATATAATCCCCAACGCCATGCTCCTCAGTGACCATCTTCCTAAAGTTACCCACCCAGTATTCCTTTTGAATCATGAATCCATTAGATGGATTAATCTACTGATGAGGTTCCAGTTCTCATATCACAGTCTTTTCACCTCTGAATATTGCTGCATTGACTAACACATAAGCTTTTCAGGGAACATTCCTAGGTCTAAAACATAAAATAATGTGAGGAAGAAAAAGTATATACTGAATGTGTATCTATCTATGCCCCTATGTTAACATTAATCACAACATGTTCAACTGCTTTATTTAAATATACACAGGACCTCCTATGGAAGATATTTGTATGATCCTCATTTGGCATAGTGATTGGCTTATAGAACTGAAATGCATAAATAAATAAATACATACATACCTACACACCCAGGAATGTATATAGCTCTAGGGAAAATTAAAGATGATTATACAATTTCCTAGATGGGTATTCTGAGCCAGTTCTATACACTTGAAAATACTCTTCTTAATTCTATTATTTATGATATAAGTATTTCTATCCCTGAAACTGGAAAAAGTCAACTAAGCTTCTTGCATCCATATAATTTATAAAAGATACCAACAAATGATCTCTATCTATTTCCAAAGCATTCACTACCATTACCACACATACCCAAGATTTGTATAGTTTCAATAATTTTTCTAACCAATAAAAATTTTTTGAGGGTAAAAAATATTCTAATCCAATGATCATTTGGGACAAAGAAAGAAAGAATGATTGCTTAGCCAGTATTTGTTTGTGTGTGTGTGTGTTATGTTACTATTGAAGAACTCTAATAGTGTCTGCCTAAGCAAATGGCTACAAACCTCTAAGACCTAGCAGAGTTAGCAGGAAGGGAAAAGAAAAATGATCAGGGAGAAGTAAAAACAGCATGCCGAAAAGCTTCCAGTAAAGAGCTGAAGTGAATAAGTAGACTGCTATGACAAGATTTAGGGAAAAAGTCTCCTAGACACTCCAGGGGAAACCACAAAGGACTGTAGTTTGATGTCACCCACAAGGAAACAGTGAGATTATTATTCCACTGACCTTCAAGATATCCCCTGCATCAGTCCTTCCTGCCTAAGGCAGATATCAGTGATGTGGGCTATAAATATGTGCTGGTCGCTCTGATGCAGGAAGAGAACAGGTTTAAGGGACAATGTTCTACTATCTGATTTATTATGGTGGATAAAGGGATCCTAATAAGATAGAGGAAATTACCCATGAAAGACTGAAACAAATTTTCAAAAAAAAAAATTCTTTAAAGATGAAGATTTTACAGAGTCCTACAATAAGAATGAAAACCTTTCTTGTTTTGTCTTTTTTTTTATTTTTTAGCAGATAAAGAAGAAAGACAAGGAAACATTGTCTCCCATTAAAACAGAAAGAGTGGCCTGAAGCTCAACTATCTGGTACCTACTGCAATCCCTGTACCTAAAAAGGAAAATGAACAACAGCATTAAGGCATGGCATCCAATTAAGACCAAGAATTTGTTATAGGTTAAAGGGGACATAAGTTCTGGGTATACCTAGATTAGTGCTTGGGAATGAGGGTCTTATAAGTATGCTTTCTTTTAATGGAATTTCAGCTTTAGCAATAAAGAAATGCATAAAATAAATAAATAATATTTTAACCAACTTTGTCAGGCTGAGCACTAGCCCAGTTTTGAAAGATTAAAATTACTAACAATGTAGGTCAAGATGTTGACCAATAGAAGCACATGTTACAGGAAAAAAATATAACTCCACACAACTGGTACTAAGTGTAGGCCTATCTTAACAAGAATTCAAAACTTATGAAGTCCTATTATGTAATTTAGTCAAGAAGTCAGAATCTTGGAATTAGTTCTTACCTTAACAGAGCAAGTCCAGAATTTGTAAAGCTAGGACAACCGAAAGGCGTCTCTTAGATCTTTTCAGTATAAGAGCAAAGAGAAGATAAAATTATATGAATCTTCTCCAAATTCACTTTATACCGAAAATCTTGAAACAAACATGAAAAACAGACAATTCCAGGATAGAGAACATGACTTAAGATCACCCTGGCACTTTAAATAGTTTATAGGTGTACACCAAGATTACTTCAGAGAAGTAAGGAAAAAAAATTACAAAATTATGGTTGACTGTATTTTGGGCCTAATGCAAAATAAAAATGTACAGAAATTCAGGTAAATGTGTTGACAACAGCAGTTAAAGTTTTTTTTTTTCAGTTTAATTAATTATGGAATAAATGTAAATTATTCCAGAGATAAGAATTTTTTAAGTGATAGGAAGTTTTAAGGACATGAGTTTGTTAGGATGCATTTTTTTAAAGTTTTTTTTTTTCTGTAGATTATGAACTTCCTGTTTATAGAAGTGGTCAATAAAAAGCTATCCGAGATCTTGGAAACAGACAGTTTCTAGTGGCCAAGAGATTAGAACAGATGAACTTTAAAATAACCTTCCAGATTTTAGCACTGTAAAAGGCTAAGAAACATGTTCATTTTCATTCTTATTATCACAAGGAAGCATATTTATTATATGCCATACCCATGTTCAAATCATTGTTTATAAATTTAGAGAAAGATCTCAAATGGGATACTTTTATACCAGTCACAGAATAGCCTACTTAGTACTAGATGACTCTGAATACTGTGATCTTACCCTCTTTAAGTTCCCATTTCATCACGTATCTGTTAAGTGAAAAGTCCAGCATTTAAAGTTAGAGCTCTTGTGGGGGGGGAAAATGACTGGCAAAGCGAGTCACCATTAACTTCATATATAGTCTAGGTAACTTCAGATATTTTTATCTTATAGCTTATCATTTGGTTTAACTAACACATAGAACTTCTCTCAAGAGAAAGCAATGGTCATAGCCAAATATCTCCTGTTCCTCTCTTCATGCTTAGTCAGAGGATGACCACCAGCACTGGGACCTCCACAGACATCATGGTCCTCATAGACCCATGCTTACATTGCTGGGGTGGAAGGACACAGAGGCAGAAACAGGGGAGAAATTTGACTTTTAAAATATGTAAAGTAAGCCGGGCTCTGTGGCACACACCTGTAATCCCAGTGGCTCCAGAGGCTGAGGCAAGAGGATCACAAGTTCAAAGCCAGCCTCAGCAGTTTAGCAAAGTGCTAAGCAAACTGGTGAGACACTGTCTCTAATAAAATGCAAAATAGGGCTAGGGATGTGGCTCAGTGGTTGAGTGTCCCTGACTTCAATCCCCAGCATCTCCCCTCCCCACAAATTGTAATGTACTTCTTTCTGAAATAGACTTAGGTGGGAATTCACATAAACTATATGTTTCTTTGAATTTTGCCTGACAAGAAATCTCCTATCTTTGAATTAAAAAAAAACACAGGTTACTGATTGCAATAACATAAATCCCTATATAGAGTATAAATATCAGTTTGAAGCTTGTACTATTTTTTTTCAGATCTAAAGTACACATAAAGAGCACTCAAAAATTTTTGAAAAAATGAATGGAAGTTAGATCTCAGTTTTTCATTGAAAGAGCATATATAATACATAGTAATTTCCCCTAATGAACTCTCAAAACAAGTGGAAAAATATATGGATAAAGAAAACAATAAGTCATTTGATATACTTACTTTAGTAACAAGGTTCAAAAATTCTAGTTTTGGCTCTACAAGTAGACTTTAATATCCAGTTTTAAGTGTATAAACAAAAAAAAACCCCAAATCATTGAAACAAAAATCCATTATTTCTCATCATTAATTATAATCAAGATAATAAAGAGGGAAATTAAGATACAAGTTTATAAATATGAAGCAGAAATAAAAGTTCTTAGCTACTATCATAGGATTATTTCAAAGAATAAAATTTAAGAGAGATTATGCCTTTAGAATTACAAATGACTTCCATTCATCCTTGTATAGTTGTAAGTTTCTATAAAACATGTTGTTGGACATGACTAAAATTTCATATGCTCTTTACTGTATCAGAATTATAGGCAAATATTTTTCCAAGCCTACTGATGCAATACTTTTATGCCTATAAAGTGAGGATATTTCAATAAGCAATCACAGGTAGAAAAACAGAAAGACATAAAGGGGAAGAATTTAGTTCACCATTGGGTGAAGGAGAAATTAGCAACTAATACCAAGCAAAGTAAGAAAGGAGGTAAATAAGAAACTGAATACAATTTAGATTAGAAATAGGTGGTATTATCTATTATTAGTAGTTGCCAAAAGTCACATAGCCATAATTTAATGATTTATTAATTAAATTAAATTTCAATCACACATTTCAGTTCCCTAATCCATTTCCTAACTTATACTATTAATACAAAACTAAAGTTTGAGTTTCTTCCCTGTTCATCTAATCTACACACTTCATTTTTTTGGTGTCAGTTCACTATTTTTGAAACAGGTGATTAGCGTCTGTTATAAAACATTATTTCTCTTTATCTTCAGAAAACGTCAGAGTAAACAACATTTAAAAAAAGCCATAAGCAAAGGTGTTATTACCATAGGAGGAGAATATTCAAAAAAGAAAAAAAAAGGCACTTATCATTTCACTCATCACTTTCCCACTCTTGAAAACCAAGTATGTAATATATGTCCAAAGCATCAAAATGACAGACTAATATGTATTTATCTGAGACAATAATTTAAAATATCCCTCTAGCACCACTTTTCATATTAGACCTTTAGGGAAAGAGAACACTAACGTAAACAGCTCTTTTTCATAATCAAAGCCAGTGATTTCCTCTCAATTCAGGGTATTATTACTTCTGTTCAATTTGGCTGCAACAGATGCAATTAAGGTAACTATCTCTTAAGAATCATATTGTACAACTAAACCAAATAATCACAATAGTTTGCATAATGATGGATAATTTCAGAAAAGCCCTCAATCAATCAATTAATATCTGCTTTTGATTTGTTGTTATAGTTTAGATATGAGTTGTCCCCCAAGGGCTCATGTGTTAGACAATGCAAGAAAGTTTAGAAGTGCTTTAACCGAACCAGTGCATTAATTCAGCTGAATGTGTTGATTGGGTGGTAACCATGGGCAAGTAGAATGTGGCTGGAGAAGGCAGGTCATTGGGACCATGCTTTGGGGATATACATTTTGTTCCTGGTAAACAGAAGAATCTCTACTTCCCAATTATCATGTCCTGAGCTGCTTTCCTCCATCAGGTTCATAAAACATTTCTCCTCTAATATTGTTCTTGTCAGGCCTATTGGTTATAGCAGCAAAAATGTTGACTAAATTGTGTTGCCTAATTGTTGATTTTTAGTCAAATGCAGTGATAGGCATATTTTTTTTCCCTGTAACATTAGAAATAAAACAGAAAAATATTGGCAAGATAGGAGCAAATCCTTAACAGGATTCCTGAAATCCACAGAGAGCAATGCTTCCCAGTAATTTTAATTTTTAGCAATAGGAATGTGGTCCCACTGTTCCCAAAGCTTATAACACATTGTTAGCCTTCATGATTCCAATGAAAACATTCTGGAGTAGTCTTGAGATTACTGGCTTCCAAGTTAGTCAGCCTATTAACATCTGAAATCCAATGTCATTAGTATCTTTTCCAAGCAGGAAAGTTGTTTAATGGGGTTATATCCATAATCCTCCTCCACATACCTGGCCACAGGAACATGTAATTTACAGACCTGCACAGGAGAGGTTTGTGTTGAGAGAGATTTTAGCAGATGAAGCATTAGATTTGAAAACATTCAGTGTAAAGAGAGATTGACACTCTAAAAACCCACTATATTCTGGGAATATAGTGATATTATAGTGATATTCTGGGAACATCACATTTCAAATTTTATTATATGTCTGCCTAGCTAAATAGAAAAGTGAAATGTTGCAAACGTGCATGTAAGGAAACAAAATTGGAAAATAAATAGATGAGTTATGACAAACTGGCAAAAATAAATGATCTGGATTTAGATGTTTCATTATATACTTAAGAATTAAACAAAATACATTAGTCAACATAACAATGAATAACAACAGATACAATATGAATTTAGGCACATAAAAACATGTTAAAGACCAATTCAGAAAAGGTAAATCCAGGTTTCTACACTGACCTTACTCATGAGCAAAATGGGAGTTAGATATTGATGGGGACTGCCATGGAGATCCTCTTGGTCCTGATTATGTTTGTGTATGATGTACTATGGAAAAATTGTTCTATTAAAAAGAAAAAGGGATAGAAATCAGAAATTACCTGATGTGGCTTTTTATCTGCACATTTCAAATCAGCATTATAGTATACAGTTATTAAAAAATCATTTGTATGACACTGTTTCCCTTAGAATAAAAATTAAAAAAGGTCTTAGATATGTATCACAAGCCAGTTTCTAACTTACTATTTAGTTAGTTAAATGCCATTTTTTCTCTACCATTAACCTTTTTTTAGTACAAAATATCATGGAATGATAGTGTACTGAAATGTCTTACTTTGCTAACTCAAGACTACCACTATCCCCCAAAACTTTGCTCCTCCATATATTATTAAAAAGGATGTACATAGGGCATAGTTTAGGGTCTTATTTTTAGACAGATAGAGAAGACAAATATATGCCCAAAATAAAAATAACAAATTTAATTACTCAACTGCTGTCAAGTATAAACCTGGTCTTAAATAAAGCAATGACAGAGAAATTAACATTTTTCGATTACTTGCCCAAATAAAATGATGAAATTGAGGCAACTCAGAGGAGATATCTATTGTTCCAAGAAACTTTTCAATGTATCCTTAGCTGTGACATTCCATTTTTCTCACTTCTCAAAGCAAGTTATTCATACCTTTTTTAATGAACAGAAATTGTCTTTCAAGCCTTCTATCTAATTCAGCATGTATTTTCTTTCTTTTAATCCTGTAGAAATTTCCTAAAGGCAGTTGCTTTACTTGATTTATTTTTAAAATAGTGATAATAACAATAAGGAATACTTTTTTTAATAGACTAAGAAAGCTATGCTATTAAAGTGCAGGCAAGAGCAATAATTCCTCTCTGAAGGTCTACAGCAACTCCTGCTCCTAGTGGTAATTAGCAAAATTTGGTTTCTTGCAGTTTTAAGCCTTTGATCCCTCTTTTATTGATACATTGACCATTTTACATGCAAGTAAATGAGCATGTGTGATGGTTGCATAATTATAAAGGAGGGGATCTGAATCGAGGTTCTCTTACTGACCACAGTATGCTTCCTAGCTCACAGAAAGCTTGCTTCCTAGTTTGTCAGCTCCTCTCCAATGCCTTTTTCTTCCCAGTGCCCCTCTCCAAAGTGCTGCTTTTCAATATTACACCCAGAACTAGCTTTAAGTTTTCACAGAAAATTACTTTTGTGCTGTGAACATAGAGCATCATCTCATAGTTTGCTTTCAATGTCTACAATTATTTCTTAAGTATAAATGTGATTTTTTTTTAAAGGAAAAAATAGCTAAATTAATTCACACTGAAATTTTAAAATGTAAATAATGATTACACTGGTTAGTTTAGGAATATGTTTGTCTAAAGTAAGATTGAACTCAGATTTACTCAACCACTGATTCACATCCCCAGGCGTATTTCATATTTTATTTAGAGACAGGGTTGCTTAGCTCTTCACTGAGGCTGAGGCTGTGGCTGCTTTGAACTTGTGATCCTTCTGTCTCAGCCTCCGGTGCTGCTGGGATTACAAGGCATGTGCCACTGTGCCTGGGTAATGTATTTTATTTTTTATTGGTTCTATTTAGTTATTCATGACAGTAGAATTCATTTTGACATAATTATACAAGCATGGAATATATTTTATTCTAATTAGGACCCCATTCTTATGGATGTAAACAATGGTGGGATTCACTGAGGTACGTAGGAAAGTTCTTTCTGATTCATTCCACTGTCTTTCTTTTTCTTATCCCTGCTACTTTCCCCTCATTCCCCTTTGACTAATCTACTGAATATCCATTCTTCCCATCAATTCTTCCCTGTATTGTGGGTTAGCTTTTACATTTTCAGTGAAAACATTTGACCTTTAGCCTTTGGGGACTGGCCTATTTCACTGAACATGATAGTCTCCAAATCCATCCATTTACTGGCAGATATTATAAATTTATTCTTCTTTATGGCTGAGTAGTGTTTCATTGTTTATACCACATTTTCTTTATCTGTGCAGCTGTTGAAGGACACTGGATTGATGGCGTACCTTAGCTATTGTGAATTGAGCTGCTACAAACATTGAAGTGGCTGTGTCCCTGTAAATACGCTGATTTGGGGGTGGGGGAGTACTAAGAATCAAAACCAGGGGCACTTACCCACTTAGTTACATCCCCAACTCTTTTTAATATTTTATTTAGGGACAGGGTCTTGCTAAGTTGCATAGGGTCTCACTAAGTTCCTGAGGCTGGATTTGAACTCAAAATACTCCTGCCTCAGCTTCCCGAGCTGCTGGGATAATAGGCATGCACCACCATGTCCAGCTAATATGCTGATTTTAAATCTTTAGGATATACACTGAAGAGTGGGATAGTTGGGCCAAAGGGTGGTTCATTCCAATTTTTTTTGAGGAATCTCCATGTTGCTTTCTAGAGTGGCTACCCAGTCTAGAAAGCAGTCTAGACTCAGTTTCACTGAGTCTAATAATATATGAGTGTTGCTTTTCCCACACATTCTCACCAACATTTATGTTTACTTGTATTCTTGATAATTGCCATTTTGACTGAAGTGAATAAAAAACTCATCACAGTTTTAATTTGTATTTCTCTAATTGGTAGAAATGTTGATTGTTTTTTCATGTATTTGTTGACCATTTATATTTCTTCTGAGAAGTGTCTGTTCAGTTCCTTTGCCCATTTATTGATTCAGTTGTTTGGGGGGATTTTTGTTGTTGTTGTTTGTTTGTTTGTTTTGTTTTGGTGTTAAGCTTTTTTAGTTCTTTATATGTCCTGCAAATTAACACTCTATCTGAGGTGCAGGTGGCAAATATTTTCTCGAATTCTGTAGGCTCTCTTACATGATCTTGATTGTTTTCTTTGCTGTGAAGAAGCTTTTCCATTTGATGCTATCCAGTTTGTTAGTTAACTGATTTTAATTCTTGCACTTAAAGAGTCTTGTTAAGGAAGTCAGCTCCTGAGCCAATATGTTGGAGTGTTGGCCCTACGTTTTCTTCTAGTAAGTGTAGGGTTTCTGGTCCAAATTCTAGGGCTTTGACCCACTTTGAGTTGAGTTTTGTTCAGAGGAGAGATTCCAGGTTCAACTTCATTCTATTACATACAATTTGCAGTTTTCCCAGCACCTTTTTTTTGAAGAGGCTATCATATCTCCAATGTATGTTTATGGCACCCTTGTCTAATATGATGTTACTGTATTTATATGGGTTTATCTCTGTGTCTTCTATTCTGTTCCATTGGTTTTCTTACCTGTTTTGTTGCCAATACCATGCTGTTTTTGTTCCTATAGCTCTGCAGTATAATTTAAGTTCTGGTATTGTGATGCCTCCTGCTTCACTTTTCTGAGAATTGCTTTAGCAATTCTGGGCCTCTTATTTATGTGAATAAATTTTATGACTGCTTTTTCTATTTCTATGAAAAAAAAATAATTGAAATTTTGATGGAAATTGCACTTAATCTGTACAATGCTCTCAGGAGCATGGACAATTTGACAATATTAATTATGCTTATCCAACTACATGGTAGGTCTTTTCACCTTCTAAAGTCTTCCTTAATTTATTTCTTTATTGTTCTGTAGATTTGATTGTAGAAGTCTTTCACCTCTTTTGTTAGATTGGTTCTCAATTATTTTAATTTTTTGAAGCTATTGTGAATAGGATGGGTTTTCCTATTTTTTTCCAACTGTTTTGTTATCAAAATATGGGAATGAAATTGGTTTCTGGATGTTAATTTTGTATCCTCCTACTTTGTTGAATTCATTAATGAGTTCTATAAGGATTTTTATGGTTTTTTTGTGTGTATTTAATTATTTCCTCTCTTTTATTGATTTGGGTATTGGTTTGTTCTACCTTTTATAGGGCCTTGAGATATAATGTTTGATTATTTATTTGCTATCTTTCTATTCCTTTAATGTATGAACTCAATGCTATGAACTTTCCTCTTAGAATTGTCTTCATAGTATCCCAGATATTTTGATATATCTCTATTCTCATTTGCTCCTAAGTAATTTTTTAATTCACTCTGATTTCTTCTGTTATCCATTCACCTTTCAATAGTAATTTATTTAGTCTCTGTCTTATAGTTCTAATTTCACTCCATTATGGTCTGATAGAATGCACAATATTATCTTTTTTTGTATTTGCAAAAAGTTGCTTTATAGCCTAACGTGGTCTATTTTAGAAAATTTTCCATGTGTTGCTGGGAAAGAAAATTGTACTCAGGTATTGAAAGATGAAATATTCTAAATTTATGTTAAGTCTAAATTATTAATTGTAATTTTTTAGTTCTGAAGCTCTTTATTAAGATTTTGTTTAGAAGATCTATCTAGTAATGAGATAGGTGTGTTAAAGTCACCCAGTGTTATTATGTTATGGTCTATTTGATTCTTGATATTGAGAAGGGTTTGTCTGATATGCATAGATGCTCCATTTTGAGGGCCATAAATATTTATGACTGTTATTTCCTGTTGTTGTATGGTTCCCTTAAGCAGTATGAAATGACCTTCTTTGCCCCTTCTGATTAACTTTGGCTTGAAGTCAACTTTATTTTGATATGAAAATAGAAACCCCTGCTTGTTTACAAGATCCATATGAGTGGTATGTTTTTTCTCATCCTTCCACCTCCAGTCTGTGGATGTCTTTGCCTGTGAGGTGAGTCTCTCGGAAATAGCATATTGTTGGGTCTTGTATTTTAATACAATCTGCCATCCTATGTATTTTGACTGATGAGTCCATTAACATTCAGTGTTATTATTAAGATGATTTTTATTTCTGTCACTTTTATTTATTTCTAGTTTTTAAATTGAATTAGATTTTCCTTTGCCTATTTATTCTAATATAGTTCTTCCTTTTGCTGTTTTTTTTTTTTACTTTTATTCTTCATTTCTTCATCATGAAACATCTTATTAGTATGTTTTGTAGTGCAGGCTTTCTCATTGTGATTTTTTTTAACTTTTGTTTATTGTTGAAGGTTTTTATTTCATCTTCAATTCTGAAGCTTTGTTTTCCTGAATATCTTATTCTTGGTTGGCATCTATTTTCTTTCAGAGCTTGGTATATATTATTCCAAGACCTAGCTTTTAGGGTTTGGCTTAAAAAAAAATTGTCTGAGATCCAGATTGGTTTACCTTTGAATATTGTTTTACCTCTAAGAGCTTTCAAAACTTCTGTCCTTATGCTGCATGTTAAGCATTTTCATAATAAATATGACTTGGAGTGGGTTTGTTGTAATTTTGTATAGTTGGAGTGCTATATGTCCTTTGTATTTGATTTTCCATGATATCCTTAACATTTGGGAAACTTTTTGACATTATTTCATTGAAAATATTGTGCAGGGCTGGGGATATGGCTCAAGTGGTAGTGCACTTGCCTGGCATGTGTGCAGCCTGGGTTCGATCCTCAGCACCACATACAAACAAAGATCTTGTGTCCGCCGAGAACTGAAAAATAAATATTAAAAAAATTCTCTCTCTCTCTCTCTCTCTCTCTCTCTCTCTCTCTCTCTCTCTCTTTCTCTCTATCTCTCTCCCTCTCTCTTAAAAAAAATAAAGAAAGAAAATATTGTGCATTCCTTTAGTTTGTTTTTTAGAGCCTTGATCTATATCTATGAATCTTAGATTTGGCCTTTTAATGTTATTTCATATTTCTTGAAAATTCTGTTCGTGGTCTCTTAACATCTTAATGATCAACTTTATTATCATGATTATATTATTTTTCTTCATTGCCTGAAGCTCTATCTTATTCCAAGTGATCTAATCTATTAGTGGTGCTTCCCATTGAATTTTTAATTTGGTTCAATAATTCCTTCATTTTGAGATTTTTTCAATTTGATTCTTCTTCAGGGTCTCTATCTCCTTATTTAAGTGATCTTCCACTTCTTGTATGTCATCTATAATTTCACTCTTTATATCATCTCTTACCTCATAAACCAGTTTAACTATGAACTGACTAAATACTCTGCCATTTCTTCCACTGTGGTGTCAGTGGTGTCTGCTGTTGAGGCTTTCTGGGTTGTTTGTCATGACATATTTCCGTGCTTTTCCATATTGTTTGTGTGCCTATTCATCTATCTGAATGGTTCTGGAGCAGCAGTTTCTACAGAACAAGCCTACAGTGTCCCTATTGGTTTTCATTACCTCATGATTAGGGGGAACCAAATAATAGCAATGACCTATGTAAACAATATATAGGCAGAAACCTAATACTTTATTCCTGTTATGACATCTACACTTTTAATTGGCACAATAAAAAGAATTGATAGGATCAGCAATTTCCATCAGTAAGTGATCATATATTTTGTTTGGCATACAACCAAATAATAGGTGTTATCTTTGACCTCCATAGTATTAATTGTTACTACAGCAATTAACAGTGGGGTCTAGTGTTATGAAAACCAATTAGAGCTGAGAGATTTTAGGAATAGAGTTAATTAAGAGGAATGATGAAGAAATAGACTGATGGAAAAGGGTTTGCGATTTTAATAGGTAAATATGGGAAATACAAGTGATTGTAGATTGTGATAGTTACAAGGAGAGAGGAAAAATTTAAAGTAAAACATTAAAAGATGAGTGAAAGAGAGAAAATAGAATTTGTTTGCAATAAAAAAGAGAGAAGAAAGAAACAAGGTGAATAGGATAGTGTAGGAAACAATAAAAAACAAAACCAAAATATACTAATAAAAAATCCTAACCCTCAAAAGACAAGAGCAAGGAAAAGTAATTACATTCAAAAAATGCAAGAATTAGAAAACAGAAACAAATACTTATATGCATAAATGTCCATGCATCATTCAGCACATGAGAATAAAAGAGATAAAAAGAATCTAGACGAAACATGAAAGGGTTGTTTCCATTGAGATGGACAAAATGTTGGTGAAGCTATATGTTCACTATCTGTGCTCACCTGTCTTTCTTTCCTTTTTTTCTTGAGGGATATACTGGGTACAAGAGCAGGGATTGCAGATTGTCAACTCCTTTCTTTTTAATGTATTCCTCACCAAGAAGCCCTGTCAAAGTTCAAAAATCTCTGCTTCCCTTCTCCTCAGTGAGACGAAATTTGGGATGGGGAATACTGTCAGTACTGCTCCAAGTTAAAGACACAGCTGGGTTCTGTGAGAAGAGTTTCTGCAGGTGTAGCTCTTGGAAGCAGGGCTTAAGTCTAGAGAGGCCCCAGGTGGTTGATTGCATAGCTAGTTATTTGAAGATATTAAATCAGTGAATTTTTAGAGCCCATCAGATGCCAAACCATGCTGGGAGACTGTGATCCAAGACTCACCCAACAGATCCACTAGAGATGAGGGAGCAAGTCCCCAGACTGCTTCTATTGCTTCATAGCATTCCAGGGGACACCGAGCTCGATTACACCCACCTGTTCAGTTCCCAACCAGCTGCAGCTGCTGTTAATCCTGCATCCTTCCCAGCCTCCCAGGATCAGTCACACCTGCCCATTCAGACTCCATACCCACCAACTGGTCCTGTGAGCTGCTGGACTCAAATGGAGGAGAAAGCTAGATTCCTCACAGTCTCCCCAATTTATATTCCCCCAAGCAAAATACTCTATGCATAACTTTCTCCAGATTTTGATAGGCTCAATCTAGGTCACTTGGCTGGTGTCTGCTAGACTGTGTATGGGAGCCATCCCAGTTTTCTTGGATCCAAGATTTTGGTTTCTGTATTTGCCAGCCACCCCAGTGCAGTTCAAGATGGCTATTGCCTCTGCTCTCAGTAGAAAATTTTTAAAGATGAGGTGACATTTGTGAAACAATTTATTGTGCCCAACAGCCTCTGGATGAGCCTAGGGTCAGGCTGCCCCAACTATTTTAGGATTTTCCATACTAACACTGTCCATTGTATTTCTCAACGTTTTCTGGTTTTGTATGCCAGTTCCACTGCTCCTACCAGCAGTTCAACACTATTTTTGTCCCTTTTCCTTGTTTAACATACCCCATATTTCTAAGTCTCTAGGCACTAGCTGTCTAGTATTGAGTTTTAGTGGAATTTCTCTTTCACCCACCTTGCAGAGAAGCAGTATTCCTGCTACTTGAATACCAGGTCACAAAGATACAAAATACTATGGTGTAGTGAAGTGAAATAGAAGTTGGGTTTGCTTCCTGTTAAGGTTATTATTAGATTATTATGGCCTCAATATTTGACAAAAGAAAATTATTTCTTTCTTTAAATATACAAACTCCCTCTAGTCTGCCATCTTGTTCTCTTATAAATAAATGTATTTTAGACAGACATAAAATAAGCTGTGGCCTAGTGCCTTGTATGGGCTTTCTTGTAGTCATAACCTAATTATGAAGTGACCAGATATGAAAGAGCTTCAATACGCATGTACGTGTACACACACACACACACACACACACACACACACACACACACACACACACGCAGACACACTGAGAAACCTGAGAAACCTGTTTATTTCTCCATCCGGGAGCTCGCTGAAGTGTTTTCATGAAATAACAACAACAGAGTTGGGAGCAAAGTGTTGAGATAAAGGGTCATTTAACTGAGAAGGAAAAACATAACACATAACTATTTCTAATGGCTTCAAAATATGCCTTCCCTGACAGGAATGATCTATATTCAACTGTTATATTGTATATTTAAAGAAAGAAATAATTTTCTTTTGGTCAAATATTGAGCCCATAGTAATCTAATCATAACCTTAACGGGGAGCAAACCCAATTTCTATTTCACTTCACTACACCAGAGTATCTAATCTTTTTCTATTGATAGTTGGTGCATGCAATTTTCATTAGAAGAGTTTTAAACATCAGAAGTAACATTCAGAGGCTGCAATAGATTCACAGCAGCTCTTTCATATTTGGTCACTTCATAATTAGGTTATAACTTTGCAAGAAAGCACAGGCAAGGCACTGGGTCACAGCTTCAAAGTTATGGAACCAATAAAATCATCCAAGGTTGTATCATTATTTTGAAATGACTTAAAAGCGGTTTCATTTTATTGCCAAACATTTTTATAATTCCTTTTCCAAAGACAAATGTGCTCAGCTTGATTTGTGTTTGTCTTTGCATTTAATCATGTTTGCAGTCATTTTTTGAATTTATAATTAATCCTCTTTACATTTATGTAACACGATTCTAAACTTTTCCTTCCTGAATTTATCTTAGTGGGTGATTGCTTATTACATTTTTATAATGTTGTAATTATTATATATACATAGTGCTTTGAGCATCCTGACAGAAGGTATTTTATAATTTTATTATTTAATTGCTCAAACATTTGCAAAACACATTCATAAAATCTAAAACATGTAAACGTGAGAGAGATTCTAATGCTGTTCAGAAACCCACTAGATAAGAAATACTTTATGTAAACATAAATTAACATTTTACACATTCTTGGGCATACTCCGGCACACTCAGGCTGGATTTAGTCATACCCTCAGAGAGTTAGTAGGTCAGGTTCTTGTACATTAACAGGAAACACAACAATAGACCTGTGAGACTACAAACATATGGTTTATTTATTTTTCTTGGGGGTTTGGGGGTATTATTTTTCTGAAGAAAAATAGCAGTCTTAGAAAAACGTGGATAAGAATGAGAAAACTGGGAACTAGTTATAGTTCTTCCATGTACAGAGGATACAAACACATCATTTCACATCTAAGACTGAGGAGGAACTCTGGATCAGAACCTACTTTTACTTCCTTAGAAAATTATTCCACCCAGAAACTCATTCTATATGGTTCTGATCTTCCCCTTACCCTATGCAATTCTTTGTGCAGTGAATGTTGGATAGTGAGCTCTGCTTGTTCACATTTTGCCACCTCCTTCCAAATGTGCCTTGGCTTATAGTGTAGGCTCATAGTTTCTGTGAAGTGCATTTTTCTCAAGTGTCTCTTTTCTAGGTCTCTGGTCTCAGACAACATAACCCTCCTTCCAGAAAATATTTTATAGTAGTGCTTAGAACTAATAATGAGTATAGCAGTGTCACCAGATGCAGATTCAATATACAAAACCCAGCTGTATTTACAATATTAGCAATAAACAATCATAATTTACAATGTTAAAACTGTGAATTTGTAATAACACAAATATACGTGGGTATAAAATTTAAATTGCCCGGGATCCATATGCTGAAACTACAAAACGCCAATAAATAAAACGAGAATATACATAAATAGAAATATAGATCATCCTTATAAATCGAAAGATTATTCTTAAGATTATAATGTATTTTTCCAAATTGAAACCTATATTAATACAAAACCAAATAAAACGATTCTAGGATTATTGTAAACACTGGCAAGCCAATTCTAAACTTTATATATGGAAAACAAAAGGAATTAGAATCATAACAGCTTTGAAAAAAAGAGAGCAAGGTTGGAAGACATATTGTCTGATATAAAGTTGTAGCAATAAAAATAGTCTTATACTGGTTAAAAGGATGGACATACATCCAAGGAATAGAGGAACACTAAAACAACTGATTTCATCAAATGCACACAAGCAAGTCAATGGAGAAAATCAGCTTTTTCAACAAATCTTGCTAGACTATTTGGCTATCTACCTGTACATTTAAAAATTTTTAAAGTGTGGGATACTGCCAAGGCAGCTCAGGCAGAAATATCATGAGTTGGAGCCAAGTCTGAGCAACACAGGAAAACTCACTCAAAAAAAATAAATAAATAAAGCAAGTAAATAATTAAATTTAATTTAAAAATAAGGTTTAAAATAGACTGAGCAGAACTCTCACTTCATATATTACCTCAAAACAGAGCATGCATAAACTTTACAAGTAAAATTTAAAACTCTAAAAGTTCTAAAGGAAAGTATTAGAGAGAATTCTGGGAACCTTCCTTGAATAAGCTACGTGTTCATAGATATAATACCAAAAGCATGATTGTCAAAGAAAATATTGATACATTTTACTTCAACATTTTTTTTAATCTCTGTGAATGACACTGTTATAATTAAAAGACAAGCTGTGGATTTGGGGAAGATATTTGCAAAGGTGATGTCTCCCAACGAACTTAAACCCACAGTATGAAAGGAATTTTCAAAATAAGAAAATAACTCAGTGAAAAAATCAGCCAAAGGTTTGAATAGACACTTCATCAAAGATAATATATGAGTGGCTAACAAGCATGTGAAATGAAAAGATATCCAAGACCACTATTTATTAGGGTAATATAAATTGAAACTGTAAAGAGATACCTACCACTAGATATTTATTAGAATGGAAGACAAATATAACAACAATCTGACAAAGTACAGAGAGCAACCAGGAATTTTGTGTATTGGTGAAACTGCCTAAAATGCCCAGAGCTTGACATTTTCTTATAACATTAAACATACACTTACCATATGTCACAGCAATCCCTGTCCTAGATATTTGCCCAAGAGAAATAATATTTTTGTACATAGTAAATCCTTTACATGGATGTTTAAAGTAGCTTAAGCTTGAAAATTGGAAACAACCTAAATCCCCTTCCACTTGTGAAAAAATTAAAAGACCATAATAAGTCCTTAGGGTGAAATATTATTTCTCAATAAAGAGGAGCAAATTGTTGCTGGAAATAACAATATGGATGGGTTTCACATGTGTTAGCATAAGGAAAAGGGCTACATGCTGCATGATCTCATTTGTAGAATCCACGTGAAAAGTCAAAACTATAGAAAATGAGAGGAGATGATAGATACCAGGTTTTACAAATAAGTGAATGGTTGGTTATAAGGTTGATATTCGAAAATGTTCTTGTTGATGAACTGCCCGTACACTGCTGACTGTGGATGTAATACAATCATATTTTTGTCAAAACTCAAAAATGAACTGTAAAACTAAGAGTGTGCATTTTAAGATTAAAATTATAAAATATCAGTGAAATTTTAAAATACAGTACTTAAATTATTAAATATTTTTATAATAAAATTCAAAAGCCAGAAAATGTATGTGGGAATACTATAGTAATGAGTTAATAGATGTTGTTTGCAGTTAACTTAAAAAGAGTAACAACTGGGGCTGGGGATGTTGCTCAAGCGGTAGCGCGCTCGCCTGGCATGTAAGTGGCCCGGGTTCGATCCTCAGCACCACATACAAAGAAAGATGTTGTGTTCTGCCGAAAACTAAATAAATAAATAAATATTAAAAAATTCTCTCTCTCTCTCTCTTTAAAAAAATAAAGAGTAAAAGCTATATGCCCATATTATTGAGAGAGTTTGAAATAATTAAAAGACTTAAAAAGAAGAAATGGTTTTCTTCTTTTGTATTAGCCCATGCATTATGATTGAATTTTTTAAAGTACAGGCATATATGTTTTAGTAAAGTGAACTGTGCAGTGATTATATTTTATCAATGGATTTATAAGAATGATATTTATTAAACAGAGAGTAGATAATATAAAGTATATTGGTATTGTTCAATGATGTGAGTGTAGTAATTTTTTATGATTTTTTTTATGTCTTCAAAATGTGTGAAGATAAAGAAGCCATCTTGAGTTTGTTTAAAGTGGATTCCTGGATGCCAAATCACAATTACTCGAAGGCTATTGTGTATAAAGCAACATTCTTATTTTTGTCAGTGTGTGCTCCATGTTTCTTTACAGTGTTCAAAGTCTCTTTGTGGGGACTTTGGGAGATTCTAAGACCTCTAATGTACTGTAATTAATTCATTAAAAGATGAATTTCTCATTTACTTGGTACATAGAATAAAATTTTCAATACAGCAAAATTATTATGAATCTTTCTACACTGGGCATAGATCTCAAGGGGAGGCTGTTAAGACAAGCTGCTATTTAAAAGCACAGAATACCTCTTCATTCAAGCTGTTTAGTACATTTTTTAAACTTCCAAGAAGCCCTACCAAGCATATTCTGGCCCTGATAAATATGTTCTTGTCTTCTCTAGATATAATATGATTTTTCTCATAGTGATGCTAGTTTTCGTCATATAGTATTGTTAAATAATACACCTCCATCATAACAAAAGCTTAGAAAACTGTCTATATTTCCTTGGTATTTATTTTCAACCTTGTGAAAGCCAACTTTCTGGCAAATTTCATTCCTCCAAACCAGCAATTATCTATTGATTCTGAAAAACACAGCATTAAATAAGACAGACATTATAAGAGCAGATGAGCTAAAAATTATCAATCTCTTCATAAAAGCTCCAATTCTATTTGGAGGAAGGTTATTTTTTTCCTTTTTACTCAGCATTTAGTTTCTATGTTTAATACAGAGTTTTTTTCATATGTTTTCTGATTTCAATAGATATGAAGCTAAATCCCCAAGAAGAACCCAAATTTGAAGATACACACACACACACACACACACACACACACACACACACACACACACACATTTGGAGGAAATAATATATAGTACACTTTATCTTACTAATGATGGTATAAGGCGTAGTAGGTTAATATTCTGAACTTTGTATTCTAATTGACAGTATAATGACAAGCCAGAGATGGGAAGCTTATTGAGGGTGAAGAAAAATTACGTTTTAGTAAAGAAATAGATTTCATTATAAGTACCCAGGAGGTTATTTTATAAGAAAGAATGAAAACAGTTAAAAAAAATAACACTTGGCAGTGGCCTTTATGACTAGATATTGCTTTCGCAATATAACCCCCATTGAGGCAAAAGTAATATTAACAAATGATAAAGTTTTGCTATAATTCTTAGTGTTTTAATAAACATAGTAATAACATGCCAAGTAAATTAAACTCCTTAATCTTTTCCTCTTATTTTACTCCAGCACTGCACTACTGTACTTGGAAAATGATCATTCCACAAACAAAGTCACTAATCATCTAAGATTGATTAAAAAGAAAAAGTTTTCTTGATTCCTTGTGACCCCCAAGCTACGGTCTTTGAATAGGAGATTAAAGCTTAATTATCTTCATGTATGAGTTCAGTGTTATCAACCTGGCCTCTTCACCATTCTGAAAGTGTAAATTGCTTGAATAAAAGAGGTGCATGCTCTTTCCTTTTTTTTTTTTTAAAGAATTCACATTTTCAATTTCTAGATGAAAAATAATACCTTGACTAAATGCTAATCATACTTTCTGCTGACAGAGATAGAATAAACCAAGAGATTACCTAGAATACTAAGGGATAGCAGGATGAATAAATCAATACTGCCTCTATCCATATTACTAATCTTCTTTTCAGACATAAAACACAAAGGTTTTTGAAAAATGTAGACCACTTTGAGATAAGGTTTAAAGTGCTCTCTCAATATAGTTTTCTTTACTAAAGTATTTTAGGCTAAACTATTTTACATATAAAAGATAAACTCAAAAAGAAATATCAGCACCCTCTCTCCACCCCAACTATTCTCCTCCACCCAGTGCAGCTTCAAACAGGAAACACAACATCAGTTTCAGGTCTGAAATTCCAGAAATAGTATATGCACAAGTTTTGTTTTACAGAAATTTTAACAAAAAAATCATTTTTCCTTAAAAAAAAGGGTTTACACATTGATCCAAATCAATACATATAAAGTTTGTATTTGATACTGTTATGTAAATGTTTCATTACTTATTTAAATTGTCACTTAAGGTGTGTTCAGAAATGCTGGAGCCCTGATGTTGATCCCACTGTATTTCTGTTCTTCTTCATGGTAAATTTTTTTCAGGCCCACTTGAGTCCTTCCCTAGGAGCTATTTCTAAGAGGGCATGATCTTTTGCTAAGTTGTTCCAATTCACATTTTGATTCCACCAGTTTTTCACCCTGTCAATTTTGTAAACTACTGATTCTATATAAGCCTTGATTTATATTTTTGTTAAAAAGTATAGGATCATATCTCATAAATTTTATAATTTATGAAATTTATGAAAACATATTTAGCACTGTTCCTAGAACATTCTCAGTTCTCTATAAATAAGCTTGTGTGGACAATGCTGCCTTACTTCCAGAAGCCTTCTGGGACAAAAGTTAAAATTGTCACTACAGATAAATTTTTAAATGTATTATTCAATAATATCTATGGCTCTGATCATAACCAAAAACCAATCTACAAAATGGGTTCCTTTATCTTCTTCCTTCACTATAGACAGTACCTACATCTACATATTAATGAACAGGCAGGTCCTATCTCAACAGCTGGGTACTGATATAAAATTGATTCTATCTCCTTATGATTTGGAAGTATTAAGTTTCAAATATATTACAAATTGCAGACTCAAACTGTAAGACCCCCATATGCCCAGAAGTAATCTTTATACAAATAATGATCTACATGGGTCAAGCACTCCTGTCGTCTGGCTTGCATCCAGAAAACTCAATGCATGCACTTAACACCTTTTTTATTCTATCACTATAGAGTCAGCTGTGCTCTGTAAAGAGATGTGTCACTTCCTTATCCCCCCAGATAAACAGTCTGTTCTCATGGTGACTGTGTTTAACTATTATGTTTTGGATCTTTAATCTTCCTACAAAAGCTCATGGGTTAGGCAATGTGGTAATGCTCAGAGGTGAAATAAGATTATGATCTCACCAATGGAACAATCCATTTGATGGATTAATAATTTGAATGAACGACTGAATGGTTAACTGTAGGTAGATGGGCCTTGATCAGAGGAAGTAGGTCACTAGGGGTGTAGTGTTGGACTATATCTGATTCCTGGCTCCTCTCTTTTACTTTCTCTCTTGCCCTTCCCATCAGCTTATCCTAAAACTTATGATATTTATGCCTGTTGTATGTTGATAGTTCAGTAGTTTTTTTGTTGTTGTTGTTTTTTATTGTTGGGTAGTATATCTTGCGCTTTGCTTTTCTCTTCTCTTCTTCCTGGCTGCCCTGAGCTGAGCAGCTTTCCTCCACCACACCCTTCTGATGCTTCATTTGTGCCTAGAAAGGTAGAAAAGGCTGATCATGAACTGAACCTTGGAAACCATGAGCCCAAAATAAAATCTTCCTCCTCTAAGTTGTTCTTGTCAGGTGTTTTGGCCACAGCAATGAAAACTATCTTACATAACTGCCTCTACAAGTAAATGGGGAGAGGGGGATTTTTTCCATAAAATGGAATCCAAGCCTCTTGTTCCCCGAGTGGTCTCAGTTTGTGGGGCACTTACGTTTTGATGTCTCATAGTATCTTATTTCCACAACATTCAAGTAAAAGGTGCCATTATTAATATCTTCATATAGCCCAAGGACAAAAGCTTAGAAAACATAAATGATTTCATTTATGATGTCATTGAGTGGCAGAGCTAGTATTTGAATCCAGGTTGCATTGACTTCAAGGTCCATATTTGTCTACCACATTACACTGCCTCTCATAAATAAATACAACGTTCCGTGTGAAATTGATTAAAATTGTAAAAGCCATTATAACTACACCATTTTTTAAAAAATTTCCATTCACAAGAACTCCATGTACAGAATATATATTATGCTATGCTTAGCAGTAAATTAAAATATAAAGTGCAAAGACTGTTGACATATTTTCAAAAGTATTGTGGTAGTATAGACCAGAGGTAGAACCGCAAATCCTGGAGCATACCTTTTAATACTGAACACAGGTGACATCATTTAAAATAATGTAGGTGATATAATTTAGCACATTAAAGGAGAACAGAATCTTACTCTGATCAGAACAGCTGTGGAATGGGCTAATCAAAACGTGCATTTTTTTTTCCTTAAAAATATCACCTTTAGTCTGTAATCTGGAAAAAAAAATACACAGTAGCTAGTTCCCAATCAAGAACAACTTTTCATGTTATGGGAAAGAAGAATTAAATGTACAAATGTGTCTTCATTACAGCTTTGCTCCAAATTAGCATTCCAAGCTATGGTCTAATCTTAACAATGGCAATGTACAATGTTCAAATTGCCTTCTTATTTATTTATTTATTTATTTAGTTTTCACAATAACCCCTTCAGGTTGATAAAGCAAAATCTTTTTCTTTTCCTTTTTTATTTTGAGACAATGGCACTGAATTTAAGGTTAGTGCATTTACCCAAATATTCTTATTTCCACTGTTGATAAAGAACAACTTAAATTTTAACCAACTGTTCTTCTAGTGATAATGGCAGCAATGACCAAAAAAGATCATCTATAATAATACCAGCAATGACTACAGCAGCATAAACAGCCTGTATTTCCAAGCACATATGTGAAATTCCCTTGATGTGGTCTCAGTAAGAGTAGTTGTTTTGTCATTTTTAGTGCTGCGTAATATTCCATTGTGTATAAAGGCCACATTTTTTTTTCATCCATTCATTTATTGAAGGGCATCTGGGTTGGTTCCACAGTTTAGCTATTGTGAATTGTGCTGCTATGAACATGGATGTGGCAGTATCCCTGTAGTACGCTCTTTTAAGGTCTTCAGGGAATAGTCCGAGAAGGGCAATAGCTGGGTCAAATGGTGGTTCCATTCCCAGCTTTCCAAGGAATATAATGTATGAAATATGATATGTCAAGCACTCTGTAATGTTTTGAACAACCAATAAAATAAGAGTAGTTGTTAATAAGGGTAAACTGTTAATAACTCTTATAAAGAATGTTAAAAAACACCATCTTAGACATTAATCCGAGACTGATAGAGGTTTAATAATGGCCCTCAATAACATAACCAAATAAGTACCAGAGTTGTCTAAAAAGAGTTAGTTGCCTCTTTTTAGGCAACACTGCTTACCAAACAGAGTTCAGGCACCCCACATGCTTATCTCCTTTGATTATACTACTCAACTTAAGGTAGTATGTATGCTCTATTTAGGGAATAACTTCTTGTCTCACAACTTTAATACAAACTCCTATATCATTATCCCTTAAATATGATAAGTAAAATGACTTATTATTAAGACAAGGATTTGGAAAGGGATTTCATGTAGTTGCTTTGGAGCATTTCCTCCTTTGATGGCAATAACAAATGAATGTAATTCTTTCATTTAAAGGCAGAAGAACATTTTATTCTCTACATCCACAAAACACAATGTCTGTGTTTTTCTCCATGTTCCCCCAGGTTCTTACCCTCTTTCTCTCTTCCCACGACATCTTACACCCTATCACTGTTATATTCAATTATAAACATTGATTTCCATTACAGTTCACACAATAAACAGTTTTTAACAACCTGAAATACTTGGGTACCTTGCTAAGTACTAAGAGTATAGTGATAAGGGACACCGACATAGCATCTCTCCTTATAAATAAAGATATTTACATAAAGATACTGATGTTAAGCAATTGCATTAGTAATTGATGATGATCAAAAAGCAGGCTGGATAAAAAGCAGAATTTTAAAACTTTAACAAGAGACAGTCATCAAAACAGTAAACTCAAGAATAGTTTCCACACAAACTAGTGCTTGGCAGAAATTTGAAAATTAAGAAATATGCAAACAGGTAAGTTGGGAAAATGCCTCTAGGCCTTGATGGAGAAAAGTCCTGAATGAAGAAACTGAAGCTAAAGTTCAGTTCAACAGACTATTGAGGCAATTGAGAGCTATGCACATCTTATTCACAATCCTCACTTTCTTCTCTAACAAAAATGTTTTTAAAAGATTGCAAACATGGGAAGATTTTCTGTTTAAAACCTCATATTGGCTAATCAGGAAAGGAAGACTAGAGATGCCAAGACTACATTTATGTGAAACAGAATTTAAAAAAGCATGGATATCTAAATTGTGGTATATTTATACTACTCACTAAAAAAGAGACAAACATTCTGTGGATGCAGTGATATGGATGTGTCTTCCAAATGTTATCCTAAGCAAAGAACCTACACACAAATAACATGATTATGATCCCATTTCTGTGAATATACTGACCAGGTGAAAGTAATCAATAGTGATAGACATCAGATGAGTGGTCACCTAGGGTAAAAAGGATTAGGAGAAGGGGATTAACTGAGTGGTAACTGAGGGCAGGTAGCATGTAGCTGGAGGAGGTGGGTCATTGGAGTATGTATTTTGTATCTGGTGAGAGGAGTGTCTCTCTGCTTCCTCATTATCATAGATGCTGCTTTCCTCCACCACACTCTTCTGTCATGATGTTCTGCCTCACTTTGAGCCCCAAGGAACAGAGCTGTCTATGAACTGAGAACTCTAAAACTGTGCACCCCCAAATACACTTTTCTTCCTCTATCGTTCTTGTCAGGTCTTTTGGTCACAGCAGCAGAAAAGCTGACTAAAATGTGCATCATTTATCAAAATTACTTTAACTTATAGTAAATAGAGGTACATTTTCTTATAGGAGTACCTATAGCAATAAAGTTGACTTTTGAAACATAAATGTAACTTCAGCTAATTTAATCCTTTTACCTTTTCCAAAAGGTTAAAAAAAAAAAGAATTGATTAAATTTAAGGTAAAACTAAGAACAGTGTTCAAGAAATTTATACTTCACTCTTAGCAATAATACTTGAAAATCATAAAAAATAAAATTCAAAGGTACTGTCTTTTTTAATATGTTTGGATTTAAACCTTTCTTATACTTCCATCTAAAATTGGGGTTGGTGATTATCCACCTACTAGGACTATAATTTATGATATTTACTAAATACTCTTGTATTTTATATATGAGCTAATATATATGTTATGTCATTCAGATAATCTGCATACTATCTCTGAAAATGTTTCATATCTTCACAATTTTTTTTCAGATAAGGTTAATAGTTTCACCTGTGTAACCTAATGGTAGCTTAAATATTGCATTGCCCCGTTGGAAGCTGATACTCATTTTCAAATGCAGATATCATAGCAGAAAATTTTGTGACATTCAACTAATATTAATTAATAAATACAGGGAATTATAAAATTGAATATTCAAACAGTATATCTTAAGAGTATTTTAGTGAGTTCAAAGTGAATAATACTGCAGTGGACTATTTAGTAGTGCTTTGAAGTGGCTTATATAGAATCAAATGGTTTTATTTTATTTAAACAGTGAGATTGTGTTTATATTTCGATAGAAATTATCATCATGTGACCCAACACTGTCAACTTCTGAGTGTCTCCCATGAAAAACACATCATTTACTGAAAAGGAAAAAAAAATATACAGTTTGGTTTCCTGTCAAAACACAGAATCATCAAAGTTTGAAAAAGAGCAAATTTGCAAAACACCTGACATACAGCAGGCTGCTTCTAAGTAGAAGCAAATCACCAGAGTTCAATGCTTGATTAGAGCACAGGATGGGTAAGACTTATCTGACCTTAATATTTAGACATTAGTGATGTTTTTCCCATATTAACTATGACTTTTGCTAAAACAATTCAATCAGGCACAGATAAGAAAATTAAAAGTGCAACTCTATTAAAGCAATTTAATATGGCAACTGAAAAAGAATTAACCCAGAAAATGCACTTACTGGAAAAGGAAGTTAATGAAGATGTGTGTCCTCATTAACATGTTTTGTGAAAATGAGAGAAAACTAAAATTGTTCATGTATATTTAAGTGTATTTACTTCTTACCATCAAAACAAATTCACAAAGGTCAATAAGGTGAATTGCAACCACTACTAAAATTTACAACAAAGATATAAATAAATAATGAACTAGATAATTTTGTGATTATGAGCATGTTCAGAATTCAGAATTCAAGAGTTTAATAAGAATAATACAGAAAAGATATTTTCATATTTTCATTCAATTTCTAAGTAAAAGGATAAAAAATTCACATCTGCGAATGAAAATGTTATGGTTCAGGACAAAATAATCAGTGTAATCATAAATCTTAAAAAATCACAGAAAAAGAAGTCTTCCACAAATCTTTTTTCCTTTCACACAAGTCATGTTTGCCACTTCTATTCACCCCAATCTAGTTATCTAGTATAAATCAATGAGAAAGAAGAGTGATTGCACTCCTCTCAGGATGAGTGAAAGACAGTCATCAGGGATTGGTTCTATGTCCATTAGACATCCTAACACTGCAAAAGCAGGATGAATCTACATGTGATTTAGCCAAAAAAAAAAAAAAAAAGAAGAAGAAGAAGAAAAGAAAAAAAGAAACCACAATTTCTAGTCAGGCAAACATCACTGAAATCCCTTAGAGTGAATCTTTTCCCTTGAAATACTTGTAAGTGTTTGCTATGTTCTTTGAACTACCTTAAGTTTTACCTTAGAAAAACAGACATGTATTGTAACTCTTTCAGGCAGAAACAATTTTTGTTTTTACTTACATTTTCCTATAACTAAGTCTGGCAAAAAAGAACAAAATTATGTACAGTTGTTAAATGAATGAACAAACTATAAAACATAAAGCAATTAAATTGAAATGTTTGAATTGTTTAAAAAAAATAAACAATTTCAACTCTAAAACACCACTGCAACTTAAGAGATATAAGAGAGAAATTCCTCAACTTCTTTTACAAGGATCTTATATTCATAATGCCAAAACCAACCAGGGAAAAGAAAAAAACAATAGGCAAATCTTAAATGTAATTTAGATGCAAAAATCACATATAAATTAATAATCAATTGAAACTAGTTATATATTACATATAAATTAGTATTGACTTCATATGGTGAAATCAGACATATAAGGTATATTAGATATTAGTAAAATAGAAAAATAATATGCCAGTAATTAATTATATTATTTGATAAATTCAATATATATTCATGATTTAAAAAAAAGAAAATTTGAAGAATTACAGGATCCTCATTTATCTTTTAATACATACCTGAAGACATATAGCCCGGCTCAGTAGTATATAGCTGTAATCCCGAATATTTGGAAGGCTCACTTGAGTCCAGAAGTTCAAGACCAGCCTAAGCAACCTAAAGAGAATCTGTCTCAAAAATAAATAAATAAATACATTCTCACATAGATTATTGGAAATAGTAATAGAGTTCATATTTTTAAAATATTCAAAAATAAACTGGCTACCACTTGTGGATATATTGCACTAAAGACCCCCTCAGCAAGTGCCCACTAAAGAAAACAATCTAAAACCTGGATATAATACAAAAAAGCAAGCATTTGAAGATAATTCAGTGGAAGAGAAGCAAAAAGTGCATATTTGGGGGAGGGCTGAAACTTGGATACAGTCAGTTACAGTTTCCATAGCTGGTAGCCTAGAACTCACTGTGAGACACAGACACTGATAGCAAGAAGGCGCACTTGGAAAAGATCATAGTTTTTCTGACGTTGGGAAAATGAAAAGTGTAGCTGAGAACTACAAAGATGGTAAGAGAAACATGAATGGGAAAGAGCCAAAGTAGGAATTCCCAGACCCCATAGTTATCTGTGACCGACTCCTGAAATAATGTTAATCTACGCCACCCATCACAGAAGTGCATTTTCAGTAGAAGTTTAGTTAGTATTCTAATAACAAAAGGTGTCTTTCATGGTTCCCTTTTATGATTTTTGTATAATTTTAAATTTACATAATCTTTTTCAAGTTTTGATATTGAGGTGACAACTATTTTCTGAAAAAGCTGGTATAAAATTGATAATATTTCTTCCTTAAATATTTATTAGTGAACATCAAGAAAAGCATCTAGACCTGTAATCTTTTTGGAAAGCCTTTTGATATTTGATTGAAGTAGGAGAGCTACTATAAATTTCTACTTCATCTTCTGTTAGTTTTTTAAGATGTATTTTAGGTAATATGTATATTTCATCTAGTTCTCAAATTTATTGGTAACAAGTCTTCCTTATTATTTCATATCTATAGGATATATAGAGATATTTCCTTGCAGTTTTAACATCAAATTTCCAATTACTACAGAAGATAATCTGGGAAAGAATTTGATTAGTTCAATTCTTCTAGCTTTTAAGCCTTTCATTCCAAATGGAAAATGAAGAAATGCCATAATGGTGCCATATGTATGAATTTTTTGTATATTATTTGTTTACTAGGTGAGAAAAAGCTTAATAGACATGAGTCATTATTTAATTATTATACTTATGATAGCAGTTTACTTAACCTGAAGGTAAACTGTGCTCTTTGCTGACAGACTTTTACCTCCCAAGAGAAACAATTTCTCAAAGTTTATTGTTGTAAATTAAAATAAATTTAATGATTTAAATTAAAATTGGAAATTCTCAAACTACTTTTGGAACTGGCAATGATAATTTACAGGTATTTTGTCAATAGTATGATAAGCTAATATCTACTCATTTTATATTCACTAAGAAATCAAAAATCATACAAGATCATACAAAGGTTTATAAACTTTAATTTTTTAACAGAACAAAGCAAATAAGTAAGAACCTCACATACAATATATCGTGTACATTTTATGAGAACTGCCAATATCCTTGTATACTACTATTAACTAAAAAAGAAGACTTTAGCAGAATGCAAAATAAAATACTAAAGTTATTTTTAAATGAGAAATATATGTTTGCTCCTCTAATTTCCATCATAAGATGGCCTACCACACTTTTTAATTTTTTACAAAAGTCTATCAATATCTTGCACTGTTTGGGTTCAAAAACCAATTGTCTTATGGAAGAAATGGCCCATTTGGGTGGTGGTGTTCCTTTCATAGGTGATTTGCAATCTTTAAGAAGCGTGCATTCAAACTTAATGCCCAATTCACGCACAGCAAAAAAGCAAATCTTTTGGAAAATCTGTCTTCTGATGCTCTTGTTTTTTCCTAATCATCATACAAATTACTTCTTTCCAAGTGCTTCTGGGAAGATTAATATGACATCCAATACAAAGTATGTTTCTGAAAGGCATCCAAAAACTAAACTACATCCATCCAGCAGAATGGGCAATGCCAAGTGTGATGGGAGTTGGCACTCAATACCTGTCCTTTGTAATTATGGTAGGAACATGTTTTTGTCTCCAGTGTTCTAACACTTCTGAATAAACATAGAACAGAATCATTAAATGCAGGAAAACTTTTCTCATGCCTTGGGCATCTTCTCATTAAAATCGAGATAGGCCTATTATTCTAAATATTTTTTAAAAAACCTGTTTGGGTTGGGGCTTGAGTTTTTTGTTGAGATTTTTCCTGCTTCACTTAGCATTTCATATAACCAACAGATCAGTCATAATTTGCACACTTAGAGTAAATATTTATCTAATTGCTCTGGTAAAAACATGTATTGATTGTCCTGTAATAGACAAGAACAAAAATAGTCTCAAGTATAGTTATTGTTATTATTTATAATCATGTTTTCTTCAGGACTTCTTTAGGCTGAAAACCTACCAGAAAATAATAGAAAATTATCCAAGGAAACTTTTAAAAAAAGTACATGAGTTCTACTTTCCACAACAAAATAAAATTCACCTAGATATATGAGCTTTTATTATATTTTATATTTCTGAAAAGCTGAAAAACCAATCTTTAGTATTGTCAAGAATGAAATGTAATGTGATGTAAATCCTATTGGTCAGGATCCCCAACACCTGCTGCTGTTCCACACAGAGCCCACACCTTTCAGTGAATGAAGAGTAAATACCACTTTAACACTTGTGGAAATCCTCAACTTTAGTAGATTTCAATTACTTTATCATTGAATGATATCAGAAGATGGTAGGAGACCCTCATTGTTATGCAAAATTACATATAAGATGGTGTGAGGGGGAAGAAAAAAGAGAGAGAAAAATGTGTCACAGTAGATTTGGGTAGAAAGAGGGGAGGGGAGGAGAGGGGAAGGGATAGGAAGGGCAGCACAATACAATAGACACTAGTATGGCCCTATGTATAAACATGGCTGTGTAACCAATGTGATCCTGCAATCTGTACACGTGGAAAAATAAGATTAAGATTACGTACCCCATTTGAATCAAATGTATGCTATGTCAAGATCATTGTAATGTTTTGAGCAACTAATAAAAAAAAAAAAATTGGAGTGCAAACCAGGCGCAGTGGCACAGGCCTGTAATCCCAGCAGCTCAGGAGGCTGAGGCAGGAAGATCATGAATTCAAAGCCAGCTTCAGCAAAAGAGAGGTGCTGAGCAACTCAAAGAAACATTGTCTCTAAAATAAAAATACAAAATAGGGCTGTGGATATGGCTCAGTGGTCAAGTGCCCCTGAATTCAATCCCTGGCATGAAAGAAAGAAAGAAAGAAAGAAAGAAAGAAAGAAAGAAAGAAAGAAAGAAAGAAAGAAAGAAAGAAAGAAAGAAAGAAAGAAAGAAAGAAAGAAAGAAAGAAAAAGAAAGAAAGAAAGAAAGAAAGAAAGAAAGAAAGAAAGAAAGAAAGAAAGAAAGAAAGAAAGAAAGAAAGAAAGAAAGAAAGAAAGAGAAAGAAAGAAAGAAAGAAAGAGAGAGAGACAGAGAGAGAGAGAGAGAGAGAGAGAGAGAGAGAAAGAAAGAAAGAAAGAAAGAAAGAAAGAAAGAAAGAAAGAAAGAAGAGAAAGAAAGAAAGAAAGAAAGAAAGAAAGAAAGAGAGAGAGACAGAGAGAGAGAGAGAGAGAGAGAGAGAGAGAGAGAGAAAGAAAGAAAGAGAGAAAGAAAGAAAGAAAGAGAAAGAAAGAAAGAAAGAAAGAAAGAAAGAAACTAAAATTCAGAGTGCATAAAAGCAATCCCTTGTTATAATAACACAGTATAATTAATATTAGTTTGAGTAACTTCAGAAGACATAAGCAACTGGCATGGTGCTTAGACTCTACTGCATTATTACCTTGCCTTCCACTAATACGGATTCATTGGTGAATGCACGAAGAGTTTTCTATGACACGTTGGTAGAGTAAGAAAGAAGGCCAGGCCTGATATACAGATAATATGCATAATACGGTTACTACATTATAACTTCCATATGACCAGGAAGGACAGTAGTGAAAGGAGATCATATCAGTGGACAAAACCTAAAATGATATTTCTGATTGTCTACTTTGGGTATAAGGATCAGTAAATAAAACCATAGATTAATTGATTTATAATGGTATTAACTTTCTTTTTTCAATTAGGGAAATGGAGAGAACATGTTTGGAACATTGAGACCAACCAGCCTGGATTAGGGGCATTTAGGGAAACCTCTCTCAATGGGCACAGTCTATACAAATATTTGTTTTTCAGGTGAAGATTCACCAGAAGGGCATCCACTACCCACAAATGATAGCGGAGACTTTTCATAATTAGATGGACAGAATGAAGCGGTATATTTGTGGCAGAGTGCCTTTCTTTCCAAACACTTTATGACCATTTTACAGAGGACTGTGGACTCAATTATATACTATTATGGTGGCAGGAACCTGGGTTATGGAAGCACTTGATCACATTGAACTCCTTCATCTAAAACAACATAGAATTCCCATTGTTAAGGAATTCAGTGTATAGTTATAATATGTTATAAGCATTACACTGATGAGTTCCCCACATGACACCAACACGAAGTAATCTTTCTGCCACCTGATGGAAGGTTAACAGAGCACCATGTATTTCACACTGTTCAATGAACATTCTACATTCTGGAATAGAGTGTTTCAACTTGAAAGAATCTCATTCCCAAGTTGGCACATTTGTTGAGGCTTTAGTAGGCTACTACATCAGTTGATTACATCAACTGCTTCTGGATGATGCTTTTACACAATAAAATCTATTCGCATTATGGCCATGTGCTCATTACTCCATATTCTCTGCAGTAAAATAGTCAATTTATCTAAGGCAACATTATATGGAAACCCCATGTCAGTAAAACATGGCACTCTTTTAAGTCCTCAGAAGAAGTACTGGCTGCAGTTTTATGAACTAGGAAGATAACCCATAATCGAAAGTTAGTGCTTATTGCAATAAAACTGAATCACTACTCTCTCCAAGGTGAGAAGAGGCTCAAGTAATTATTTTGTTTCCAAGTAGCCAGTTGGCACTCCCCAAAGAACAGTGTTCTATTGAGGGGTACATTTTGATGGTAAATGGTATGCTCACCAAGGACATTATCTAGATCAGCCTAGGCTATTAGGTGTAAGAGCAGCCTTCATCCTTGCCACCATAGGTTTATTCTTGTAACCACTGCAGTAGCTAAAGAGAGACTAATTTATAGCAATCTGACATGCCATATTATCTCTTTGGTATCGGTGTGCTTTCTCCTTGCACTAATGCTCTTTGGAAGACTAGAAAACATAACCCAAATCCACTAATGTTTTGTTTGCTTCCATTATTCTTCATAAATGACTGGTAGTGAATGCTGTGAGATGTTTCTCGGGTACCCATCTGAAGACTGACATCCACTCCCTAGTGTTAAAGACTTAGATGATTGAAAACTAGGAAGGAAATCTCCATAAGAAAAATAGACGAAACATAAAGAGCCACCAGAATACAGCATTGGTACAATTTTTAAAATCTTTATTGTTGGTGAATTGAAACATGATAACAAAAAAAGGAAAGATATTAGTGGGGGCAATATGGAGACATTTGAGAAGTTTCAGTAAGTAAAAAACTTTACAGTATGTATACAATCAAATGGCTCTCTGTGGATGCTTCTAAAGCGCTGAACAAAGTTAATAAAAGATTGAGGGTGATTACTTCCAAATTAAAAGCACAGTTAAAAAGGAAAATGAGTTTTCTTAGCAATATGTAAATAGCCTATCATCTTCAGCAGTCAGAGTTTGTGAAAAGATAAGTATGTAACCCAGGAATTATCTATAAATAAATTATAAGAATAGTGACAGAGAGATATGAATCTGCAATCTTACCAAGCATGCTCTACCTAGTTCAGGGTGTTTAATGGAAAAGAGCAATATATAAGTACATTTATTTATTTTGGTTTGATTTTAAATCTTGAGTCTCCACACCCTTCTGAACCCTGTGGTCCTCATAATTGACCTACTAATTTCTGATAACGGTGGGTACCTTTTCCTAAAGATATTATAGAGGATTGTGGATTTCAAGACAGAAAGCCTCTTCCTTAGGATTTACCCTATTATTTTTGTGAGATGTCAGGCCAGTAAATGTAGCTAAGCTAAACATAACATGGCCAGTGATGTTTTGGGTTTACTGAGAGAGGAAAGGGAAGATAGCTGAAAAGAACTTCAAGATGTATTAGAGTGTATTGGCAGGATCCTAGATTATGCACATGGCCTAAATCCTGAGGGGCTCAGTCAAAGTAAAAACTGGATAAGAAAGCTCTTCTTGGGACTCTCTCTCATTATACAGGATTGATCACCTTAGTAAGGACACTGGAATATGATGTAAACATCCTATAAGGAAGGCATTTGGAAGTTTGAAAAAAGGGATAGCACATCAGTAAGTATAATTGCAGGAATTGTCATAAAAGACTGTGGAATATAAAATTAACTATGCTTTTTTCTGTTTTTTCTTTACTTTGGAGAGGTTATATCAGTATGCTGATACAACAGGTACCTAAAACTTTTAATGATACAGTGGGTCCTAGATATTTTGAATTGTTTTTTCTGTTATTCTCTGAGTTTCAGGTATCTTATGAAGATCCATGATATACTAACCACTTCTTGCTCATCCTGCTGATTAACATCACTGAATAAATGTGATCTACTATCGGGAACCCTGTGATCTACAATACTTAAACTGTTGGGTATTTACCTTTTCCCAATATATCTGAGTAACTGATTTTAAGGTGTCCCTGTAGCACATTTGACATTTGATTGTAAAGCCTTTTCAGGTTTTAGATGCAGCATATTCCATACTTGGCAATGCTACGCCAACTAATTTACTTGTTGTCATTAAAGACTTCTAGTTTTGAATGATACACTGGGCCCAAAAAGGCTCTGCAGGAAATCCAGTCTATAGAATAGAGGGCTTTGCCATCTGTGTCTTAAATCCTGCAACTCCTATGATGTTAAAGTACTGATGATAGAGAAAGGTAATATATGACGTTTATAATAACACCAAGAAAATGATCAGACTAAAGACCTATAGGCTTCTTGTTGAAGCTCTTTCTGTCTTCAGTAAATAATTTTACATAACTTGAAAAACAGGTTTTGCATAATCTGGAGATTATGTATCAAAACTCTCCATAATTAGCTGAATTGCCTCAGACTTACCAAATCACAAAGATAGGTGAACCTAGCAGTATTGTAGAATGGATGGGGCAAAAGAAGAAATAGCATGTGCAGACAAGCTGTAAGGTAGTATATGGCTCTATGACAGTTAATACTATTGCGCCAGTCCTCTTTTACAACTAATACCTAACAGCTTCATGGAGGGTGGGGCAATACTTCAGAACCAGCATATTGAGACCAAGTGTCAGTTAAAGATAGATGTATGTATATGTTCATGCTGACTAAATATAGACGGCTAAAGCCCTATAGCCACAACTGAAATAGTTACAAAAGGTGAACAAACCACCCCCACTTACCACCATGACCAAAGGTATTTTGGTAAAACAACTGAGCAGCCATTTTACGTGTAAAGAGAAGAATCCACAGAAAGAACATACATGTACATAAGAGCAATGTCGAATGGCTTGGCTGGCTGATCAGGAGACTAAAAGAAAAAAATATTGGAACACAGAAAATGAAAAAGGGTGAGGAGGATGAACATGGGTAGATCTATGAAAAGTGGGCCCCAGGCATGAAGAGCTTTATAATAAAATAGAAACAGCTACTCAAAGAATACCCACTGTTGAAGACATATTAAATTGGATCCACCAATGGTAGCCATTCTCTGTTACAGTCTACTCCAGGACTGGTAAAATGAGTTACTAAGTGCTGTAGCTATGGAAATAACAATAAAGCTAGTATAAAACCACCTATATGGACTCACAACTTCTAAAGTTTACTTAGCTAATACCACTGATAAGGCCGTAACAGAGACTAATTCTGAGTCCCTGATGTGATATTATTTCTTGGGAACCCAACCAGTTACCCAGTAGCAAGTTAATCACATTGCATCTCTTCAATGGAAGAGACAGACTATGCTTCATTTTCTGAAAGGCTTCGGGCAGAATTATATCAAGTTTTGCCTTTTATCCAAGATCCCATATAACATAACCCTACATTAGAGCAAAGAATATGTATGAGCAGCACTGCAGGATATGGTGATTCTATTATCTATCTCATGTTTAGAAGCTGCTGACCTGATAGAGTGAGAGAAACACATTTTGAAGGGGTAAATGATCTGCCAACTTGGATATCATAAAGGCAAAGATCAGGAGACATTTTTCAAGATTCCGTGTTTATCATGAATCAATGAAATTTTATATTCCTGTGTCTGAAAGAGGTAAAATAAAACATAGGTTTGGTATCAAGAGTGAAAGTAATAGTTGCCACACTTACACATCAAACTCTATGACTCTTTGGGGAGAATTTGTACTTGATCTGGGCAATACGATTTTAGAGTTTAGAGTTCCAGGTTCTTAGAGACAAATGTTTCTCAGAGGACATTAGGAAAGTTTCACTTAAACTTAAGCTGTACTAACATGGTCACATAGGGCTCCTCATTTAAGGAGAAAGCAGGCAAAAAAAAAAAAAAAAGTGTTCCCTTGACTGGGAAGGAATAATTGACTCTGTTCGTCAGGAAGAGGTAGGGAAATTATGAGATTTAAGGGCATTATATTTGGTCACTGAAAGTAGATGATGGAACAGTTATGGCTCAAAAAGAGCAGCTCATGAACCTTAAAGTAAATTTACAAATATTTTGATCTGATGAATAATGAAATCAGATAAAAATTGAGATAAATCTAAAAATGAACTCAGATGCATGCATATATTAGAAAAGAATAATATAATATAAAATCTTAATACCTTTGGAGAAGGTGAAGATTTCTTAAATAAGACATTGAAAGCAAACTACGATGAGAAACACTTTTTAATTGGATCTTAACACATTATCAAGAGATACCAATAATAGAGTAAGAGAGGATGACATAGACTAAGAGAAGATATTTATAATACCTAAATCTCACTGGAGACTTAGTTCCAGAAATAATTTTAAGTTATAAAATTATTAGGAGAAAACAGACAACCTGACTAAAGAAAAAATGGAAAAAGTTCTTTGGCAGTTCTCAAAGATGACATCCAAATGCCACACTGGTTTACAAAAATGCAAATTATAATTGTACTGTCCCACTGCAAACCCACAAGAATGGCTGATTTTTTTTTCTTGCTGAAAAAAACAGTTCAGTGTTTATAGAGTATAGGAAAAAGTGGGAATCTCATGAACTACTGAACAGTGTGAATTGATATAACCATTTTGAAAAACTGTTTGGCATTATACACTAGATGCTGAACATACCTGTATTATCAGAACATGGAATGTTCTGAGGTAGTATATGACATAGAAGAGTTAAATCATATCTTACATATTAGAGACCTTAGCCAGCATCAAATTGCACTAATAATTCAGAGGTTACAGGTGACTGAAAGACACAGCATAAGATAAATTCCAATTTTCTTGAACAGAATGAATCACTCTTGGATGCCTAACTTCAAGGAATCAGGGAAGGTGCCCAGAAAAAAAGAGAAAAAAAAACTAGACATAAATAAGTTTCAAAATATTCATGAGCTGACAAAAATCAATGTGTGAAATCCTGGGCAACATGTGGTAAATTGTGTCATGTTAATTTATTACAGATCTTAGAAAGAATGATAATAGGTCAAAGGGTCAATGTAACCTATTTAAACTTTTACAAGGTTTTATCAAAATTCTTTGTAAAAAAATCATTTAAGTATGTTGTATAAATTCAGGGTTATGGGATGATTTGGGGGGAAAAAAACAGAAGATGGTTGGAGTTTGCAGAGCCATTCAATATTTTCTAACACTTGGTTTGGAATTGCATATAGGAATAAGAATGTTTCATAACCTTTTTAGTCCAAAAGATTGCTAAGGCTTGAAACCTTAAAGTTACTGGATAACATTAAACATTCCTGATATGTGAAGATGCATATAGATGAAAAAAGTTACAAGTTCTGTGCAAATAGGCAGGAAAGTGGAAGCCAAAATTGAGAGTAGGAAAATTCAAAGAAGCATTATGAAAGCACAAAATTCAAATGATGTGTAATGAAGCAAAACCCAGATACAGAAATCATAGTAGGCATCATTTATTACTAAGGCCACTTGTTTTTCTTTGCCAGCTATCCTCCTCCATCCCATGGCCATCAGCCCTGTGCTGGCACTGCCACAAAAATTAGCAAATTATTACACATTTAATGATAATACTAGGAAAAAACAAATATATTGTCATGAGTAGGTATAAAATAACATGCTTCTAGAGTATTATATGTATAATCATATAATGCATAAACATGATAGAAATCTTTCAATTTAAAAAGGTAGATATAGGATCAAAATTTGCATACATGTGAATATAAATAAAGATATCAACAATACATTTATTTTCCTGTCGCCAATATAACAAGAGATAAAACTCTGAAACTGGGCAAAATATCAAGAAGTCCTAATTCATAGCAGGTAATAAACTTTTTATCCAAGAAGTGGTAGTGGCATGGAATTAAGTCATTGTCATCAAATTGATGAATGATATAACTATAGAATGTTACTAAGAAAAACTGGTGTATGATTCAACTTTCAGGTTAAAGTGAGGAAAATTAATCCATATCACATAATAGCAGGTAACTTGTGGTAATTACTCACAACACAGTAATTGATTAGAACTGTGGTGCCCAATAGAAAGCCACCAGCCACATATGGTCATTTAAATTAAATTTAAACCAGTTCAAAAGAATAAAATAAAAATTCACTTCTTCAATTTCAGCCTAAATAGTTCAAATCCATAATGTTTGAGTGGGAATAGTGACTTTTATATGGAATAGCACAGTTTAGAAAACATTTCTGTCATCACAAAAGTTGTACCATGACCTGGAATACCACCTAAATTTCAAAATATTAATAAAATATTTAGAAAAGTAACTTCATGAAATGGCCACATTATAGACTCACAGAATAATGGGAATCAATATATTTTAAAAGATACAAATATATTCCCAAAGCCACACCCCAATTCCTGCCTTCTTCAGCTGCACCTTACCACTTCAGTTACCACTCAGTTAAACCCTGTCAGGGGATTCAATCATGCAATGGTTTCAGACTCTTATAACGCAATCATTTCTCCTCTGAACCTTCTTCTTCTCTCTGTCTTTTAGGGGACCATCACATCCAAACCATAACAATAATCAATCAAATTTTTTCTGTTTAAAAGTTAAATAGTATGAAAGACGAATGAATGACTGAAGTGAATTGATGAATTGTACATGAATGTCCAGTCACAATATGCTTTAGTGAAAATAAATACAAAACATTTACTCAAATGGTACCTTTTATGAAAACATGTTTGATCTATGGCTATAAATTGCTAAATCAACTATTTGGCTCCAAAAGTTTTGTGATTTCAAAATCAAAAATAAATTGGCACAAGTAGGGATATTTAAACAGTATTTTATAACATGCAAAAATAGTTCCAAAGGAAAAAAATTGAACAGGTTATAAAGAGTGTTAGAATTGTTAAGTCAGCATACGGCTTTCACTGAAGAAGGTACTACTTGGGTATGTCCCATCATTTTTTAATGTATAATTGATTTAGAAGTAAAATCAATAACATACACCAAACTAGCAGCTAACAGAATTGCTGAGTAGGGCTCTTTTATAAGTCTTGCCTGTTAAACAGACAAGAAAAAGCTGAACTTAGTACATAATATATTTACATGTAAATCATATTTTAAATTTCTTAAAAATAGTTTATCTTGGGTAAATTAAGAATTAACCTCTTAAAAATATACATCATCGATTTGCAGATTCAGACCTTGAAAAATTGTTTATCAAATGTTAAACACGGCACATCTTATGTATGTCTAATACATTCCACATACTAGTTTATTGAGGTCTGACAGATCATTTTTGTTTTATTAAGCAAAGGTATATTTTTAAGTTGGGAAACATATTCCTAATGGCACTTTGATCTGTACAGTTGTATATTACAGGAAAAATAATTTGAACTTTTATGTAAGCTGTTCTTTCGAACCATTTTTATTTGAAAGAAATAAGGCCATGACAGAGCAAAAAAAACTAAAAGAAAACAGTTTAAATAAGCACATTATTTTCCCTTTGCTCTTCATAGAGAGGCTATGTTTAAAATGCCATGATTTTAATGAACACTATACTTTAGAGCGAAACTGTTAGGGCAGTTCCATTAAATTCAGAACCAACAAGAAAATTCCAGTGTTACTTTCATTTTAACATAATTTTTAATATTGTTAATATTAAAAATGCTTATTATAAAGCAGATATTCAATTGGTAATTTAATGTATAAAGATATATCAAATATGATGAGTTAGTTTTATTTAAACAGTAATAAAATACAACTTGGACAAATATAAGATATTTAAATAAAAATTATACTTATTGTTGGCTAGTGAAGCAGGTTGTCTTGGGCATCATATCTGAAATACAAATGAGTTTACCTATTCTAAACCCATTTTTCAGTTAATAGCAAGAAACTTTATAAAAATGCTGGCCCTGGTAACCAAGGATTTTTATTTCTAAGAATTTACAATTATAAAATAGTAAAATATGAGCTATAAAATTGTTAAATATATATTTACAAAGACATTAAAAAAGATAAATTAAGAATAATAAATGTTTCACTATAAATAAATGTATGATGTATCTGCAAAGCACTCCATTCATCTATACAAAATTTTTTTTAGAATATTTAATGATATGAAAAATGCCCATAATATATAGAAAGTGCAAAATGGAGAATATTGCATAAATTATATAATTAAATTTAATAAAAATTATAAAAAAAATAGGAAACACATCTACCACATGTATAAAAACCTATAAATTAAGAAGGTCTAAAATAATAAGATAGATGACAGAAATAGGTAGATAAATAGGCAGGCAGAAAGTAGTTAGAAAAGCAACTATTTCTTTATAGAATTACAAGTAAATTTTATGATGAAAATATCTCAGCTTCATTATTTTTTAAATGTATTAAAACTGAAAGATACATTTTTTTCATAATCTCGTCACATTTCCATTGTTTAAACAGTAACAGCTTGAATTTTAAACTTAAATATTTCATTTGAAGGGAATTTAACCTATTTTCTATTTTGTCCTCTCATTCCTGGATGTGCTTTTAAAACATCATCTATACAGAAATCAACGGAGTATAACCATTAAATAATGATATTGCAATCACATGCCCTGATTCAAAATAAAGTGTAAGTTAATAAATTCTTCATAAAAATGACACTATCTTCACAGAAGGGCACTACTGGAGATTGCTGGTTGATTAAACCTTCAGTGAGACACATTTGTTTTCTAGTTCTATACTTATTGATTCTGTAGTAATAACTTCAGTGCAGAGTTACTGCTTGCACTCACCTCAGCTTAAGAAGCCCTGTTGCTTTTTATCAGAACATTATGTTCCCTACTTTACTTTTCAATTTCCTGGATGTATCAAGAAAAACAAAATGAGTCAAAAAAAAAAAAAAAAACAAAAAACCTGGCACCTGAGACTCCAATTTATATCACCTAAAAATACAATTAGAAACATAACAAGAGCTACCATGAAAAAAAATGCAATTCTAACATATCATAAATTCAAATTACAATTTGTGTTATGGACACAAATCTATTAGTGTTTTCACTTGTACATATTAATAATATATACTATTTGGATACTTTCACCTTATTTCCAAAGTATCAATCTTCTATGTCTGTTAAGAGGAAAATGTTTCTAAGTGATGCAATGGCAATTTCTGTATTATACTTCTTATTTTTGGTTTGTGAAAATATTTTACTAATATAATTGTGAATCATAAATTTCTGCTTTCAGCAATATAAGGATTCAATGGTGTAGAATTTTTATTTTCAAATGACATGAAAAAGTAGCCATTTTTCTAACACTTCATTCAGTAATCTAAAATACAATGGCAAGGTGACAGTAGTAATCATGTTTTCTGCCCATTCTGGTTACAGTCACAAATTAATTTAGAGATACCTTTCAGCTTTTCTTTTCCTTATTTTGCATTAGGACAAATATAAATTTAAAATATGTTTTAAGTGCCATCAAAGCAGTGTTGAGAAATATAGACAATCTATTGTTTCTAATTCTATTTGAGTCTAATGTTATCTTTCACTTACTACATAAATTTTGAAACTGTTAAATTCAATTTGAGCTTTATAATTGACACCTAAACCAATTTAGTTTAGGCCACTTTAAATTAATATATTTCTTAGTTGCCTACGATTCCAATTAGATTTTATAGATTTTATCTTTTGTGTTAATTAGTGTAGGGTACCATAGGAAAACAACTGGATTCAAATATGTAATAGATCAACACAAGGAAAAGTGACTTCTTGCTCCTGTAGTCTAAGGAATTTCTAAATTCACAGTTCAAAAGTATTTCTGTTTCCCAAATCATGTGAGGATAAAAACTGCAGGCAACTTTTCTACCTTTAGTATATAGTTTCCATGATTTCCCTGGGTGCTTCTCCTCCCAGTAGTCAGATGGGAAATAAGCAAGGAGGGATGTATTTGGGAGACTAAGGTAAGTGGGAGGATATATTTCATAGAAAAGAGTACCATCATATGCAAGGACCGGGATGAAGAATGATTCTTAGGGAACTACAAATAGCCATCACCAAACTTGGCCCTTTGCCCATATGTAGAATTTTCCCCTTGAGAAGCCCAAGTGAGACCACTCTATAACCCTCCACCTACAGAAGTCAGCTCAAAGTCCATTAAATTTAAATTTGGTCCTCATGCTGTACTGACCTCTGAATGAATTGGAAGAAAAGTGATGGGTACTCTTCCACCATGCTCCACATTAGGTCATGGGCAGGATGGTTATATAAAAACAATCATGAGAAAAAAAAATCAGAAAAAATGGTAAATGAGAAAAGAGAGGATGGTCCCTGGTCTGTGGCAGGACAAAATTTTGCCAATCAGGCACTTGAAATGCTCCTTCCCAGGAACATGGAGAAAGGTCTTTATTATATCTGGTGGTCTGGTTTAGATATAAAGCATCCCCCCAAAACCTCATATGTTGGAAACATAATATACAATATAGCAATGTTCAGATTTGAAATAATTAGATCTTGAGAGCTACTACACTATTCGTGGATGAATTTGCTTGATGGATTTATAATTTTTTTGTTTGTTTGTTTTTATATTTTTTATTGGTTGTTCAAAACATTACAAAGCTCTTGACATATCATATTTCTAAAGAACTCAAAAAATTGGATTCATAATTTGAATGAAATATTGGGTGGTACTATAGACAGGTGGGATGGGGCTGGAGGGAATAGGTCACTGGCATCACCCCCTTGGAGATATTATATTTTGTTCCTCTCTCCTCTCTCTTTCTCTCTGCTTCCTGGCTGCCATGAACTAACTTTTCTTCCACAATTCCCTCCTATCACAATGTTCGGCCTCTTTTCAGGCACAGAGCAATGGAGCCTACCCACCATGGATTGAACCTCTGAAACCGTGAGTCTCAAATCAACTTTTCCTCCTCTAAGTTGTTTGTGTCATTTTCTTGGTCACCTCAATGAAAAGCTCACTGTTCATCTGCAGTTGATCTCTAGGGAGTATGTTCCCGTTTAACTCTCTTCAATGTATCTTGTGGCCCTTGGCTTCCCCTTGGTAAAGTTCCTCCTTTTGTTTTCTCTGGGCTCATCAGAAGTGGACAGGGTTGAACATGCCCTGCTTTGAAACTGACCAGTTTAGATGACCATTTTCCCACTGGTAAAATTTCTGTAATTTGAGTATTGTTTTATGATCTCTCCCACACTCCACCTCCCTCTTTGTCACAAATACACACACACACACACACACACACACACACACACATGCCACACACCACACACACACACTTCTGCTCTTAGTCTCACACTTTTTTTCTCAGGTGGGGAGTGCAGATTTAAAAAAAAATAAAACTTTTCATCTTAATATCTAACATACAGAAAAGTTGTAAGAGTGATCCTAAAGTTCCCATATTCACATCAAAGTTTTGATTGTTAATAATTTTATAGGCTTAATGTTTCAAGCCTATAAAATGTATATGCTTCTGATAAAAGCCATGTTCTAGTTATTTCTGATTTCAGCAAATGTTGTCAAAGTTTTTTTTCTACACATAGTTTTTAAGTCAGTTCTATTAAATGGGCTTTATTTCTTAGCTTTTCTTTTCCTCCATATGTGCTTCATTTCTCTCCCTGGTCCTCCTCCCTCTCCCTCCCCCTCTCTCCAACCCCTGTCTCTCTGTTTCTCCCCTTTAAGGACACATGAAATAATATGAGAGGATGAGAAGACAAACCCTCTTAAGCTGATTTTTGCACAAACTGAAGCCCTTTGATTATACTGTCTTAATATGCCTTTGGTTCTTAGAGCCCTTTTCTGTCTTATCTCCTGTTATTCAGGGTTCAGAGCAGTTGGGTTTTCCAGCCCTATGATGCTTTAATCTCTGGCTTTTTTTTATTCCCTTCAATCTCTGTTTAAAACCCACTAATTCTTGCCTGAGCTTAGCTCTTTCTTATAATTCATGGCTCAGTGCAGCAAATAACAGTCACACATTTATTAACACTGTAGCTTTTATCATCTCTTACCCTAGAGCTCCAGGTCTAGTAGGCACTTGATCTACCTTCCAAGTAATTGCAGGTGAGAGGTTTTGAAATGTTTTGTCCCTGCAAAGCCAAATCTCTACCCCTGCAACTTTCTGTATATATTTTCTCACCATCTACTACAGGATCTCCATTTCATTTTTGTTAGAGCAAAAGTTTTCTTTACAGAACATGTTATTTTTTTACAGCAGTACTCTATTTTGATATCATAGTTTATTAGTTGAAATCAGCTGGGATATAGTCACAAGAACTAAACAAATAATGATTCAAGACAACGGCATTTTCATGTAACCATCTAGGGACAGTCAGATCAATGATCAAACTTGAGGTCACTCTGGTAGTTTCCTGTTAAGGCAGGAAAAGGGGGAAGCAGTGTAAGAGTGCTCACAGGCAACTTTTGTAGAATGAACCTAGATATATACATTCTACCTCCTTTCACTTTCCATTTGTTAGTTGGTCACAAAAATCTCCAAGGACAGTTGAGAATATAGTGACCTATGTACACATGGAGGAAAAAAAAAAGGAAAAGAGGCAGGTGGGCAGGACCCTGCCTCCCTTTGGAATTTGTTGAAAGTAACTATATAATAGTAATAGTTCTAAGGATGGAATAGCAACAACCACTGATTTAACAGCCATATTGTAATTTTCATTTTATCAATAGAGAGGCTTCTTCCTTTAATGACTTGAATCTATCTATTCCTTGAATCATTATCCACTCACTTTTACAGAGATATTTTGATGATGATGATGATAATTACAAATTAGACTAAAAAGTGCTGTGTTTTATTTCATAGAATAATTTTCAACTGGCTTAAAATGAACAGAAAACAAGTATTTTCAAGTTTCAATAAAACTGATTTCTGATCATTCTGAGACTTAGCTGTGAATGCGTCAGTAAAAAGGCAAATATAACTTTCCCAAGAAAACCAATATTTTTTAACAGCAGTAAGGATTTTTTTTACGTCTGTATAATTCATTTCTATCAGTGTTGTCATGTTTGCTTTCCTGATGTAATTCAGGATTTTGTTATGGAAAGAGAGGAGAACTCGGGACTGCAAAGTAGATGGCATATATTATATCTTTAATACTGAATCTAGAGTATATACCACTACTTTTTCATAGCTGGTATATCTACAACAAGGAGTTATTATATCCTGAATTTGATCAAGAAAAATTAACTATTTTATTGTGTGAATGGCATTCCTTGTGTACATATAATTGAAGACACTATTCATTACACATTGACTATGTGTCAAAACTTATTTCATCTCGTGAAACAAAATTAAATAGCTTCTATTATTAAGACTATAGAAAGGAAAATTGAGGCTCGATGTAGTCTCATTACTTACCTAAGAGCCAAAAAATAAATGAATAAAGTAGTTATGGTGTCTGCAGAGATAAAATTACAAACACCTACTATATGATCCTAAAATTCAGTTATAAGAGCTAATATGTTCTCCTACCTTATAATAGCAGATGTTTTTATCTGGTATTTAATCTGTGTTAAAAAGCTTCTAGGAGTTTTACATTTATTAACGCATTTAATGCGGAACTGAATGAGGCAGGTAGTGCTTTTGTTATGGAAGAGGAAACACTGAGTTGATTGGTCACATATCCACATAAATAGTGAGGGTGAGGGGCTAAAATTCAGGTGATTTGGCTCCAGGGTCTGCATATTTAAATAATTCTTTATGCAGGATCTCCCAATGCTGAACTTCTATTGAAAGGAAAGTTTATTAGAGGAATAATAAACACACTGGTATGAACAGAGCAAAGTCTGCAATATATGTTTTAAAATTTATTATATTCTTTGCCTTTTTGTTAACTGTTACTGACAAAATACATAATGTGGTTCATCTGAAAAATAACCCCATCTATGGATCTACAAACTTCATATATACATGTATATACATATATGTGTATATATATATTCATATACATATATTCATATACATATTCATATACATATATTTGTATATATAAAATCATGACTTAAAGTCTATTTTATTCAAAATAATTAGTATTAATCAATTGGATATAGCATTCCCTCTCTATACACATGTTCTATTCTGAAGAATCACTAATAATTTTGAATCACCCAATATAAATTTGCTCATGAAAACAAAGTAGTGGAATATCCCTTTTTCTTATCCATTTATTTAATCCCATATCTTCAGAAAATTAGTCAGAAATGAATATAATCTCCTTATTCTATATTTATGGAAACCAAGACATTGATAGATTAATTAAACAGATGGCATAGGTAATTTTAAAAACAATTCTCTTCAGGGCCAGGATGTACCATAAAGCTATAAAATTATTTTGCTCCCTTAGGTGAAGTTAAAAGAGAAAATTAAACAAATTCATTATTAGTGTTCCCTTAAGATGTCAGTTACCAAAATGGAAATGGGATGGGTGACTGCATGTGCCTTACTCAGTTCTTCTACTTAGAACCTTTATAGATGGTTTACCACTCTCATTAATGAGCACCAGCTAATTTTGAAGCAGCTTATTTCCTATTGGATATAGTAAGCAACATGAGTTGATGAGATACATTCATACCTAAAGCCTATATTAAAGGAGAAGCGGTTACTAAGCCATAAGAGCATTTGGTTTTCTAAATCATATCCAGGGGTTATACTTGGTAATATTCCATTCTTTTTACATTTCTATCACTTATTACTGGTTGCAAAACAAGTAATATATGTAAAAGAAGAAAAATGTTCCCCAGAGAGAATAAAACATTTTAGTATGCACTCTTTTGTTCTCAGGATACTTCCTTTAGGAAACATTCTTCCTCTTAAAAGAGTGTGAATAGCAGGCTGAGAAATGGTTAATGACAATTTATCTTATTGCACTACTTATCCAATCTAATGACAATGGCAAACACTTATTTCAGAAAACTTAACATATTCCTTTGATTCACTTTTATTATATCATTAATAATTACGAATAGTTTCTGAATGAAGCATGGTTATATCTTTTGGTTAAAACAAAAGATATAACCATTTCTTGACCTGTTCTCCCAGATGCAGCATTTTCCAGTTTATTCCATGCTTTTCCCAGTCACCTCTCTCAAGGTCAAAAAAAAATACAACAATGAAAAAATAGAACAAACAGCAGCTAATGGCAGGAGCAGTTCATAAAAGCTGTAATGGCAATTCCACACAGGCAGCAAAGGAATGCAACATTTTCACTGAGCACTACCTGACAGATTCAATAATCAAGGGAAAGCCTTAATTGATGACACTTCATTAGCATAATGAGTCGAAGCTGGGAAAAGAGAGTCCCTTATTAATTAATCAAGCAAAGCACGAACGGTTTCAGTCTCCTACACTCTGCCATTTTCCATTAATCAAGAAAATGTGTATTAAACTCATTTGAAATCTCGGCATGTGGATTATCATTCCAAGGAAGAGCAATGGCAAAAAGGTTTGCCCAGCTGTACACATCTGCTCTGGATTCACTATGCCTCCAATTCAGATTTACAAGACTAAAACCATGCACAGAGGGCACAGAGATAGCACTTCTCTAAGACATGTAAATCACCAGTTCATTAAGAAAGCAAACAAATCCCCATCAACTTCACTAGGAAAAACAGAAAAAGAAAAAATGAATTAACTTCATTTGCCATTGCTTTGCACATTGTCCAAATGTCTGTGCATGCAATGTCATAAAATATAGACATATACAAAACATTTATAATAACCCGGTTAATGACCATATCTAATTTCATATTTATTGTTTTAGGTTCTATATATTTCATTGGGACATAAAAGAAATTATTTTCGGGGGTAGGCTCAGGAACAAAAGTGTCAAGCTCCTTAGGTCCCCAACTAACCACAGACACAGGTGTTGAGAATCAATGCTAATGAGGTTAACAAGCCAAGATCAAAACTGTAGAATCCCTACAGCAGAGTGGACTTGAAGAGAGACTGAAACTGGGGCTTTATTATTGTAAGGTCACTTCCCTGTGATGTTCCATGTAATCTTCAGGTGAGAGGTGGCTGTCAACCCATTAATAAGCTAAAGAGAGCTAGAATGGAATTTTGGAAAGAGAGAACTATAAAGGAAATCTATATCCTTTGGCTCTAGTTTTGATACCCATTACTATTATGTAGATTAGGACAGCCCCTTGATACCTAGGAACTTTGGTTTTCTCCTAAACAGTAGGATGTTTGGACTAGAGAAACTCTTCAGTCAATTATGATCAGAACTCTTTAGGAAAAGTTGCCATTTAAAGTTCAGGGTCTGATTTATTCATTCAGCCAACTATGGACACATTATGTATTTTTAAATGATGGTTTAAACAAACTCCTTACTTGCTTTATATTTATCACTACTAGGGACTCCATGTATAGTACACTAATTTTGCACAGAGTGAGAGCCTAACCAAATTTCATCTTTCCTTCTCATCTCTTACTGTGTCTGTCTCATCTATTACTACATCGATTTTGCACTCTCGAGGTACAGAAAGGCCATTCTTTGTGAAAACAAAGGATGACCATTTATGCAATGCCTAAGCCATATGACCATACATGGCAGCTATGTAAACCCAACCATCTAAAACCAAGGTTAGTTGGCCAATATGTCTTGTCTATATATTTCCATGCAAGACAGATATGAAGCATTACTCAAATTTAGTGGTTCCAGCCTAAGTGGAAGAAATAAAAACTCTGATCAAACAGAACACAATTTTATCCATTGCCTGTTTATCAGCATTATTTTTAAGTGCTTGATGATCAAAAGAAAAATTTGTTTGACAGAAATGTAACTCATCTAAATATTCAAGTGGGTGCATTAAGCCTAGTAACAAGATAAATTCACATCCCAAGTACTTGTGACATTCTAGAACTTAAATGTAGTGATATACAGATCACCAGTAAAGAGCCATTACTGCTCCAGGGGCTCTTTCATGTGAGCCAAATTGGTCCCAAGTGCTTAACATTAACTGTTTGAGCTCTGAGTGGAGACAAGCATTACATCCTTGCAGGGAAATAACCTCTATCAATTTGAAAGAGCTCAGCTTTGTGGTGAAGATGATTTTAAAATAATAAATTGTATTTTGCAACTTGTAGATAGCTGAAGCCATCACCTGTAATGTAAGATGATAACCAGGGACTATATGTTCTCAGTAGCTACTTTTTCTAATAAAAATTTTATTGATTTTTCAGGCTCTCAAAGATTCCCTGTTGTCATAAAGTTGGCTTAATGTATACAATAGAATCTATTCTATGCATACAAAATGAAACCCTCTCTCAGGTATAGTGGAAAAGGAAAACATACCTGTCATATACAGGTACCAACTGTTTCTGAGTTGCCCTTATTCACTTTCCAGGAATATTTTCTGACCTTTCCTTATATGTTGAATTATTTTGCAATATGTTCTTTCTATTTATGAGGATCAGCAGTTAAAAAAAACTTCAAAACTGATTTAAAAGCGAGGATACATTATATGCCAAAGTCAAAAGTAAACCTAATGAAATTCTGAAAAAAAAAAAGGAGAGTGACCAGAGGAGTGACAGTGATTCTTTTTATTAGATAATGAAAAACTTTCCATATCAGAAATAGTTGCTTTTTTCAATAAATATCAGACAATTGCATTTTGGTAAAAAATAAGTCTTTCTTTTTCTTTCTTTTTTTTTTAGAGAGAGTGAGAGAGGGGAGAGAGAGAGAGAGAGAGAGAGAGA